>NC_133450.1:161004941-161660219 GCF_048565385.1 Saimiri boliviensis
TTTAGGAAAGAGGTGACTTTTTTTTTTTTTTTAAGACAGGGACTTGCTTTTGTTGCCTGGGCTGGAGTATAATGGCGTGATCTTGGCTCTTGGCTCACCACAACCTCCGCCTCCCAGGTTCAAGTGATTTTCCTGCCTCAGCCTCTCGAGTAGCTGGGATTACAGACATGCGCCACCATGCCTGGCTAATTTTGTATTTTTGGTAGTGACGGGGTTTCTCCATGTTGGTCAGGCTGGTCTCGAACTGCCAACCTCAGGTGATCTGCCTGCCTCAGCCTCCCAAAATGCTGGGATGATAGGCATGAGCCACTGTGCTCGGCCAACTCTCTTCTTTTTTTAGGGTATCTCCTTGAAGACATAATAGGCTTAATAAGAAGCCCAACCTTTTGATTTTATAGTGTAAGATCATGGGCTTTCTTCTGAGAGCTGTAAATACATACCTTCTAAGTCTAAGCTACACAGGAGACAATGATAAGGTGCATCTATTTTATCTCTCAAGGAGATAAGACAGTTTTTCATTATTCCTTCTTTCATGCCACTGCCTAAATTTTTGTGAAATTTGATTCAGGCTTTGTAGTCACTTCTGTGCTATCTTACATGTGTGCAAATCTGATCTGCCTATTCTTTAATAATAATGCCTATTCTGTCTTCTATGTTGGTATAAATGAGTCTTCTGTTGGCAGGATTGTTTCATTTCCCCAACTGCCTATAGCAGCATTCTAAGTATAGCTATGCCTGACTACTTCTTTAGAAAAGAGGTATTTGAGTGCAGAATGATTAATATAAAATGCAGTCAGAGGGTGATATAGTTGGAAATCCATCCAGGTATCAGTGACTGCTGGCGGTGCTTACACTTTGGCAGGAGTAGAGATGACCTGAGATTTTTCTGGGGTCTAAAGAGAGCCAATGCCTTAGAAAGTTGAGGTCAGTTATTTTTGGTGCATAGCAGGAATCAGTAAGCATCTGTTGAGTGACTGGTAAGTTTGAAGTAGGTTGCTAGAAGTCTGTTTTCATGAGGTAATGAGGACCCTCTTAGGAAAGGGGCACTGGTATGAAGAGCTTGGTTCTGTTGTAACTAAGTCTTGGTAGTCAGCGAGAAGGGCCATCCTGGTACCGTGTGAAGGCTGCCACTCACATCTATCTCTTTCTGATTCAATCTCAGTAATTTGTTCCCAGTTCTATGAAGATAAGGGGATGTGGGTAAAATATGACACAGCTATTCCACTGAAAACAGTGGAAAGCCAAAGGGCAGAAGCGATACTGCTTTCTGGCTCCTCTGAGAAGGTCTAGCTCACATCAGAGGGCTGAGTGTCATCTTTTCCCCATCACCATGGACCAAGGTTTGGCACCATGAGGGTTTGGGTTCAGTAGGAATAGAGGTGCCTGGTAGGAATGGACTGGTTTGTGAGCATGTGTAAGATTCCTTGGGGATTCCTGGAAATAGATGAGATAATAGGGGTTATTTCATGAGGGACTATGGCTGTGTCTTAGCACGTGAAGGCAGGAGTCTATGCCACTTCAGTTTTCATTGTCACTGTAACTGTAATGATACTCTCAGGTATATAAGGCCTAGGTGAATTTATGTTTTAAAAGTTAATATTAGGCCGGGTGTGGTGGCTCACGCCTGTAATCCCAGCACTTTGGGAGGCTGAGGTGTGTGGATCACTGAGGTCAGGAGTTGGAGACCAACCTGGCCAACATCATGAAGCATTGTTTCTACTAAAAATACAAAAATTAGCCAGGCATGTTGGTGCACACTTGTAGTCCCAGCCACTTGGGAGCTGAGATATGAGAATCACTTGAACTCTGGAGGCAGAGGCTGTAGTAAGTTGATGTCATGCCACTGCGCTACCGCCTGGTGATAAAGCGAGACTCTGTCTCAAAAAAAAAAAAAAAAAAAAAAAAAAAAGTAAATATTGTACTTCTATAATATCAAACAAAAGATTTCAGCACTTGAACCCAGATTCCCTCATATCTGTTAGGAGCATTAATAACATGGTAAAAATTCAGGTTTCCTCAATTCCAAGCCAGACATCAGCATGACAGAGCAGTTCACCTGGTACCAGTGAAAACTAATATTCCAGGTTCTTCAGTCTCACTTCTTGGTATTTACCCAGAACATTTTAAATTAGCATATCAAAGTGATATCTGCATGTCCATGTTTATGACAGCACTATTCAAGTTATGGAATCAACATTAAGTATTTTTCAACAGATGAATGGATAAAGAAGATGTAATATGTATACACAATGGAATACCCTTCAGTCTTAGGAAATTTTGTCATTTGTGACAACACGGATGAACCTAGAAGACATAATACTAAGTGAAAGAAGCCAGGCACAGAAAGAGAAATGCTGAATATTGTCAGTTATATGTGGAATCTAAAACAATCAAACTCATAGAAGCAGAGAGTAACACGATGGTTACTGAGACTAGGGGTTGGGGGAACTGGAGAGATGGTGGTCAAAGGGTATAAATCTCAGTTAGGCTGAAGGAAGAATGGCTTTTTTTTGAGATCTATTTCACATTGTGGCTAATATAGTTACTACTAGCATATTGGACATTTCAAAATTGCTAAGAGACTCAATTTCAAATGTTTTCACTATGAAAAATGGTAAGTATTTGAGGTGATGGATATGTGAATTAGTTTAACGTAATTATTCCACATTGTAATCATAAATCATACCATCACTTTGTACCCTACAAATATATACAATTATAAATCGTTGATTGTCAATAACATTAAAAAGGAAATAAGAAAGAGAAAAATGATATTCTGCATACTCCTTTAACTTTAAAATTTTACTTATTTTTAACAGGGACAAAGGAATATGGTATCACTACAATTCTCTAACTGTTGCTTCCAAGCCAAGATTTCAAGGGGGGCTAGTTTATGGCTTTTCTCTCTCCCATCCTTTGTTAAAATCTTTAACTCTTCACCAGATACCGTAAGAAACTGAATCCAAGCATCTGTTTTCTGTCATCTCAGCTGACAGCATATTTTCAGAACTCTGGAATTTCTGCTGTTGCTTAATCTTATATCCGGGAGCAGAATCTATGAGGCTAGAACAGGAAGCAAAGCCTGTAAACTCTCTGAGCTCCTGTCCTAAATTTTGCCTTTCAGAGGGGTGCAGAGATGGGGGGCAGCTGTCAAGTTTCAATTTATGACTCTGTGCCTGCCTCCTTGGGACTTCCCAGCAATAATGGCACAGTGATTTCCCAGGCCTCTGAAGGTGGTTGCAAGTGAGGAGCTGGTGGAAGCTACAAAGAAGGTGCCTGTTTTTGAATGAGTCCCAGTATGGGAACAGGATGTGAAAATCAGAACCAGACAATAGTGGAAATGCAGGAAGCATGGCACAAATGTAAAATTAATTGCAGAATTTTTTGTTGCTTAGTTGTATAAATTGGCTTTGTGAAGCCCATAAATTGTTGCTCTGAGATTATGGAAGAGACGAAGGCAAATTATCAGGCAGGTGTATAGCTCTTCACACACATAGTCAATTCAAATTGGATTTTCTGCACAATATATGATGATGTGTCTTTTATCCCCTGAGAGACCATCTCACTGGGAGTGGAATGGGATGTAGGGCACAAAGCCCAGGCTTCAGCACCAGGAGATCCAGGTTTTGTCATCATCATGACACTTACTGGACAAAATCTTAATTTCTCATGGCCTTGGTTTTCTAATCTACAAGATGGGAATTTTCACTGGGGAGGATGGCATGTTTTCACCATCGTGTTATCTCTCTCCCAGGATTGCCATGGGGACCAAATAAAGTCTCACATGAAAGAGACATATGACAGCAAAATGGCTGCCCAAGAGCTCTTGTTTCATTATTGTTGGGAAGACCCAGGGAGCCTGGCACATACTCCAAGAGACTGAAACTTGACAGCTCCCCACCACCTCTCCGAAAGACAAAATTTAGGACAAGAGCCAAGTTTATGAACTTTGTTTCCTGCTACAGTCTCATAGATTCTGTTCCTGGATATAAGATTAAGCAACAGTAGAATTATTAATAGTAGAGTACTGTTCTAGAGTGGGTTCTGTGACATGTCATGCCTCTGGGTAGAGCTCAGATAGTCCCTTGATGCCAGCTAAACTATCTTCCTTGCCCAGGTTGGAGATGTTCTGCTCACTTGTGATACCAGCTGCCTCTTAAAGAATGTGCTGCTAATGATGACTTGGCTTTTTCAGGCCTTTGGTCAAATGAAAAACAATTTTGTGTCATGTATCAGGTTGTTACTGAATAAATGGTTCATGAAGTTGCTTAATTTCCAGGTCACTGTCCCTCTCAGAGCCCGTTTCTCCATCTGCAAAATGGGCGTGATAATGACCCTATGGTAGGCTTACTGTGAGCATTAAGCGAGGAGATGTCTGGCCCATTGTTATGTTCAAGAACCACTAGTTTCAATGTGAATATAATAAATCTCTGTGTCACTCTTTTGCTCAGCATTACATTTTGTTTTCCTTGATAGAGGTTATGCTTTATTTTCATTAGTTAATGAGTGCTGTCTGCAAATCATTATATCTGCAGAGTAGTTCAAAGTTAGATTATAAATTAGTTGCTGTCAGTAGCCTAGATTTTCTGCAGCAATGATCTCTCCTCCCCATACTCTCTTCATTCCATAGCTCTCAGTCTTTTTAATCCTTCTTTTAATGGTTCTATTATAAGCCAAGAGGGTTTTTTCCTTAGAAGCCAATGCAGACCTTTCTGGGACCAAGGATATGCAAGTATTAAAAAGGAACAAAGGAAAACAGTAGGAAGGGAAGAACAAGGAAGGAAGGAAAGAAGAAAGGAGAAAGGAAGCAAGGTAACAATGTAGGTAGGTTGGTTCTTCCTGTTTGGCTCACTGTGGTCCTGAAGCCTTTCTCTATCAACAGTTGTTGAGTGAATGTTTAAATTTAAAATCAGCTGCTATTTTCCTGAACAATTTGACGGAAGGGAGGCTTTGGGGTCTCATCCAGAGGATTTGCACCTTCATCCTGCCCAATCCCTCTCCTTCAGCCACTGCATTTTTTCTGTTGTGCTTTTCCCGGGCCTGTCCAGCTTAGCAGCCCTGAGCTAGGCTTAGCAATCCCCTCTGCCACCACTTTTTCTTGATGGATGGGCTGAAAGATTGGTGTCAGTTTAGATGTCACTAAAGCCTTAAAGACAGACTAATACATGACATCGGGTGCTTTTTGTGTGAAGGTGAATGCTCCCTCCTTAGTCAGGGGGCTCTCTTATTTTGTTCTTAAAGTGGAGTCACCCTTCTTCAGTGGACAGGAACAATAACTGTTTGGCTTTATTGTAAGACCCTGAATTCTGAGTCTTTCTCAAACTCAAGTTGAGTGCGAAAGGAAAGGTTCAGCATTTTTCCTTAAATGAATATATAACTCATTCTAAACTTTGTAGATTTTGTAATCATTTCAATTACTTTTTCTCAGTGAAATACTGAATGGATGGACCTTGGCAGGAAGAGAGAACCAGGGCGGCAGATTTTTCTGGCTGCCAGCATCAGGCCTCTTAATGATGGAAAATGGATTGGGAGAAGGAATATCAATACACAAACGCTGAGGCTAATACAGCAACTGGAGCAAGTTGCCAGAGAGTTCTGGGTTGTGTACTCTTGGAAGGAAGCAGTCCAACCCTGAGGGGCCTCCTAAAGGAACAGTCAGAAATAGAAGCAGACAGGCTTGCTGTTGGAAGGTTTGGAGTTCTTTGGGGAGTACTGGAAGCAGCGGGGTGACCTATTTTTTCCTTTGTGTTTCAGGTCTTCTGATGAGGGTCCTGAAGTTTGTGTTCTAAATCTACTTGCCATTTGATTGTAAATGAGAGAGGGTGGGGAATGATTCTGTGTGGGGTGTGTGTGTGTGTGTGTGTGTGTGTGTGTAAGAGAGAAACATATTTGTCTTCTTACTCCCTAATGGCTATGTTTCACACTTTTCACTTTTCACTTTGCCTTTAGGGTACCATGTGCTTTTTACGTGGTACTACCATTTTCAAAGTCCTTATTTTCTTGTTAGTCATGCTTTCTGAGGGCGGCTGAGAAAGAGGGTCTTTGGCCATTAAGAGGTGTCTTTTGGCTGATCATCTTGGCTGATGAATTTGATGTGTGTGTGTGTCTGTGTGGCTGTACATTCGTGCGTGTATATATATACATGTATATATAATATATATATAATTATATATACATATATATATATATATATATATATATATATATATAAAACATAGGGTCTATTTATATGTTTTGCATCATTGTGAAATAAAATTAGTGACTGTACAATGACTTGGGCTTGACCACAACCATGTCCTATTTTTCTGCCTGTGGGATCCACCATGATTAGATTCACCTGTAGCTGTATGATGTTCTTAATCAAGGTGGAGTCACCACGTGTCCTTCACACATTCCCACATGTGTGTGTGCACACACACACATAAGCTTACCCATGTTCGTTTTCACCTGCTCATTCATGCCATAAATTCCTTTAATAAAACACAAAGCCTGAGGGGGCTATGCATTAGCTTCTGCCCCTCCTGTATAAATGTGTGAAATAGGAAGCTTCCCTGAGAGCAGTTTCTAATGAGATGGCATGAGTAGTTGAATAGTAATGATGCCTGCCATGTGAATAGAATTTCATAATTTACAGACAATGCTAACAGTTTTCACTTACACTCACCTGCCAGGAGCGGACGTTTCTGGAGGCCACTTGTATTTTCTCTGGAGTCATAGAAGCACTCCCGGAGTTGTTGGGTTTCCTGGAATGTCCTCTGTTCTTAGAAGGATCTTCATGGTTTTCACTCCACAAAGCTGCTGCAAAACTTGAGCCTCTGCCCATTGCTTGGTATTCCTCTTTGTTACAACAGGGTAAGAAGCCCTTACAGTAGCTTTTTCCACCAGAACCATGGTGAAAGCTCCCTGCCCTCTCAGGACTTAGAAGGTGGACTCAGACAAGGTCAACCTTTTGGGAAGAGGGGCGAGAATTACTTTCACAGATTTTTTCAAGATAAAAATGATCTCTTGTCTTTCCTGCCACAACTCTGAAAAGGGAGATGTGTCCTTTTCTGTGAAATTCCCTCAACACAAATCATAACTTCAGAGGATAGTGACTAAAAGCTGTGGTTCTATAAGGCTTGGATACAAGAAGCCAAAGTATCCAAGTCACCTGCGTTATGTGGGTTCAGACAACAGTTCTGCATGCTATAGTTCTGGTCTTAAACGCACAAAGCCCCTGAGAAAGAGTACAAACCAGATTTCTTAAGAGTTGGACCTGAATTTTCAAGTATCTTTGATACTGTCATATGGATGAAGGAAGGAATCTTATATTCATCTCAAATTGAAATTATTTTCTTCCAAAGTTATTCCTCTGTTGTTAGGTTCTCAACGTTTGTGTGGCCAAAGTTGGTATGTTAAAATCTAATCACCATTGTGAGGGTCTTTGAAGGTGGGGCTTTTGGGAGACGATTAGGTCACAAAGGTGGAAGCTTTAGGATGCCTTTGTAAAAGAGGCCCCAGAGAGACGCCCTCACCCCTTCCTACATGTGAGGTACAGTGAGAAGGTGGCTGTGAGGAAGTGGGTCCTCACCAAATATCTTGATCTTGGTATTGACAGCCTCCAGAATTGTGAGAAATAAATTTCTGTCATTTGTAAGCCATGCAGTTTATTGTGTTTGTCATGGTAGCCCCCTTAGGACTGAGACGTACATTGCTGCAACCTAGTCAATGGTATCACAGTCTACAAAGTGACCAAGATAGGAACTCTAGCTTAACCTCTACCATTCTTCTTTTTTTCTAACACTTCTTTCCAAAATCAACTTCAATTTCACCCCAACTGTAAAGTTTTCAAGGCATTTTACCAAGAACAATATACCAAGATATTTTTATACCTCTGTTAACAAATTTGTTAACAAATCTGCCTTGTAGGCCTTAATTTCTCCTTCCCTAATTGCTGTCTTTCCTCCACTTGAGGTCTTTTGGGGCAAATAGTAATGCCTTCTTCACCTGTATATTTTTCTGACTCCAAGTACCAAATACTTGTATATGGTTCAGATTGACAGAATGTTTGGGGAGATTTCACCACTTACACCCCTCATATCCTAGTCTCCATCCCCCCCATGATCTTTTCACATTTATATGATTTCTTGATTAAGGGGTCATAGGGTTTTCTGATGTTCTAGAAGCAGATATTAAATGAAATATCTCCTGGCATGGTGACTCTATTTAATAATAACATAGTGTATATTTTTAAATTGCCGAAATAATAGATGTTTAACATTATTACCATGAAAAAAATGATGTTGGTAAGGTGATTAATCTTTCTACCATTGCAGAAAGATACATAGATTAAAACATCATGTTGTACTTCATAAATCTTTATAATTGTTACCTGTCAATTAAGAAACAAATGTAAAAAGTACCCAAAATAATTTCAACTATTCT
Source organism: Saimiri boliviensis (assembly GCF_048565385.1). NCBI lineage: Eukaryota > Metazoa > Chordata > Mammalia > Primates > Cebidae > Saimiri > Saimiri boliviensis. Next base: position 161,013,366 of record NC_133450.1, read on the forward strand.
TAGTGTGATCTTGGCAGCATTCTCAAATTGTCTTCATTGTTAATCCAAACTCTCAAAATGGAGCTGTTTTCCGCAGAGTTTGGTTGTGGGGTTTTTCTCATAATGCCACGTTCACACGGCTGCCTATCATGCAAGTCTCTCACTTTCTTCTTGAGGTTTGGAAAGTGTATAGCGAAGTGAGGAGAGAGACAGGAAGGTTATGACTGGTTAGTTGCAGCAATCATACATTGATTCCCTGAAAGATTTTGCAGGGCTTACTAGCTTTGCCTTTTAGGAGATAGTGTCCCTTACATGCCACCTTCTTCAATAACCTTTTGGCCCTCTTGTAGACACAGGTTTAAGGAATCATACTGTCGATTCTTAAAGCTATTTAAACAAGATGGCCTTCTGGATGCTCCAGATCCTGCTAAATGTGCCACTTTTGATCTGAACTCAGCTGGGAAATCTTTTCTTTTGTACAAACTTGGGGAAAATCAATATAAGTGGCTGTGAGCTACTGAAATTAATCCCCTCTCACCCCTTCCTTTTCCTTACATGCCATCTGATTGCTACTCAGATAAAAAAATGGGGCTGCTTGGTTTCATGGAATATTTTACATTACTAGCTAAAATGGAAATCGTTGTTGTTTTTTTTCTGGAGAAAAGTGAATGCTAATTCCTGAGTTATTCAGATAATAAGGGCAAAAGCTTAGTTTCTGGAAGATTTAAGGGTTGTATGGTATGAGAAAAAAAATTCCATGGAGGATATTTGTTGTGACATTTCTCCAACTTTCCTGAAATGTAAGTAGCAGAAGTAAGAGAGTTACGGGCTTCTCATGAACTAATGAGACACTCTATGCACTGACCTCTAATACAACTCATTGAAAATATCCCTTTTCACAGCATGTTTACACAGTGACTATTTGGTTGTTAAGCAAATACAGTATTTAACAGGCCCGGAGTGGTCTGCTTACATGAGAGCCTGTAATAATCAGAAGGAAACCACACCAGAATATTAAGAAATTAATACGTGGCTTAGACAAGCAATGATCCTTGAAGAGAACAACAGTTTATGGAAGACAAGACAAACGCCACCTGCCACAGTGACTCCAGGGGAAGATTGAGGCTGTGGTCTCCTTTGGAGCAAAAGCAGTTTTCCAGTATCTTGAACAGCCAGCTGAGGTGGAACGCTGGAAAAATGAGTCAACTCTCTGGTTGTTCCCTGGGTGGTCGTCTTCCTCATCACTGGGAATGACACTGTGCAACTTACAGCAGCTGCTGTTTTCATGCCACCAAGTTTACTCCCAGTTTCTGTGGCACCCTATAGATCTCTGTGTGGAACCTTAGAGGGCTATGTGAATGTACAATTGTCACTTACTGTGTGCCAGGCCTTGTGTTCTAGTGCATTTTGTCACTTTAGGCGACATTATATAATATAATTCCAATGAGAGGTGTGTGCGTTTGGAACCTCCATTTTATAGAAATGGCAGCCCAGAGAGGACAAGTGACTTGTTCAAGGTCACACAGCTTTTAAATGATGGAACTAAGTTTCAAACACTGATTCTTTTTGTTCCAAAGCCATTGAATTAGAACACTCACTATACTGTGATTGGAGGAATCACATACAGTTGTTGGAAAGGCAACTTTTTAGAAGCAAATCATTGTGGGGGCACAAATATGATAATGTCAGCTTTGGCGACCCCAGGGATTGAAGCCCTTATAAGATGACATAGATTTTCCTGATCTTTGCCATTGCCACATTATCCACAGAAAAGCAGATATTTGAGGGAGTATTTCTTGATTTGAGATGTTTGATTTCTAAACCTAATCCTGGTATGAAACCACTCATAAATGAAACTGAAAATTTGTAATATATCACCATTCTAAGGCTGAGGATAATCATGAAAGAACAAAAATACTTACATATAAATACTCCCACGTATGACACCCTTCTGTTATTTCATTCAGATGCTTGACTTTGAGGCATGGTTGATGTGAAGGGACACACAACTGGTTTCCCAAATACAGCTCCAAAGGGAATTGGACAGGGACAGGGAAAGGTAATTTGGAGCTTTGGGGCCAGAGAGAGCAATTTGGTGCAGCTGTGATGAGGAATAGATTGGCGTTGTAGAGAGGAAAAGAGAATCCGTTAGACATTAGTTGTGTCCTAATCGTCTAAGCTTTCTCAGAGCTGATTTTTGTTTTTAGGAATGTGACACTTTTAGGATTTTCCCACGAGGCATACAGATTATTTGGATTACTGAGAAAATGCTACACCATCATGTGCACAGCATCTTGCAGTTTAGAAAGCTTTATCTCACTTGAGCCTTACAATAACACCATGACGTAGGGAGGAGAGCTGTAATCAAGCTCATTTCACAGATGAATTCATGGAGGGTTAGAGGGGTTTCTTCAATCGCACAGCTTTTAAAAAACCATACCAGCATAAGAACACTAGAACAAAAGGTATGCCATATTGGGTCAGTCTAATGGCTCACCTCACCAAATATTTCATTTTAACTTTTTAGAGCCAGAGAGATTTTGAAAAGGAGGCAGCAGCTGCCTCTGTTAACATCAAAAAATTGGGAATACATCTGACACCCTGAACCTCTCCTTGGCAACTGGCAAAAGATTGGGCATTTGAAATTTTTCAAACCCTTCTTGAAACTATCTACATTTCTTGGCTTGCTCAACTCTTGGAGAGTAACAAGTTCCACATGTTTACCACCTGCTGTGTGAAGGAGTACTTCCTTTGGTTATTATTCTAAATGACTGCTTTCCAGGCTTAAGCACTCCCCTACCCAAATCCCCTTCCCAACTGGTTATCGTCCCCAGGAAGCAATGTCTGCCTGGCTCACAGCCCCTGGCCTGCACACTTCTGCTGCTGTGGAGGTGTGCCTGATGGTCGTATCTTCAGCATCACAGCATGAGGAAGCCTGAGATTGCTTTTAGGGTGCAAACGCTGCCTATGAGCTGGAAAAAATAAATTGGAATCCAGGCTTTTTCCCTAAATGCTCTGACAGCTTGAAAAAGTGAAGGAAAGATTGCCGTTATGAAACTTTTGCTTTTCTTGTGACTACATCCTTTTGAAAAACTTCACTGTCCTAAGGAATTGCACATTAGTCCAAATGCAAGAACTACAAAATCATACTTGCGTGAACGTGCTATTCCGGTTTGAAGCCTTTCTAGCGACCGACCTTGCTAATGTGAACATGTTCATATGTTTAAGATTAATGAGTCAATTATTTTTATACAAGCTATCCCTCATGTAGGCTGTTTTCCTTGACTTGACTATGTTAATTAATAAAAAGCATTCAATCCTCTTTTTATTGGAGTTTGTGGTTAATCAGGTGAAATTATCAATAAAACTATGGTGAATGTCTCTGTGCTCAGGCACCTCTAATGAAAATAGGATATATTTAGTGAAGAAGAGAAGTCTTGAAGTTCCTCTTCAGTGAGTGTTTCCAGAAAGAAATAAGGCTATGAATCTTGGAAGGCAGAAGCTGCCATTATAAATATAGTTGTGTTTTTAATTAAATAAATACTGAAACAAATGTGATTGAATATGAGATAATCCATTCATGTGGATATTATTTCATGCCATGCCTTAATTAATGCTTCCTGGGGCTTGGCCTGGCTCTTGCTAGTTGAAGAGTAGAGTAGGCAAATATATCTGCTATAAATACATAAAGGCTTTCATGCGATCAGTCTGCCAGTACCAGAGGTCTGCAATAACAGCATTACTTTAGGAGAGTCCAACATTTTTAAAAAAAATCTCAAAGTTATAGAAAAATTTAGGAGATAATTGTTTACATCAATTTTTGTTGTTGTTGTTGTTCTGTAGATGGTTGTAAAGGAAGGAACACAAATAGAGCAGTTTGCTCCCGCATGTTGGCTCTCATGCCTATAATCCCAGCACTTTGGAAGGCCGAGGCGGGTGGCCAACATGGTGAAACCCGTCTCTACAAAATTAGCCAGGTGTGGTGGTGCTGCCTGTAATCCCATCTACTTGGGAAGCTGAGGCTGGAGAATCACTGGAACATGGGAGGCAGAAGTTGTGGTGAGCTGTGATTGTGTCACTGCACTCCAGCCTAGGCAACAGAGATTCCATCTCAAAAAAAAAAAAAAAAAAAAAAAAGCACTTTGCTTAGTGACTGGCATACTGTAAATAGGATGTTATTATCTTCATTATTATTCTCTTCAATGTTCCTTTAAACATGGCCTCTCTTAGCACTGTTAATATCTAATTGGATCATTATATCATTTGTCAGGGATACAACTCATACTAAAAAAAAAGCAACCTTAAAGATAGTTTCATTTTTAGGCTGAGACGGTTAAGACAAGAGTTTCAAGACTTCCCTTTAAAAAAGAGAGCAAGTTGAATTGATGACTTCCTGGCCTTGGGGGATTAGCTGAATGGTCAGTTTGCCTTAGATTAGGTCAAAATACTAGCCATTTTTAAATAGGAGTTGTTCAGATCTTTAGTATTTACAAATTTTGAAATGTCATTTTCAGTACTGGTATTTCTACAACGAGGCTGTTCCTACATACATACAAAATAATTAACTGCCCTCAAAATTTTACTTCTGCCTGCTGCCATTGAAATTATCTTAATTAAGGACAATGATTCATTGCTTAGGTAGAGCTAAGTCATGGCACTGTTCTGGACACAAGACATTTAAATTATTCAGAGGTGTAAATGACTGCTACTAGAACCTTTCCAGGCTGTACTTTGTGATGGGAAAGGAAAAGAGAATAAGGACAATGAGAAACTAAAAAGGAATTTGGGAAGCTGATGAGAAACCTCATGAACTTTATAAGACCTGTTCCCTGTATCTCCAGAGAGGCAGGAATGCCAAAGAGATTGGAAAGCTTCCTGCGACTTTGCTTCCTCAACAGGTATTCTCTGAGGAACCTACTCTGGGCCAGAGAGGGGGCCAAGTGCTGGAGCTGTAACAGTAAAGTATTGGTGAAGTTCCTGCCATCAAGGAGCTTACAGTTTATCGGAGGTGGGTGGGATGGATATATAACGAAATGAACACGTACGGTAGAGCAGTGCCAAGCACAGCAGGCTTCCATGGGAAGGAGAGTTGATTTTACATGGGTCACAGTGGTGTGCTGCACTCAGCTTGCACCAGCTCATGAGAGCTTACTGTGTGCATGTATTTCCAAGTATGTGTTCGGTGATATCACACTGTTAGCTTAAAATCAGCCATGGGGAGAGCATACTACAGAAACTGGCAAACACTACCACTGAGGGCTTTTCTTTCCTCTAGAGAACCAGCCGTGAGGCATTCACTGGCATATTCCTGCCTGGGAGTGGGGAAATACTGTAGAAGAAGAGATATTATAAAGAAAGGTATTATAGAGAATGGTATTATTGGGCTGAGTCTCGTAAAACAGAAAAAATATCTTTTGTTGGCTTTTTTGGGAGAGGAATTTGAAGTTTTTTTTTTTTTTTTTTTTTTGCAGGGAGAGTAAAAATTTTTTTTGAAAAGATGGGGAAAAGTGGAACTTGCATCAGATGTATTTCTCATTATTTTATACTCTAGCCAATGTTTTAATCTCTTACTGTTTTCTGAGGTCAGACTCTGGGTTTTATTTATTTTTGTGTACATGCATCCTTACACATGATGAACACGTAGTGTTTCTTGTATAAATGGATAATGTTGATATTCTTCCTACCTCCTTAATTACCTGTCTGGATGAAGTCTACCATTTTCACAAACTGTTTGCCAAGCACTGTGCTAGACAATCTGTATAATTTTATATATACATTTTGCAGAAGAAGAAACTAAGGCTTGGAGAGGGGAAAGAATTTGTTCAAGGTCATAGCAGCAGAAGCAATATTCAAACCACTTTGATTCCAAACCTCACAATTTTTCAACAGTCCCACATTTTCTTTCAAATTGGGGGCAATTTGTTACATGTGAATGAGGAATAGAGACGTGAAGTACTCCGAGAGTGAGAGATCATCAAGGGCTGGGGGGATAGTCTTTAGCTTGGAAACTACTGGTTCAGGTGACAGTACATTCTCTCTGTTAGATTCCTTTGGTGACATTTATGTTGGCACCCTGGCTGATCTATGATAACCTTTTCTATCAACTCCAAATCTGAAATGCAGTTTGACACACTTAGGCAGTACAACAGAAAGCTGAAGAATGAGGTTTGGATTTCTTTTCCTATCCCACCCTCCATTCAGTTACCACAAAAAATCTATCAGCTCAAAACACTTGATCTCCCCACTTCCAGGAAAAATGTCAGACAAAAATATTTAGAGATAATTTTGGATGTGGCGCACTTGAGTACTGCATCCGAAGACCATATTTGATAGGCATGCAGTTTAGGATTATCTGTACATCAAAAGTGGAATACGGTAGGCCCCTTTCTCTGATGTTTTGCTTTCTGCAGTTTCAGTTACTTGTGATCAACTGCAGTTCAAGACCATAAAATGAAGAATTCCAGAAATAAAAAATGTGTAAGTTTAAAGTTGCACACCGTTCTGAGCAGTGTGGTGAAATCTCCTGCCATTCCACTTAGTCCTACCCAGGGCGCGAATCCTTCCTTTGTCTGCCGTAATCTACCTTGTAGCGACTACGGCCTGTTGATCACTTGGCAGCCTTCTTGGTTATCACATTGACTGTTGTGGTAGCTCAGTGCTTGTGTTCTAGTAATCCTTGTTTTTACTTAATAACGGCCCCAAAGCACAGGAGTATATAAGCTGGCATATTATTATGATCATTCTGTTTTATTATGTTATTGTTAATATTTTACTGTGACCAATTTATAGATTAGACTTTGTCATAGGTGTGGATATGAAAGAAAAACAGTATAGATAGGGTGCTTTCTGTGGCTTCAGGCACCCACTGGGCATCTTAGAATGTATCTCGCTGGGTAAAAGGGTTCTACTGTACTAAGTTTTGGCATTTTAACAACTTGCTTCATGCCACTTAACTCTTATTGTGACCTCTGAGTGAGACTGTGCATTGTATTTATTGCCATTCTTCAGACTAAGATATTAATTCTTCTTAAATAATAACAAAGTGACTTATCCTTCTTGTATTCTCAACACAAAATTCTTACCATGGTAGAAAAGAATACAGAAGTAAATCTGCACATATGTAGATTTTTTTTTTTTTAAAGTGAGAGATATAAACCCTGCTGGAGAAGGGTTTGTATTTAGACATTGCCATTTTATAAATACCTGTAGGTGGAAGACCACCTGGGTGTTACTGGATCACCAGTAGCAATGATAAAATCCCCTCATGTTACCCTGCACTAATAGAGTTCTTGCTTGGAAACAACCAAAGCCTACACTGGTTAATTTAAGGGAAAAATGAATTTCTTAGAAAGTAATAGGGTAGCTCGTGGAATTCATGAAGGCTGAACAACAGGTTTAGGAAGGAATTGAGGAGGGCAACGCAAAGATGAGGCAGAGTCCCAGTAGGTTCTGCTGAGGATACGTTCTTTGCTAGCTGGGGACCCCACCCCTGCTGGCCCTCGCCGTGCTGCTGGGCTCAGTTTCCCTTGGACATTTGCTGTCCTGACTCTGAGTCCTCTACTCCACCGAAGCTACTATGAAAAATCTCTGACTGATGCCACACCCTTCTCTCAAAGATCTGTGGTCTGAGTAGGAGCATCTGAGTGGCTATGCCGTCACAGGGCCACACTCTGCCTTCTTGGGAGGAGGGAGAGGGACCATCTGTCTTTTTCTGACTCCCCCAATAGGAAGTGAACTCTGTCTCCTACCATTTCTGTGATTCGCCCAAATTGGATGGGTGTTTAGATATTGGGCAGAGCTAAATGATGGATGTTTCCTCTGGATACCGAGTTTTAGCATAGAAATGTGCCTAAAGGAAGCTGAGATAGCCTCATTTGTATGGAACACTGTTCAAACAACGCATGCTGTTACACTAATGCCAATGATTCTAATTATGACACATTTATGTTTCAAAATCCATGGCCCTCCTGAAACTATTATCTACACAGAGTGAATTCATCCATGGTCTGGGTTTGTCTGACTCCAGCAACAATGCTCACATGCAAGCTGACTTCTTTCTCACTGTGTGGCTTTGCAATTCAGAAGATGTAAAGAGGTTTTCCCTGGCTTTCAGCCTCCCTATCTATTTTGATCATGGAGGTTAATAATGCTGAAAAGCACTCAGAGTATATAAGGCCACTGAAGAAATGAGAGCTCTATGTTTTATGGCTGAGACATGACTGGTAATGTATCTGCCAGGAAAGTCGCCATTCAGAATGCAGCAATGAATATTGGATTCCATCAATCCTTAGCCATTCCTCCCTTCCCCCACCCTACCCTGCCTTCTTGCTTCTCACATGGGAAGGGAGCATTTGGAGCTGAGATCGGAGTATGCTGGTCATTTCTTTCTCTGTAGGGCTCTGCCAGGGTTGGTCAGTGGCTTACCATTCTGGCTGCACATTGGAATCACTTGGGAGCTTTTAATAAGCGCTCGGCCCAGGTCACACATGAAACCAATTATACTAGGATCTCGGGGGAGGAACCCAGGTGTCAGTAATTTTTGAAAGCTGCGCAGATTGTTCCAATGTGCATGCAAGATTGAGAATCACTGTGTAGCTCAAGTCCCTAAACTCTGCATAAGCCAGCCTTGCCTCAGAACAACGATCAGGCAGTAGAAATGGAAACCTTCCACTACCCTGTCTCCCAGCCTTGCTTTTTTTCCCCACCTAGGATTTAAGTGCTTATTCCTGAGACAAGTGTTATGCGCTACAACAAACACAAGCTTGAATTCCAGGTTTCTGGCTGTGTAGTCCTGGGAAGGTTATTTTAGTGCTCTGGCCTTCAGCTTCCTCACCTGTAGTAAGTTCTGCCTTACAGCATTGTTGGGAGGTCAAGAAGCAGTTTTGTTTCAGTTTCTTAGTGCAGTACCTGGTCCACAGCAAGGCTTTAGTAAATCCCTGCCAGTCTTATTGCTGTGCAGCCCTTAGAGCAGGCGTCCCCAAACTACGGCCTGCGGGCCGCATGCGGCCCCCTGAGGCCATTTATCCGGCCCCCCGCCGCACTTCAGGAAGGGGCACCTCTTTCATTGGTGGTCAGTGAGAGGAGCACAGTATGTGGCGGCCCTCCAACGGTCTGAGGGACAGTGAACTGGTCCCCTGTGTAAAAAGCTTGGGGATGCCTGCCTTAGAGCTTTCAGAGCATTTTCATATCTACCATTTCACTAGATTCTCCCCACAATTCTTTGCTATAAGCTACTTTGGAATTTATCATCCCGTTTTAGAAGTGAAGATGGTAACATCCAGAAAGAGTGAATGTTCTTCCCTGGCCACACAGAACTTCTCACTTGGACACTGTCTGAACGAAAAGGTAAGCAGGGAAATTTCTTTTCTTTTCCACTTCTGCCTTGACCAGGCTTAGGGGCCTCTGATCTTCAATATACTACTTGCTTCATGCCTTGAATCCAAGCAGCAAGTGTCCAAGGACCTCAAGAAACTAGCCAAACTGTCAAAAGGGACAAGTTGATTGTCAGCTCCCTCAACCTCTACTTTCAGTTTCCACGTTTCCAGTTCTTTCTCTGGTCAAAGTCTGCTTTCAGGAAAAGTAACTGATGTCAGTCATTCATACTTTAGTATGAATTTAGATGGTATAATGTTAGAGTGCAAAGAAATCTAATCCATCCAATCATTTGGTAGGTGAGAAAGTCCAGGCCCAAAGAGAAAAATTACTTAGCACAGGTTCACTCAGTTAGCAAATGGCAGAGCTGGGTCAAGGCAGCAGTTATTCTGACTCTCCTCATCCAGTGCTCTTTTCAAATCAAAGTTACTTTTCCCAGGGACATTTTCATTTGTGGCCTTCTGTTCAATTGTGGACAGATAATTCTCCATTTGAACGAATTTCTAGAGAAAGATATGTGAAAGAGACTAAGATTTTTCTTGGTGTTTCTGAACCTTTTTAACTTCAAGAGGACACAGATGGGCCACAGGCATTACTTGTTCTAGTTACTCATTGTTACATAACAAATTGCCCCAAACCCACGGCTTACTGCCAATAATAACGACAATCTATTTTTCTCATGAATCTGGGGGTTGACTGATGAGGCATCTCTCTCTCCCTCTCTCTCTTGGGAGGTAGCTAAACTGCTTCCATGAGGTCCAAAGGACCCCAGAGTGATTGTTGCAAGAGAAACCACTGGAAGCTGCATGCCCCTTTGTAACCTAGACTTGGACATCATGTAGTTACTTCCCCTGCGTTCTATTCACTGAGGAAGCCGCAGGTGCAAGGATAAGGTCATAGCCTCTATCTAGTACTGGAACAAAAAATTTTCAGACATGTTTTAAACCACCATATCACCCTAAAAAATATCACAGCCAAGTTTTAATTTCACTTTTCCCATATGCCTGGCTCTGTAATAAGGGCCTCCCCTTTCAGTTCTCCTGGTGACAGATCAGAAATACTATGGTGAATAAAAGAGGATAAAATGTATTTAACTCTTTAGACGTTAATTTGATGGAAGGGCGTCAGGAAGTACAATGAAATGAGGCTGGGCAGTAGCACTTCAGGAGTATTTTGGGTTTGATACACACCGGGGGCAGAATTCCAGCTGCAAATTGTCTTTGGAGAACTCAGTCAAGTGCCTTTGATACTCAATGAGAGTCTAACATTTTCATGTCTGTGTCTTTTTTCAGAGTTGCATAAGAGTTATCTTTTGCCTTTGCTTAACATGCAGAGAAGAGACTGTTCTAGGAAAGCTCCTGTGTATTGGATTTAGCTTTGATGTGTTAAAGTTATAAAAATAAAAATGGTTTAATTTATTTGAGCAACTCCTTGATTCACCTGGTGCTTCATAATTGGTGGGTTTATGGAGTTTGGGAGTTGAGGGAGTTAGGAGAAAATAGTTATATGATCTACCTCTAAGAACAAGGGTGAGAGTAAATCTTATGTTGTTTTGAGTCTGAATTAGGGACTGTGATTATTATGTGGGGTGTGTGTGGGTATATATTTGTAAATGTATGTTATAGTCCTATATATGCTTAAGAAAAGAGAAAAATAAAATGTTAGGAAGTCCAAGGGCAGTTGTCACAGAGTGGCTAAAAGCTGAGCCTTCAGAATTAGTCAGAGGTAGATGCAAGTTGCCTAAATTGTCTGACACTTGGTTTCCTCATCTGTAAGTTGGGATAATAACAACATTTAGCTCATTTTATGAAGGATTAAGTAAAATATGTTAAGTGCTTTATGCAGCAAATTGTACATGACTGACTCATAATAAATGTTAGTAATGAGTCAATCAATCAGCCAATCCATCAGTCAGTCAGGAATTGGGATTCTGGGTTCAGGTACATAACAAATCACCCCTGTGCTTCTGCTGACTTAGTTTGAGACTGCGATGATGTCAAATTAACCTCTTCTCCAGCAGTTTCTCTGTATATGTGATGGTAAATATGAATTCTTTTTAAAAATCAGCTTTTACTTACCTTCTTCTTAACTGTCTTTGGAAAGAAAGAGAAGTTAAAGTAGTTTCTGTAGGAGGCAGGAAGATCCAAAGAATTTGGGGATTTATTTATAAATAAAACCTGTAACTTAAAAATAGACAGAAGCCAGTCATTGTATTTTATATAGTTAGATAGCGATAAAACCCATAGCTTTAAAATGGATAGAAGCAAGTCATTGTGTTTTATGTAGTTAGATAGTTTCCTTTATTTGGTTTTCCATCTATTCAGTTAAAAAGCACACAATGGTATTTAAAGTTTGATATTTATGGAGGGATGCAAGATGAGACATATTGATATACTGGTCATTTCCCTGCTTTACAGGTTTGTTGTTTTGTTTGCTGTGTTTGAATCGCCCTTGGCTTGTGGCTTTTCCACAAAACTGCAGTAATGGTGAACAGCACTCTACAGGATCAACTGTGAAATGTGCCATCTTTTATACCAGCTTGCATGACAAACAGGAAATGAGGGTCTCAAGAGAGGGGAAAGGTGAATAGGATGCTGCTTTCATAGAAGGTTTATTTGCAGGGATGGCTGGGAAACAGAGTATGCATGCATAAGGAGGAGCATCTTGGAGTTAGTTCCCCTTGGAGCTTGTTCCACCATTGTGCTTCCTGGCTGTGGGGACCAGGCTAAGATACTTCTCTAACTCAGTTTTCTCTTCTCTAATATGGGAATAATAATAGTAAAAGGCTTGTCATGAGGATTAGATGAGAAAATCTTTTAAAAATGCCTAAAGCTCTTACATATAGACAGTATTAAAAACTTGGCTAACTTTTAATATTTTTATAATTGTTCCTTGTTACAGAATCAGAAAAAAGAGGGAGGAAGCTAACATTTACTGGCCGTCTTTTAGGTGTCAGGATCTTTATATATTATTTCTTCTAATACTTCCCAGAATATTACGCCATGGAAATTCTTAGTCTCAGCTTACAGATGAGCAAATTAGGACTCAAAGAGGTCAAGCAATTTGTTTAGAGTTAAGATAATTGTGAGCTGTGGATTCCAGAATTAAACTTAGCATATTTGACCCTTAAGTCCATGCCTTTTCTGCTTAATTGAACAATGCACATTGAATGAGATTAGAAAAATAATGTAACCCATCTATTGGCCATTTTATTGACTCCATACCAAATCCAAGACCCAACTGATGATTTTATTGAATCAACTGGTTATAGGGATGATATAGACCCATTAATGATTCAGCCATGAAATGCTTCCTTCTACTTGAGATTGAACAGCCTGCAAAGGGATATAGTAGAATCTCACTCCCCTAGAATGCTCTAAAAGCTGAATAGGCAATTTGTCTTTGTCTGTTTTATCACTGGCCTTTGAGGTTGCAATGGAAGAAAAGCAGCCTCTAAGACTTTCTTTCTCATTTATTCTATCTCTGTAATATAATTATATTGCAAAAAACATTTATTTCTATTGCTAAGCAAACCCTGGGAGTAACTCAGGACGTAAAACAGTGAGGATTATTGAAAGGAGTCAGTAGTAATAAACCAACATTTGTATAGGCCATTTTTAGGGCCTCCAGTTTTATTTTCAATTACAATTCATACCAACTATTGAAAGAAGGACAGATGAGTATTATTACTGTTTGTTTTACTTTTCATGTAGAAGAAACAGCAACTCAGAACTTAAAGCATTTACCCAATATGCTGAGGGTAATAAAAAGTAGCTGAATTCAAGCTTGAATCTGTCCAACCCTGTGATTGGACATGTCCATCTCTCTACCTGAGATCTTGCCACTCAACAAATAGTGTGTGAACTAGGAGGGTGGGCTGCAGTGAGGTGTTCGTCAGAAATGTAGAATCTCTTATTTCACCCCAAACTCACTGAATCCACATCTGCAGTTTAGCAAGACTGTTGTGTAATTAGAATACATATTCTTCCCTGAGAAGAGCTCATTCTTAGGTGGTGTGACTTCCCACATTTGTAGCATTATATTAACCTGAAAGCACAAGGCTGCCCATAGTTAGAATGTATAAACTTTCCAACTCAACACACCTCCTTCCCCTTTCAAGTAAGTAGGAATTGACTTACTAGCAGGCATAAAGAGTTCTTGTTTTTATTTTTGCTTGCTGATGTATTTGAGTAATGTTTTGGGGAGGCTAAAATGGCTAAGTTGGGGTGGGGTGGTAGAGGCAGCTCAGCCAGTAGTGCTAAGCCAGGAGGAAAGGGGGCCTGGCCACTTGGCATGGAAATAGGAAGCCCCCTGGTCCTGCAAAGCACATCTTAGGTGCTGCAGCATCTATAGCCTGTTTTCTCTGAGCACCTTCTCCAGGTTTCAAAGCAGTTATGTCTGGCTTACTTTGAGATGGGATGTGCTGAGGCCAGATGCCCTGCATGAAGAGACTCTTTTCAACAGCATGTGTCTGGCTAGCATCATTCAATTGCAGCAAAGCCCCAAGAGGGCCCGAGGAGGCGTTTCCTGCTCAGTGCCTGGGCTTTCTCTTCTTTAAAGAGCCAGCTGTGTTTCTAGTGAATGTATGCTCTCCAGAAGGGCTTCCTCACTTACACATCATTCCCTTCACCCCTGGAAACAGTGTCCAGAGGGGGCCCAGAGCCTGTTGGCATCGTGGCCCTGGCCAGCACGCTATCCTCTTTCCTGGTATGCCTCTTCATCCTCTGCCAGTAGATGCTGGTGAGTGAGGAAGAGAACGCTTTAGAAATTTTTGCCCTGCTGTAAAAACAAGGAATTTATGAGCATGCTGGTGTGAAAAGAGGGCCTGGGGAATCATTACTGAAAGCATAAAAGACTAATTTTCCCCATAAAGTGGCAGCAATAAATGTCCTGTAAATATGGGCCTCCACTGACTCCTTCTTCAAAAGCATATTTTTTTTTTACCCCAATCCAGGAGAGTCTATTTCATATTTAACAAAGTAAATAACATAAACGGAGTGTCTGTTCAAATGTACCTGAAGTGCTATAGTATCCATTAAGGCAAGGGAGAGCAATGAAGGAGGATACAGTCAGCTCTGGATGCCTCCATCCTGGGAGAGAGAGAGAAGGAAGGAAAAAACAGCAGGAATAGGAGGAGGGTTGCAAGGGGCAGCAAAGGAGACTGTCATGGGTGGAAGTCCAGAAAACAAGCAACGGGGAGGTAGAGACATTATCCTCTTGAAGCTCCAGGAGCCTGGGATGATTATTTTCCTGATTTTGAAAGAGTTCTGGAAAACGTTTACATTTTCACTGACTTTTGCATGGTCAGCAGATCAATGAGCAGATGTATTTTCAGCATGTCAGCCAGGAAGATGACCCTTGCTTCCCTGAGATGCTGAGAGACTGGCAGTTCCTGGCTTGGTGGGAGTGGGAAATGAAACCTACGTTCAAAGAGGAGGAAGGAACATGCGCTTTCATTGTCAGTAAAAGAATCTCTATTAGCAGTAATTATGATTTCAGAGAGAGGGAGATGGGGGGGGGAGAGAGAGAGAGAGAGAGAGAGAGAGAGAGAGAGAGAGAGAGAATGTTGGCAGATAGATTGTTATCGATCCTTTATCTACAATATATTAATAAGCCTACAAACACTTATTTCTTCAAATTTTGCTTTCTGAGAGTAGGGGTATGAGATTGATTAAGGAGTTCCAAGCTGGGAGAATCTGTGGAGCTAGGCTCAGGATCAAAAGGATTGAGTGGGAACTAGAAGACAGATGAGAAATGTCTGCTGCTGCTGCTGCTGCTGTCACGTCTATGTCACTTGGCTAAAAAGCCCACCTTAAAAGGCACAGTGATATAGGGGTGGGACAAGGCAGCTAAGATCATGTACCTTGACCCCAAATACTCTGGGATCAAATCATAACTCCTTTTTAGCTGACCTTAGGAAAGGCTGACCTTTGGAAAGACATTAATTTGCCTGCAGCTTGAATTCCTCATTTGTGAAGTGGGGATGATATTTAATAATAGAGTCGGTGTGTAAGTTAAAAGAGGCCATATCGGTACACGACTTACAATATTGCTTGACACATAGTAGCATCAGATGTTGTTGAAGTTGGCTTCATAGATGTGTTTGCTACTAAGTAATAATGACCCATGTAAGTATCCCACTTCACTTGCCATGCGTCACACAGACAGGTATTTGCTATAATAAATGAACTCTATTCTTCTCCCACATAGACTTTGGAGGCATTGCTGACACCAGATTGTGTTTATTAAAACCTATGAAACGCACACATTATTCAGTGATTACTACATGATTCTGGAAAATTTGCTTTTTGCACCCAGATTCTATCACACACTGTTGCATTTAAGGGAGTGTTTCACTTAAGACCACTGAGGGTTAGCCATGTTCTAGTTCATGGTTTTGCTGGTGACTGTGCTTAAATCTCTGATGCCTGAGTTGTGATTTATTCTACGTTTTCTTTTTTCTGGTGTTCAAACTGTGATATCTCCTCTTCGTGAGGTGCCTTGATTCATGAAGCACTTTCTCAGCAGCCTTTGCAGGCTGTCACCCTACCCTGCTGGACTCATGCACAGTGGGAACATGTCTTCTTATTCACAGTCACCATCTTTTTTCTCTTCTTCCTTCACGAGTGCTGCCCTCCCCTACACACACCGGAGTCTTGCTTTGTCTCCCATAGCTCTTGCCAGGAGGAATTTCTGAGAGCTTTCTCTGGTGCATCCTGACTGGAGTCAGATGCTGGGAGCTGAGGCCACACTAGGTGATGGCTGGTGTGGTGGCAGAACAGGTTGATGTTGGGGGAAAGCTGCTTCTGTTTCTGGGACTGCCATACCAGCATTTGGGTCTGCATGAAGGATGGGAGAAATAAGTCTGCTGCTTCTGAATCCTGGTAAACAGGGTCCTGAGGCTATCTGTATTGGATATTCTTTAATCAACCAATCAGATCTAAGAGTGTCTATAAGTATCTCAAACTGTTCTTTGGATTACAGGGGATTAAAACAAAGGGTAGGCAATGTCCCTCAGCTACAGGAATGCAAACAATTACAAAACTGGTTTGTTGAGATGGGTAGTTTATAAATGACCCTGAAATTTGAAACATGAAGTAAGTAGAGGAATTTGGATAGAAAGACGGGAACATTCCAAATGTATAGGAGAAGAAGGGTATAAGGAATGTAGCCCATGCTGTTTTGAAGGACTCCACATGGGACAAATGGGAATAATACACTTACAGAAATATAGTACCTCTCTGTTTTCCCACCACATTCACGTGAAATATTTGATTGGGAATGGAATTGGTTAGGTTCGAGATCACAGAGCTTTGGTACAGTAAGATCACAGAAGTTGAAAACGTGAAGAAAAGCTGCTCTGGCTAACTGCAGGGGAGTCAGGTGATCAGTTTGTCTGGCTCATTTACTCTGGATTCATGGATTCTTTGTCTAGAAGGCCCAGTGCTCACTGAATTGCTCTTTAGGTATCTGGGATTCCAGCCTTAGTTAGCTGGCTCTGTGCTTCGGTTTCTCTTTTCTTGATTAACTCAGCCTCTGACTCTGTATCAGCTAACCCTCCCTTAGATCTGAATGTCAGCCTAGGTAGAGCATGAAAAAGACTTCTACCAAAGCTCTTTCTTTCACTTGCTGAAAGAGAAGAAAGGTCCATCTGTTTATAGATTATTTGGAGGCAATTCACACGATTCCTCAGCTGGGAAGAGGTACTTGCTAATATAGCAAAGTATCTTTATAAAGAAAAAAATAAAAATGCATATATTAGTTTGACTTCATGCTTTATTGTTCGCCATCATTTTCAATTTTTCAGAGTGCTGTCACCCACCCCCAAGGACCTTCATCAGGGCTGATATTGGCGTTGATTTAGCTCACATTAATGTAAATTTGGGTTTTCCATTGCCTGCTGCTTAATAATAATCTGCAGTTTTGTCTCCATAGTACCATTCGCCCTTTCTTCCTCCAGGTGCTAACAGGGGGCTGCAGAAAGCCCCCAAGACTATAGCAATTTACACTTATGACTCTCCCTGCAGCTAATTCATCTTCATAATCTGTCAGGTTCTTCACTCGACTTTTTAACTCTCTTACTCCTCTTATAGAATTGGCCTGTCCAAAGTCAATTGATTTTTGAGACTTGTAATAAGGCTAGGGAGGCAAGGGACCTTGCACATCATCTCATTGACATCTTCTGTTTTCCAGATGAAAAAAGGTAAAGGTCAGAGAGGTTAAGTGTTTTGTCCAAAGTCACACAGGAAAGTATAGGCAGAGCTGGGCCTAGACTCTGGGCCTCCTAATCCTTACTGGACATTCTCTCAATTGCCCTGGCTGTATATAGCTTGAAATCAAGTAGCCACCCCCATGACCCAGCAAATACATGGATTGTGTGGTCTCTTGTGAGGGAACCGAAGCCATAGTACTAAGGAACAGTCTCTAGGCTGAACTGTCAGGTCTTACTATAACTGAAAGAAGCTAAAATTGAAGGTTACAGAAATTTTTATAACCTTGTAATGTGTTATCCTTGGAAGTATGCTTACATATTAAATTTCTAAAAGGCTTATTTATTCTTTACTATAATGGGTCAAATAGTCACTTTTCACTTTCTTTCCTTTTCTCCCAGAATCTGGTGGGTCATCAATCCTGCTGAGCATTGCCTCTTGGAAGTGTTTCTCAAATTCTTTACCCAGTATCTGCTCTAAAATCTCTCCTGTTTTAGATCCCAGTGACTGCTATAGCTTCTTAGCTGGTATCTCTGTGCCCTGTACTCTTGACACCTGTAAATCTGTCTTCCACACTCATTCTAGGGTAATGGTTTAAAACTGATCTTGTCCTTCCTCAGCACATTTTATAGGTAATAACTTCTCCTCATTTAGAGAATGGTCTCCAAACTGGGTCAAACACAGACTTTCTATGGGGTACATGTGCATGGATAAATTTTAAAAAAATCAATGTCCAGATGTTCATTATCTGAATGAGCTAGCAATAACAAGATTTTTATACCCCTTGCAAAAGAAAGGTAGGCTTTTTAATGATCCTAAATTTTACTTTGTGCATTGCCCTAAGATGTAAAATCCTCAGAGTACCAAAAGAAGGGATGCATAGGAATCTTGGTTTTTAGGGAAGTTTTCTTTGATGCTTAACCATGACACCTTGATTCCACTGGGCTTACTGTGTTTCCTCTCTTATACATCTTCCTGGTAAGGGTAGAGCTTGGATTTGGTTAGAGTTGGGATGGTCTGAATTCAAAACAGATGGAATGATAAAGCGTAATGATTCTGATTCTTTGAAATGTAACTGGAATGTTCAGGAAGACTATCACATTTTCAAGATAATTGTGTAAAAACTAATTTATATAATTCATCTCAGATTGAATGTGCTTTATAGCAAGGTAGTTAAAATTGATTAATAATATTAATTGTAAAATACTATACTTGTTTCTTAACTAGTCAATTCTCATCCTACTTCATTTTATAAAATGTTTAACATTTTCTAAGTTCTTTTGTTTAAAAAAAGTAAACCTATGATGAAAACCTTAAATAGATGAAGGGTACTCTGTTGGGGTCACTACTTGCAGGAGTCTGTCTGGCAGAACTTGACTTAACGATGGATGAATAAAGTACACTGACATACAAATATTATGCTCTGCCAGTTTGGCTGAGGGTCTCTGGCTGCTTTTAGACTCCTGTAAACAGTTATGACTGCTGGCCTTCTTTAGCTAGTGAGACTTGCATTTATTTAATAAAGTTTAATTGACAAAGGCTTCAGTCAACACCACTAGAGTGAAGATTAAGGCACAAGTTCTGAAGCTTAAAGCAAACACCATTAGAGGGAAATTTCTTGGGTTGACCTCCCCCTGAGAGGGCTATCCATATCAAAGTTTAGTTTTAAGACTTCATGAGTAAACAAGCTAGTTAGGTAAATTTCTTTACATACTTTAGCTATTTGCTTTACTTATTAACTAAATGTAAAGGATTTAGACTGCTGTCAGCTGGAACTTCTACTGAAATGATGAAAAAACCCTTAGGCCTTCCAAAAGTATTTGAGACTATATTTTGTAACTTTCTCTACTATTTTTCCCTTAATATTTTTTCCACCATCCTGAGTGAATTCCCACAAGGTACATAGTATTTTTCCCCCATATCATTTTTATGATAAAAAAAATTTAAACTTACACAGAAGATCAAAGAATTGTATAGTGAACATTCATGTATGCACCATTTAGAGTCTAAAAACTTTTTAATATGTATTTGCTTTATTGCATATCTATTTACCTAGCTGTCCATCTATGTTTCCATTAACCCATCTTATTTTTCCATGCAGTTCAAAGTAAGTTGCAGACATTAGGCAGATAGATTTTCAGTTATTTAGAGGGTATATGAACAGAGTAAGTTTAAAGAATGCAGACCTAAAGAAGAAAGCCCAAACTCAGCCTGGCTTTCAGAGGCCTCTGTGGCAGACAGGACCAAGTCTTAGGTAGACAGTAGTTTTATTGTGCTCCCCTCCTGTGCTTTGTCCTTGGCATTTGCTGTGTCCAGCACTCCAGCAGTATGAAGCCACCTGAAGTTACCCAGCACCAAGCTGACTAGTGCCTCTTTGTCATGATAGCATAGGCTGTTCTCTCTGCTAGGGATTTGTTCCTGCCTTGCAGCTTCACTGTCTCTCTTCTACTGATCCTTTAAGACTCAGCGCAAGGGATACTCCCTATTTTTTAAACTACGTAGCAGAGGGTAAAAAATAAATAAATAGAAATTAAAAGCCTGTTGAATTATATTAAGTATGGTGTGGTGAAAATTCCTTGGGTTACAAATCAGAAAACCTAGGAGTACAACTCCTTCCTCAAAATCTCCCTCATAATTTTTTTTTCTACACCCTCCTATTATGTACAAGCTCCACATGGCCTGAATCCTTTAGAATTTATATTTGTATTTAATTATATATAGTTTATATATATTTATAAAATAAGATTGTTATGTTTAATAATATGAACAAATATATTTAAATATATTCGTGTTTATATTCCTGTATTTTCCATCTTTTTAGGGCATGAAAACTAAAGTCAGAGTCCCTTCTGTAACACCTATGTGTGGCTTTACAAAGGTCATTTAATCTTTCTGGATGTTAGGTTGCTTATCTATTAAATAAAGGCAGAAATACCTGTTTTACTACCCCCAATTGTTTTCTTGAGGAGAAAATATATGTGGTACAGTGTTTGTAAGTTCTTTGGAAATAGGAAGTGCTGGAGAAGTGTAACATATTCCTGGTCTTCACCGGGCACAGTGGCTCACGTCTGTGTTCCCTGTACTTTGGGAGGCCAAGGTGGGAGGTCAGGAGATCAAGACCATCCTGGCCAACATGGTGAAACTCTGTCTACTAAAAATACAAAAATTAGCTGGGCATGGTGGCGCACACCTGTAGTCCCAGCTACCTGGGATGGTGAGGTAGGGGAATTGCTTGAACCTGGGAGGCGGGGGTTGCAGTGAGCCAAGACAGTGGCACTGCACTCTAGCCTGGTGACAGAGTGAGACTTGATCTCAGTTAAAAAAAAAAAAAAAAGATTCCTGGTCTTTATATGCCACATACAGGGAGAAGGCATTGCTGGTGCAGGTACTACAGTTTTGTTTATCAGCTTGTGTAATAGTTTTGGTCACACTCCCTTCTTTTTCTCAAAATTCTCCCACATAGTGGCTTTCTTGTCTAATTTCAGGGCCACCTGAATCTAATGTGAGAGTATGACAGATCCTGACTCAATAGGCAATCCATGTTGGAGAGACCACAGAGATGAGTGGAGGGGCCTCTAATCAAATTTGAGCCTCAGTGAGGAGTTTTATAGGAAGCTTTACTACATTTTTCTTCATGCAATACTCAATGGCAATGAACCATTGCATAGGGTCCATGTCTGTGCCTATTTCGCAGCCAGAGCAGAGCAAAGATATGGTCCCTCCTGGTGTCAGTTAGGATTCCCTTAGCACAAGTAACAGAAACCTGAAGCAGCTGGCTAAAGCAGTGAGGACATTTGTTTTCTCACATAGCATGAAGTGGAAAAGTAGGAGCTTTAAGGCTGGTTAGTTTGGTGGAATCAGCCTTCTTCCATTTTCCCACTCTACCATCCTAACCTGGTACCAGATGCTCCAGGCACCACATCCAGACAGGAAAATATCTGAGAGAGAAATAAAACAAAAAACAAAACAAAAGAAGAAAACAGGTCTTTTCCTTGGGTTCACTTTTGAAATCAAGACAATCTTTCCTCAAAGTCTTCCAGCATCATTGGCCACAGTTTTTTTGCTTTTTCATTCCCAAAAACACCACTGGCAGGAGGAGGTTTAAGGCTGCCGTGATAGGCATGGCCCAGTCAGGATTCACCCTTGTGGGGTTAGTCTGTCTTAAAAGTCAAAGGCCATATGCAGCGTAGCCACTTGAATAAAAGTAGAAGAAAAACAATGGATGTTGAAGTAACCAGTAGCATCTACCAAACTCCTTTCATCTAACTTAGCTGGGTGCCCTAAGAGAAACTGGGAAGGTACAAAGTAAGGATGGTGCAGAAAAGGTCTAAGCATATTTTGTTGATACCTCTTTCTTTGTTCTTTGTGGCTGGGCATTTTGACCAATTACTCCTTATTTAGTTACCAAATTA
The DNA here is from genome assembly GCF_048565385.1 of Saimiri boliviensis. NCBI lineage: Eukaryota > Metazoa > Chordata > Mammalia > Primates > Cebidae > Saimiri > Saimiri boliviensis. The sequence goes on from NC_133450.1 coordinate 161,035,339, forward strand.
CTAACCGCTACAAATTCTGCCTACTTATATTATTCTCGTATTATCTTTAAATATTTCTCCTTCAATTTGCTCTCACAGATCTTTTTGCAGAATTAATCTCTGTCTCCCCTGTGTTTTCACAGCATGGTTTGGTACCTCTTGACATAGAGTTCCTTCTGCAAAGCTATTTCTGTAGGCTTTGCAGAAGGGAGTCTGTGTAGGCATTTGTTTTCCAAATAGGTAGTAAGCAAAGAGAACTCAGGAGTTATCTGTCCTCATTTCAGTTCCCTGAGCACCTTTCCAGCATTTCAAACACAGGGCACTTAATACATGTGTGTTCATTTGAAAAAATGGCTTATTTTCAGGGCCACATGCAAATATGGTCAGGAAGTAGATTCTTCATTCTCTTGTGACTAAGACTATAAACAATGACATCGATTCCTTTGCTTCCTTTGCTTTTGACAAAATTATTTTTCGGGTAACCTATAACTCTTCTAAGGCTTAAAGCCAAAAAGAAAAAAAAATAGTCTCTGTGACTTTCTTTGGTCTGAAGAATATCTACATTCAGCCCTTTTGAATGGCAGGTTTCAACCAGATACCTGGGTGGCTTTGCCATGCTTTACAAAAGTAACTTCCAGTGTGGATCTAGCCTCTAGTTTCTGAAAGAGGTTTCTTTGGGATAAAAACTACTCTTTTGTTTGTAGGTTGCTTTCCTTTTGCCCCTTTATCCCCTTTTTATTCTCATTGCAGAGTGGCATTTCTTTTGCATGGTGGCCACAAAGGCTGAGCTCCTTCAGGAAGACTACACTTTGCATTGTCCTGGGATATGGGCCAAGGAAGCCAGTGGAGAACTTCCTGCAGAACTCAGGGCTGTCTTAGCTCCAGAAGGCAATGGCGTACTTGTGGAAAATACTGGTTTCTATCTGTTTAAGCTTCTTTTTTCTTCAGAGTTCCTCATGTAGTGACTTTCAATCACTGACACATTTATGTCTTTTGTAATTGAAGACTTCGTTTGTGATATGTTAAGAGTACTGGATTTATCATGGGGCCCTAGAGAATTAGAAGGGTCTTTCAAACCAATATCTTCTCTATTTTATTCTAAAAGTTGATCAGGAGCTGTTGGGTCTTAAATGGAAAAGGGGAAGTTATTTGTGATGTGGCTTCATTTTATCCTTAGCTGGCCACACCGTAGGTTCTATAGGAGCTGAGGCAGAGTGACTAGAGGAAGAGAAAGAGACTAGGAGAAGCAGATGTGTTTCTGGTACTCTAACATAGTGTGTCCTGCGTGGAAACAATGCTATAAGTAATGATTAGGTTCAAAGGTTAACCCAAAAATGCTTTTTAATCAATAAAGTGTGTAAAGTCTCAAAGTATCCTATAGTTATACAGAACAATAGTTACGGCATGATTTTGTGTTTAGTATCTTATTTGACCTTAATAATTCTGTATTTTACAGATGAGAAACATCCCTACCACACAGGATCTAGCACACAGTAAATGCTTAATAAAATGTTTATTGGATGAATGAACCATCAGTAGACATAGTAAACTCAGTCTCACATGGTATTGTGGGGAAGCTGGGGCTTGAATGCAGTTCTTCTAAATCTTGGATCTATTCTTCTACTCAAGAATTTTTTTTTTTTTTTTTTTTTTTTTGAGACAGAGTTTCACTCTGCCACCCAGGCTGGAGTACAGTGGCACAATCTCAGCTCACTGCAAACTTTGCCTTCTGGATTCAAGCAATTCTCCTGCCTCAGCCTCCCGAGTAGCTGGGATTACAGGTGTGCACCACCACACTCAGCTAAGTTTTGTATTTTTAGTAGAGACCAGGTTTCACCATATTTTGGCCAGGCTGGTCTTGAACTCCTGACCTTAGGTGATCCACCCACCTTGGCCTCCCTGAGTGCTGGGATTACAGGCATGAGCCACCATACCTGGCCCCAGAGATCTTTTTATCTCAGTATTTCTTAGGTTTGCCAAGGAAAGACCCCTATGTGAGAGGAGAACCAATGAATCAACTGTGTCTGGGGACACAGACTGAATTTAGCCAGTGACAGATTTCTTAGAGCATCTATGCTTTATTGATTTAAAAAACAATTTTTTTCCCTCAATAAATATAGTCATGGTTGTTGGGAAAAAAGGCAGCTCAAACAATGCAAATTTATGTGAAGTGATCACAGGGTTAACTGCCATTTATAGTTTCTGTACACATCTGGGTTTTATTTGGAAGATTCATGTGAATTTAGCTTTCCATTCCACACACTCATATACAAGTTATGTTTAAAATGACTTATTAAGAACAACTGATTCCAGGAAGACACACTGTGTCTGTCCTCTGACTGTGTTATCTGGTGCATTACGGCTTATACCTATGATACAGAATATCCCAGTGTCTTAGTCTGTTTGGACTGTTGAGCAAAATATTTTAGACTATATTTATAATTTAAAAATAACAGAAATATATACTGGAGGCTGGGAAGCCCAAGATAAAGGCTCCAGGAGATTCGGTGTCAGGTGAAGGCCTGTTCTTCATAGGTGGTGCCTTCTGTGTCGTCACATGGTAGAAGGGGTGAACTAGCTACTTCCAGTCTCTTTTATAAGGACACAAATCCCCTTCAGGAGGGCCTTGCCCTCATAACCTAATCACTTTCTAAAGCCTCCACCTCTTAATACTTTTGCTTTGGTGATTGGGTTTTAACATATGAATTTTAGGGGGACACAAACATTCAGATTATAGCACCCAGTTAGGGAACAATGGAGTGTCCCTGCTGTTCTCAAGACAGTGTGAATTATGAGGACAGATGCCTCATAACCATAACAATAATCCTGTTTCCATGGGGAAATACACAAATACATGCTCAGTTCTCAGAAGATTAATGTTGGGAACAGTAGCTTGGGACTAATTGTGTGCCTGTAAGGTCCTTGCTAACCTCAAAGTGGTTTAAGTTTAGTCTCAAGCTTTCTGTGAGTCACAGCTTAGCTGGGTCAGTTATAAAATGTTTGCTTTCCCTGTGGCATGCATCCCACTGATCATGTCTGGAGATACTGAGAGAATAAGTTTGTTGGTGGTGCCTGTGTTGGGCACCACAACATTTCAGGTTCATGGCTATGGTGGCAATACATCACCACTTCAAGCAGTGATTTTATTTTTTAATCAATCCTCTCCTTTGAATCGGCTTTGGCAGTTCCACCCTCATCTCCTTCTAAGCACAGCTGCCCATGCTGAAAGGCTGAAGGTAAAGGTCTTTACAGAAAGCGTGAGGGTTACACTTTGTTATGTTCAGTCACACTTGTTTGATCAGTGAAGATGAGCCTCGGCTCTGAATTAGGAGAGGGTAAGAATGATGCTCCTTTGAGCCTCACCTTGGTCTGTGAGTCAGCTTCTGAGGATAGAACATAAATTTCCTTGCCCTTTCTTTCCTCTCCCACGTCATCCTCAAATCTGCATATGTCAAGATGGATGGCCTGACTTTTCTGGGGGAGGAAATCACTCCAATTTAGATTCTGCAAGAGGCGGGGAGGGAAATAAAGGATCAGTTCAGTAAGAAATAAACCGAAAAATGTCCCCTTCTTCCTGACTCAAGAAGATAAGTATTGTACTTTGGTTAGTCTCCTTGTTTGATTATTCTTTGCACATTTCAGGAAATAGCTCTTTGTCTAGCCATTGCCTCCCTGTTGCGTTGAGCCCATCACCCAGGCATTACTTGGATGATTAAGAGCAGCGCATATACTAGGTCAACAATAATAGACCTCTTCTAAAAATATATATGTGTCTAATATGGTGTCATTGTTTTGGGAGCCAGGAAAATGAACTCCACTCTCAGGAGAAATAAAATGGAAAAAGGATCAACAGCATGATTATAACTCACTTTCCCCTTAACACCTCTTGTGCATTTTAGAGTTTCTCATAAATGTTTTTCCTTCTATGCACTGTCTTGATACTTATTAAGAAAAGCTGGTACCTGCTGAAATTGTGGCCCTGTCATCAGAGGACTATGATTTTGTCTCATTTGTTTTAGTGGAAGTTCTGTGAAGTGGGGAGAGCTTGGATTTAAAGTAAGATGTCATTGACAAGCAGAAGCAAGTAATTAGTTAATGTGATGGCTGTCTGTTAGTAGGGAAAAAATAACCTGGGGTACATTGGAAAAGACAAGCTACAACGGAGTGAAATCTACTAAACAAGTTGGCTTAGAAGTAAGTTATGATTGTCCTTATTGTACCTGGAAAAAGAAGACTCAAGGGAAGAGAACTAACATGTATGGAGTACCTACTATGTGTGAGCCGTTGAATTTATTTTAAGGAAATTAAAACATTTAGATCTATAATTCACTCTGATGAGAGTTTTTCCCTCTCATTTTACAGATTTAGGAAATTGAGGTTCAGATCATTTCAGTGACTGGCCCAAGGTCACATAGCCTGGAAGAAGGTAAAGCTGAGCTTCATACTGGGTTCTGCCTGATGGGTTCCCATTATACTACATAAAAGGGCAAAGTATTAATTTTAGTATTTCTGATAAAAGTATGTGAATGTAATTTGAGAATGCAGAGGAGGATCCATTTGCTAAAATTACGTCTATACCCAGTCTATATTAGTCAGTTCTCACATTGCTATAAAGAACTACGCAATACTGGGTAATTTGTAAAGAAAAGAGGTTTCATTGACTCACAATTCCCCAGGCTGTAGAGTGTGCATGACTGGGAGTCCTCAGGAAACTTACTATCCTGGTAGAAGGCAAAGAGGAAGGAAGCAAGTCCTACATGGCTGGTGCAGGAGGAAAAGAGAGAGGAGAGGAGGTGCTATGCACTTTTAAGCAAGCAGATCCCATGAGAATTCTATTAGGAGACAGCACTTAGGGGGATGGTGCTAAACCATTAGAAACAACCCCCATGATTCAATTGCTTTCCACCAGGACCCACCTCCAAAGCTCATGATCACACTTCAACATGAGATTTGGGTGGGAACACAGGGCCAAACCATATCACAGTTCAAAATTTGACCACTAAAGATTTATTCTTCTGAGTTAAATGTTGACTGTTTAAAATACCTGGAGGAAAAAACGCATAGTAAAACCCCAATGTTTAAAGGTTTGATGTTGTGAAAGAAAACCAGAATCTCAGGATTCCAAACTGACTATGCCAAAGGGAGACTTTAGCATGGTAACTGAGTCATACATAACAAACAAATACAAACTGCCTGCCTTTTGTTTCCTAGATAGCTGCATCCTAGAAGGCCACAGATCTCCTTAGGTGGCCTCCCTCACAAATTACTCACAAGGAAAAATTCCTGTGGGACCCCAGTTCTTTCAGAATATATGTGCCCCCTATAACCTAACCCTAAAATAGAGTTCTGTTGAATCTTACCCCGACAATGTAAATTAACAGCTTATCTTCACGGGTACGGGACAAAAACAAGACTAGAAATCATCCTTCCTCCTACCCCAGGCAAATACATAATTGACTTCTTCTTCTACTCTATATTTACTTTATCTTATGTAAAATATAGATTTACTGAGCACAAGACGAATGCATAATGACTGTTCCTCTACCTCTTTGTTTCATATTTAAAATGTGAATTCAGTGAGTGCTAATCAAAACCTTACAAGAATATAACCAGTTGCCTCAGTGCTTCCCCTCCCCTTGTTTTCTTTCTTCTCCCCTACTCTCCTCCTTCTCTTCAAATATGGAAGTCCTCAAACCCTCTTTGGAAAAGGCGCAGAGGCACAGATCACACATGCTCCTGTGATTCCCCATTCCCCGACCTGGGAGTGTCTGCAATCTTGGCAAAATAAACCTCAAAATCAATTGAGACTTTCCTGTGTCATTTTTTGTTGTTGTTGTTTACAATGTCCAGTTCTGTTCTAAGATAAGAGTAAATTTCATAGCACTCAAATCTTGGAAAATCAGTAGTTGCTGTTGGGCAGAGATGGGAATATTCTGGGCAGGCTGGAAGTAGGAAGGGCAATGCTGACCAGCAGTGAGCAGGGGAGGGGATCAGGCACTATGTCACTTTTCTCAGCTACAGGTAGTCTCAATAAAATGGTAAGAAATGTGAAAGTAACATTTCTGTTACTACACACCACAAATTGTAATGAGCTCTGAGAACAGACCACGGAAGTATCTGAAATGCTGGCAGGAGATGTGGGGAGGGAGTCTGCCTGGCAGCTTACACGAAGAGAGAGGGAGTGGGAGAAGGAGAGGGGGTTGGAGAGAGAGAGAGAGAGAGAGAGAGAGAGAGAGAGAGAGAGAGATAAGGATGAATGTGTCCTTATTCCCAGAGCCCCCTTCTGAGTTCCTTATGTCTGTTTATGTCTCCAGAAGCCTCCCATTTACCCCCATGTGCAGAATATTTGTCATTTTTAATTTTCCTTGCTCTATCACCCATCTCCTTTCCCAGCACGCACACACACACACACACACACCCTTCTTTTCCAGTGACACTTGAAGATCTCCTAGGATCTTGCACAATTGATTGCAAATGGCTTTCTAGATTTTCTAGTAAATATTTAGCATTAAAGTGTCTATAGGTGGCACTCTTAGCTCTGATCACAGCTCTACCAACAGGAATGTGAACAGGCTGTGGAGGAAGTACAGATGGATGCTGACTTCGGCCTGTGGCTCTAGGACAGGGAGTGCAAATTAAAGTTCAGTATCTCTTTGGCACCCGGAGAGAGTTCTGTCAACTCATAGGTATTCCCTCAGGCTAACCCTAACTCCCTTCATCTGCTGTCTGGCATTTGGAGATTCACTCATTCACTAGTATAGTCTCTTCACTCCTAATTTTTAAGCAATCAATGGTTTATGTTCTTTTTAAAAAAATTTAATTTAATTTTATTGCATTTTAGGTTTTGGGGTACATGTGAAGAACATGCAAGATTGTTGCATAGGTACACACATGGCAGTGTGATTTGCTGCCTTCCTCCCCATCACCTATATCTGGCATTTCTCCCCATGCTATCTCTCCCCAACTCCCCACCCCCTGCTGTCCCTCCCCTATATCCCCCTGACAGACCCCAGTGTGTAGTGTGGTTTGGCCTTAGGGTCTAAGTATTAGGCTATCCCATGGTGGGAATCCTAGGTGTTTCAGTGCTCCGCACTGTGATTTTGGCTTCCAAGGAGATCCTACAGCTGGGGCGTAATCCCCTGGATACATCTTCCTGCTGGAGAACAAAAGTTGAAAAGTACAATTGCTGAATCCATACCCCTTAAAACCTTTGGGGACTTAGTGGAGTTTCTGAAAACATGCTTTTAGTGGGTAGTTCTCCACTTCTCCTTTTACTTCTCATTAACAAATAAATAAAAATCAGGAAGAAACTTAGGAGAGGTGGAGGAGAAACCATTCAATTCTTTCAGCTGCATTTGCGGTTCAAATAGAAGCAAGGAATGCTATAAATGTTCTGACAAGGATTGGGGCTACTTTTATATTGACAGATGCACATGCGGGAGCCGCCTGTGGTACCACTTTGGAAGGAAGGCTCCCAGCTTTCAGGGTCATTAAAGCCAGGTGTTCTTCCTTGCATTCGCATTAACCTCTGGTTGGGAAGGAAGCTTACGTTCCGCCCGGACCAGATTGGCCTCACTGGTGGGAACAGATTTGAGCTTGAAAAGAAAAACCATCCTGGTCAAAAAAAAAAAAAAAACAAAACGCAAAACAGAGTTTATTGTGAGCTGATAACTATAGATTGGCTTAAACTTTCAGCTTTGCTTCTCTGGGCCCAGAGGACCTGGAAAGACCTGGAAATGGTTATAATGGTTTGTAAACTGCTAGCAGACCACAGCCCAGACCTAGGGGAAGTGCCTGGAATGCTTAGAGAGAAAAGAAAGAGAGTTGTACTGGGGTTTCATGTTCAAATAGGAAAAAAAAAATTACTTCTTGCCCATATATTACCTTCTTCAGATTTTTTTTTCTGTTAATGCTACCAGCATTTCTCCAAGACTAAAAATCTAAATTTTTCTCCATCCTCCTTCATCGTCACCATTTACAGCCAATCATCAGTCAAATTTTGCCAGTTTCACTCATTCTGTCAATTGTGTTTTATGTAGTTAGACAGTTTCTGTAATGGACAGTTTCTGTCAATTTTCCTTAAGTCTCCATGTTGCATGTGCACACACACACACACACACACACACACACACACACTCCCTCACTCACATCCCATGTCTTTTCGTTCCGTTGTCACCACTCGGCTCTGACCTTTATCAAAATTCAATAATTCAATTGAGTTTATTGAGTTTATTCTCATCTCACATACCTGTTTCTGCCAGTTTGGGGCACTCTCCACTATGAAACTAATGGTCTGATCAGGCTCCTCACCTCCTCATAAATCTTTAGTTGCCACTCACTAGTCAGTCAAGTAAAGACTCGTTACTCAAGGACTGGATACCTCTTGAAGGAAGAACCATATTTAATTCACATTTTGGGGGATGCCTAGTACTCTCCTGATTTGAATTGAAATGAAGGGAATGCAATGTCTTTCATGTCATCTGATAATTTGGTGTTTTAGTTTCTCCCCCTGTAGCAGATGCTGTTTGTGGCTCATCAGAGTTACCTGCAGTTTCAGTAGATAGTTTTCTGTACACTTGAAGGATTCCTGCCTCAAGTGTCTGTGTCTCTTTGCCTGATGGCTTCCTCTAGCTGAAGGTGCTGGCTCAGCTGGAAGTGCCTTAGAATTATGCCCCAGGAAGCAGCAGCCCTCAACCAAAGACAGATGGGAGTTGGTGGGTAACAACCCTAGCTTCCTTGTCCCTTGGGAGGGCAATTCTGAATTGCGTTTCATGCAGTCTCTCCATCGGTCTCTGGTGGGAGTGTGTTCCATTTACCCACAGTTAGCAGCCCACCCATTAACACACCCTTCATTGGCTTTCCCTTCTTTCTCTGGTTGATTTCACTATTTCCTTTACTAGGTTTCCTGGAATCATTCCAAAATAAGCTATATGAGCCCATATTCTTGTTTCAGGCCTGCTTTTAGGGGAACTCAGTCTTTCCTATGCAACCCTAGCTCCACACCCTGGGCTACAGACTGTCCTCTGCACAAGTCCTGTGCTTTTCTACCTCCACCAGAGTTGTTTCCTCTGCCTGGAATACTCCTTTTATTTTTGTAGCTCAAGACTCCATTTGTCTTTGAGAACCTCACAATCTATCCTTCTCTAAAGATGTAAAACATACTCTCCCTTGCGTGGTAATCTTTTTGGATGTTTTATTTTTCCTACTAGACTATGAGCTCACTGGGGGTATGTTGTCTTTATGTTAGCATTCATCACACTGCCTGGCACTAGTAAATGCTCAGTAAATGAATGTGACTAATAGTTAAGTGGATGGTCAGGGATGGAAGTCATTCATTCTCCATGTGTCTGATTCCTCATTGTCTGACACATGGGAGATAAAGCATTTCTAATTCCCAGGACACTAATGAGTCAAGAAGTGATTTTACTTCAGTTGGTTTAAAGATTCCAAGCATTCACTGAGTGACTCTTCTCTGCAATTCCAAAAGCAGAGCAACAGAATCAGATTATTTTTTCCGGCTTGGAACCAAGTAGTTGTAACACTTTCTGTGGTACTCATACCCCTTGTGTTGTGGCTGGAGATGACCGGTGGCAAATGCATTTTTAGTGACCTCAGAGCATATTACAACCTCATTTTTCAACTATCATTCCTTCTCACCATCCTAGGTGAAAAAAAGTGATTACCAGGGGTGTTATGGAGGGAAAGCTAAATGGGGTTACACAGAAGGGGCTGGTGGAACATGTGTAGCCTGTGCATGTCTCCCAGAGGAGCAGCCATCACATGTACTGTTCTCTCTTCCAAATTGTATAGTTACTGAGATGGCCCAGGGCCTGCTTTCCAAGACTGCTGGGATGTGACATAGGAGTATCTCTCTCTGGGAATAAATGCCTCACCTGGGTCCTGCCTTTCAGCCTGAGCTGCATTCATCATAGATGGTTAATTGAAGGTCAGATTCTTAAGATAAACAGTTGGAATGAAGCAGCTAACTGTTGGTGGGTTCCCAGATCCCTCAATTTGGGGGTGAGGCCTGAGCCTGAATCCTTGACAGCCTGTCTCCAACATGATGTCTTCTATGTACATGAAGCTGAGACTGTGTGTGTGTATATGCCTCTGTGTGTCTGTCTTTAATATGATACGTGACCCTAAGAATCTTGACACGTGATAGAACTATATTTCTAGATTTCCTTGATATGGTTGGCTCTGTGTCTCCACAAAAATCTCATCTGGAATTGTTGTCCCCACGTGTTGAGGGAGGGAAGCGATTGGATCATGGGAGAGGTTTACCCCATGCTGTTCTCATAATTGTGAGTGAGTTCTTATGAAATCTGATGGTTTTATAAGCATCTGACATTTTTCCTGCTAGCACTCCTTCCCTCCTGCCATCTAATGAAGAAGGTAACTGCTTCCTTTTTGCCTTCTGCCCTGATTGTAAGTTTCCTGAGGCCTCCCCAGTCATGCAGAACTGTGAGTCAATGAAACCTTCATTGTTTATAAATAATCCAGTCTCTGGTATTTCTTTACAGCAGTGTGAAAATGGACTAGTACATTCCTCAAAAGAAGTAAGATGAAATCTATAATGACTTTTATCCACACATCTACATAGCAAATTCAGGTCACACAGAGTTTCATTTTCCCTTGATTAATTCTTTTTATTTTCACTGTTGCCCAGATCTGTGTGCTTTTTAGGAAGTGAAAATTTGATTCCCAGCAAGATTAGGACTACTATTTCTCTCTTCCACCTAGAACTGGGACCATAAAGCCTTTGTTTCAGAATCACAGATCCGTCCCCATCTTGAAGTTTTAGGATTTCATTTATAACATCCAGTTACTGGAATATAGTCTCCCTAACCCACGTCTTGAACAAATGTCTCTTGTGGGATGTGATCAAGCAGTTTTATTTGTTATCTCCCAGAGTCCATTTAACTCACTTCTCTTGGTTTACTTCTTCTCCTTCTGTGAATGCAAACTCAGGCATCCCTGAGAATTTTCAGATTACTTTAGGTATTATCAATAGTCTGAGCCAGATATTAAAATTCCTAGCTCCATGTAATCATCCAGATTTCTAACTTGATTTAAAGGTAAAACTTTCCCTCTCTCTTAGGGTGGCCTTGCAGCAGGACACCCACTTCCTGTGGGAGAAGGAAGGTGACAGCCTCTTTTCCCTTATCCTGCTTTCAGGCTCTCCTTCTTTCCTCTTCCGTCATGCTAAATAACACTTCTAATCTCTCCAGGGTTAGTGAAGGAGACTAGAAAGTGTAGAGGGAGATAAGAACAGGAAAGTTTTTACTTAGTCAAGACTACTGTGAACTGATGTCATTATTTGGTTCTGGTAAGTTTTAAAAGTGGATTCTTTTCCTTAAGAGGCACTTTGTAGGTTCTTCATGTATTTCTAGGGCTTTCTCACCTGTAGTCTCCCTAGTGCAGGAGATGACCTCTATTCTAGCTCATTCCTTACAATTGCCTCTTCAGCCCATGGAACAGCATTTTACCCTCAGCTTCTCACTGTAAAGAAACTTTCACTTTGTGAGATATTAGTTTGCCCCATAATAGCCGTCTCTGATCCTGACACATTTTGCATACTTGATCTCAGTGTCTTTGGGAGTTGCAGGATAATTGGCACATAGTTGCAACATTCCCTGTGCTCCCACCATTAGGGCAGTTGGCTAACTCATCTCTTGGCTTTTAGGTACTTCAGTGGACATCACACATTAGTCAGCTGTCTGAATGGTTCTGTTGAAGCCTTTCACAGGAGGTTTAAGATAAGGGGCAGATATCCTTTCCTCATGAAGGAAAATCTTATAGCACACCAACTGTCTTTGTAAAAAATCCTCTCCACAAATGCTGTTTCAATCTTCAGTTTTGACTCTTTGTACCCTTGAGGTAGATGAAAAACTTGAATTGCTTGACAGGTTTTTTTCATTATCTTCTGTATCAGTCAGGCTAGGGTAGGTTGTGCTGCAGTAACAGATGATCCCCATGTTTCACTGGCTCATGACAAAAACGCTTATTTCTTATTCATGCTATATATCTTTCAGGGTCAGTTGGGTTTTGTTCCTCAATGTCTTTATCCCAAGACTTGGGCTGACAGTGCAGTCTCTCTCTGAAACATTGTAAATTATTGTGACATAGGGTAAAAATAAGTATGGCAAGGCACTTACTGATTTTTAAGGCTGCTGCCTAGATTATTCTGCTTACATTTTGTTGGCCAGAGCAAACTACATGGGCAATCTAATATCAATGAGGCGAAGTATATTTCCCTCTCATCCCAGGATGGATCAGTGAATATTTGTGAACAATAACACAGTTTATCATACCTCTAAAAAAATTGTAACTTGGTATACCTCATTTTGAAGTGTAATCACTCTTAAATTCTGAGACTTCAGTGAAATTTTCACTTTAATGCCCTGTTACACATGTGACTTCTGTAAGTGGCATATCATGAGGTAGTAGAAAGAGTTCTAATTCTGGAATCCCATTTGAATACTTAACTATACAAGGCTTTGAGCAAGTTAATTAACTTATTTCACCCACTGTTTGTTCATCTTTTAAATGGGACTTATAATAATGCTTTTCTTATAGTAACCATGAGGATTGTCATTAGTGCATATGAAGGGCTTGGCATCAGTCATGTTACTTCTATTCTATACATCTTGGGGGCGAGGGAGATAAAATTGTGATAACAGATGACTATGTTCTGAAGTCCTGAAGAATTTTGAAGTCATTCTAGGATTATTCTTTTTTAAAAACTTTCCAGAAATAATCCTATGGAGTCAGTAATAATAAAAAAAATAATAATAATGATGATGATAATGATGATGAACAGCTCCATATTCTGGCCCCAAACTCTATTTTATGGCCTGAACTCTGGCTATTTCAGGCCATAAAACTATCAGAGAAAGAAATGTTGAAATTTATAATGGAATTTTCTCATTAAGCCTAAAGCACAAAATTATTTTCAAATGATGGCTAGAAGTGGAAAAAAAACCCTGCCATTCAGAAGGTGTCAGCAATTTTTCCGTATCTTTGGAGATGTAGACTTGAATTGACCTTTGAGGGCAGATTTCTTCGTTGTTTTGAGAAAACACCAACAACCAAAGCAACAAAGAAAGCTCTCTCCTGGAACTTGATTGTGCAAAGGTAAATCAAAGATATTTTTCAGATACGGGGAGGTGCCAGGCCAGAGGTCTCAGAGAGGCAGCTGCCGGCCTGATCACCCCCGTCAATATGTTTGATTCATTAATGATATTTACAAAAAAGTATGCCCTACATAAAAATTAGGAGCTGTCATCTAAGGCTCCACATTTTTCTTGAAAAATCAGAACAGCCTGATGCATATCCTGGTGTTCTCGCATGGAAACCTAGGTGCTAAGTAGGAGCTGCTCTCTTTTGGTTGGAGTGTTCCCTTACTGGTTTTTGTTATCTGCTTTGGCCTTGTAAGAATGTGAGTCTGGATTCTGGTTTTAGAAAGCAGCTAAAATCTTCTGCACAATAATTAAAAAGTTATAGATTAGTTCTTTTGAAGCACAGCTCCGATTCTGCTGAAAACCCCCCAAATGCCTCCATTGCCTAAGGAATAAGACTCCAAACTCTTCATTTTGCCAGGCTCTATCATGTTCCATGGTCTGGATACAACTGGTTTTTCATTTCCTTTCTTTTTCTGCTAGTTGTCATTATTTATGATCCCTTCTACACCCCTGCATATCCCCACATCTATGACTTTATTCAGGACTAACAGTGATCACAACTACTGTTACTAGGTGCTTATATGCCAGGCATGAGAATTGGAGCTATTAGTCCCATGTTACCAATGATAAAGTTGAGATAAGAGGGGTAAGATATTTTGTCCAGGTTTTACAGCTTAAAGTAATGGTGTAGAGATTTGAAGTTAGATACCACAGTTCACTCTATCTCCAAGACACCTGATTGCCTCCCTTTGCCCTTTGCTAGGAATACCTTTCCCCTGATCCACTACATTCTTGCACATTTATCAGTCTTCTAGTTTAGAACAAATATCAACTCTTCTATTAAGGTTTTCCTGATTTCCTCCATGTTCCCCATTCCATCCCCCAACCAACCACCATACTTCTAAATATCTGGAGAACATGCTATTTACTTCAGGATACTAAACACATTTGATCATGTATTATTTTGCTCATTGATAACAATATCCATGCCCCTGTACCCCCAAAATGTTTTTTATTGCATTTTAGGTTTTGGGGTACATGTGAAGAACATGCAAGATTGTTGCATAGGTACACACATGGCAGTGTGATGTGCTGTCTTCCTCCCCATCACCTATTTCAGGCATTTCTCCCCATGCTATCTCTCCCCAGCTCCCCACACCCCCACTGTCCCTCCCCTATTTCCCTCCTGACAGACCCCAGTGTGTGATGCTCCCCTCCCTGTGTCCATGTGTTCTCATTGTTCAACACCCACCTATGAGTGAGAACATGTGGTGTTTGATTTTCTGTTCTTGACATCAGTTTGCTGAGTTTCCAAGTTCATTCATGTCCTCACAAAGACATGAACTCATCATTTTTTATGGCTGCATAGTATTCCATGGTATATATGTGCCACATTTTCCCTGTCCAGTCTATCATCGAAGGGCATTTGGGTTGGTTCCAGGTGTTTGCTATTGTAAACGGTGCTGCAATGAACATTGGTGTGCATGTGTCCTTATAGTAGAACAATTTATAATCCTTTGGATATATACCCAGTAATGGGATTGCTGGGTCAAATGAAATTTCTATTTCTAGGTCCTTGAGGAAGTGCCACACTGTCTTCCACAATTGTTGAACTAGTTTACACTCCCACGAATAGTATAAAAGTGTTCCTATTTCTCCACATCCTCTCTAGCATCTGTTGTCTCCTGATTTTTTAATGATCGCCATTCTAACGGGTGTGAGATGGTATCTCAATGTGGTTTTGATTTGCATTTCTCTAATGACCAGTGATGATGAGCATTTTTTCATATGTTTGTTGGCCTCATGTATGTCTTCTTTTGTAAAGTGTCTGTTCATATCCTTCACCCACTTTTGAATGGCCTCATCTGTTTTTTTTCTTGTAAATCTGTTTTAGTTCTTTGTAGATTCTGGATATTAGCACTTTGTCAGATGGGTAGATTGCAAAATTTTTTTCCCATTCTGTTGGTTGCCGATTCACTCTAATGACTGTTTCTTTTGCCGTGCAGAAGCTGTGGAGTTTGATTAGGTCCCATTTGACTATTTTGGCTTTTGTTGCCAATGCTTTTGGTGTTTTGGTCATGAAGTCCTTGCCTACACCTATGTCCAGAATGGTTTTGCCTAGATTTTCTTCTAGGGTTTTTATGGTGTTAGGTCTTATGTTTAAGTCTTTAATCCATCTGGAGTTAATTTTGCATAAGGTGTCAGGAAGGGGTCCAGCTTCTGCTTTCTGCACATGGCTAGCCATTTTTCCCAGTACCATTTATTAAACAGGGACTCCTTTCCCCATTGCTTGTTTTTGTCAGGTTTGTCAAAGATCAGATGGTTGTAGATGTGTGCTGTTGCCTCCAAGGCCTCTGTTCTGTTCCATTGGTCTATATCTCTGTTTTGGTACCAGTAGCACACTGTTTTGATTACTGTAGTCTTGTAATATAGTTTGAAGTCTGGTAGTGTGATGCCTCCCGCTTTGTTCTTTTTGCTTAGAATTGACTTGGCTATGAGGGCTCTTTTTTGGTTACTTCCATATGAAGTTTAAGGTGGTTTTTCCAGTTCTGTGAAGAAGGTCATTGGTAGCTTGATGGGGATAGTGTTGAATCTGTAAATTACTTTGAGCACTATGGCCATTTTCCTGATATTGATGCTTCCTAACCAGGAGCATGGAATGTTTTCCCATCTATTTGTGTCCTCTCTTATTTCGTTGAGCAGTAGTTTGTAGTTGTCTTCGAAGAGGTCCTTTACGTTCCTTGTTAGTTGTATTCCTAGGTATTTTATTCTCTTTGTAGCAATTGTGAATGGCAGTTCATTCTTGATTTGGCTCTCTTTAAGTCTGTTATTGGGGTATAGGAATACTTGTGATTTTTGCACATTGATTTTGTATCCTGAGACTTTGCTGAAGTTGCTTATCAGTTTCAGGAGATTTTGGGCTAAGACGATGGGCTCTTGTAAATATACAATCATGTCATCTGCAAATAGAGACAATTTGACTTCCTCCTTTCCTATTTGAATACTCTTTATTTCTTTTTCTCGCCTGATTGCTCACGCTAGAACTTCTGGTACTGTATTGAATAGGAGTGGTGAGAGAGGGCAACCTTGTCTAATGCCAGATTTCAAAGGAAATGCTTCCAGTTTTTGCCCATTCAGCATGATATTGGTTGTGGGTTTGCTGTAAATAGCTTTTATTATTTTGAAATACGTTCCATGAATACCTAGTTTATTGAGGGTTTTTAGCATAATGCGCTGTTGAATGTTGTCAAAGGCCTTCTCTGCCTCAATCGAGATAATCGTGTGGTTTTTGTCTTTTTTTCTGTTTATGTGGTGAACTATGTTTATAGACTTGCATATGTTGAACCAGCCTTGCATCCCTGGGTTGAAGCCTACTTGATCATGGTGCATCAGCTTTTTGATGTGCTTTTGTAATCGGTTTGCCAGTATTTTATTGAAGATTTTTGCATCTATTTTCATCATGGATATTGGCCTGAAGTTTTCTTTTCTTGTTGAGTCTTTGCTGGGTTTTGGTATCAGGATGATGTTGGTCTCATAAAATGATTTGGGAAGGATTCCCTCTTTTTGGATTGTTTGGAATAGTTTCAGAAGGAATGGTACCAGCTCCTCTTTGTATGTCTGGTAGAATTTGCCTGTAAACCCATCTGGACCTGGGCTTTTTTTTTGGGTGGTAGGCTTTTAATTGCTGCCTCAACTTCAGACCTTGTTATTGGTCTGTTCAGGGTTTTGACTTCTTCCTGGTTTAGGCTTAGGAGGATGCAAGTGTCCCAGAACTTATCAGTTTCTTCCAGGTTTACTAGTTTATGTGCATAGAGTTGTTTGTAATAATCTCTGATGATGGTTTGTATTTCAGTGGAATCTGCGGTGATATCCCCTTTATCATTTTTTATTGCATCTATTTGATTATTCTCTCTTTTCTTTTTTATTAATCTGGCTAGTGGTCTATTTTGTTGATCTCTTAGAAAAACCAGCTCCTGGATTTATTGTTTTTTTGAAGGGTTTTTTTTGTGTCTCTATCTTTTTCATTTCTGCTCTGATCTTAGTTATTTCTTGTCTTCTGCTGGGTTTTGAGTTTTTTTTGATCTTGCTCCTCTAGCTCTTTCAATTTTGACAATAGGGTATCAATTTTAGATCTTTCCTTGCTTCTCATGTGGTCATTTATTGCTATATATTTTCCTCTAGACATTGCTTTAAATGTGTCCCAGAGATTCTGGTACATTGTGTCTTTGTTCTCTTTGGTTTTGAAGAACATCTTTATTTCTGCCTTCATTTCATCATTTATCCAGTCAACATTCAAGAGCCAGTTGTTCAGTTTCCATGAAGCTGTGCGGTTCTGAGTTAGTTTCTCAATTCTGAATTCTAACTGGATTGCACTGTGGTCTGAAGGACTGATTTAGGTCTTTATTTGTGAATTTCTGTTTTGCTGCTGCCTTTCTTCAGGGCTGCCCTGCCCAGCCAGGAGGCAGCCTAGTCACTGTCTGCCTTCAGAGGCTTTGGTGAGCAGCTGTGGACTCTGCCCAGCTGCCACGTGAACTTCCCTGCAGTCCTCTTTATATGAGTATAGTTAGAACTGCCTCGGCAATGGCAGCCCACCTCTATAATGGCGGACTCTCTCTGTAATGGTGGGCTGCTTTGGCAATGGCAGGCTGCCTCAGCAATGGCAGACTACCTCCATAGTGGTGGATTGTCTCGGTAATGGTGGATGCCCCTCCTCCACAGAGCTGGACTGTTCTGGGTCCAGCTGTGCTTGCTGTGAACCTCTCAATCCAGAGCATTTCAGATTGCTGTTTTTTTGTGGGGTGGGACCAGCTGAGCCTGATCAACTGGCTCCCTGCCCTCAGAGCACCCCCCCCTTTTTTTTAGTTGAACGGGTGACTCTGTCTTCAAGGTGTTCCAATAGCCTGTTGAAAAGGTGCTGGGATCTGTGTGATTTCCCGTGCAGTGACCCACTGCACCGGCTGAAACAGCCACACTGAGATTTGTGGTGCCTTTTGCCCTGGAATCTCCTGGCCTGGCTTTCTGTTTCAGTCTCCTTTTTGTTTTTTAATCAGTTGAATGGGTGACTCTGTATCCCAGAAGCTCCAATCACCAGTTAAAATGGTGCCTGGACCCATGTGTTTAGTGTGGAGAACCGCCGTGCTGGAGCGCTGGCCAAAACAGCCGCACTGGCGACCCATGGGGCTCCTCCGCCTGGGAATCTCCTGGTCTGTGGGCAATAAAAATCCATCTTGAAATGCGGCATCCACTCACTCTCCATGCTTTCACTGGGAGCTGCAATCCTGAGCTGCTCCTAATCAGCCATCTTGGATCGGTCACCCCCAAAATATTTAGCATTTTGCATCAGAGATAGCAGGGCCTCAACAGATATTTGCTGAAAAAATGAATCTAAAAGTTGGTTATTACTCTCCTTTGATGCCTCAGCTGATTTTGTCTGGTGGCTTTGTTAAGTGCCACTTATAGACAGCTCTTTTTGTCTGACATAACCCATGGGAGTCCACTAGAAATGACAGCCAATTCTGTTAAATGATATACACCCACATTCCAAATTGGACAGGCACAGAGTTCACCTGCTTTAAAATAAGGCAACTCTTTATGGAATATTCCAAACTAATAACAACTATTTAATGTTGCTATAGCAATTATGATGAAAAACTCTCTTTGCCCCTCTTCCGAGAGCACCCCAGCGTTCTTCATCCTCAGAGTACAGGATGCCCAGCCGGCCCCTTCTCTTAACCTCCAGCAAAGCGGCTCAGCCCCTCATTTTTGGCCCTTTGGAATTTCCAGCCAGGTGTTAGGAACGGGTTGATTCTGTATCCCAAATTACAGAGCCCCTTTCTCTTGAGGTAGGGGCAGGCATCCCTTATAACCTGCCCTCTTGCCCTTGGTGTGGGTAGCAGGAATACAGCCCACCAAATGTTTTCTTTAAAAAATTTTCTGTGGTTTTGTTAAAACCCTTTCCATGAGGCTTAAGAGTTAGGATGCAGTACTCTCTTGTATCCACCTCTCACAGACTGGGAGAGAGTGTGGGCCACACAGTATTACCCTCTCTCAAAAAAACAGTATCCAAAATAACTCTTTCTTCCATATTCCTCTTTTTCAGTCCTCCATTCCTAACCCTTTTATATGCCCTAGATGTCATGGGAAGTTTTAGAATCATGAAATGAATTTTTTTTGTCATGTTCTTTGTATATCCTCTGTTATCTTCTGCATATTTATTAGTTATCCTTATATTAATTAGATGGTTTGATAGTCTATGACAGTTCTCAAATGTTTGGTCTGTTTTTTTAGCTTTTTTTTCAGAATTTAAGTTTGGATACTTTTTGTTGATCTGCATTTAAGTGCACTGATTCCTCTCTTGTGTTCTATCTGCTGTTTCACTCTTAGAAGTTTTCATTTTGGTTTTATGCTGTTTCATTTCTGAAATTTTCATTGGTTGCTTTTATAATCTTAATTTCCCTGTGGAAATTCCCATCTTTGAATGCATTTTTTTTCTGCAAGTCTTAATTACTATGTCATTTATTTTAAAATTCTTTTTCTTAATAAAATTCAGCCCCCTTTCATGTTAAAAACTCTCAGTAAACTAGGTATTGAAAGAACATGCCTCAAAATAATAACAGCCATCTATGACAGACCCACAGCCAACCTTATACTGAATGGGCAAAAGCTGGAAGCATTCCCCTTGAAAACTCGCACAAGGTTGCCTTCTCTCACCACTTCTATTCACCAGAGCTATCAGGCAAGAGAGAAAAGGGCATCCAAATAGGAAGAGAGGAAGTCAAACTATATCTCTGTTTGCAGATGACATGATTCTGTATCTAGAAAACCCCATAATCTAGGCTCAAAAGCTTTTTCAGCTGATAAGCAACTTGAGTAAAGTTGCAGAATACAAAATAAATGTACAAATATCACTAGCATTCCTATACACCAACAACAGTCAAACCAAGAGCGAAATCAGAAAGGCAGTCCCATTCACAATTGCCACTAAAAAGAATAAAATACCTAGGAATATAGCTAACCAGGGAGATAAAAGATCTCTACCATAAGATTTATAAAACACTGTTCAAATAAATCAGAGAAGACAAACAAATGGAAAAACATCCCCTGATCATGGATAGGACAAATTAATATCATTAAAATGGCTATACTGCTCTAAGCAACTTACAGATTCAATTCTATTCTTATCAAACTACCAATGACATTCTTTACAGAACTAGAAGAAGCTATTTTAAAATTTATATGGAACCAAAAAGGAGCCTGAATAGCTAAGACAATCCTGAGCAAAAAGGAAAAAGCTGCAGGCATCATGTTACCTGGCTTCAAACTATACTAGAAGGCTACAATAACCAAAACAGCATGGCACTGGCACAAAAACAGACACATAAGACTAATGAAATAGAATAGAGAGCCCAGAAATAAGGCTTCACACCTACAGCCATCTGATTTTTCACAAAGTTGACTGAAAACAAGCAATGGGGAAAAGACTCCCTATTCTGTAAATGGTGCTGGGATAACTGGACTGAGGATTGAACAACTGAAGATTGAAGCTAGACCCCTTCTTTACACCATACACAAAAATCAACTCAAGATAGATTAAAAACTTAAAAACCTAAAGCTATAAAAATCCTGGAAGACAGCTTAGGCAATGCCATCCTGGACATAGGAACAGGCAAAGATTTATGAAAAAGACATCAAAAGCAGTTGGAACAAAAGCAAAAATTGACAAGTGGGATACAGTTAAACTTAAGAGCTTCTGCATAGCAAAAGGAACTATAAACAGAATAAACAGACAACATATAGAATGGGAGGAAATATTTGTAAACTATGCATCTGATAAAAGTCTAATATCCAGCTTCTGTAACAAACTTAAATTTACAAGAGAAAAACAACCCCATTAAAAAATGTCCAAAGAACATGAACACACAGTTCTCAAAAGAAGACACACATGCGGCCAACAAGCATATGAAAAAAGCTCAATATCACTGGTCGTCAGAGAAATGCAAATTAAAACTGTAATAAGATACCATCTCATACCAGTCGGACTGCTATTAAAAAGTCAGAAAATAATAGATGCTGGTGAGGTTGTAGGGAAAAAGGAATGCTTATACATTGTTGGTGGGAGTGTAAATTAGTTCAACCATTGTGGAAGCAGCATGGACATTTCTCAGCGAGCTAAAAGCAGAACTACTATTTGATCCAGCAATCCCATTACTGGATATACACCTGGAGGAATATAAATTATTCTGTCCTCAAGGCACATGCATATGAATGCTTATTGTGGCACTATTCCCAATAGCAAAGATATGGAATCAACCTAAATGCCCATCAATGACAGATTGGATAAAGAAAGTGTGGTACATATACAACATGGAATACTATGTAGTCATAAAAAAGAATGAGGTTATATTTTTTGCAGGAACATGGATGAAGCTGGAGGCTATTGTCATCAGAAAACTAATGCAGGAACAGAAAACCAAATACCACATGTTCTCACTTATAAGTGGGAGCTCAATGATAAGAACTTATGAACACAAAGACAGAAACAACAGACACTGGGGTCTACTTCAGGGTGAAGGGTGGGAGGAGAGAGAGGAGCTGAAAAGGTAACTATTGGGCACTGGGCTTAATACCTGGGTGATGAAATAATCTATACAACAAACCCCAAAGATGTGGGCTTACCTATGTAGCAAACGTTCACATGTACCCCCAAACAGAAAATAAAAGTTACAAAGAAAATAAATAATACATTTTTCAAAAATAAAAAGTTATTTTCTTGTACTTCCAAGTTTGAATTATTTGGGAACCTGCCTTTATTGATTATTTCTTCTCTTAACCTTGGATCCACCTTTACGTATCTTCTAACATTTCATTGTATGTTGGAGATTGTGTGCCAGAAAAAAAAAAAAAAGTAGAGATTGAATTAAATAATTTTTACCTTTAAAGAAGGACATATTATTCCTTCTTCTGTCAGGTCTTTAGTATGAGATTTTATACAAGATGTATCAGAATCTAGTGTGGGAATCTGCTCGGTAGTTGTGCAAGTTGTGCTGAGTTTTGTTGCATTTTTAGATTCCGTTCCCCATCTACTTCAAATGTTTTGAGAACAGAGTTAGGACTTTCCCATTAGCAGGTCATGATATTTGAGTGTCTCTGAGATACTTAGATCTCATAACCTGCTAATGGGAATACTCCATCCATCAGTGTACTAAATTTACCCTTCACTTTGAGAAGGCTAGTAGAAAAGAGATTTATCTCTGTTTTAGAAGATATTCACCAGATTTCTAAACTGTGATTGATTTCTCTGCATTCCTGCCTAGATGCTAGATTTTTGGGTCACAGAGAGTTTGTTTTCTTGGCTTTCTGAACTCCGTGAGCCCTTTCTTTCCTTCTGCTTTGTTCCTAGCTTTAGGAGGATAGCTTCAGTGTACTAGGAGAGGCTGTAGACTGCCTACTGGAGTAACTTGAAGGACTTCTGTCAGTTCTCTCTGTCTTTACACTTGAACTTCCCACGTACTTCATGTGGGATTTCTCTCAGCTCTTCTCTTCTGCCTCCACCCATCAGTGTATTAAACCTTTCACTTTGAGAAGACTAGCAGAAAAGAGGTGGCGGATGGGTATGGACTCATTGTGTGGCTGGTCCTCTTCAGGGTTTTAATTTTTCATTATAGCCCATATGTAGCTATTAAAAGTTTATGAAAAATACAGATTGTTTCTCCTTATTCCCATTTAAGATGGCTTCCTCTTCCTCGTACCTCTGTGCTAAGGATGAAAGCAGCTATGTGTCTCTTCTCTTCCAAAAAAATGCTATCATTTTTTGAAATCTGGTTCATTTAAGTTTTTTTCTATTTTCAGATCTCTGACAGGTTTTTAAAAAACTATGACTTTGTAGCTTATGTGGTTTGTTCTTGTTAGAGTGAGAACTACACTCTTCACTTTCTATATTTTAATTGGAGGCCAAATGTGAATATTATTCTTGTCTATAAGTATAACATGATTTATTTAACCATTCTTTAAGAACTGGGTACTTATAATGTTTGTAATTTTTCACTATATTAAATAACTTTGCAATAAATGATAACCTTATCATCTCAGGTTATAAGTCATAGTCTTTATTTTCCTAAATAGTTGCTTAGTATTGATTCCTCTAAGTGGTAAATGGAAGGGGTGTGAGGGAAGCTTCTGAAGTGCGGTTAATGTTCTTAATCAGTGCACTGGCTACACTGGTATGTGTTTTTAAAATTTTTTTGTGAAAATTCCATGAGCTGCATGCTTGTGTTTTTGTTTTTTTGTTTTTTTTTTGGCTTTTCTGTATGTATGTTAAAACCTAAAATTTTATTGGGTGGGAAGTTTTTGTATACAACTGTGTTCCTCCTGAGAGTTTTCGATTAATATTTTATGGGTTGCTGATTTAGACCAAATAATTTAACTTTTATATTATACTTCATTTTCTTTGTGTCTAAAACGTGACAATGAACATCACATATTTATGTGAATAAAATGAGATGAACTGTTGAAAATGCTTTGAAAACTATGAAGTTGTATACAAATGTAGGAAACACCTTTATATTTAACTATAAATACAAGTCTATAAATATAACAACTATAAATATAACAAGTTGAATCAAACACAAGTCTGAGTTTCCTGGGAGATCTAATTGTGCTCCAGAGAGAGCAATTGTGTGTGAACTTTGGGAAAATTCAGAATGAAATAGAATAGCATTGACTCAGTACAAATTTGTGGCATCAAAATTTGCATTCAGTGTCTTTTCTACCCTGGAAATTCTGTGTGACTTCAAAGTCAGTGCTCTTCCTACGCCTCCTATTCTTGATTTCTAGGCAAGAGGAAATAGCTTGGAACAGTGGCTTCCCTGATTCCTGATTGCTGCCATTTTGTTCACCATGAATTTCTTAGCTCCTTGCAAAATGGTGGTTTCATTTGCCTCATGTACAGAGGCTACAGGGTCAAAATAAGTAAAAACAGCAAAAGCCTGGAACTCACAGGTGTAGGTTAACTTTTCTTACAGAGTATTTGAGTGGCCATTTGTATGGAATAAAGTTAGAATGAATAAACCCAGGTGAAAATATCAAATATTGCACGTGGTGCACCTTAGACCTTCAGTCAATGGGAGTTCCCTTCTTTTCTTTCCTTTCCCTGGATCCTCCTTGCTTTTTGTGTCAGTGGAAATCTGCTGCTTTAGAGCTTTCACCCTAGTCCCCCTGCCCTAAAAAGAATTCCTGCTGGTTAACAAACCACGGAGGCGGGGCAAAGCAGAGAGGGCTTAGCAACACACCCTGCTAGGAAAGGACTCTACTCTGAGATGGTTAAGTACTTTCAGGCCCGCTCTTCAGAATGCACAGTGCTGTGGGTAAAAGTATCATTATTGTAAACTCAAGCAAAGTACAGCCTAATCATAGTTTATAAAGGAAAGGAGAAGAGAAAGCTGCAATTCACATTTTAAAAGATCAATGTTTTCTCTGAATGACACTTCTTTCTTGCCAGGTCTTTTCTTGACTATACCATCTCAGGGGCTGCCAACAATCTTGTCATACAGCACAAAATTTTTGTAGTAGAAAATTATTTAAAATATCCTCTATGCCCATTTTCTGAACGCCTATCTCCAGTAATGGAGATGATGTAGTTGCTCTTTGGGGGCTTGACATTTAGCAACCTTCTAACACTGGAACTGCTTCTTGGAAAATAGACCAGAAAAGTTTCAAAGAACCTCTGAGATAGTTTACTTTAGTGTCCTCTTTCTCTGGATTCTGCAGCTGAAGCTCAGAGAGGTTAAGTTACTAATCCTATGGCTTTGAGTTACTTAGGACCCAGGGACAGAACCCAGGTCAAAGTATGCCTGAGGGGGGCATTTTCCAGAACTGGCAAATCAAACTTTGTTTCTTTATTGGTGATTGTATTAGTCTTTTGGTTGCCATACCAAAATATTCCAGACTGGGTGACATTTATTTTTCACAGTTCTGGAGGCTACAAGTCTAAAGTCATCATTGCTGGTTTATAGTGAAGGCTCTCTTTCTAGCTTGTAAAGGGCCACCTTCTCACTGTGCCCTCACATGCCTTTTCCATGTGAATGTGTGGAAAGAGAGGGAGAGCTGATTTTTGCTCATTCCCCTTTATAAGGGCACTAATCCCATTAAATTCGCGCCCTACCCTGATTATGTTATTAACCCTAATTAACTCCCAAAGCTCTCATCTCCAAATATCATTACATTAGGGTTCAACATATGAATTTTGGGTGACACAATTCAGTCCATAATAGTAATGAAAGAAGGAGCCATTGCTTTTGTCAGAGTGAAAATCTAGATGTTACCATACACAGGAGAAGAGTCTACGTCTCTGAAATGTCACCAGTTTACCCTCAAATCGCCTAATAAAACAGTCATTTCCTCATTCTTCATTCTACTTCACGTTGGTGCAGTTACCGCCTGCTTTACCTTGGAGCTTCATCCTGGAATACTCACTGAGCTCCTCTGACATCAGTTGTCTTTCTCCTTCTCTGTTGGCTCAGTCACTTTCCATAGTTTTTAGTCATGTTTCTTCATGAATGTAGATGCCACCTGAAGTTTTGTGTTTGGCCTCTTCCCATCTTTTTCTAATCTCTTACTCTCCCTGTCAAAGCCCCATTGATTCAATTCTCATCTCTCTCTCAACTCTCAGACCTGAATTCTAACTACCCACTGGAAGTTTCCATACAATGCCTTAGAATTTAGAAACTGATTTCATTATTTCTCTCCTTAACACCTTCCAGTCAACTCCCACTCCCGTCTTCTCAGATTTTGAGTTATTTTCAACTTTCTTTGTTCTCTCTCATATACAATTGCTCAAAAAGTCCCTTAGACACAACCTCCTCAGTGCTTTCTGTTACTGAAGTTTCCCCGCTATCATCTTCATCAAATTTAGGAATTTAGTGCATTTAATCTGATACAATATATTGGGAACCCAGCTAATGACTTTTTAGTCTAAAGCCTTCTGAAAATGGTTTCCAAATATATCGTTCTAAGGTAGTTATCTGATTATTGACCCTTTCTTGTTAAAACAAACAACAAAACCACCAAAATATTTTTTTAAAAAATTAGTAAAAGCTATTCTGAAATTAATATGCAACCGAAAAGGAAATTAAAGAGCCAGAGCAATCCTAAGTAAAAAGAACAAAGCTAGAGTCATCGTGTTACCTAACTTTGAACTATACTGGAAGGCTGCAGGAACCAAAACTGCATGGTACTGGTACAAAAACCAGACATATAGACCAATGCAACAGAATAGAGAGCCCAGGCATAAGACCACACCACTGTAGTCGTCTGATCTTTCACAAAGTTAACCAAAATAAGCAATGAGGAAAGAACTCCCTATTTAATAAATGGTGCTAGTATAACTGGCTGGCCTTATGCAGAAGATTGAAGTTGGACCCTTCTTAACCTCATACTCAAAAACAAACTCAAGATGGATTAAAGACTTAAATGTAAAACCCAAAACTATAAAAACCCTAGAAAATAACCCAGGAAATACCATTCCAGACCCTGTTATGGATTCCATGATGAAGACACCAAAAACAATTGCAACAAAAATAAAATTGACAAGTTGGATCTAATCAAATGAAAGAGCTTCTGCATAGCAAGAGAAACTATCAAAAGAGTAAAAAAACAACTTACAGAATAGGAGAATATATTTGCAAACTATGCATCTGACAGAGGTCTAATGTCCAGAATTATAAGAAACTTGGACAAATTAACAAGCAAAAAACAACCCCATTAAAAAGTGGGCAAAAGATATCCACAGGCACTTGTCAAGGAAGTCATACATGCAGTCAACAAGCATATGAAAAAATGTTCAACATCGTTAATCATTGGAAAATGAAAATCAAAACCACAGTGATATACTGTCTCACACCAGTCAGAATGGCTCTTATTAAAAAGTCAAAAAATAACAGATACTGACAAGGGTGTAGAGCAAAGGGAACATGCATACACTTCTGGTGGGAATGTAAATTAGTTTAGCTATTGTAAAAAGCAGTGAGGCAATTTTTCAAATAACTTAAAATAGAACTACTATTAAACCCAGAAATCCCATTGTTGAATATGTACCCAAAGAAGTAGAAATCATTCTACCATAAGGCACTATTCATAATAGCAAAGTCATGGAATCAACCTAAATAGCCATCTATGATAGACTGGATAAAGAAAATTTGGTACATTTATATCATGGAATATTATGTAGCTATAAAAAAGAATAAGATTAGGTCCTTTGCAGCAACACAAATGGAGCTGGAGGCCATAATCCTAAGCCATCTAACTAAAGAACAAAACCAAACACTGCATATTCTCACTTATGAATGGGAGCTAAACATCGAGTATACATGACATAAAGAAGAGAACAACATATTTTGGAGCCTACTTGAGGGTGGAGGGTGAGAGAAGGGAGAGGATTAAAAAACTGGTACTATGCTCATTACCAGGGTGATGAAATAATCTGTACACCAAATCCCTGTGACTCACAAAGGAAACCTGCACATGTGCCTCTGAACCTAAAATAACAGTTAAAAAATTAGAATTTTTAAAGATAATCCCTAATTTATTAAAAGATTAATTACTTCACCTCGATGCTCAAATCCTTTGATAGTGTAGACCCAACCTATCATCATACCTTTTTCTCCCTCTCTTTTTTTGTATGTCTTCCTGTGTATATTCTAGGCTTCTCTCGATTGGAATGGTCACACTTCCACATTTTTTCTTGTGAAACCCTACAAAAGAGGTGTTGTTGACTCTTCAACACCCCTTCTCCCTGTTGTATAGTAATAGGGACGTTTATGCAACAGGATAGGAATAGAATGAATGATAATTTGTTCAAGGTCCAAGGCTAACATTGACCAGGGTATGCATTATGTGACCGACATTGGCCCAATCAGAAAACAAAACAATTATTTTGACTCATGATTCATGTAAAATATTATTTTCTTTTGTGAATAAGAAAGGATATAGCCCCATTGTTGTTGAAATAATCGGATGGTCATAAATAGAGGCAACCTTAGAAAGAAGCAGATGCTAAGGTTGGTGGAATATTCACTAATAGAAATATTAGTGAATAGAAGGTATCATTGAGTCATCAAGCCAACCAGTTTAATAGCTTGCCTTACATCTGCAGTTTTCAAAATAGTTTCAACTTTTATTTTAAGTTTAGGGGATATATGAGCAGGTTTATTATATGGGTATGTTGTGTGATGCTCAGGTTTGGGATATAAATGATTTTATACCCAGGTAGTAAGCATAGCACCCTCATGCTTCTTTCCTGCTCTTCTAGTAGTCCACAGTGTCTATCGTTGCTGTCTTTATGTCTACGACTCCCCAGTGTTGTAGCTCCCACTTACAAGTGAGGACATACTGTATTTGGGTAGCTCCATCTATGTTGCTGTCAAGGACATGATTTTCTTCTTTTTTATGGCTGCAGAGTATTCCGTGGTGTATACATACCACATTTTCTTTAATCTACCATTGATAGGTACTTAGGTTGATTCCATGACTTTGCTATTGTAAACAGTGCTTCAGTGAACATGCAAGTGCACGTGTCTTTATGGTAGAGCAATTACTTTTCTTTTGGATGTATACTCAGCAATGATATTGTTGGGTCATAAGGTATCTCTGTTTTAAGTTCTTTGGGAAATTTCCAAACTGCTTTCCACAGTGACTGAATTAATTTACATTTCCACCAACAGTGTGGAAGCATTCTCTTTTTTCTGCAGCTGCACTAGCTTCTGTTGTTTTTTGACTTTTTAATAATGGCCATTCTAACTGGTATGAGATGATATCTTACCGTGGTTTGCCTTTTGTCCACTTTTGCATGTTTCTTTAATTGATTGATTGATCGATTGAGAGAGTCTGGCTCTGTCCCCAGGCTGGAGTGCAGTAGCATGATCTCAGCAAACTGCAACCTCTGGCTCCTGAATTCAAGCAATTCTCCTGCCTCGGCCTCCCAAGTAGCTGGGATTACGATTGGGCATTACTATATCTGGCTAATTTTTGTATTTTTAGTAGAGACAGGGTTTCACCCTGTTGGCCAGGCTGGTATTGAATCCTAACCTCAGGTGATCTGCCTGCTTCAGCCTCCCAAAGTGCTGGGATTACAGGTGTGAGCCACGCCCAGCCTTTTTTTATTTTTATTTTTTGCTTGTTCAATTGTTTAAGTGCTTTATGGATTCTGGATATTATACCTTTGTCAGATGTATCATTTGCGTATGTTTTCTCCCATTCTGTAGATTTCTTATTCTGTTGATGGTTTCTTTTATGGTCCAGAAGCTCTTTCATTTGGTTAGGCTCACTTGTCAGTTTTTGGTTTCATTGCAGTTGTTTTTGAGGACTTTGTCATAGGTTCTTTCCCAAGGCTGATGTTAAGAATGGTGTTTCCTAGTTGTTGTTTTTAGGATTTTTATAGTTTGAGGTTTTACATGTAAATCTTGAATCCATCTTGAGTTAATTTTTGTATATGGTGAGAGGGAGGGGTCCGGTTTCAATTTTCTGCATATGGCTAGCCAGCTATCCCTGCACCATTTATTGAATAGGGAGTCCTTTCCACATTGCTTATTTCCGTAGACTTTGTGAAAGATCAGATGGCTGTAGGTGTGCAGCTTTAATTCTAGGCTATCTATTCAGTGCCATTTGTCTAAGTGTCTGTTTCTGTACCAGTACCATGCTGTTTTGGTCACTGTAGCTTTATAGTCTGAAGTCAGGTAATGTGGTGCCTCCAGCTTTGTTCTTTTTTGCTTAGGATTGTTTTGGCTATTTCATCTGCTTTTGGTTCCATATTAATTTTAGAATAGCTTTTTCTAATTCTGTAAAATATGATGTTGGTAGTTTTGTTGGAATAGCATTAAATCTGCAGATGGCTTTGGGCAGTATGGCCATTTTAACGTTGATTGTTGGAATCCATGAGCATGGAATGTTCTTCTATTTTTTTGGTATCATCTGTGATTTCTTTCAGTAATGTTTTGTAGTCCTCCTTGTAGAGATCTTTCACCTCCTTGGCTAGATGTATCCCTAAATATGATTTGTCTCTGAACTCGAATGTTATTGATGTATAGAAATGCTACTTTATTATGTTTAATTTTTGTGGGTATGTAATACACACACACACACAAACACACACACACATATATTCATGAGGTACATAAGGTATTTTGATACAGGTATACAATGCTTAATAATCACATAAGGGTAATTGGGATAGCCATCATCTCAAGCATTTATCCCTTCTTTGTGTTACAAATGATGCAATTATATTCTTTTTGATCTTTTTAAATGTACAATAAATTGTTGTTCACTGTAGTCACCCTGTTGTGCTGTCAAATACAAGATGTTACTCATTCTATCTAACTATATTTTTGTACTCATTAAGTATCCCATTTACTCTCCTCCTCCCACTACCATTCTCAGCCTTTAGTTAGTATCCTTCTACTGCACATCTCCATGAATTCAATTGTTTTAATTTTTAGCTCCCACAAATAAGTCAGAACATATGAAGTTTGTCTTTCTGCGTCTGGTTTATTTGTAATTAACATCATGTCCTGCACTTAACATAATGTCCCCCAGTTCCATCCATGTTTTTGCAAATACCAGGATTTCATTCCTTTTCAAGGCTGAGTAGTACTCAATTATGTATATATATCACATTTTCTTTATTCAGTCATCTGTTGATGGACACTTAAGTTGCTTCCAAATCTTAACTATTGTGAATAGTGCAGCAATAAACATGAGAGTGATGTCTTTGATATGCTGACTTCCTTTCTTTAAAGTGCATACCCAGCAGTGGAATTTCTGGATTTTATGGTAGCTCTATTTTTAGTTTTTTGAGGAATCTCCAAACTGTTCTTCACAGCAGTTGTACTAACTTGCATTTCTACCAACAATGTATGTGGGTTCCCTTTTCTCCACATCCTCGCCAGCATTTGTTATTGCCTGTGTTTTGCATGAAAACCATTTTATGGCATGAGAGAATATCTCACTGTATTTTCAATTTGCCTCAGCCTCCCAAGAAGCTGGGACTACAGTGCACATCACCACACCTGGCTAGTTTTTTGTATTTTTGTAGAGATGGGGTTTCACCATGTTGGCCAGGATGGTCTCGATCTCCTGACCTCGTGATCCAACTGCCTCGGACTCCTAAGGTTCTGGGATTACAGGCATGAGCCACTGTGCCTGGCCGACAAATAATCTTTTTAAGTGTTGTTGAATTCAGTTTGCTAATATATTGTTGAGGGTTTCAGCATCAATGCCCATTGGGGATATTGTCCTGTAGTTTTCTTTTTTGACATATCTTTGTCTGGTTTTGGTAACAGAGTAATACTGGCTTCATAGAGTAAGCTTGGAAGTATTCCCTCCTCTATTTTTGGGAATAGTTTGAGTAGAATTAATATTAGTTGTCTTTTACATGTTTAGGAAAATTCAGCAGTGAAGCCATTGGGTTCTTGGCTTCTCTTTCTGGGGAAATTATTTATTGCAGCTTTCATCTCATTACTTATTATTGATCTGTTCAGGTTTTAGATTTCTTCATGGTTCAATCCTGGTAGGTTGTATGTGTCTAGGAACTTAATCATTTCTTCTGGGTTTTCTAGTTTACTGGCATATAGCTGCTTATAATAGCATCTAATGATCCTTTGAATTTTTATGGTATTGGTTATAATGTTTCCATTTTCATCTCTGATTTTATGCATTTGGATCTTGTCTTTTTTTGTTGTTGTTGTTTGGCTGAAGGTTTAGTTAATTTAGTATTTCTTTTCAAAAAACAACTTTTTATTTTGTTGATCTTTCGTACTTTTAAAATTTCAATTTCTTTTATTTCAGCTCTGTTATTTATTCTATCTTTTCTTCTACTAATTTTGGTTTGCTCTTGCTTGTCTAGTGCTTTAAGATGTGTCATCAGATTGTTTATGGAGTTTTTCTATTTTTGTTAATGTAGGCACTTATTGCTATAAATTTTTAAACTTTCCTCTTAGTACTGCTATTATTGTATCCTATAGGTTTTAGTGTGTTGTATTTCTAGTTTTATTTGTTTTAAGAAACTAAAGTTTCCTTTTTAATTTTTTCAGCAACCCAGTGATAATTCAGGAGCATATTGTTTTATTTCCATGTGTTTGCATATTTCCAAAATTCCTATTCTTAGAGATTTCTAGTTTTATTCCATTGTGGTCAGAGAAGGTACTTTATATAATTTCTTTTTTTTTTTTTTTAAATTGTTAAGATTTGTATTGTGGGCTAACACATGATCTATCCTTGGAAATTGTGCTGAGGAGTAGAATAAGTATTCTGCAACTATTAGATGAAATGTTCTGCAAATATATTAGGTTAATTTTGTCTGTAGTGCAGATTAAGTCCAATATTTCTTTTCTGATTTTGTGTCTGGATGATCGGTCCAATGCTGAAAGTGGAGTGTTGAAGTTTTGAGCTATTATTTCATTAGGGTCTATCTCTCTCTTAAGTTCTAATAATATTTGTTCTATAAATCTGGGTGCTCCCGGTTGAATGCACACACACACACACACACACACACACACACACACACACACACACACACACAGTGTCTCATTCTGTCGCCCAGTTTGGAGTGAAGTAGTATGATCTCAGTTCATTGCAACCTCTGCCTCCTAGGCTCAAGCAATCCTCTCATCTCAGTCTCCCGAGTATCTGAGATGACAGACATGTGCCACCATGCCTTGCTAATAATTGCATATGTATTTAAAATTGTTATATTCTCTTGCTAAATTGATCCCTTTATTATTGTATAGTGACCTTCTTTGTCTCTTTTTATAGTTTTTGTCTTGAAATCAATTTTGTCTGATATGAGTGTAGCTACTCCTGCTCTTTTTGGGTCTCTATTTGCATGGAATACCTTTTTTCATGTCTTTAATTTCAATCTATGTGTGTCTTTATAGGTGAAATATGTTTCTTTCGTTTTGTTTTTAAATTTTACTTTAAGTTCCAGGATGCATGTGCAGACTGTGCAGGTTTGCTAAATAGGTATGCGTGTGCCATGATGGTTTGCTGCACCTATTGACCCATCGTCTAAGTTTCCTCCCCTCACTCCCCAGCCCCCAACCGGCCCTGGTATGTATTGTTCCCCTCCCTGTGTCCATTTGTTCTCGTTTTCAACTCCCGCTTATGAGTGAGCACATGTGGTGGTGGTTTTTATTTTTTGGTCCTGGGTTAGTTTGCAGATGATGATGGCTTCCAGCTTCATCTGTGTCCCTGCAAAGGAGATAATCTGATTCCTGTTCATGGCTGCACAGTATTCCATGGTGTATATGTACCACGTTTTCCTTAACCAATCATTGATGGGCATTGCATTTGGGTTGGTTCCATGACTTTTCTATTGTAAATAGTGCTGCAATAAACATATGTGTGCAAGTGTCTTTATAGTAGAATGATTTATATCCTTTGGGTATGTACTCAGTAATGGGATTACCGGGTCAAATGGTATTTCTGGTTCTAGCTCCTTGAGGAATTGCCATACTGTCTTCCACAATGGTTGACTTAATTTACATTCCTACCAGCAGTATAAAAGTGTTCCTATTTCTCCACAGCCTCACCAGCATCTATTGTTTGTTGTCTTTCTAGTAATTGCCATTCTGACTGTCATGAGATGGTATATCATTGTGGTTTTGAGTTGCATTTCTCTAATGATCAGTGATGTTAAGCTTTTTTTCATGTTTGTTTTCTTTTTTATTTTTTTTAATTGCACTTTAGGTTTTGGGGTACATGTGAAGAACATGCAAGATTGTTGCATAGGTACACACATGGCAGTGTGGTTTGCTGACTTCCTTCCCCTCACCTGTATCTGTCATTTCTCCCCATGCTATCTTTTCCCACCTCCCCACCCCCCGTCCCTCCCCCATTTCCCCCCAACAGACCCTAGTGTGTAGTGCCCCCCTCCCCGTGTCCATGTGTTCTCATTGTTTAACACCCGCCTATGAGTGAGAACATGCAGTGTTTGATTTTCTGCTCTTGTGTCAGTTTGCTGAGAATGATGTTTTTTTTTCATGTTTGTTGGCCATGTAAATGTGTTCTTTTGAGAAGTGTCTGTGAATATCCTTGGCCCACTTTTTGATTTTGATGAGGTTGTGTTTTTTTTTTCTTGTAAATTTGTTTAAATTTCTTATAAAGTCTGGATATTAGTTTTTTTGTCAGATAGGTAGATTGAAAAATTTTTCCTCCATTTTGTATGTTGCCTGTTCCCTCTGATGATAGTATCTTTTGCTGTGCAGAAGTTTTTTAGTTTAATTAGATCTCATTTGTCAATTTTGGTCAATTTTGGCTTTTGTTGCAATTGCTTTTGGTGTTTTTATTATGAAGTTTTTGCCCATACCTATGTCCTGAATGGTATTGCCTAGGTTTTCTTCTGGGGTTTTTATGGTTTTGGGTTTTACATTTAAGTCTTTAGTCCATTTTGGGTTAATTTTTATATAAGGTGTAAGGAAGGGGTCCAGTTGCAGTTTTCTGCATATGGCTAGCCAGTTTTCCCAACACCATTTACAGAATAGACTATCTTTTCCCCATTGCTTGTTTTTGTCAGGTTTGTTAAAGATCAGATGGCTGTAGATGTGTGGCGTTGTTTCTGAGATCTTTCGTCTGTTCCATTGGTTTATATGTTTGTTTTAGTACCAGTACCATGCTTTTTTGGTTAGTGTAGCCTTATGGTATAGTTTGAAGTCAGGTAGCATGACACCTTCAACTTTATTCTTTTTGCTTAGGATTGTCCTGGCCATACAGGGTGTTATTTGATTCCATATGAAATTTGAAGTAGAGTTCTCTAATTCTGTAAAGAGTATCAATGGTAGTTTGATAGGAATAGATTAGAATTTATAAATTACTTTGGGAAGTATGGCCAATTTCACAACATTGTTTCTTCCTATCTATGAGGATGGAATGTTTTTCCATTTGTGTCATCTCTTATTTCCTTGAGGAGTTGTTTCTAGTTCTCCTGGAAGAGGTCCTTCACTTCCCATGTTAGCTGTATTCCTAAGTATTTTATTCTCTTTGTAGAAATTGTGAATGGGAGTTTCTTAATGATTTGGCTCTCTGCTTGTTTATTGTTGGTGTAAAAGAATCCTTGTGATTTTTGCACATTGATTTTGTATCCTGAGACTTTGCTGAAGTTGCTTATCAGCTTAAGGAATTTTTGGGATGAAATGATGTTTTCTAAATATAGAATCATGTTGTCTTCAAACATAGACAAATTGACTTCCTCTCTTCCTTTTTGAATATGCTTTATATCTTTCTCTTGTCTGATTGCCCTGGGCAGAACTTCCAATACAGTGTTGAATAGGAATGGTGAGAGAGGGCATGCTTGTTTTGTGCCGTTTTTCAGAAGGAATGCTTTAAGCTTTTGTCCATTCAATATGATATTGGCTATGGGAGGGTGTATGTGGTTTTGTCATAAATAGCTCTTATTATTTTGTTATGTGTTTTCATTACCTAGCTGATTGAGAGTTTTTGACATAAAGAGATGCT
Source organism: Saimiri boliviensis (assembly GCF_048565385.1). Classification (NCBI taxonomy): domain Eukaryota; kingdom Metazoa; phylum Chordata; class Mammalia; order Primates; family Cebidae; genus Saimiri; species Saimiri boliviensis. Next base: position 161,071,002 of record NC_133450.1, read on the forward strand.
GAATTTTTTCAAAGGCCTTTTCTGCATATATTGAGATAATCGTGGTTTTTGTCTTTGGTTCTGTTTATGTGACACATTACATTTATTGATTTGTGTATGTTGAATCAGCCTTGCACCCTAGGGATGAAGCAGACTTGATCATGGTGGGCACGTTTTTTGACGTGCTGCTGGACATGGTTTGAGGATTTTCTCATCAATGCTCATCAGGGATAATGGCCTGAAGTTATCTTTTGATGTTGTGTCTCTGCCAGGTTTTGGTATCAGGATTATACTGGCTTTATAAAATGAGGGAGGTCTGGGAGTGGTGGCTCATGCCTGTAATCCCAGCACTTTGGGAGGCTGAGGCAGGTGGATCACGAGGTCAGGAGTTCATGGCCAGCCTGGCCAAGATGTTGAAACCCCATCTCTACTAAAAATACAAAAATTAGCCAGGCACAGTGACAGACCCCTGTAATCCCAGCTACCCGGGGGCTGAGGCAGGAGAAGTTCTTGAAGCCAGTGGGTGGAGATTGCAGTGAGCCACAATTGTGCCACTGCACTCCAGCCTGGGTGACAGAGTGAGACTCTGTCTCAAAAAAAAAAAAAAAAGTTAGGGAGGAGTCCCTTCTTTTCAATTGTTTGGAATAGTTTCAGGAGGAATGGTACCAGCTCTTCTTTGTACTCTTGTAGAATTCAGCTATGAATCCATCTGGACCTGTGCTTTTTTTTGTTTGGTAGGCTATTAAATAGTGCCTCAATTTCAGAACTATTATTGGTCTATTCAGGGATTCAACTTCTTTCTGGTTTAGTCTTGGGAGGGTGTATGTGTCCTGGAATTTATCCATTTTGTCTAGATTTTCTAGTTTATTTGTGTAAAGGTGTTTATAATATTTTCTGATGGTAGTTTGTATTTCTTTTGGGTCAATGGAGATATCCCCTTTACAATTTTTTATTGTGTCTATTTGATTCGTTTCTCTTTTCTTTTTTATTAGTCTAGCTAGCAGTCTGTTTATGGTATTAATGTTTTCAAAGCCAGCTTTTAGATTCATTTTTTGGAGAGTTTTTTGTGTCTCTATCTCCTTCAATTCTGCTCTGATCTTTATTTCTTTTCTTCTACTAGCTTTTGAAATAGTTTTCTCTTGCCTCTCTAGCTCTTTTAATTGTGATGTTAGGGTGTCAGTTTGAGATCTTTCTAGTTTTCTGACATGAACATTTAGTGCTGTAAATTTCCCGCTTAATGCTGCTTTTGCTGTGTCCCAGAGATTCCGGTACATTGTATCTTTGTTGCATTGGTTTCAAAGAACTTGTTGATTTCTGCCTAAATTTCATTATTTACCCAAAATTCATTTAGAAGCAGGTTGTTCAATTTCCATGTAGTTGTTTGGTTTTGAGTTAGTTGCATAATCTTGAGTTCTAATTTCATTGCACTGTCATGTGAGAGACTGTTATAATTTAATTATTTTGCATTTGCTAAGGAGTGTTTTACTTCCAATTATGGGTCCAATTTAGAATAAGTGCCATGTAGCACTGAGAAGACTGTATATTCTGTTGATTTGGGGTAGAGAGTTCTGTAGATGTCTATTAGGTTCACTTAATCTGCAGCTAAGTTCAAGTCCTGAGTATCCTTGTTAATTTTCTGTCTTGTTGATCTGTCTAATGTTGACATAGGGGTGTTAAAGTCTCCAACTATTATTGTATGGGAGTCTCAGTCTCTTTGTAGGTCTTTAAGGGCTTGTTTTATGAATCTCAGTGCTCCTGTTTTGAGTGAATGTATGTATAGTATAGTTAGTTCTTATTGAATTGTTTCCTTTACCATTATGTGATACCCTTCTTTGTCTTTTTGATCTTTGCCAGTTTAAAGTCTGTTTTGTTGGAGGCTAAGATTGCAACCCTTGCCTCTTTTTGCTTTCCATTTGCTTGTTAGATTTTCCTTCATCTTTTTATTTTGAGCCTATATGTGTCTTTGCATTTGAGATGGGTCTTCTGAATACAGCATACCAATGGGTCTTGATTCTTTATCCAATTTGCCAGTTTGTGTCTTTTAATTGGGGGCATTTAGCCCATTTACATTTAAAGTTAATATTGCCTTGTGTGAATTTGATCCTGTCATCATGAAGTAATCTGGTTATTTTGCACACTAGTTAATGCAGTTTCTTTATACTGTCATTGGTCTTTATATTTTGGTATGTTTTTGCAGTGGCTGGTACAGGTTTTTTCTTTCCCTATTTAGTGCTTCCTTCAGGAGCTCTTGCAAGGCAGGCCTGGTGGTGATGAAATTCCTTAGCACTTGCTTGTCTGGAATGGATTTTATTTCTCCTTGGCTTATGAAGCTTAGTTTGGCTGGGTATGAAATTCTGTGTTGAAAATTCTTTTCTTTAACAATGTTGACTATCAGCTCCCAATTTCTTCTGGCTTGTAGGATTTCTGCTGAGAGGTTCACTGTTAGTCTGATGGGCTTCACTTTGTAGGTGATGTGGCCTTTCTCTCTGACTGCTCTTAACATTTTTTCCTTCATTTCAAACTTAGAGAATTTGATGATTATGTGTCTTGTGGGTGATCTCTCCTGGAGTATCCTAGTAATGTTCTATTTCCTAAATTTGAATGTTGGCCTGTCTTGCCAACTTGGGGAAGCTCTGGATACTATCTTGAAGTGTGTTTTCCAGCTTGTTTCCATTATCCATGTGTGCTTTAGGTACTCTAATAAATTGTAGGTTTAGTCTTTTTATGTAGTGCTAGATTTCTTGGAGGCTTTGTTTCTTCTTTTCATTCTTTTTCCTCAAATCTTGTCTGCATGCCTTATTTTAGCAAGGTGGTTTTCATAGTCTTATATCCTTTCTTCTGAGTGGTGGATTTGGCTATTGATACTTGTTAATGCTTCGTGAAATTTTCATGCTGTGTTTTTGAGCTTCATCAGGTCATTTATATTTCTCTCTAAATTGGTTATTCTAATTGGCAGCTCCTCTAACATTTTATCAAGGTTCTTAGGCTATTTGCATTGGGTTAGAAAATGTTCCTTTAGCTCAGTGGAGTACATTTTATTACCCACCTTCTGAGGCCTACTTCTTTTTTTCTTTAAATTTTTTAATTGCATTTTAGGTTTTGGGGTACATGTGAAGAACATGCAAGATTGTTGCATAGGTACACACAAGCCAGTGTGGTTTGCTGTCTTCTGTCCCCTCACCTGTATCTGTCATTTCTCCCCATGCTATCTCTTCCTACCTCCCCACCCCCCCATCCCTCCCCCATTTCCGCCCAACAGACCCCAGTGTGTAGTGCTCCCCTCCCTGTGTCCATGTGTTCTCATTGTTCAACACCCACCTATGAGTGAGAATATACAGTGTTTGATTTTCTGCTCTTGTGTCAGATTGCTGAGAATGATGGTTTCCAGGTTCATCCATGTCCCTACAAAGGGCGTGAACTCATCGTTTTTGATGGCTGTGTAATATTCCATGGTGTATATGTACCACATTTTCCCTATCCAGTCTATCATCGTTGGGCATTTGGGTTGGTTCCAGGTCTTCGCTATTGTAAACAGTGCTGCAATGAACATTCGTATGCACGTGTCCTTGTAGTAGAATGATTTATAATCCTTTGGATATATACCCAGTAATGGGATTGCTGGGTCAAATGGGATTTCTATTTTTAGGTCCTTGAGGAATCGCCACACTGTCTTCCACAATGGTTGAATTAATTTACATTCCCACCAACAGTGTAAAAGTGTTCCTATTTCTCCACATCCTCTCCAGCATCTGTTGTTTCCAGATTTTTTAATGATCGCCATTCTAACTGGTGTGAGATGGTATCTCAATGTGGTTTTGATTTGCATTTCTCTGATGACCAGTGATGATGAGCATTTTTTCATATGTTTGTTGGCCTCCTGTATGTCTTCTTTTGTAAAGTATCTGTTCATATCCTTCGCCCATTTTTGAATGGGCTTGTTTGTTTTTTTCTTGTAGATCTGCTTTAGTTCTTTGTAAATTCTGGATATCAGCCCCTTGTCAGATGGGTAGGCTGCAAAAATTTTTTCCCATTCTGTTGCTTGCTGATTCAATCTACTGACTGTTTCTTTTGCCATGCAGAAGCTGTGGAGTTTGATTAGGTCCCATTTGTCTATTTTGGCTTTTGTTGCCATTGCTTTTGGCGTTTTGGTCATGAAGTCCTTGCCTACACCTATGTCTTGAATGGTTTTGCCTAGATTTTCTTCTAGGGTTTTTATGGTGTTAAGTCTGATGTTTAAGTCTTTAATCCATCTGGAGTTAATTTTGGTGTAAGGTGTCAGGAAGGGGTCCTGTTTCTGCTTTCTGCACATGGCTAGCCAGTTTTCCCAACACCATTTATTAAACAGGGAGTCCTTTCCCCATTGCTTGTTTTTGTCAGGTTTGTCGAAGATCAGATGGTTGTGGGTATGTTGTATTTCCTCTGAGGCCTCTGTTCTGTTCCATTCTATATCTCTGTTTTGGTACCAGTACCATGCTGTTTTGATTACTGTAGCCTTGTAGTATAGTTTGAAGTCTGGTAGTGTGATGCCTCCTGCTTTGTTCTTTTTGCTTAGAATTGACTTGGCTATGTGGGCTCTCTTTTGGTTCCATATGAAGTTTAAGGTGTTTTTTTCCAGTTCTGTGAAGAAGGTCATTAGTAGCTTGATGGGAATAGCGTTGAATCTGTAAATTACTTTGGGCAGTATGGCCATTTTCACGATGTTGATTCTTCCTAACCATGAACATGGAATGTTTCTCCATCTGTTTGTATCCTCTCTTATTTCGTTGAGCAATGGCTTGTAGTTCTCCTTGAAGAGGTACTTTACGTTCCTTGTTAGTTGTATTCCTAGGTATTTTATTCTCTTTGTAGCAATTGTGAATGGCAGTTCGTTCTTGATTTGGCTCTCTTGAAGTCTATTACTGGTGTATAGGAATGCTTGTGATTTTTGCACGTTGATTTTGTATCCTGAGACTTTGCTGAAGTTGTTTATCAGTTTCAGGAGACTTTGGGCTGAGATGATGGGGTCTTCCAGATATACAATCATGTCATCTGCAAATAGAGACAATTTGATTTCCTCCTTTCCAATTTGGATACCCTTTATTTCTTTTTCTTGCCTGATTGCTCTGGCTAGAACTTCCAGTACTATATTGAATAGGAGTGGTGAGAGAGGGCATCCTTGTCTAGTGCCAGATTTCAAAGGGAATGCTTCCAGTTTTTGCCCATTCAGTATGATATTGGCTGTTGGTTTGTCGTAAATAGCTTTTATTGTTTTGAGATACGGTCCATCAATACCTAGTTTGTTGAGGGTTTTTAGCATAAAGGGTTGTTGAATTTTGTAAAAGCCTTCTCTGCATCAATTGAGATAATCATGTGGTTTTTGTCTTTGGTTCTGTTTATGTGGTGAATTACGTTTATGGACTTGCGTATGTTGAACCAGCCTTGCATCCCCGGGATGAATCCTACTTGATCATGGTGGATGAGCTTTTTGATATGCTGTTGCAATCGGTTTGCCAGTATTTTATTGAAGATTTTTGCATCTATGTTCATCATGGATATTGGCCTGAAATTTTCTTTTCTTGTTGAGTCTCTGCCGGGTTTTGGTATCAGGATGATGTTTGTCTCGTAAAATGATTTGGGAAGGATTCCCTCTTTTTGGATTGTCTGGAATAGTTTCAGAAGGAATGGTATCAGCTCCTCTTTGTATGTCTGGTAGCATTCGGCTGTGAACCCATCTGGACCTGGGCTTTTTTTGGGTGGTAGGCTCTTTATTGCTGCCTCGACTTCAGACCATGTTATTGGTCTATTCATGGTTTTGGCTTCTTCCAGGTTTAGGCTTGGGAGGATGCAGGTGTCCAGGAACTTATCAGTTTCTTCCAGGTTTACTAGTTTATGTGCATAGACTTGTTTGTAATAATCTCTGATGATGGTTTGGATTTCTGTGGAATCTCTGGTGATATCCCCTTTATCGTTTTTTATTGCATCAATTTGGTTATTCTCTCTTTTCTTTTTTATTAATCTGGCTAGTGGTCTGTCTATTTTGTTGATCTTTTCAAAAAACCAGCTCCTGGATTTATTGATTTTTTGAAGAGTTTTTTGTGTCTCTATTTCCTTCAGTTCTGCTCTGATCTTAGTTATTTCCTGTCTTCTGCTAGGTTTTGAGTTTTTTTGATCTTGCTCTTCTAACTCTTTCAATTTTGATGATAGGGTGTCAATTTTCGATCTCTCCTTTCTTCTCACGTGTGCACTCATTGCTATATATTTTCCTCTAGAGACTGCTTTAAAAGTGTCCCAGAGATTCTGGTATGTTGTGTCTTCGTTCTCATTGGTTTCGAAGAACATCTTTATTTCTGCCTTCATTTCATTGTTTATCCAGTCAACATTCAAGAGCAAGTTGTTCAGTTTCCATGAAGCTGTGCGGTTCTGAGTTAGTTTCTGCATTCTGAGTTCTAACTTGATTGCACTGTGGTCTGAGAGACTGTTTGTTATGATTTCTGCTCTTTTGCATTTGCTGAGGAGTGATTTATTGCCAATTATGTGGTCAATTTTAGAGTAGGTGTGATGTGGTGCTGAGAAGAATGTATATTCTGTGGAATTGGGGTGGAGAGTTCTGTAAATGTCTATTAGGTTTGCTTGTTCTAGGTCTGAGTTCAGGTCCTAGATATCCTTGTTGATTTTTTGTCTGGTTGATCTGTCTAATATTAACAATGGCGTGTTAAAGTCTCCCACTATTATTGTGTGGGAGTCTAAGTCTCTTTGTAAGTCATTAAGAACTTGCCTTATGTATCTGGGTGCTCCTGTATTGGGTGCGTATATATTTAGGATCGTTAGCTCTTCTTGTTGCAGTGATCCTTTTACCATTATGTAATGTCCTTCTTTGTCTCTTTTGATCTTTGTTGCTTTAAAGTCTATTTTATCAGAGATGAGAATTGCTACTCCTGCCTTTTTTTGCTCTCCATTTGCTTGGTAGATCTTCCTCCATCCCTTTATTTTGAGCCTTTGTGTATCCTTGCATGTAAGATGGGTTTCCTGGATACAGCACACTGATGGGTTTTGGCTTTTTATCCAATTTGCCAGTCTGTGTCTTTTGATTGGGGCATTTAGTCCATTGACATTTAGGGATAGTATTGTTATGTGTGAATTTGATGCTGTCATTTTGATGCTACCTGGCTGTTTTGTTGGTTAGTTGATGCAGCTTCTTGATTGTGTTGATGCTCTTTTACCATTTGGTGTGTTTTTGGAGTGGCTGGTACTGGTTGTTCCTTTATATGTGTAGAGCCTCTTTCAGGAGTTCTTGTAGGGCAGGTTTGGTGGTGATGAAATCTCTGAGTGCTTGCTTGTTCACAAAGGATTTTATTTTTCCTTCACTTATGAAGCTTAGTTTGGCTGGATAGGAGATTCTGGGTTGAAAGTTCTTTTCTTTAAGGATGTTGAATATTGGCCCCCAATCTCTTCTGGCTTGTAGGGTTTCTGCTGAGAGATCTGCTGTGAGTCTAATGGGCTTCCCTTTGTGGGTAACCCGACCTTTCTCTCTGGCTGCCCTTAGCATTTTCTCTTTCATTTCAACCCTGGTGAATCTGATGATTATGTGCCTTGGGGTTGCTCTTCTTGAGGAATATCTTTGTGGTGTTCTCTGTATTTCCTGGATTTGAATATTGGTCTGCCTTGCTAGGTTGGGGAAGTTTTCCTGGATAATATCCTGAAGAGTATTTTCCAGCTTGGATTCATTCTCTTCATCACATTCAGGTACACCTATCAGACGTAGATTGGGTCTTTGCACATAGTCCCACATTTCTTGAAGATTTTGTTCATTCCTTTTTGCGCTTTTTTCTCTGTTCTTGCCTTCTCTTTTTATTTCATTGAGTTGATCTTCGACCTCTGATATCCTTTCTTCTGCTTGGTCAATTTGGCTGTTGAAGGTTGTGTATGCTTCACGAAGTTCTCGTGTTGTGTTTTTCAGCTCCATCAATTCACTTATATTCCTCTCTATGCTGTCCATTCTCGTTAGCAATTCGTCCAATCTTTTTTCAAGGTTCCTATTTTCTTTGCGTTCAGTTAGAACATGTTCTTTTAGCTCACTGTAGTTTCTTACTACCCACCTTCTGAAGTCTGATTCTGTCATTTCATCACCCTCCTTCTCTATCCGGTCTGGTTCCCTTGCTGGTGAGGAGTTGTGATCCCTTTTAGGAGGAGAGGTGTTCTGGTTTCGGGAGTTTTCTTCCGTTTTGCACTGGTTTCTTCCCATTTTGGGGGGTTTATCCACCTGTTGTCTTTGTAATTACTGTCTTTCAGATTGGGTCTCTGAGTGAGCTTCTAGTTCGTGGATGCCGAAGTTACTTCTTCTTCTTCTTTTTTTTTTTTTAGCTTTCCTTCTAACAGTCTGGCTCCTCTGCTGTAGGACTGCTGAGGTCCTCTCCAGCCCCTGCTTGCCTGGGGATCACCTGCAGCAGCTGCAGAACAGTAAGGGTTGCTGCCAGTTTCCTCTTCTGCTATCTTTGTCTCAGAAGGATGCTCGCCTACTGTCAGTCCGTTCTCTCCTTTATGAGGTGAGTCTTTGGATCTATGGGGGTCAGGGAGCTACTTGAGGAGACAGTCTATCTTTTATTGGGGCTTAAGTCCTGAGTTGTGAGCTCCGTTGTTCGTTCAGAGCTGCTGGGCAGGTATGTTTAGGTCTGCTGCAGCTGAACTCATAAAGCACTTTTTGTTGCCAGGTGCTCTGTCCCAGGGAGTTGGAGCTTTATGAGTTTCCGTTGCACTACTGCCTTTTTTGATTTTTCTTTCAGGTCTGACCCGCCCAGCTAGCAGCAGGCCTAGCCACTGCCTGCCCGCAGGGGCTTTGCTGAGCTGTCTTGGGCTCCACCCAGCTGCCCTGAGCTCTTCCCTGCAGTCCTGTTTATATGGGTGTAGTTAGAACTCGCCAATGGTGGCCCCGCCTCTGTTATGATGGACTCTCTCTGTTGTGGCAGGTTGCCTCGGCAACGGCGGGTTGCCTCGGCGATGGCGGTCTGCCTCCGTAGCGGTGGAGAGACTCAGTAATGGCAGAAGCCCCTCCCCCACTGAGCCGGACCGTCCTGGTTCAGCTGTGCTTGGTTTGAAGGGCTCAACCCAGAGGGTTTCCAATTACTGTTTTTGTTTTTGTTGTTGTTGGGGGTGGAGGGGTGGGACCAACCGAGCCTGATCACCTGGCTCCCTGACTCAGAGTCTTTTCTTTTAAGTTGAACGACCCCGCGTTCCAGTCGCTTGTTGAAAAGGCGCCAGGATCTCCTGTGCTGTCTCACTGAGTCAGCTCGAACTGCGGAGCCAGCTCCTGGCGGATTTTTTGCCTAGGAATCTCCTGGCCTGGCTCGCTATTTCAGATGAATGGGCCACTCTGCCGTCTCAGGGCTCCGATCGCCAGCTAAGAGGGCTCCCAGACCAGTGGCTTTTGTACGGAGAACCGCAGCAACAGGGCGTGGTCACAGCAGCTGCGCGGGCCGATTCAGCCCCACGGGGGCCAAAGCAGCCGCACTGGCTGGGACTGTGATGCTGGCGACCCCTCTGCCTGGGTATCTCCTGGGCTGTGGGCAATAAGAGTTCGTCTGGAAATGTGGCGTCCACTCACCCTCTGCACTTTCACTGGGAGCCGAAGTCCTGAGCTGTTCTTAGGCGGCCATCTTTCCAGCATTCCCTGAGGCCTACTTCTGTCAATTCATCCATCTCATTCTTCTTCCAGTTCTGCACCATTGCTGGAGAGGCACTGCAATCATCTGGAGGAGAATAGGCACTTTGACCTTTTGAGTTTTCAGCATTTTTTCTTTCTTTCTCATGTTTCATGAGTTTATCTTGTTTTGATCTTTGAGGATGGTGATGATTGGATGGTGTTTTTATGAGGACTTTTTGTTGTTGCTGTTGATGATGCTGTTGTCCTTTCTGTTTGCTTTTCTTTCAGTGGTCAGTTTCCTTTTCTGTAGGGCTGCTGCGGTTTGCTGGGGATTCACTTCAAGCCCTATTTATCTGGTTTGCTCCAATGCCTGGAGATGTCACTCAAGGAGGCTGGAGAACAGCAAAGATCGGTGCCTGCTCCTTCTGGGATCTCTGACCTCAAGGGCACCAACCTGATGTCAGTAGGGTATTCCTGTATAGGGTTTCTGACAACTTCTCTTGGAGGGTCTTACTTAATTGGGTGACACAGGGAACAGGATCCATTTAACAGAGCACACTGACTATCCCTTGGTGGAGGGGGTGTACTTCGTTGGGGAGAAGCCCACTCATCTGGGCTGCCCAAATTCCTCAGAACTACTAGGGAGGATAGATTAAGTCTACTGGTCCATAGAGTCTGTGGCCACTCTTCCTCTTAGGGATTCAGGCCCAGGGAGATCAGGGTTCTGTTCTTGAGCCTCTGGCTAGAGATGTCGGAGTTCCTGCAGGGAGGCCCCACCCAGTGAGGAAGGATGGGTCTAGGTCAGGCCTGAAAAGACTCTCTGGCTACAGTCTGCCATAGCTGGTGTGTTGGGCTGTGGGGATCACCACTTGGGATTAAGCTATCCAGCCTCTCTGGCTCCAGCAGGAAAAAAGTGTGGTCTGGAGCTGTCGAGATGGGTGTGCCTCTTCCTGTACCCAGGAAGTTTGGGTCCCAGTGCTGGCTGCTGTCCCTTCCACAAGGAGCTTAAATGGCTTAGACAGCAGGCAGCCATAGCTGTGGTGCTGCTCGCACCTCTCCCCAGGACCTTGGCAGATTTAAGCAGATTCTAGCTGAGAGGCTATTGAGAATATGTGTGGCTCCAGGATTGGGACCCTAGGCTCTGGTGGTGTGGGTTCATGAGTAGGATCTTCCAATCCATGGGTTGCACAGTTCCATGGAAAAAGCATAGTTTTCCTGAGTGGGTGGCATGCTCACTCACTGCCTCCCTTGACTGGGGGATGGGAGCTCTTTTGCCCCATGTGGCTTTGAGGTAGGTTGCTGTACCACACCTCTCTTCTTCCTTCTCTGTGGATCTTGCCAGCCTCCTAGTTAGTTTTGATGAGAGAAGATACCTTGGCTGCTGGTGCAGGATTCACACACTATTTATGGTTCTTTATGATGGAAGCCTCTGATGGCTGCTACTTCTAGTCTGCCATCTTGGCCCCACCCACTAAAGTGTGTTTTATGTAGGCAACAGATCACTGGGTCTTTTTTTTTTTTTTTTTTCCCATTCAGCTACTCTGTCTTTTGATTGCAGAGTTTAGTCCATTCACATTCAGTATTATTATTGATAGGTAAGGCCTTACTTCAGCTATTTTGTTATTTGGTTTCTAGTTGTTTTATGGCCTTTTTTTCTTTCTCTCCTTCCTGTTTTCCTTTTAGCGAAGGTGATTTTGTCTGCTGGTATGATTTACTTTCCTCCTTTTTGTTTTCATTTTTGTATGTGTTTTGTTTTTTGATTCGAGATTACCATGAGGTTTGCAAATAATTCATAACGTATTATTTTGAACTGAGGACAACACTGATTGCAAAAACAAACCAACAAAGTAAAGAGAAAGCTAATAAAAATACATTTTAACTTCATCTTTACGCTCCTTCCACTTTTTAACATTTTTTTTGTTTCTATTTGTATCTTGTTATAACATCTATGTCTTGAAAAGTTATTGTAGTTAATATTTTTGATAGGTTCCTTCTTTAGTATTTCTACACAACATATGAATAGTTTATATACTACAATTAGTATTATAACACTGTTTGTATTTGCACTTACTTTTAACAATGGGTTATGTACCCTCTGATGGTTTCTTATTGCACATTAATGTTCTTTTTTTTCAGATTGAAGAATTCCCTTTAGTATTTCTTATAGGACAGGTCTGATGTTGACAAATCAGCTTTTGTTTATCTAAGAAAGTCTTTATTTGTCCTTCATGCTTGAAGGATATTTTTGTTGATATGCTATTCTAGGATAAAAGTTTTTTCCCTTCAGGACTTTAAATATGTCATGCCACTCTCTCCTGCCCTGTAAAGTGTCTACTGAGAGGTTTCCCTTCAGATGTATTGAAGCTCTATTTTATGTTATTTGTTTCTTTTCTTTTTCTCGCTGCTTTTAGGATTCTTTCTTTACCCTTGACTCTTGGGAATTTGAGTATTAAATGCCTTGAGGTATTCTTATTTGGGTTAAATCTGCTTGGTATTCTATAGCCTTCTTGTAGTTGATCATTAATATCTTCCTCTAGATTTGGAAAGTTCTCTGTTAGTTTTCCTTTGAATCAGTTTTCTACCCTAATCTCTCTCTCTCTCTCTCTTTTGTTTCAGGCCAAGAATTTTTTATACTTTTCTTGAGGCTATTTTCTAGATCTTTTAAGGCATGCTTCATTCCTTTTTATTCTTTCTTCTTTTGTCTCTCCTGATTTTGTAGTTTCACATAGCCTATCTTGACTCATTAATTATTTCTTCTGCTTGATTAACTATGATACTGGGAGACTGTTGCATTCTTCAGTATGTCAGTTGAATTTTTCAACTTCAGAATTTCTGCTTGACTTGTGAAAATTATTTGAACCTCTTCATTAAATTTATCTGATAGGATTCTGAATTCCTTCTTTGTGGTATCTTGAATTTCATTGAACTTCCTCAAAAGAGCTATTTTGAATTTTCTGTCCGATAGTTTGCATCACTCTCTCTCTCTCTGGGATTAGTCTCTGCTGCCTTATTTAGTTCATTTGGTAAGGTCAAATTTTCCTGAATGGTCTTGATATTTGTAGATGTTCATCAGTGTCTGGGTATTGAAGACGTAGGTACTTACTGTAGGCATTGCAGTCTGGGCTAGTTTGTATTTGTCCTTCCTGGAAAGGCTTTCCAGATATTGAAAGAGACTTCAGTTTTGGGATCTAAATCTTGCCATGATAGCCATATGTGCATTAGGGGACACCCCAAGTCCAGTAACACTGTGACACTTGCAGACTCGTAGAAGGATTCATGGTCTTGGTTAACCTCTCTCCCAAGTCCAGGCAGCTCAACTCAGACAGAGAGACGCATAATGGAAGGGAAAAAGAGTCTCTGCCTGGTAATCTAGGGAATTTCTTCGATCTTAGCCAAGTTAACCAAAGTTGTACCTCTTGAGTCTGCAAGAGGAATGAAACAAGCATTTCTGTGGCCACCGCCACTGAGCCTGCACTGGGTCATACCTGAAGCCAAGGTCTCAACCAAGGCCTGCAGTTACCACTTCCTGGCTCAAGGTCAAAGTCTGTACAGTCAGCAGGTAGAAATTCCATTTAGGCTTCTATTCTTCTCTTCAGGTTGATGAGTTGCCCCTGGTCCAGGACAAGTCTAGAGATTCCGTCCCAGAGTCAGGTCTTGGACTCAGGAACCTTAGGTATCTACCTAATGCTCTATTGTATTGCAGCTGAGCTGAAATCCAAGCTACCAGAAAAAGTCTTTACCATTCTTCCCTCCCTTTCCTCAAGCAGAGGAATATCTTTGTGACCACTACTGCCCTAGGACCATGGAGAATACTTCCTGGCTACTGCCAGTGTTCATTCATGGTCCAAAGTCTCTTCAGTCAGATTGTGATGAATGCTGCCAGGCCTGGGTCTCTCCCTTTAAGGCCAGGAGTCTCCTCTGGCTAAGAACAAGTCCAGAATTGCTGTCCAGGAGCTAAGGTCTGGCATGGAGAACTCCAGAAACCTACTTGGTTGTCTTCCTTGCTGTGGCTGAGCTGGTACACAAGCTCTAAGATAGTTGCTTTTACTTTTCTTTCTGCTTTTTTCAAGCAGAAGAAATCCTTCCCCACTTTTACCATAACTGGGAATGTGCTGGGTCACACCTGAAGCCATCACAGAGGTGAACCAAGACCATGAAGTGAACCAAGACCTTTGAGTTTCATCCAAGACCCAAAACAAGTATTGCCTGGCTACCACTGCTGATTACAGGGGCCAAGTGCTCTTTATTCAGCAGGTAATGAATTCTGCCAGGACTTGGTTCTTTCTTTAAAGGAAGTAGGTTCCTTCCTGGCCCAGGGGGTGTCCAGAAATGTCGTCTTGGAGCTAGGGCCTGGAATGGGGGCCTCAGGAATCTGCCTGGTGTCCTCTTCTTTGGCTGAGCTGATACCAGTATTACAAGACAAGGTCTTCTTTACTCTCCCATCTCCTCTCTTCAAGCTGAAGAAGGGAGGATTTCTCAAAGCTGTGAGCTGTGCTGCCTGGGTTTGGTGGACGGTGACACAAGCATTCCAATGATTGCACTGGCTATTGTGTTACTAGGTCACATGCACCTCAAGTTCACTGGCTCTGAGCTCAGCAAAGCACCAGGAATTGCTGTCCTTGTAGACTAGACTACCTTTCAAGTTTATTTAATACCTCAGAGAATTTTAGCCATTGATGTTGAGGTTTGCTGGAACCCAGATTCTGATGACTAGGATAGATTATTTACCTCCGGCTAAGGTTCATCTAAACTTTACCTCTGTCGGCACTGGCTGAGTGTCACCCCTTGTTGCTTTCTGCTGTGACAGGCTAGCTCTGAGTTCCAATGTAACCTTTTACAGTCACTGCACTCTCCCTTCTCCAAGCACACAGATTCTCTTTCTGGACCATGCAGCCACTGCTCAGGCATGGAGGAGTGGTAGTGTAGGCAATTCAAGACTGTCTTTTCTACGCTTTTCAGCACCTCTTTCTCTGATGTGTTTGTAATGTGATGTTAAAACTAGGTACTGTGTTTCGTCATCTGATTTTGGATTCTCAATAAGGTGCTTTTTTGGTGTGAAAAGTTGTTCAATTTGGTATTCCTGTTGAGGAATGATATCTAGAGGTTTCTGTTTGGCAATCTTGTTCTGTCTCCCTTGTCTACTACTAATTTTTGTATATTAATTTTGTATTCTGAAGACTTACTGAAGTAGTTTATCAGTTCCAGAACCCTTTTGGTGAAGTCTTTTGGGTTTTTTAGGTACAGAATCATCATCAGCAAAGAGAGAGTTTTATTTCTTTTTTTTCCTATTTGGTTTCTTTTTAATTTATTTTTTTCTTTTGCCTGATTGCTTTAACTAGGACTTCCAGTACTATGTTGAATAGGAGTGGTGAGAGTGAGCATTCTTGTCTTGTTCCAGGTCTCAAGGGGATTGCTTTCAGCTTTTGCCCATTCAGTATGATGTTGGCTGTGGGTTTGTCATACATGGCTCTTGTTTTCAACTATGTTCCTTCAAGGCCTAGTTTCTTGAGGGTTTGTATCATGAAGGGATGTTGGATTTTTCTGCATCTATTGAGATGATCATATAATTTTTGTCTTAAATTTTGTTTGTGGTGAATCACATTTATTGATTTGAGTACATGGAGCTAACCTTGCATTCTAGGAATGAAACCTATTTGATTGTGGTAAATTCACTCTTTGATGTGCTGCTGGATTTGGTTTGCTAGCATTTTCTTGAGGATTTTTAAATCTATGTTCATTAGGGATATTGGCCTGTCATTTTCCTTTTTTGTTGTGTCTTTGCCAGGTGATGCTGGCTTTGCAGAATGACTTAGAGAGGTATGATTTTGATTATTTTGAATTTGTTGAAACTGGCTTTATGGCCAAGCATGTGGTCAATCTTGGAGTATTGTCCTTATGCATATGAAAAGAACGTGTATTCTATGGTTGAGGGTGGAGTATTGTGTAGATGTGTATCAGATCCACTTGATCATTTGTTGATTTAAGTCCAGAATCTCTTCATTAGTTTTGTGCCTTGATGATTTGTCAACACTGTCAGTGGGGTTTTGAAGTTACCCACTACTATTGTGTGGCTATCTAAGCCTTTTCAAAGGTCTAGAATTAGTTGTTTTATGAATGTATGTTCTCTAATGTTGGATACATATGTATTTAGGATAATTAAGTCTTCTTGTTGAATTGAATGGTTTGTTATTATGTAATGCCCTTCTTTGTCCTTTTTTACAGTTGTTAGTTCAAAGTCTGTTTTATCTAATATAAAAATAGTGGCCCCTCTGCTCTTTTTTGTTTTCTGTTGTGTGATAGATCCTTCTTCAACCCTTTACTTTGAGCCTATGGGTGCTATTACATTTGAGATGGGTCTCTTGAATATAGCAGATGAATGGGACTTACTATTATTATTTTTTTAAATCCAACTTTCAACTCTGTGCTTTTTCAGTGGGGCCTTTAGACAATTTACATTCCAGGTTAATATTGATATGTGAGGTTTCGATCCCACTGTGAAGTTGTTAGCTGATCATTTTGTAGTTTCTATTGTGTAGCTGCTTTATAGAGTAAGTGAGCTATATACTTAAGTGCATTTTCTTAGTAGCAGGTATTTTTTTCTTTGGCTTCTACGTTTAGAACTCCCTTAAGGATCTTATGTAAGGCTGGTCTAGTGGTAATAAATTCCCCTCATGCTTGCTTGTCTGGAAAAGATTTTATTTTTCCTTTACCTATGATGATAAATTTGGCAGGATATGAAATTCTTAGTAGAAATTTCATTTTTTAAAGAATGCTGAATATAGGCCTCCCAAATCTCCTGGCTTGTAAAGTTTCTGCTGAGAAGTTTGCTGTTAGCCTGATGCAGTTCTCTTTGTGTGTGATCTGATCTTTTTCTCCAGCTGCCTTTAAGATTTTCTCTT
The DNA here is from genome assembly GCF_048565385.1 of Saimiri boliviensis. Classification (NCBI taxonomy): domain Eukaryota; kingdom Metazoa; phylum Chordata; class Mammalia; order Primates; family Cebidae; genus Saimiri; species Saimiri boliviensis. The sequence goes on from NC_133450.1 coordinate 161,087,496, forward strand.
CAGCATTGAAATAGGCACCGTGGTGACTACATGCCTTGTGATTTTCATTTTGTATAGTATCTCACAGGTGTTCTCTGAATTTCTTGTATCTGGATATTTGCCTCTCTTGCAAGATTAAAAACATTTTCTTGAATTGTTTTATTATATATGTTTTCCAGTTTGTTTACTTTTTACCCTCGTCTCTCAGGAATGTCAATAATTCATAGGTTTGCTTGTTTTTTTTCATCCTATATTTTGTGAAGGTTTTCTTCATTTAAAAATGTTTTTTCTTTTTTTCTGACTGAGTTAGTTAAAAAAAAAAAAACAGCCATCGAGCTCTGACATTCTTTCTTCTTCTTGATTCAGTCTGTTGATAAATATTTTAGTTATATTTTGAAATTCCTTGAGTTTTTCAATTCCAGAACCTTTGATTAATTTCTTTTTAGGATGCTTATCTTTGTCTTCATTTCTTGAATTGCTTTAGAAGTTTCTTTGTATTGATTTTCAGTATTATTTTGGACCTAACTGAGCCTTCATGAAATTTATGCTTTGAATTGTTTGTCTGTCTTTTCCAAGTTTCCTTTTTCTTTAGGGACCACTGCTGGAGAGCTAGTGTGATTTTTTGATGGTGTCATATTCAGATTCTTCATGATGTCATGATTCTTGCACCAATTCTTTCACATCTAGAGACACTGACACTTGTAATTTGTGTAATTATTTTAATGCAGGTGAGATTTTTTCTTTTTCCCATATAATATTATTGTGTCTTATCTTTCCCTTTCTCCCCTTTTATTGGGTAGAGTCTTTTGGCTTTGCTTTTATATCTCTTTGTATTTCCTTTGGCAGGTTTTATATTGGACTAAGTGGTTCAAGCTACAAGCTGGTAGATGATGCTATGGGTAAATGCTGGCTGCAGCCAACATGGCTGGGTATATTTTGGATCCTTGATTACCAGAAGAATCTCTCTATTGCCTTAGGCAATAGGCTGATTCAAGGAGTGCACAATGCTCTAAGCTCCCTGGTATACTGGGTCAGCAGGTTGCAGGGGGCAAGATGGTGGGACTAGTCTGCAAAGTCTCACCTACAGGTCTCCCAATGGCAGGCACAAGCACCAGCACTGATGAAGAATCCAAGAGCCTTGAGGTGTGCCTAGGCATGGAACTGGGAAACCCCCCACAGTCACAAGTTCTCTGCATAGGGGTTGGGGGGCAGCCTAAACTCCTCATCCAAGAAAGTAGTTGCTCCACATGCCTGTAGACCTGCCTGAGTGTGGGGCAGAGGGACCTCCTGTACCAAGATCTTTGCACAGGAGAGGTGGGGTGACTCAGGCTGCTGAACAAGGCAAGCAAGTGACCCAAATCCCTGCAGATCTGCCTATGCATGTAGCATAGAGGGCCCGCTTGCACTAGGATCTCTGCATGGGAAGGATGTGGTGGCTTAGGCTCCTTATTCAGGAGAGCTGGTGCTCTGAATGCCTGAAGATATGTCTTGGCATGGACCAGAGAGGGCTTCTTTGTGCCAATATCTCTGTACAGTAAGGGTGGGGGTGGGTCAGGCAGCTGGTCTGGGTGAGTGGGAAAATCTTGGAAATCTGCCTGCACATGGAGTGGAGAGGTGCCCCCAAAGCACAATCTGTGCACAGGAAGGGTGGGGTGACTTAGGCTACTGACTCAGGAAAGTAGGCACTCTGAATGCCTGGAGATCTGCCTGAACATGTAGCAGTGAGGACCCTCTTGTACCTGGATCTCAGCACAGGAAGCATGGGTCAGCTGGGCTGCTTCTCCAGGCAAGTGGATGTTCTGGGTGCTTGCAGATCTGCCTGGTCTGCTGTGGAGAGGGTGTCATTGCACCATGATCTATGTCCAGAAAGAGTGAGGTGGCATGGGCTGCTGACTTAGATGAGCAAGTGCTCTAAATGCCTGGAGATCTGCCTGAGCATGAGACAGATAGGGCTTCTCTGAACCAGGATCTTGGCACAGGATGGGTGGAGCAGGTCAGGCTGTTGATCTAGCTGAGTGGGTGCTCTGAATGCCTAGAAATCTGCTTGGGAGTAGAGCAGAAAGAGCTCTGCTATATCATGATCTATGGCTAGATAAGGTAGGGCCCTTTAGGTTGCTGGTCCAGGTAACACGTATACACAAGAGCCTTCAGAACGAAGAACCCAACTCCCAGTGAGGTACAGCAGCTTATAATACCATTTTCAGGTTACAGAAAGAATGGGGATTCAGAGAATGGCCACAAACAGGTTTTAGCGGTAAGAAAGATTATGGAAGGGATAAAGAAAGAGGCCTGTCTAGCAAAGGTGGCCTTGTTATGTACATGAGATCTCACAGGTAGCAACACTCAGAGAGAATAAATGGTAAATTGATTTTTTTCCCCCCAGAACTCTAACAATGTCAGACTCTCTGTTAATCTATTCTCGATCTGGGAAAGGCCTAGAAAGAGAAGTCTTGGTTGCATTAATGGAGATCCTTTACAGATGAAAATTTCCCCCACAAAATTTCAGGGCCACTGTGGTTGCTGGCCCTGTGGCAGTCATTTCAAAATATGTCAAAGAAATGTATTTTGCAGTAAAATATTTTGATTTTCTTCAAGTCATTATCATCATGTCTATAAAATCTGACTAAAACAAGAATTGGTGTGTGTGACACACTTCTTTCACTGGACGTATGTGGAAAATAGAGAGGGATTTTCACACATAATTGGAAGCATCTGTGTGTGAACATAAATGTTCTTGTTTCACCAGTTTACCAATTATTCCTTTCCATAAGAAATATTCACTGAAAACTTTCTTCTGCACTATCTGCTTCCTTGTCTCTGGGGTACATCCTTTCCTGAGGACCCATTCCTGGCTTTGTGCTTCTGTAAGACCTGTACTCCTACCCTACCAAACCAAACAGCCCACACCAAATCAAAAAAATTTTTTTGTTTAACTTTTAAGTTCTGGGGCACATGTGTGGAATGTCCAGGTTTGTTACATAGGTAAGTGTGTGCCATGGTGGTTTGCTGCACAGATCAATACATCACCTAGGTATTAAACCTAGCATCCATTAGCAATTCTTCCTGGAGCTCCCCCTTCTCCTGTACCCCCTGAAAGGCCCCAGTATGTATTCTCCCCTTACTGTGTCCATGTGTTCTCATCATCCAGCTCCCACTTACAAGCGAAAACATGCAGTATTTGGTTTTCTGTTCCTATTTTCTTTTTTTCCTTTTTTTTTTTTTTTTTTTTTTTTGCTAAAGATAACAGCTTCCAGCTCCATCCATGTCCCTGCAAAGGACATAATCTCATTCCTTTTTGTGGCTACATAGTATTCCATGGTATATATGTACCACATTTTCTTTATCCAATGTATCACTGATGGGAATTTCAAATCAAAATTAAACACAAATTTCCTTTCACTCGTTGAAGAAGAATTATCTGCTACTTTCTTAGGCAGAATAAGAACGTTTATTATTTTCTCTATTTATTCTTAATCCAGACTAGGCTCTAGCTATATATTTCATAAACATGTCCTCTCAAATAAAAGAACAATTTGTTTCCTCAAGAGGAATTCTGTGGTTTTCTTAGAGTAACTGGCTCAAACTTAGCCAGCTATTAAAATAATATTTCCCCACGCACAACGTGAGAAGGATAATTCCTATAATGTGGACTCATTGCAAGGATTTAGTGAGATACCATTTCTTAGTCCAAGTAAGGAAGCTGGTCAGATGGCCATGTGAACTTAGCTCATGAACTTGTGAAGCTTTTCCTGGGTCAAAGAAAGGATTCCCCAAAAGAAGTACCAGTGACTCTTTGCAAGGATTCTGCATACCTACCATAAATCTTAGTAATTGTTTTTTGTGTGAGTGCATACATGTACATGTGCAATTCAGTAGTTATTGATAACTTGTCATAATTATCTCCTCTATCAGATAGAAATTCTGCTTCCTTTACAACTGTTGTGAGGATTAAATAATTTATATAGAGTGTTTAGCATAATATTTGGCATGTAGTAAATGCTCACTAAGTTGTATTTACCTTTTCTGTTTTTTTTTAATTATACTTTAAGTTCTGGGGTACATATGCAGATTGTGCAGGATGGCTACATAGATATTGAAAATAGCAAAGACTTGGAACAATAGCAAAGACTTGGAAGCAACCCAAATGCTCATCAATGATAGATTGGATAAAGAAAATGTGGCACATATACACCATGGAATACTATGCATCCATAAAAAAGGATGAGTTCACATCCTTTGCAGAGACATGGATGAAGCTGGAAGCCATAATTCTAAGCAAACTGACACAAGAACAGAAAACCAAACATCACATGTTCTCACTCATAAGTGGGTGTGACACGGTGGTTTGCTGTATCCATCCCCCCGTCACCTACATTAGGTATTTCTCCTAATGTTATCCCTTACCAATACCCTCACCCCCTGCTATCCCTCCCCTACCTCCTCATCCCCCAACAGGCCCCAGTGTATGATGTTCTCCTGCCTGTGTCCATGTGTTCTTATTGTTCAATACCCATTTATCAGTGAGAACGTGTAGTGTTTGGTTTCCTGTTCTTGTTTCATTTGGGTTGGTTCCAAGTCTTTGCTATTGTAAACAGTGCTGTAATGAACATATGTGTTCATGTGTCTTTATAATAGAATGATTTATAATCCTTTGGGTATATACTCAGTAATGGGATTGCTGGGTCAAATGGGATTTCTATTTCTAGATCCTTGAGGAATCATCGTCACACTGTCTTCCACAATGGTTGAACAAATTTACACTCCCACCAACAGTGTAAAAGTGTTCCTATTTCTCCACATCCTCTCCAGTATCTGTTGTCTCCAGATTTTTTAATGATCATCATTCTAACTGGCATGAGATGGTATCTCAATGTGGTTTTGATTTGCATTTCTCTAATGACCCGTGATGATGAGCATTTTTTAATGTGTTTGTTGGTTGCATAAATGTCTTCTTTTGAGAAGTGTCTGTTCATATCTTTCATCCACTTTTTGATGGGGTTGTCTGTTTTTTTCTTGTAAATCTGTTTTAGTTCTTTGTAGATCCTGGATATTAGCCCTTTGTCAGATGGGTAGATTGCAAACATTTTTTCTCATTCTGTTGGTTGCCAGTTTAAACTAATGATTGTTTCTTTTGCTGTGCAGAAGCTCTTAAGTTTGATTAGGTCTCATTTGTCTATTTTGGCTTTTGTTGCCATTGCTTTTGGTGTTTTAGTCACGAAGTTCTTGCCTATGCCTATGTCCTGAATGGTTTTGCCTTGGGTTTCTTCCAGGCTTTGTATGGTGTTAGGTCTTATGTTTAAATCTTTAATCCATCTGGAGTTAATTTTTGTATAAGGTGTAAGAAAGTGTTCCAGTTTCAGCTTTTTGCACATGGCAAGCCAGCTTTCCCAACACCATTTATTAAATGGGGAATCCTTTCCCCATTGCTTTTTTCGGCGAGGTTTGTCAAAGATTAGATGGTTATAGATGTGTGGCATTAGTTCTGAGGCCTCTGCTCTGTTCCCTTGTTCTATATCTCTGTTTTGGTACCAGTACCATGCTGTTTTGATTACTGTAGCCTTGTAGTATAGTTTGAAGTCAGATAGCATGATGCCTCCAGCTTTGTTCCTTTTGCTTAGGATTGTCTTGGCTATGCTGGCTCTTTTTTGGTTCCGTATGAAGTTTAAGGTGGTTTTTCCAGTTCTGTGAAGAAGGTCAATGGTAGTTTGATGGGGATAGCATTGAATGTATAAATTATTTTGAGCAGTATGGCCATTTTCACAATATTGGTTCTTCCTAACCATGAGCATGGAATGTTTTTCCATCTGTTTGTGTCTTCTCTTATTTTTTTGATCATTGGTTTGTTGTTCTTCTTGAAGAGGTCCCTCATGTGCCTTGTTAGTTGTATTCCTAGGATTTTATTCTCCTTGTAGCAATTGTGAATGGGAGTTAATGTATGAAGGAAAGGGACAAATAGAAAAATTGAAGTGGTGGCTAATGAGATTTAGAAAAAGTGCCAAAACTGCTTAGAGGCCACCCAGACAGATAATCCAGACATAAATCTGCTTCAAGGAAACTGAAAAAGAGATAGAATTTAAAAAATCTTGTTAGGATCCACTGTAGTAAATCATGGTGGCCAAAATGCTTTATATTTGAAAATGAATTGGAAATTCTTGCTGGGTTGGGCAGATGAGTAAGCACAGCCTGAAATCAAGTAACACCGACCCAAACTAAGCAACTAATGAAGGAAACAAACTCGCCTCTTACATGAGAAAGAGGGATGTCACTGAACATGTGTGGCTCATTCTATACTTTACAAAGCCCTTCCTTTCGTTGCTTGAGTTTTACACAGACTTGTGAGATAAGATAGAGAAAACATCAATATCTTCACTTTCCATGCATGCAACAAAAGGGGTTGTGTAATCACTTGACAGGTTTTTCCTGCCCACTGCATAGACAAAACCAGTTCACTGCGACCATGGCATTACAGTGAAGAAACTGTTCAATTAACACAAGGATGGCCATGTGGGGAAACCAGAGATAGCACTCACATCAGTCTCCCCTGAAAGCTCAAAGGTTAGGGTTTTTCAAGTATAGCTTGGTGGGCAGGGGCCTAGGGAATGGGAAATGTTGATTTGTTGGGATGAAATCATCAGGGTATGGAAAACAGTCCTTATGTGTTGAGTCAGCCTTGGGGTGGGGACCACAGGACCAATTCAATCATGACTTGTGGGTCTGAGTGGAGTCAGTCAGTCACCAGAAATGCAAAAGAAAAGACATCTCAAAAGGTCGATCTTAGATTCTGCAATAGTGATGCTATCTACAGGAGTAACTGGGAAAGTTACAAGTCTTGTTACCTCCAGAATGATGGCGGGTAATAGTTTAACTATGCCTGCATCTTAGCAGAATTCACACCCCTCTCAAAATCCCAATATTATGCATTTTCATTAGTGTTACAAAGGGGTTGAGTTTTGGGAAGGACTATTTTGATCAACCTTGCTTTACAATTAAACTATAAACCAAGTTGTTCCCTTGTCTGTGCCCAGGAACACATGAGGACAGCCAGCCTATAAGGCCAGAAGCAAGATGAAGTCAGCCATGCTAGATTCCTCTCACTATCAAAATCTTGGCAAAGGTGGTTTCAGCTATGAAAAGATGAGGGAGTTGGTAATTCTCATATGCTGAGGAAGGAGGTTTGATCATGAATGTCATCTTAGCACTCATCAGCAGAAGCTTTTCTTTATCAGTTCTGGTCTCCAGGGCCTTGCCTGTTTGGAAGAAAGAAAGAAGACCTAAGTTTTATCCTTTTATTTCTTCTCCTTTCTTTTGATTTCCTTAAAAATCTGGTTGAATTCGTAATAGCCATTGGAGGTGAAATGTATGTATATGTGTGATTTAGAGACAAGATATACTATTATTTCACATAGATTGTAACCTAATCTATGTGTTTTCTCTTATTTATTTGTTTTTGAGCATGAGGACTCTTTTTTTCACGTTATGGTCTTTACATCTTCAAGCAAAAGCAAAACTTAATTTTCTAAGATTATGTACAGGAATCTTTCTAGTCATTTGTGGGAGAAAATGCTTATTCTCTAATTGCGGACTTCCCTTCCATGTGATCTCCTCTCTTGGTGGAGACACCTCTCTCGGAGGAGTGGAGACGAGCTGACTTAACTGTAACTGCAATTTTAGGAAGAGAAACTGGGCATTCATAGTCCAGACTTTTCATCCTCAGAAGTGGAGCTTCCCACAGGAAGTGTACATGTCATTCTTTCTCTCAGAAGCTGCCAACATCAGGAGATGATTTTAAAAGGCCTCAGGGTGTAGGCTATCACTTGAATATAAGCCACATGGGTGTAACTGAGGCCAATATTAGGGGAAGTGCCTTTCCAAATACAAACTTTTTACACACTGGAAGCAGTACAGTATTTACTGCTCGTAAAGTGAAAGTCAGCTGAGATTTGTACATGCTAGATGGATAGAATTAGATTGGTTGACCCAAATTTCATTGTAAATTAAGGATAAGGGGTAAGGAGAGTGACAAGAGAGGGATACACTTGGATTCAGCCTGATACCATTGTTATTCAGGCTCAAAAGTGATCAACCACCATTTTGTTCCCAGTTGACCGTAGGTTCGCGCATTATGAATGAGGGGAAACATTACCTTGGAGTTTGTTTCTTAGGTCTCAGGAATTCTTTATTAAGTTGGATTTTTTTTTTTTTTTTTTTTTTAAAGCCACTGTGGTACAGCACTGGAAGTGACTGCTCACCAAAGAATGTAGATGCTATGTTGCTGGATAATGTCCGTACTCATCCCAGTCTTGGGGTGCCAGAGTCTAGGACCTCAAAGGGGAAATGGAAAATAGAAGGCTTTAAATATCTGGTGATAGTAGTTGCTGCTTTTCAAAAAAGACTGCGTTATCCTCTGAGGGAAGATAATGTATTTTTCCCTTTAAAATATGGTGAATATATAGTGCCAAATATAGAGTACTCCAATATATAGTGCCAGAAATATAGTAACCAAATATATAGTGCCAAATATATAGTACCTTAATGCATTTAAAGTCCAAGTGAGCTGACTTTAAATTCTGGATACCTGGCATAGATTAACCAGCATGTGGGCATGACTGAAACCAATAAGGAGTGCACAGTGATTAGGAGCACCAGGTCTTAGGCACCTGCCTAGGATTTGCCTGTTGGTGCTACCACTTACTAGCTAGCTATATGACCCTGAGCAAATTCCCTGCGGGACCGGCTTGCCTTCTAAATATGGTGGATATACCCTAACTAATTAAACTTTAAGAATTCAGGCACAATAAAGACTTGCCATTAAATTAACGTTGTAAGTTAAATTGTAGTTTCCTGAAAAAAAAACTACATGCATTTCAATGCAAGACCACTGTGCTAAAGAACATATCCGTTAAAAAACTCCTAACTCCATCCAGGCATTGAGAACTCTGAAATTGAATTGACCAAAAGAAGAAATCGGGGAGAAATAATTTGGACTTCATTTCCTTAGGACTTCTAACTCATGAGAACAAAATAACTTAATTTGACATTTTAATTACTTGGGACTTTAACTTTCATGGGAATTTAATTTTTAGACTCTAATTATTCCCTAAAATTTTGGTAATAAAAGTTTACATTAAAATTTGGTTATATTACTGTTGACTTTTTAATATTGTTGTATCATATTCATTTTATTATCACAGTATCATGTTAATTGGGCCTGGGGAACAGGAGTGGCAAGCATTCTGGATGCTCTTGTAAGACGCAGGCACACTGCTGGGTGGGACATAAATACTACCAAATGCAGGGGTCTGCCACGAAGACGAAGCTTCTAGGGATCAGGGGTCTGGATACATGTTATGTTAGACGTCCCTTTGTATCTCCTACCACTAAGAAATAGACATATACTTGTTATGAAAACTTGGTTATAGCACCAACCACATTTGGGAATATATCCAACTCATTTATCCTGTGACTCATAAGGCTACCAGTTCTGAATGCAGTATAAGAAAGAGAGGTTTCTACAGCAGTATCAGTTTTCAGTGCAAGTTCAGTATGGCTGATTGGGCCATATGACTCAGCACATCTCAAGTTATTAGAGGTGTCTGTGACAGGGTCTCTGGCAAACCCCAATAGGAGAGTCATAGAACAGACCCCTGGAGCAAAGCCATGCCATCTGCAGCAGAAGAGTATTCATTGTTTGAGATGCAGTTCCTGGCATGCTCTTGAGCCTCATAGAGGACATTAAATGATTACGCAATTGAAGCTCATTGTGATGAGCTGGATATTGTCAGAGCTATTAAGAGGTAAAGCTGGGAGAGCTTTCAGTAGCAATCCATTTTATGATGAAAATAGTGTACTCAGGACTAGGCCTGAGCAGGTCCCCAGGGTGCAGCTGATGAGTAGGTTGCTGAGGCTCCCACGCCACCTACCTCTCGTGTACTGATGCCTCTTCTTTAGCTCACATGCCTGTGGCTTCCAGGGGTTCACAATGACCTGCTGATAGAGGAGGAAAGTATCCAGGCCTGGATCACAAAAGGTTGTAGTATGAACTGTTGGTGCACTACAGCCACAATCAGGAGTGGCCCTAGGAGACAGTGATGAGGGAAAATGCTCCTGTCGTGCAAAGTTTTGCAGAGTATACCTTACTAGGAACTTCAACCGATGTAGTGAAGAGATGTGTAGTTAGTTCTGTAGGAGTGTGCACAAAGTAGACAAATCTCTGTGTTTTCTGTTGATGCTCACTAGAGGTGACCCTAAACAACCAGGTTACATCAATGACTTACCAAGTAGAAGCCAGTGAAGTTTTGTATTTGACCACTAGTATTTGTACAATGAACTCATGATTAAAGTAGCCATGGTGACAGAGAGGGAGGCTGTGCATGAGCCCAACCACAAGGACCCTTTTTCACCAAGGCTGATCCACTGGCCACTGCAGACTCTCCAAAATGTCAGCAGTGCGCTGAGCTCTCAGTGTACTACCATTCTTCAAGGAAATCTCCTAGTTCCTCGATGGCAAACTGATTACCATATTAATAAAATAATATGGGTTCTAGGCATGGGTTTGCCTTCCTTGTATACAATGGCTTAGTTGGCACTTCTGTCTCAGGATGCAGAGTGATTATGTGCTTGTCATTTGATTTATTATCACAGAAGCCTGCATCACTTTGAACTAAGCAAGCTATTTTTTCGGGTAAAAAATGGTATGACAATGAGCACCTTATGCCCATGGGATCCACAGATCTTAAAATATGCCTCCCAATTCTGGTGCTGCTACCTGGTGGAATTGTTGCAATGGCCTCTTAAAGCACTGCAACATTCAGCTGGCTTGGTGAATACCCTTCATGGTTGGGCTACTGTCTTTTGTGGTGTGATATATATTTTGAAATAATGTCCATTATACAGGGTTGAGTCCTCAATAGTTAGAGGACTTGGTTCTGGAAAGCAGGATATGGAAGAAGGAACAACCATTTCCATTGCTCCCAGTGACCCATGTGAGGAATTTGTGCTTCTCATCCTCACAAATTTAGTCTCTACTAAACCACAGGTTCTGGTCTCCTGTGGGAGTAGGTGGAGGACATTTTTACTAAGGGACACATTAATGGTTTCACTAATCTTAAAGCTATGATTGCAGCTTGGAGGTTGTGGGCTTCTCATGCATGTAAACAAGAAGGCTAAGAAGTGAGTTATTGGTAAGGATCGATACCCATGATTACCATACAGAGATAAGGTTATGGCTATGGGAGGGGGCAGGAGGTGTGTCTAGAGCTCAGGGAATTCAATGAACGACTCCTAGGTATATTCAAGCCCATTTTTCATTGTGAATGGGCAAGCAAGCCCAGTAACTACAGCCTGCCAAGGGCGTGTTAACTAGGAGCTTGGAATCCTGGAGGATAAAAGCAATTTAGACTGAAAAAAGTGCTTGACTAAGGGCAAGGAGCGTTTATTATGCATGGCAGGAAGAAGAGACAAAAATATAATTTGTGGAAGTAGAGACTTACGTTTTTCCCACCGACCCTTCTGTCATGAGTTTTTGTTTTGTTGTAGAAATTGCAACCACCTTCGAGAAGCAGTGACAGTCTGAGTTTATTTAAAATGTGGGGCATTGCAAGAAATGGAATGTAGCAGGTGTTTTTAGTGCCCTACCCCTGTCTTCTCAAACCATACCTTCAGTTGATTTCCAGCCACTAGCATCCACTGAAGGCTTTCTGTGATGACTGAAGGCCACTCTGCTGGCCTCAGCTGAGCAGCAAGCTGGGAGTACTGGAGAAGCACGTGATTTTGGAAGCAGCCATCAACCAAGGTCTGATGAGAGTTTCTGTTTTCCTGCCCTAACTCCCTCACTTTACATGTGGAATAACTCTGAGATGCCCGTCTTGTACCAACCAGAGTCCCCCTGCAGGTTTAAATTTCATTTAACCACAATAGAAAATTTGCTCGATACGCCCCCTGCTTAGTGGCTGCTGCTTGACTGTATTAGGGTTCTCTAGAGGGACAGTACTAACAGGATAGAGGTATGTATGAAGGAGAGTTTATTAAGGAGAATCGACTCACAGGATCACAAGGTGAACTTCCACAACAGGCCGTCTGCAAGCTGTGGAGCCAGGAAGCCAGTTTGAGTCCCAGAGCCTCAAAAGTGGGGAAGCCAATAGTGCAGCCTTCAGTCTGTGGCCAAAGGCCAGAGAGCCCCTCACAAATAACTGGTATAAGTCCAAGAGTACAAAAACTGAAGAACTTGGAGTCTGATGTTCAAGGGCAGGAAGCATCCAGCACAGGAGAAAGATAGAGGCCAGAAGCTTCAGCCAGTCTAGTCCTTCCACGTTTCTCTGCCTGCTTTTATCATAGCCACGCTGGCAGCTGGTTAGATGGTGCCCACCCAGATTGAGGGCAGGTCTGCCTCTCCCAGTTCACTGACTCAAATGTTAATCTCCTTTGGCTACACCCTCACAGACATACACGGGAACAATACTTTGCATTCTTCAAGCCAATGAAGTTGACACTCAGTATTAACCATCACATTGCTGTATCTCACTTCCTCCTTTCCTATCAGTGTTTCCTGGGATTATCTCCCAAATAAAACTCTTACACTCGAGTCTTTGTCTTGTGGTTTCCTTCTAAGCTTCCAGGTGAACCTAAACCAAGACAATACACGAAATGAATCACAAAATCAAATGTGCAAGAGCTTTCTCTTACTTTTGTGAATTATTTATATCATAAGTTCTCTAAGTGAAGCTGGATAGAGTTAACTGTGCCTTGGAGATTTGATAAGGACCTGAGCAATAGGAAGGTATCTATTTCCCTAGATCAAGAGTCAGCTTACTTTTTCAGATGGTAAATATTTTAGGCTTAGGGTCCTAAATCGATATATTCAGTTTTGGATATTCTGTGTGCATTTTATTGTATTACTTTATGATTTTTAAAAATATAAAAATGATTCTTAGCTCACAGGCCACATAAAAGAGGCCATGGGTCGAATTTGGTCCACAGGCTACTGTTTACTAGACAGAAACAAGTAAAAATATGGAGATGCTGGTTTTATGACATAACCTGGCCTCAAATGTGAGAATTTGTGTTTCAAACAAGTTCTCATGCTTCAATATTGATTTATATTTACACAGATAGCCAAGGGTATTGGCTGTGGGTCAAGAAGTGCTTGAATCTTGTAATGATCTAAGTTTAAATAAGACAGAAATGTATGTTCTCCTGCAAATGTTCTCCTCCGCAACCACATGAAGGAAAAAAGTGCTTGGCATAGCCTTCTCTTGGGGGGAGGATTATTATTTTAACAAAAACATTTGTAAAATAGTTCTGGAGAGTCAACAAACCAAAGAGGTAATTGACTTTCCCCTTAGGAGTCATTCTGCACCTTCAGCCTACACCCCAAATAAGTTGACATTTTAAAGCAGAATTTTAGCTTTATAACCTTCACAATATGTTTACAGCATTTAATATATTGAAGGAGGAAAGTCAAAATGGGGTGATTTATCTGAGAAATTCCCAGATTGGGGGAAGGTGTCTCTTGAAATGGTCGCCTCGGGGAAAGAGTATATTGTGATATATTTAGTAAATGATGTTGAGAAAGGCTTCAGCGGACTATATAAATTGGGGGTTGGGGAGGGAATAGAAAGAGAGAAAAATGTTTTTACTGAAGGAGATTTATGTACCAAGAAATAGATAGTTTGGAAAAGAAATATTTTCTTTTGTTTCCTTAACACTGATAGATTTAAAGGCTTCAGAAAACTAAGGTGGAAAATTATTTTCACCTTTTCTGCTTTTACACTACTCCTTCCTATTACTCCATAGTCTATCACATGGCAATATATTTTCCTGTTTCCATTTTCTGCTCATAACACAAAATAATACGAATTTCTGAACTCTGTTGCTTGAAGACAAGCATAGTTTGAAATCACATCCATTCCTCTTAGAGAGTGTTTAGATGTATGAGAACTAGCAGCTGTTGTCTAGAGCCTAAGTGAAGAAATTGTGTTTCTGCTTAGAAGTCCTAGTTTCTGTGGCAAAAGGAGTTATGACTCAATATCCCTTTATGAATAAGGCAGTCAGAAGCATCAGTCCTCTTGGACTTTGAAGTGTTTAGCTGATTCAATTCATGCATAGTAATGGGAGACCAGAAGAATATGATGGTTAAAATAATCAGAAAATGTATAAATCACTAATGAGTTTGATATATCCTCGTTGAGCTTTTATCTCAAAGCTGTTACTGTGTAGTCAAGTGGATGTGCCAGGTACCTGGCTCCTACCTGAATTTCTAATGGAGATAATATCATCATAAAATAAGACAAAAATCCAGGAGGAAAGAGAGACAACTGCAAAGAATAAGAATTTCTTAATACTAGCTAATCAACCGTGAGAGGTTGAAGGTTAGCTATGTGTGGCTTTGGGAAGGGAATTTCATGATTTCCAAATTTCCTTTTCTTCCAAATTGAAGAGACTTGTTACATCATGGTATGCCTAGGTGAGTCAAGAGTTTTGGGCTTTATAGAGATTCTGATAATTTCTACAGATTACTAAGGAAAACTATTTTTTATTTATCTCATACTCTTGAGCTTCACAACATGTCAAAGCTATTTGTAGAAGGTCTTCTATGCTCAGTCCTAAAATGCACTAAAAAGAAAGAATAAGTATATTGCCCTGGTGGAGTTGATGATCTTCTTGGAGAGGGATACTTTCATATTTCCGAGCCTTATAAATACCATTCCTTTGGCCTTTTCCTGTTTCTAGCTGTTAACCTGGAAAATGCTTACTCATTCTTCTAGATGGAACTCACATGTCACTTCCTCTTTGAAGCTTTCCATAATCCCAATGATGCAGGGCAGGTGAGCCCCAAACTGATGCTTAGCCCAGGAGAGTTCTTGGGTTTGCTCAGGATGGAATTCAGTGGAATTCTGCTGGCAGTGGAAGGAAGCAGGTTCACGGAAGCAGCAGTGTGCAGCAGAGTGACTGCTCCTTGTGGAGCAGGGTAACTGAGAAGCAGTGCACCCAGAGGAGCAGTGTATGGGATACTAGCAGCAGTATTTATACTATTTTAAATATAGTTAGCTAGCAGTGTTTATACTATTTTTAATTACATGTAAATTAAAAAGTGGCTTAGTCAGAAGTTTCTGGAAAAGAGATAGTAACTTCAGGTTGTTGCCACGGTATATGTAAACTGTCATGGCCTGATAAGAGTGTCTTATGGTGATGAGCAGCGAGGGCAACTGGGGGGGTCACCTTTGGAGCCTTTTCTAGCTTTGCCTGTTCCTTTATTTCATCATACCTAGACTTGGAAATAGGTCCTTACTTCACCCTCAGCAGTGAGTTTTCTTTCCTTTGTACTCTTACAGTTTCGTGAGACTCTGGCTGTATGACACAGTCATCATTCATTTTCTTATTGATTTTCTCTGGACTGTAGGCACTTTGCAGGCAACAAAATTGTTGTATGTATTCTAGCACCTCACACAGAGCCTGAAATAGTGTGGGTTCAATTAATGATGAACAGTCCAGAGGCCTAATGTGATCACACATGTTTGGTTTTGCCCTAGCACTGTGGGACTATGCAGTTCTTTAAATTGTTTTAAATTATTTGCCAAAAAATGAAATGTATGGTATCTCTTGAAAAAAATGGAAGATCCAGCCATATTAGTTTTTTTCTCTTATATGGGACAGTTGGCTGGAGCTTCACAGTGGTTATTCCACATAAATAAGGGGTAAGTGTTTTCCAGCTTGCCTTTATTCTCAGCACTCCTTAACATCACCTTGACCTAGATTGACCTAATTTACTTATTTTTATTACTTGCCTGGTCCCTGTACATATTGGAGATTACACTCCTGTGTCACACAACTACTTAGCACTAAACTTGTCACTACTTTCTCAAATCATCCTAGTTTTTACTCCCCCCATCCAGGAAGTAATCTTTACGTTTTTTGAACTCCTCCCAGTTCAGTGGCCCTTAAAGAGTGGGATCTGCATATCAGAGTCACTTAGGATGCTCTTTTGAAATACCATTAAAATTTTTTTATGAGATGGAGTATTAGTCTGTCACCCAGGCTGGAGTGCAGTGACAGCATCTCAGCTCACTGCAACCTCAGCCTCCTGGGGTCAAGCACTTCTCCCCTCAGCCTCCCCATTAGCTGGGATTACAGGTGCTTACCACCATGCCCAGCTAATTTTTGTATTTTTAGTAGGGACAGTAGAGACAGAATTTCGTCATGTTGGCCAGGCTGCTCTCGAACTCCTAACCTCAAGTGATCTGCCTGCCTTTTCCTCCCAAAGTGCTGGGATTACAGGTATGAACCACCACACCTGGCCTTGAAATATCTTTTTTTTTTCTTTGAGGTGGAGTCTTACTCTGTCACCCAAACTGAAGTACAGTGGTGTAATCTCGGCTTACTGCAACCTCCACCTCCCAGGTTCAAGTAATTCTCCTGCCTCAGCCTCCCAAGTAGCTGGGGCTACAGGTGTGTGCCATCAGACTTGGCTAATTTTTTATGTTTTTAGTAGAGATGGGGTTTCACCATGTTAGTCAGGCTGTTCGTGAACTCATGACCTAGCGATCCAACTACCTTGGCCTCCCAAAGTGTTGGGATTATAGGCATGAGCCACTGCACCTGGCCTGAAATATCATTTTTAAATCTTAACATAGAAGAAACATATCTTTAAAAATCTCCTGCATATATCATTTGTACTCACTTTAAGAACCACTGAATTTTTTTTTTATCCTTTATTGTTATTAGGTAGATCATTTACCTCCTTTACCAGATTTTTAAGCCCCTTGAAGGCAAGATCATGTTTCATTTTATTTCTATCCTGAAGCGTATTGAACATGGCACACACACTCTCTCTGTCTCAATCTCTCCCTCTCTCTATATAAATGTGTGTGTGTGTGTGTGTGTGTGTGTGTGTGTGTGTGTGTGTAAAGTTTCCATTTTTACTTTAGATTCAGAAAATACATGTGGAGGTTTGTTATAAGGCTATGCTGTGCGATGCTAAGGTTTGGGCTTCTGTCGATCCCATCACCCAGAGATGAGATGGTGGACGTAGTACCCGACAGGAAGTTTTTCAGCTGTTTCTTCCCTCCCTTCCTCTCTCCGTCCTTCCTTTTGGAGTCCCCAGTACTGTTCCCTTCTTTATGTCCATGTGTACCCAGTAGCAAATACTTTTATAGAAATGCCTTAAGTACAATAGATAAATTCAGAGAAAAAAACCCTGCATTGTCAGAAGTGATTATACACCGTTTCTGGAAGTATGGTGGACTCAACCATTACCAAAACGACAATACTCTTATGGTCAATTCTAAAGGACCATCTGTTTCAGGTGCAACTCCAATGCAATGGTTTATCTAAAAGGCCTAATTTCCAAAGAGAGTAGTTAAAGCACTGAAAGAATCTTATTTATTCAAAGAAAAATGCTCTATTAAAGAATCTGAATCTTGACATTATAAAATATTTGACATTCACCCTGCATCTTCTTTGGAATATCTGTCTTTACAGAAAAAGACAAAATCAGTACCAGATGTCACTGAGAAGAAAGGACCCACTGGAATATTTTCTATGCAGTTGTCCCTCGGTGTCCATGAGGGATTGATTCTAGGACTGTCTGCATGCCCCAATCTGGTCGTGCCCAAATCCCATCACACTCAGGCCTGGAAGACCCCATATAAATGAAAAGTCAGCACAGTTTCACAGTTTTGCATCCCACGAATACTGTATTTTCCTGCTTTCTGTTGGAAAAAATCCACTTATAAGTGGACCTGTGTAGTTCAGACTTGTGTGGTTAAAGGGCCAACCGTATATTCTTCTTGTCTGTGTTGTTCATGACTAAGACCTTAAGGATATACAGATAGCTGAAACTGGATTTATGTACCTCAAATCACATGAATATTGCAGTTTTTTAAAAAAAGAACAGTGCCTTGTTTCTATTAAACTCTGTGACTACTGTAAAAGAAAATGAAGTCTAATTACCACAAGAGGGAGATATATAAATAACAGGTAGGCACTTAGCTTGCTTCTGTTTGGTACTTCAGCTTGATGAGTTCCATATTCTAGACTCCTCAGAGGAAAAAGAGCAAGAGAGAGGTTTCATACTTTATATTATTCACTTATTATGAAATACCAACTATCTTTTCTGCTCCGTAATTATTTCATTCTGTTCTAATGGAGTCAGCATTCATATCCTGTTCCTATATTTGCTAGTATATATGAGTTTCCCTACTTTGTGAGCAAGTCTGGTATGAGAGAATTCAAGCTCTGCTCAACAGATTCATTTTGTCAACATACATTTATTGTATATGTTAGACCCTGAGCTAGGCAGAGGGGCTGTAAAAAGAACAAGAAAATTTTTTAGTCATGCACGTCTCAGTCTAGTGGGGCTGTGCCAACACCAAGACACGAAATGAACAGGTTTTTACACAATAAGTGGGTAAAGAATACGTAGGGAAGGCAGGGATTGCTTTTTACTGGGGATGTCAGAGGAGGTGATGTGTAAACTGGGCCATGAGGAATGAATGTTAGTTCCACAGATTTAAAATGAAGGAAAAGGTGTTTCAGGGATATTGTTGGCAAAAGTAGAGACTCCAAAGTGGAGCCTGCTTGGAAAAATACAAGTCACCAGCATGACTGGACTGAAGGATGCACAGAAGGAATAATGGGAGAATGATGCAGAGAAGACGGGAAAAATAGTTTCAGTACCGACAAAGAGCAGGAAATTAGGTGCTGGGATTGCACCACAAGAATAGTGGTGAAGGCTACATGTTCACAGGGTCTAATCTGTAGCTCTTTGTGGGAATAAGATTATTAAGGGGTAAATAGGGGCTTTGTCTTAACCAGTTCTAGCCTCCATTGAGAAAACCTAATAATGTAACTTCTCTGACTCTCTTGCAGTAAATAGACTCTACCAATCAGAGTTCTTTCATGAGATTTGGAAAGCAGAGATGCTCTTCAGTTTCCTACTTTTACCTATGTCTGTTGGCAAGCATGGTGGTGAAGAATGCATTTTCTTGGTGTCTAATCTTTAGCCCTTTGTGAGTATTGAGAGGCTGTTGCGGTGAAGATTCTATGATCACTGCCTTGAAATTATTAGCATTTTTATCTTTGAGTTTGTGTTTCGTAAGTAAAGTCTGACGAAACACTGGAGCTTACCCTGGTGTGGGTGGCGGGCAGGGGGCGGTTAAAGCCTCAGCTCATGCTGGGTGTCTTGCGTCTCTGGGAAGATTCCTTGGATACGTGTTCTTCCTGCCACCTGGCACCCCAGATCTCACCCTTTCCTTTGCCATCTTCGCCTAAGCTAGTGCTGTCATCCTTTATTCCCACCCAGGCAAGTGCATGCAGTGCCATGGCAGCACAGTGGGTGACTTTGTGGGATGATCCTCTTGCACATCCCCTTTCAGGGACTGAGTGTGTCTTGGCATAGATGATGCCATCCACTGGGAGTGGCCCATCGCTGTGAGTTGGAGACATTGGCCTGTGGCAAAGCAAGCCTGGATTCATTGTCCCCATTCAAGAAGGTGAGCCCAGTGACTGGCAGTAAGAGGTCCAGCAGATGGTGAGTGGTGCCTTGAGTCACTGCACCAGACCCCTGGAAACCTCTGAGGAGCTGCACACAGCCAGCAAGTATCACTGAGTCTAAAGGAGCATAAGATCGAATAACAAGCAAGGCACCGTGACAGGTTGACAGAGAGGGCCCTGAACCAAGGACGGAGGTTTGTATATTGCTACTTTTAGTGGCACTTTCCCCCGACACTTCAAATGAGACACCTCATTTTCATTTTGCACTGGGTCCTATGTGTGATGCAGCAGGCCTTGCCTCTACATAGAGAACCTACAACAAAATCAGATTGTTAGTGCTACAAAGAATAATTACTTGCTCCTAAAGGACATGTGGCTTATTATGCTAAAAGAATGGTTGTCTCTTCTCCAGATTTGAGTTACATTATAATGGGATCCATTCTATTCCCAGAAAGAGTGGGAGAAGGGGAAAATCAAAATGCCTTCTATTTTATCTCTACGCTCTTTGTATGTGTGTTGTTGGGAGGAGCCTCTATAGAGAGAAAGAATGTGAGAGACAGAGGAGGAGAGAGAAAGAGAGAAAGAAGTAGAGAGAGAGAGAGAACATCCAGTGGAGAGAGAGAGAGGATTATCACTAGGGCAAAGTCCTCAAGAAGAAGAAGGGGCATGTGTGGAGAGAGCAGTGAAAAGCTTTGAACCTGGCAACTGTAGAAATACTTCTTCAGGAAAGGAAGAAAAGGAAGTAATGATGGATGGAAATAAAAGTGTTTAGAGCTGCCAGGGGAGTATTTCTTCTGTTTCTTCATTCTGCTTCCCTGAAAGGGAATAAGATTAAACATTAGCGGATGGAAGAAAAGTAAAAAGTTTAGCTGTGGCAGGTGGTAGAGGGAACAAAGCGGAGATGAATAAAATTATTGGAAAGAATGATTTACTGTTTGAAATAATTCTGCAATTTTAAAGAAGGGGGCCATTCTAGGCTTACAAAGAACGAGCATCATCCATACGTTAGAAATGATTTTGTTTCAACAGATTCCATGGGACACTACCTCCTCTGGCACGTTGATTGCTATTCCTTGCTAAGAACAGAGTTTCTTTTTAATTTCACGTGGCTTCAGTGGATTCCTAGTTTGCTCTCTTGGACCTTAGCTTTTCTCTCTTCATCTCTGGTTTCTCCGTTTTCCTGGCTTAGATTTCTAGGGAGTGTAGGTAACAGCTTTACTGACAGCTTTCTTTGCCTCATGAAGCCTGCTTGTTAAGAACAAGTTTCAAGGGCAAGTTTCGGTTGTTGTAAGTGGGTAGAAACTTACCCTGGCTTGGCCATGCTGGGAACCACATCCTGGAATTTACTTGTTGGTCAACACTGTAGTGTTGACCCTTCTCACGGAGGACTGTGGCTGAGTGGCTCTTATAGGTTGTTTCTGTGGCAAAACAGTCCTTAGCATGTTCCATGAGGCTCTTTAAGCTTTGCTGTGAAAAAGGGCAAGCCCCTGCCTCTTTTGACCACTTGGGTCCATAGTCGTATTGTTTCAAGAAAAGAGAGGCAGACTGTGGTGGCTCACTCCTATAATCCCAGCACTTTGGGAGGCTGAGGTGGGCGGATTATCTGAGGTCAGGGTTTGAGACCAGCTGACAAACATGGAGAAACCCTGTCTCTACTAAAAATACAAAATTAGCTGGGCATGGTGGCACATGCCTGTAATCTCAGCTACTCAGGAGGCGGAGGCGGGAGAATTGCTTGAGCCCAGGAGGTGGAGATTGCAGTGAGCCGAGATCATGCCATTGCACTACAGCCTGGGTCACAAGAGCAAAACTCCATCTCAAAAAAAAAAAAAAAAAAAAAAAGGAAGAAGAAGAAAAAAAGAGATAATTTGCATTAGGCAAAAAATTTATTTCAGCTCCCAGCTGTCAACATGGAGCCATTTTTACTCTGTTAGGAGCACTATCACTGTTGTCTTTAAAAGCAAATACATATTTATTTGTTAAATCTTGAACATTCATTTTAGATTCACGGGGTACAAGGCTGGTTTGTTACGTGAGTGTATTACATGATGCTGAGGTTTGGGGTAGGGATGATGGTGTCACCCAGGTAGTGAGCATAACGCCCAATAGGTAGTTTTTCAGCCCATGTCCCCTTTCTTCGTTTCCTCCTCTAGTAGTTCTCAGTGTCTGCTGCTCCCATCTTCCTGTCCCTGTGTACTCAATGTGTAGCTCTCACTTGTGAGTGAGAACATGTCGTATTTTGTTTTCTTTTCTTTGTTAATTTGCTTAGCATAATGGCCTCCAGCTAGATCCATGTTGCTGCAAAGAACATGATGTTGTTCTTTTTCCTGGCTGCATAGTTTCCATGGTGTATATATGCCACATTTTATTTATCCAATCCACTGTTGATGTGCACCTCCATTTATTCTACGTGGTGTTACGTAGTTGTAGAAGCTAGGTTGGTTGATTTTCCTTGGGTTGGAGGGGCGAGTGATGGAAAGAAGATATCATTGCAGCCTGTGCCTCTGTGTCTGTGTTGCTGTATCTTTGTAGAGGGTAGCATGGTGTCTCAGTTGGGACTCTGTTTGTAAGCATGTAACTCTCCGATGGCTACCCCAAGGGGACAAAGGGATTTATGAAGCAAGGAGACTGGGTAGATCCGAGACTCTAAGGCAAAATGGAACAATTGGATCTTGTCAAGGACAGGAACTAGGAGAGTTGTCTGGAGTCTGGTATAGGGAACTTAAGGACCGATATACTCTTATTTTGGAAGCTGCCATTAGAAAGACTCAGCTCCCACAGTTTGTCATTGTTGATGACTCACACATGTTTTGGATTCCCAGGAGAGAGAGGGTGTGATTGGCCTCCCACTGCATGTACAGTCATCCCTTGGCCAGCCTGATGGGGCAGTTTTATTGACAATTCCATCGTGATCACACTGTTAGGAGGGGGACATTCCCAACTGAAAATAAGCACCAACTATGTGCCAGGTGCTTTGACATATGTTATCTTGTTTAACCCTTACTGTCAGCTTACAGCCTATGGGATTTGTATTATTATCATTGCTTTCCAAACAAAGGAGCTAACGCTCTAAGAAACGACCTGCCCATGATGACAAAAATTAAGAGGAATTGAACCAGGATTCAAATCTATGCTGAATGGCTACAGTTACTAGGAATTCGTTATCTCATGCTACTACTCATTAGTTAATAGAGGTAATTGGTGGTGGCTATTATTTTAGGGCCTTTTTGAGATTCCCTTCTTCCTTGGGTTTGGTTGGTTTATTCCTAGGAGGTGCTTACAAAGGTTCACCTTGTCCAAATGGCCCTTTTCCCTCTCAACCATCTTCACAAGCCCTTTATTCCTAGGAGACACTCTCAAAGCCCCATTCTAAGTCCCTTTGTTTTTGGCAAAATTCTAAAGGAGCCAAATTTTAAGTTAAGAAGTAGACTTAATGGAATCAACCATATCAAAAATGGATAATAATAATGACTTCTAGCCTAGCAGACAAATGAATCCAAGCAGACGCCAGAACTAGACTCAAAAAACACAGTAAGGGGCCAGGCATGATGGCTCACACCTGTAATCCCAGCACTTTGGGAGACCGAAGTGGGCAGATCACGAGGTGAAGAGATCAAGACCATCCTGGCTAACACAGCAAAACCCTCTCTCTACTAAAAATACAAAAAATTAGCCAGATGGGGTGGCACACACCTATAGTCTCAGCTACTTAGGAGGCTGAGGCAGGAGAATTGTTTGAACCTGGGAGGCGGAGGTTGCAGTGAGCTGAAATGGCACCACTGCACTCCAGCCTGGGTGACAGAGTGAGACTCCATCTCAAACAAACAAACAAACAAACACACTAAGAGAGTTTGAAACATCAAGCCTCGGCTAGGTGCAGTGGCTAATGCCTGTAATCCCAGCACTTTGGGAGGCTGAGGCAGGTGGATCACTTGAGGTCAGGAGTTGGAGACCAACCTGACCAATGTGAAATACCATCTCCACTAAAAATATAAAAGTCAGCCGGGCATGGTGGCAGGTGTCTGTAATCCCAGCTACTCAGGAGTCTGAGGCAGGAGAATCACTTGAGCCTGAGGGTTGGAGGTTGCAGTGAGCTGAGATCAAGCAACTGTACTTCAGTCTGGGTGACAGAGCAAGACCCTGTCTCAAAAAAAAATTAAGCCTAAGAGCAAATGTTGTATGTCTGTCATTGGTCCCATAAGGCTTTACTATATTAAACCACAGGCCAATCAACATTGTTTTAAAAGAAAGGTAAATTATGCTCCATGTCCTTCATTTAAAGTGCATGGAAGGAAAATGTTTAAGTGGAGGTGTCACTACAGCCCCACAGTGTGCTTTTCCGAGCTGACCTTCCATGTGGAACTCCTGGGCACAGAGCTTTTCCATAAAGATGACCCTTCCTTAAGCTGTGCCCATTTGTCATCCTCTGCCACAGGAGAAGAGCATCCAGGGCTAAGACCATGATAATATGCTGTGGTTTCTGTAGACACACAATGGGTTTTTAAAACATGTATCCTTCTTCTTTAGTGTTGAAAGTAATCCGTATCCAAACTATGAATTTATCTTGATTTTAGTGGAACTGGAAATGAGGTTTCAAACCTTATTTCCTACTATTTCAACTTATTAGACTCCATATATATTGTTTTTAGTAGCTCCTCCTATCTTTTGGTGAAACTTGTAAGCACATGCAGTGGCGATCTTTATTACATTCCTTCTAGACTGCAAAGTTACTTGCAGAAAGAGAACACATTTAGCCATCTTTTTTTTTTTTCTTAAACTTCTTGCCTACTTTTTTCTCACATATTTCTTTCTTTGACTATTGCCATCTTAAGTGCTTTCAAATACTATCAGAGGGCTTTGGGGTCAGGATAAGGGTGCCATTGTCACATAGATGCATTCTGTTTGTATATTTGAGCCTCTTCAAAGGGCTCAAATGATTCTATCAAGGAAGAAATGATGCTTTGGCATGGGTGAAGGTAGCTGAGTAGATGGGAAGGAGAGAGCGATAGTGGAAAACACTGTCCATGAGGAAAAGAGAAGAAAATGGGCTGGAGGATCCTGGAAGGAACTGTGGCAGAGGCAGAGGAGAAAGGGTAGGAAATGAAGAGGCTTCGAGACAAAAACATGTCAGAGGGACACAAGGTTAGTTGGTGAGGGAAATTATTGTGCCAACAGCAGTAATGACAAGAAGCACAGAGTAGATCAAAGTCTTTATGGCTCTCTTAGTTGGGGTTGGATAAACTACGGTAATGAATAGATGCAAACACAAGTTGGCACAAAGCTGGAGCTTATTTCTTGCTTATGTAACAGTCTAAAGTAGATGCTTGGGTACTGAAAGAGCTCTCCTCCATTTGGCAGTTCAGAGACCTGGACTCCTTCCATGGACTGCCTTTGCCATCCTCTAGAACTTAGTCATTGTCTGCAGCCACCTGGTGAAAGGGAAGGGGAGGATGGAGAGCCACCTGCTCAATCAGAAATCCCAGCCCAGAAGAGATACACATGATTTCCATTGGACATAACTCAGCCGGTAGGCCTGCATTTGTAAGGGAGGCAGGGAAATGTAGTTCAGCCATAAGCTCAGATAAAGTCCAGGCTCTGTGGAAGATGGAGAGAATAGGGTTTGCCGGACATCCTGTAGTTTCAGTTTAGGGAGTAAGCACAGAGCCACATGGTTCAACAGGATCTGCCTTAGAATCTGTAGCTGGCGAGACTGCTCAGTTACATAGGCTCTCTGGAGCTAATATTAGCACCTATCAGAGGATCGTTAGGAACATTAAATGAGATAATTAGCATAAAGCATTTAGCACAGTGTCTGGTAAACCACAAACACTTAGTAAATGTTTGCTATTATTCTTCATAGCTATAGAACAAATAAGGGAAGGCAACAATATCTATTTTAGTCCCAAAGTGATAGGCAATTCATTTGATTATCATTTAATCCTCAAAACATTACCCTGAGATAAGTATTATTTGCTTTTTACAGATGCGAGGCTTATAGCTCAGAGAAGTGTTATGACCATGACATAGGAAAGCAGGATTTGAGCCAAGATTTATTTAATTCTGAACCCCACGTTATTTCCACTATGGATACTGTGAGGAGGAAAACAAATGAGGTGCTGCATGGGGTCAGAAGAAACAGCTAAATCTGGGACCGATGAATGAAAATGATTTAAAGTCAGAAGAGGGACTTTAGTTACGAGGGATCCAAACCTTAACCAACAACCTCGTCCTTCCCTAATCCTGACCCACGGTGTAGAAGAGGGACCTTTAATCTAACATGTGAGGAAGGGTCTGTGCCTTCATAAGAGTTGTAGATCTGTGCAAACAAGCAAGGGATTGTATTGGTGTTTGTATTCTACCTCTAATGTGTTGAGTCTGCTCTTAGAGACTCCCAGGTCCTAGCCCATGTAATGGTTTGCTTAAAATTATCACACACTTTCCCTATTACAAGCATTTCCAGAGAAGAGGCAGCAGAGGAAATGTGAGACCCAGATGTACAGTCATCGATGGGAGAAATTCCCCAAGGTACCCCTGGAGGTAAATGGATGTGTTCCATCTTCACTTGCTAAAGATACACTTTCCCAGTTCATCTTTAGTGATAATAACACAGGCCGTTTTTCTGGGATTCCAGTCCTTATGAGGTCATGTAAAACTCCCCTGTAAACATACAAGTTAAAAACACAAAATGGAACATGTTCTGTATTGCAGGGCTTTCAGACACTTCGCTATACTAATTTGCATTGTAGGAATTTGCCGTGTGAGGATATGGCACGCAATATCTCCCAAATCTGTTCGACCTTAGAACATTTCTCAAACTGTCGTTCCACGGAATGTGCTTTGGGAAATGCTGCTCTAACGCACTTCATTGGCTAGTGATCTAGAGTGACCTGAGTGTTAAGATGTTTTAAAGCATGTGTGTTCTTAGAAAAAATCCTTTTTCCCAAAATTTGTGAGACTTTTTCCAGAGCCTTAACAGAGAAAATCCCTTTGAACTGTTTGCCAAGCTACTATATACAGCAACACCATCGATTGCCCATGCAGCAGTCATTTCCCTCCGTCTCTTCCTTGTTCTGCCCTCTTCAAGGGGATGAATTGTGATGAGTATAACCATGTATTATCAGTCATCTTTTCTTGTGTTAGTGTTGGCCTAGGGTTTGGGTATATGATTCTGTTTTTCCTGAAAAGGCAAATAGATGTCTTCCTGGATTTCTGCAAAATATATATATTTTAATTATTAAAAAGAGAGACTTGGGTGGTGCAAACCCCATGCTTGTTTGTTCTTCCTTTTTTCTTTAAACGTTGTCAGGTAAGGATGTGCATGTATCATGCAACTTGTTTGAGGTGTTCAAAAAGGTTGCAGATGTTGCACCCATGGCTTTGAAATGCTTGATAATGGATTCAATCCTGGAATCACCCACTTGTGAGATTCCTGTCAAGTGGGATAATACATGTCTGTACTGTTTAATCGACTTTTATCTGGACATTATCTTACCTGCAGCAGAAAGAATTGTAACTAACCCCTGAGATATGTGTCAAATGACAGGTTGCATAGTCCCTGAGCACCCACAGAACCTGGAACATGTTGATGTACTTGGAACACAAATTGTAAATCCTCCTCTTCCTTGCTTCCTCTTAAAAAATACATTAGCATGCCAGTGAGCGTAATACTATTGTGAGTCACTTTAAACCTACACTAATTTAGAAAATAAGAAAATTATTTGTAAAATATATTTTAAATAGTACTTATACGTAACAAAGTATGTGGAACACATCTCACCGCTGACTGCTAAATATCAGCATGCTGTAACATCATGTTTGAAGCCTCTGACAGGGATAGTCACCCCATAGATTTAGCTTTTCAGATTATCCTTGTAGATGAAGACCTCAAATGGTCTAGTCCAGGGGTTGGTGAACTTTTTCTGTGATGAGTCTGGTAGTAAATATTTTTAGCTTTGCTGGCCATATGCATCTCTGCTAAAACTACTGAACCCTGCTTTTGCAGCATCAAAGCAGACATGGTCTGTAACTAATGACCATGGCTGTATTTCAATAAACTTTCATTTACAAAAATAGACAGTAGACTGAATTTGGTCTGTCAACTTTTTGGTTATCTTTTGTCTAATCCACCAATTGTCTTTTCTTTACCACTTCATATTTGCTAGCTCCTATTTGAAAAAATGATTGCCACTTTACAGACAAGGAATTTAAAGCTCAGGTAAGTGAAGCTACTAGGCCATCGCTGAGCAATAGGTGAGCTGAGATTCAACCTGAGTTCTGGCTGGCTCTAAAACCTGTGGTCGTCCCTAGCAGGCTGTCACTCTGCCTTATTTAAGACCTTCTCTGTTCTTACTGCTTCAGAGCAGGACTATGTTGGAGACAGAAGTCCACTTTGATGGCACAACAGGGACGCTTAAAGGGCTCCTTGTGAGGATTGAAATTGCAATCAGACGGTCGAAAATTGGAAGAGCTGGGCTTTTCCCCTTGTCTGGGATTTATTCTCTCCATTTATTTCTAGGAATAAGAGGGCCGTCTTTTCTCTCACCTTGGGCCAGGCTGGCTGCCATCTTTTTAGATTTGTCTAATGCTGACTTGGGCTTTGCCTTTGAGTCCCAGCCGGAAAAACCCCAGCTGTCCTTTCATGCTAACAAGACAACATTTTTCTTGGATCATTCGTTCTCCAACCTGGGCCACCTCTGAGCCCATTTCTGTCAAAGACTCTCCTTCCCCACAGGCCGTCTCCTCTCCTGCAAACTCCAAAAGGGCCTCTGAAGCCAACGCTGTTTACCAATTTGTTCTTAAAAGTGTCAGAATTGTAATCAGATGAGGTCAAGTAACAATTCTCACAGCTGTTATAAAACATTGCTAATTGCTCTACAGACTTAATAGAAAACACAGTGCTGTAGCCTGGAAATAGTAATTATTGTGACTCAGGTTTCTTGGCCTAAATTCCCCAGTTGCATGTTCTTTTAGAGCCAAAGGGAGGGGGGAAAAGTAGAAAGCAAAACATAAAATATCCCAACTTCCATAATAATAATAGAAAACTATAAAAAAATTATAAAATAGAGGGTCTTTCTGACTAATAAAATTGGAGTCCTTTGTCCAGAAAGCTGTGTAGATTTCACTAGAAGAAAAGAACTCTGAAGATTTGGATTCTTTATCTCATGCTATGAAATATTGACTGCAGCCTATGAGAAGACTTTCACTTAACCACATTTTAAAAAGCTTTCATAAATATTGCAATAAAGTGAAATTCATTGCTAGTTAAACGCTAACACCAGCGTGAGCTTATTTATCATCCAGATGACTGAGCTGCCGGTGAGAGGAAACAGAGGGACAGTAGGGGATTTATATAGCACGTCTTGAAATATCTTCCTGCAAAGTAATAAAGGCCATGCTCCACATTTGGATCTGATGGCCAATAAACTATTTTCAGAAAAAGAAAAATAAAAGTGGTAGAGGTAGGCTGCATTGGGAAACTCTATTTACACTGTAGTCAATTATTGCAGTGCTCAGTTTTATTATAATTTTTTTTTTCCCATTAAACATAGCTTGTCAGAAATCCTATACCAAGGGAATAAAATGTCAGGACGGTGTCCAGATCATTATAGCGTGTTCCTCATAACAGATTCTTACTTCTAGAAACTCTAAATGATTTGTGACAGTGTTCATGGCATCTGAAAGTAAAATTAGTCAAGTGAGATTTTTTAATGAAGAATGTTTGATAAGAATTGTCTGAGCTAAGCCTGGTGACACACACACCTGATTTTTTTTCCTACCATGCATTCATTCACAAAGTGAAAAGACCTGTCTAAATCTGTGCTTACATAGGCATCCTTGAAGATAATGCTGCCTTAATAAAGTTTACGTCTCTGTAGCTGTCAAAATAAGACAATAGTTTAAAAAAGAGAAGTAAATTTTTTGGTAAAGCGCTAAATAGGATTCTCATTTCATTTAAAGTGCTTTAACTTTAAAGGTGAAGTAAAATATAGACAGGTGAGATAATCTAGTTAGAGAGAAAGTGAGGAAATGAAGATAGAATAATATTAAAAAAGAGGAGTCGATATGCAAAATATATGTAATATACATTTCCTGGAGACTACAAATTTTATTCTGAGCTTGCAAAACAAAAGATAAATAGTCACATGATTCTGGGTCCATAAAATAAACAATGTAAAGCAATTGATCAGGATAGATGTAGTTTTTGGTGTTAAGACTAAATTGTGAGAAATTTCTCCTGTGAGTATTTATAAAGAGGAAACTGTAAAGAACTATGTTCTCAAAAACATGACAGTACGGCTAGTAAAGCTTTTTCTTCATAAGGCTTTTTCTCATAGTATCTCTTAGCTTAGCTCAGTGGCAAATTAGCAGAGCACAATTCAACCAAGGCCAATATACCAGAGGAGGGCTAAGCTGCTACCCTAGCTGCAGGGCCTATGGTTTCCCCTTATTCCTGTCCCTCTTTGTTTCTGTCTGCCCATGGTAACTGGTGTCTCATTTCCTGTACTTGTTTTCTTCTACATCTCTCTAGTCTCATCAAATAAAACCTACGCTAGGAAACATAAGTAGGTAACTAACTTCTCTTATAAAGTTGTGGTCATGTTGGTACCTAATGTTTGTATATATGTGTACACTATACGTATATAGTGTGCGTGTGTATGTGTTTATGGATGTCTGAGTGTGAATATGTGGAACTTTATAAGGTCAAAGCAAGCAGGGATGGTTTCTACATACATAAGGACCTGAAAATAGGGTAGTTTGTTCAGTACAGTCCCAGCTTATGCCTTACTGTTGAAATTAAAGAAGTGCCCATTTTCATGCTCAAAAGCATCTCTGTTGGGAAGCTAAGTAAAACGGTCACCCTACCTCTAAACATACTGGAATCAAAGGAGGGAGGCTAATAATGTTGCCTTGTAGTTTCACTCAGGCCAATTACTGGGGAACATGGCAGGGATTCCATGGTGGAGGAAATAGTCAACCTGTAGGATCAAGGCTACCTTTGAATAAGCTTAAAGAACTGGAGCCACCAGGCAGCTGAAGAATCTATCTTTTATTCAGAGGATAAGTCCCTTTCTACTGGAAACAGAAAAACCTCTGACTTTAATGGAAATATAAAAACTTGGATCCAGCAGCTGGTTAGAAACTACAGCACCGTTTATAGTATTATCAACACAAAGGGATGTGATGGTACTGACAGGTGGCTGAGATAAAGGAAGTAGTATGTACTTACTACTGCCTGAAAA
Organism: Saimiri boliviensis; assembly: GCF_048565385.1. NCBI lineage: Eukaryota > Metazoa > Chordata > Mammalia > Primates > Cebidae > Saimiri > Saimiri boliviensis. The sequence goes on from NC_133450.1 coordinate 161,118,203, forward strand.
TAGGATCAGAAATGGCATGAGCCTTGGAAGAGGGGGAAGGGAGAGTCTCTTCCCTGGAATAACATACATCCTTAATTGCTACTTAGAGGAAGAAATATAATCGGCACACTTGTGAACTTGTGTATGAAAAAAATGGGAATGAGATAGAGTACAAAAATGAGTAAGGAGAATTGGGGATTGAAACAAGAAAAGTTTGGTGGTGATTAAATTAGAGACCAAGTAACAAAATGAAATAGAATCAGATATTTCTGTGACTGGCAGCCAGACTAAAGGGAAACAAGTGCTAAAAATAGACTTGACTTTAAAATCGGTTTAGTAAATTTTAAGACAAGGCTTAAGAAGAAGGAATGTTACTCTGTTTAGAATCCTGTGTTAAAATCCTATTTGTTAAAGTGTAGCTTTACAGCCTAGAAGAACCGTCATAAAGAAAGAAAAAAGAGAAAGGAAGAAAAGCTATTAATAAAACAGGTATAAATATAGGTCCCACATGGTGACAAGTGACTTGACCTTGACCTAGATAAGGTGAGAAATATGGATTTGTGTTCCTTATATAAGGATGAGAGCCTTGAAAAACTACCCATTGGTAGTGGATGTTTTCTGGGCTATTTTATTCCAGGGGCTTTATTGTGTCTAAACAGTCATCCACAAGAAATCAAAACCCAGTACCTCCAGTGAGGGTGAGCAAAACATGAGAGTTTACAAAGCTCATGTGGTGAGGAATTCTAGACAAGAAATTAACATAAAATACATTTAAGATAATTACTAATTTTGAGGTTCTGGCAGAAGAAAATGAGAATTGTTCTGTGATACAGTCTCAAAATACAGTGCTCATAGAACTCCCAAAGATAGCAAGACTTAGTGAGGTTAAGTTCACTATACCAAAATTCTAAGTGTGTGAGTTTATAAGTAAGAAAGAGGAGAATTAACATTCTAAAAAGAGGATATAATGGAACATATTAGGAAAGATTATACATTAATATATTTGACATGAATTAATGAAATAGAAGACAGAATAAAATGTATAATACAATAGGTCTGTAAGCAAAATAATAGTCTAAAAGCCAAATAAAAATTACAGAAATAAAAAATATAGTATTTGAAATTAAGAATTCAGTTGATGAGTTAAATGGCAGACTAGATACAGCTGAGAGAGGATTGATGGGATTGAAAGACTGACCTGAGGAAGTCACTCACACTTCCAGGTCTCAGAACCGAAAAACGTGAAAAACCGAAAAACCAGTTAAGAAACATGGTGGGGAAAATGAAAAAGTATGAAGTGTATCCAATATGGGTTCTGGTAAAATGCAGCAGAGAGAATGGAGAAGAAGCAACATTCTAAAAGATAACAAAGTTTTCCGTACTTGAAAAAAAGAATTGAATTCTCCCATTGACAATGCACACTAAGTCCTGAATAGGATAAATAAAAAACACATGCTAGTGACATTGTGAGAAACTGGAGAATATGAAAGAGGAAGCTCTTAAAATCAATCAGGAAAAAAGTTTTTCTCGAACAGAGAAATCACAAATAGACTAGTATATTTCCCAACAGTGGCAATGGATGACAGAATACAAAGGAATAATATCTTCTGAGATCCAAGGGAAACTCTATACCTGTTAATAAAGAAGGTAAAATAAAGACCTTTTCAGGAAAAAAAAATGAAACAGTTTACTAATCATATAGTTTTACAGGGAACTACTAAAAGATGTGCTCTTATTAAAGAGAAAGGAAGATGTGGAAAGAAAAAATAGCAAAACAAGTATAAATATATAGATTAAATATGCATTATCTATTTATGTATATACAATCTATGTATTTGTAATCTAAATATTCATTATTTGTGATTCACGGCTGCCAGCACCCCTGTGTCCGCAAAGTACCTTCAAAACTCAGCTGTTCTAGCCAGTGCCAACCTGTGAACTTCCCACCATATCCCAGCATGTGTTATTCCCCAAACCACTTTTCAGTTTCCATTCAGTAATCTTTCTGAAGGAGCCAGGAAAACAGGGCCTGTTGTTCAGTGAATTTCTTTATTATTTTCAGCCTTTAAAATGTAATTTCCATCTCTTGCAGTGAATTTGTTTTCTTTATGTTTGCCTTACTTTGTTTAAATGTTCAGGTAGTTAGCTCCCCTTTAATATTATTTAAAAAATTTCAAATTACCTATTACAGGATGTTTCCCCAGAGCAAAGAGAAAAATTTTACAGTTGTAATGTAGCAATTCTAACTAACCATAATTTCTTATTCCATGCCTTTAATTATTGTCTCTTCATTTTAAGACTTTTAATACAATGTCATTTTTAAAGATGCCCTCCAAAATAAATAAATATGCATTATTATTATAACAATATGGAAGGAAAAAACATGATTTGAATTGAAGCATTCTTGGTTCCTTGTATTATTTAAGAGAGGGGAGAAGATAATGATACTTTTAGAAATTACTGAGTCAAATATGCATGATAGAAATTAAGGGCAGCTCTTAACAGAATCGAAATAGGATGTTTGCTTTGATACCAATAGAAGAAGTAGGAAGGGAGGTAAAGAAAACTTCCTCATTCCAACTGGAAGTACGGAAAGAAAGAAAAAGAAGCAAAGAAGGAAAGTAAATAGAAAACATAAAATAAGATGATGGAAATTATTTCAAAATATGGATTCTGGTAAAATGGAAAAGAGAGAATGAAGTGGCCACATTCTAAAAGATAACAATTGAAATTTTCCGTACTTGAAAATCACAATGATGCAAATGGTATAAATCCATAGGTTATAAGAAAATTCCTTAGTTTATTCAATAATACAAAGTGAAACAAATCAGTAGTAAAATATTTGCTAGAGGCAAGATAGTGACAGTGAGACTGAACCAGAAGGTAGAAAGATGTATCAGTAATGAAAAACATTCTTGATTGCTTATTCAGCAGTCATTCTAGATGTCCTTCCCAGCCCTTTCTTTCTTGATGGCAGAACCTTACGTCACTTTCAAGGATGGAAATACCAGTTTTGCAGGTGACCAGCCTCTTTTGCAACCATAGACTTATGCCTATCTGCTGGTTTTGTGTATTTAGCTCTAGACTAGACCATTTAGCAGCCTCATCCAATTGACTTTATGATGACTCCACTCTCTTTCCCCCTTTTAAAGGTAAATTTTTATGTTTACTAAATTATTTTACTGTTAGGAATTTAAAAAATATATTTTAATTATATATATTTTTTCCATTGTTGTTTTCATTAATATTCTGGTTTCAGATGCTCTTTGTTAGATGGAGCTTCCAAAAAAGTTACCATTTTCTTGTTGTAAAGGCACAGATTCTGTGGGTAGACCTTTGTGTGTTGGGAACATAGATACCTGGAGGGTGGGGAGTGATCCTCATTTTGCAACTGTGAGCGTGAAAGTTGAATGCTAGGGATACTAGAACAGGAAGCTAGATGGAACCAGGATCCTTTGAATTCCTCAAGCAACTGCATCCAGCTTTGGGCTATCTGTTAACTTATTTCATGGAAAAACCAAAATCCTATTTGGTTTAAGCCAAATTGGTTGAGCTTTTCTTATATTCAGTTGAACCTAATCCTAATTGATATAAGCAGTATGTTGTGAACACTATTAGGATTCATGAATAACAATAATTTGCATTTTGAGAGTGTTCAAGGGCCTTTGCACCCCTTCTTACAACTTGATCTTACCTAGAACTCTATGAGTGAGTACAATAACTGGTATTATTTACATTTTCTAAATGAGTTTTGAAGCTTTGACAGACCAAATGAGTTTCTCAGGATCACATAATGGGTCTTTGGCAAAGTGGGATATGAGGCCAGGTGTCCAGGTTTCTAGAACAGCACATTCCCATAGCATCGACTGATAGGATGGTATTCACATTTGTGGTTAGGCAGGAATTCATCCAGATGCTGTCATCAACTCTCTGTTCAAACCCATGCAAAGGTAAAAGACTCATGACTTTTGAGGTTGACTTTTTATAGCTTAAATATAATTTGCCACACTGAGTAACAGCAGGTTCCATAGTGGTCTATTACTAAGAGGGTCTGTTTCTGCTTGGGTGGGCTGATTCCAGGCTGCAGCTTTGCAGGGGCACATGAGCCAAGTAGGTGAGCTGGATGGTGGGCATCCTTCTCTTCACCCACCCCTCCTCATGGCTCATGATCTCTATTCAGGTGGGATGATGATCCTGCTTAATAAGTATGATCTTTAAATAAACCTATGCTTCCAGTGGAAGGAGAAAAATGAGTCATTGGGAGGGGTGTTTTCTGAGATAAGGTGTTTGCAAATGTAAACGTGTAACTGAGATTTGAAAATCAAATATCTTAAATGCTTTATGGAATTGGAAAACCTTCAAGAGAGAAACACAGTTTAGAGATCTGTACATCTCAGACTTTAGTGTGCAACATAATTATTTGGAGGACTTACTAAGACCAAATGCTGGTGCCCATCACCACAACTTCTGATTCTGTGAAGTCTGTGGTAGGTTCCAAGCATTGCATTTCTAAGAAGTTCCTAGGTGATGCTGCTGCTGTTGATCCAGGCAACACTGAATGAAGACTAAGAAAAATCAACAAATCCCAGAGGTGATAGAAACATTAGCTCTTTTCCAGCTCACCTCTCAGACACGTCAGATGACTCTCCCTGGGTTACATGGCCAAGTTAATGGCAAAGCTGTATCTCTAGATTTCTTCATATTCAGACCAGGACCTTTCTACCTTCCTCTGCTACTGAGTCAGTTCATAGATTTGCTTTGCTCTTCTAGAATATAGTAATTACACATATATAATAACATGTTTTATATAATGTATTTTACTAGTTACATATATACATACACTCATACATATAGTGTTCTGTGTTTGTGAGTTTCTAGGAAGACTTATGGCTTCAATTCAATTTGAACATTTGCTGTTAGCAAGAAAAACAAATAATTCTGTGACTACAGGGATTTTTACATTCTTTTATGCTTTCAAACTACCTTGTAAGAACAATCTGGTCCTCCACTTCTCTTACTGCCCTTGCTGTGGGTCTGAGTGATACCCAACTCTGCTCAGTGACACTCTTGAAATCCTACACTCCTTACGGTGAAGAGCATGAGTATCTTAGATTAATAAATGCTCTTACTAAAGAAACTTGAGCAATCCAACCACTTCTTACTAACCTGAACATTTCTGTACTCCCAGCAGGGGGCAAGTAATCATTTACAACAGGGGTCACCAAACATTTTCTGTAAGAGGCCAGATGGTAAATACTTCAGGCTTCATGAGCCGTAATGTCTCTATCACCACAGCTCAACCCTGCTGTAGCAGTGTGAAAGCAGTCATAGTCAATACAGAAATAATTAGCATGGAACCAATAAAACTTTATTTATGGATACAAATTAAAATTTCATATTTTCACATGCCACAAAATAATATTCTTTGGCTGTTGTTTTTAAGCATTTAAAAAGGGAACAGGCATGTGGGCCATGTAAAAACAGGCAGCCAGCTAGATTTGGTGCACCGTCTGTAGTTTGCTGATCCGTAAACCTGAGTTCTTCCTCTGCCACTCCCTGTCCCTCCATCCCTTCATCTCCCAGCAGAGTCAAGGTGTCCACAAGCATCTCTTTTCTGCTATTAAAATTCTATTTCTGGAGAAAAAAATTCTATTGCTGGTAATTAACATATAAAAAAGATTTGACCTGAAGTATAAATTAAAACTACAAGGAGATGTCACATCAATTTGGCAAAAGTATAAGAAAATGTAATCAATACTAGTCAGCGCCACTGAGAGAGCTCTCACATGTTGGTGGGAATTGGTACAAGGGTTCTGGAAAGCATTTCGTTTATTTGTAGGTGTTAAGGTTCTTAAGATGTTCATACTTTTTTTACCCAGACTATCTCAGAAAAGAATCTATTCTGAAGAAATAACTAGCTATAGGAACAAAGAATATTTGTTTCCTAATGATCAAAGATAGGGAAAGGCCAGGCACGGTGGCTCACGCCTATAATCCCAGGACTTTGGGAGGCTGAGGTGGGTGGATCATGAGGTCAGGAGATTGAGACCATCCTGGCCAACATGCTGAAACCCCGTCTCTACTAAAAATTAGCTGGGCGTGGTGGCACATATAGTTCCAGCTACTCGGGAGGCTGAGGCAGGAGAATCATTTGAACCGAGGAGGTTGAGGTTGCAGTGAGCTAGGATCATGCCATGGCACAGAGCAAGACTCTGTCTCAAAAAAAAAAAGATAGGGAAAATATGTTTATGGAGGATTTATCATAATGAAAAATTTGAGAGTCTAAATGTCCAACCATAGGAAATAGCCAAGTACATTTTAGGTTATTCATGCAATATTGACAGTGACCATCCCTGTCTGTAACATTAAGGGTAAGTTTTTTCTTGTTTATAGTTCTCAATTTTTATCAGGTTTTCTGTAAGGTGTATACATGACTTTTAAAATTAAGCAAGATTATAAGTAGTTAACAAATACAAAGAGGTGAAAAAATTTCCTGTAATAATCAATGTCTTCTTTGCCTTTACTATTTTTGTTTGTGTTGATGACAGTGTGTATCTGACAGCCTCCAAAGCTGCTAAATTTGCCCCATTCCTCTGGTGGTATGTGACCTCTTAACTCTTCACACCTACTTTGCTCCTTGATGTCACTTCTCCCGTCTTCACAACGCTGCTCTGTCAATTCTTGTTTGATGGTAGGAGATCCCTTTTCCGCACCAGTGTTGCCTTTCTTCTATGAAGAATGACATGTTCTCACATTCTCAGTTTTGTGCATTGTGCCTCATATTTTCAGGTTTTAATTTGGATTGCTGGTTTTTGTTGTTGTTGTTGTTTCATTTCTGATAGCCTCTGTTTCTTAAGGAAACCAAGTTTCCTGGTGCTTGGGTCCGAGGAAAATCTGTGTCCCCCCAGTTTTGCACCCCAGTGATTTCTTCCCTCAGCAATCAAACATTCTTCTGGTATTGAACACAGACTCCTCAATTCACTTGTGTTGTAGGGCAGGAGACCTGCCCAACTCAAAACCGTTCTGAGAGTTAAGTGAGAGCCTTTTGCATCTCCTCTTTATTTACTTTTCTCTTTTATTGTGTTTTCATCTTTGTTTTCCACAACGGATCTGTTAGGTGTCCATAAAAGTGAGTACCTCAAGGGAAAATGAGTCCCTTTACTTACCATGACCTTCCCCTTTCCCAATGATGGTCTTAAGTATTAGATCATTGGGCAAGCTCTTGTTTGCTTAAAAAAAAAAAGCTTTCCTTTAGTACCTACTATGCCTCTGCCCCATGTTTCTTTTCTTTTCACATTCTCATTTGTTCAGGGCTGTGCATGTCACGCATCGCTCACCTCCAGGGGTACCATCACGTAGAACGTGAAGTGTCACCTCCCCAGCAGTATGCAGTAGCCTGCAGTGGTCACCAATGAGGTCCTATTAAAAGGAAGCATGAGTTAGAATAATTGAACCAAAGAACTGGAAGAGCCTTTAAACCAGTGTTTTCTAACACCTTCACATCATGGCAGATATATACAACGAAAATACTTTTAAAGCACATTGGAATGAACAGACAAGGATGCTTGTAGCTGGAAATGACTCACTTAGGAGCTCTTGTTGTCCAACTGTGCCTGGTCATCAAGAAAGTTGATCAATATCTTGGCACACTGGTGATCCATTTGAGATTTAGCAGAGTGCCCAGCCCAGCAGTTGGGAAATTCTGCCTTAAAGATCGGCTAGTCTATTCCACCTTCACTGGCTCTGCTGTATAGATTAAAGAAATGAGACTCATTTTCTGACCTCAGTGGCTGCATGAGTCTGAGGCTTTGAGCTGATAATCTGGGGAAATGGAAGATTGTTAGGTAATACAAGATATTTTATCTTTCCACCTGCACCCAATTATTTAACCCTCTATTTAGAATGTTTTAAAGAAGTATTCCTTTTTTCCTACCCTAGCCAATACTGGTCTCATTATCAGGAGAGACTCCAAGTTGCATTCAAAAGTAAGTGGGGAAAAAAATGTGTATGTAACTGAAGGGTTGTTACATCCTATAATGTTCCTCATGCTGGTGTTTTTATAAGGTAAAGCTATTCTTATAGATTTCTTATAGATATGATAGCAGAAACTAAAGCTTTGTCTCAGATAGAGTCCCTAGGTTCTTATAAAAAATACAAATTTTATATAAAGTGCTGAAATCAGTTTTGTGTGGGAAGAAAAATTTAAGCTATCACTCAAAATTACCAGGCTCAAGGGTTCATTAAAAGATACCAAGTGACCTCTGCCTCCAGTCAAAAGTACCTGCCCCTGGGAACCTGAGGGAAGGTTCCCAAAGTAGCCGAGATAAACTCAACTGCAATTCTCAAATGGCTGTTAGCTGTTTTTCCTGCATGCTTTGGAAGAGACAGAAAGCAAAACCAAAGCTCCGACCCTCCTCTCTGGAGATCCAGTCACTGAACCAAGGACTTTGGCTTTTGTGAGCATCACTTTAGTTTTAGTTTTTTTGAAGCACATTTAATATTCCTGGCCCTTAAAAATAGGCAGATGATAGGCACAGGGGCAGGGGAGGAGGTGTGAGTCTTTGGCTTTAAGTGAATGAGATCATTCTGCAGCTTTCCCATTTCCCAAATTGCAGATGTCACAAGGTGAGAATGAATCCTCCACTTGTTCTGGTTTCCAGGTTACAATCCCTCTGCTTTTTCCCTACTGCCTTGAGGGATTCTGTGGAGTCTGCAAAACCACTTGACAGACAATCATTCTTAAAGGCAGCAGATACACACATAACCCCGTTGAAACTCTCTTACCAAAGAGGTGAAAGCTCTTGTGCATAGCAAGTTTAAGTATAAACACGTGTTTTTGACATTCATCATTCCTCCACTCCCTTTAAAGAAGCCATATGTGACCATACTCTGGGAGGCAACGCAATCTACAGCAGGTGGGCTCCTTAATTGGCCTGCTTGGGGAGTAGCTAAAGTTGGGTTCAAAAGGTACTGACCTTAGGTTTGGTTAGTAGGAGTTCATGAACGAGGCTGTAAAACCTCAACAGAGCCTCTCAGACCCATAGGAAAAAAACAATGGAAACCAATGTCAATATTTCAGGGAAGGTGACCGAGAGAATGTGAAGAGGTTGTGATGTTGAATGCCAACAGTATCTAGTTGGAAAAATTCTTAAGTCATTCCTTCAACAATCCTAGGTATAGTCCCATGGGCTCACTCCGGACTTATACATTTCTTCATTTGTCTTCCTTCCTGGAGCACAAAGGGTAGAGCTGACAGTGATGAGCACGCTGAGACTTGGGGAATGTCCAAAAAGCCACCAAGATTAATGGCAGAGCCAGCACATTTCTGGTCTCATATCTTGGTTGTTCCGGCTTTGACCAGAAATTAAATCATAAGAAGATAATGTCACAGCAGTGTCTACACAGCAATGAAATGTGGTAATACAATGATGGCTGATACGTTTTCTCAAAAGCAAAGTATATAATTCAAGTCTGAATTATCCACTTAGGTAGCTGATATTATTAGAGTTTGCCGGATAATGAGCGATTCCCTTTGTTTACTAAAGGTATCAGTTTATTTGTTGCGAATGCTTTTGAGATGTGATTCTCAAAACCCATTAATTCTAATATTTATTGAGTGGCTGCTATGTGCGAGGGGCTGTGAACAAAACAGTGAAGGAGGCTGAGTCCCTTTTCTCACCAGCTGGCGGTCTAGAAGGAGAAGAGAGATTTTGAAACAGGTCATCCAAATTCTCCCTGTAGCTGTGATGGCAGCAAACGGGACATCATTAAAAGCAGCCTTGGTTATAGCGGTCAGTGGTGGGAGGGGGATGGTTAGGAAAGGTTTTCTGGAGGAATATCTAAGATGAAACATGGAAGATAGGTAAGACTTACTTGGATGAAGAGAGGGCAGAGAGAATGTTCTAGTATTGAGAGTCTGTTTAAATCTCGGGGTGGGGGAGGGTGGATTAGGGGAGCTCTCTCAGGATCTCCCAAGCATTCAGGTGTGTGAGGCAGCCAAAGGAGGGGCAAACTCCTAAAGGCTCTGTGTGTCTAGTTTTAGTTCCACTATGCTTGGAATGTGGTCGAATCCCATTTAGTTCAAAATACTCCATTTGGGAGTTACTATGTATTATTTCTATGATGTTTCTAAAGCTCTGTATATGATTACAGTAGTGCAAGAAGGTTTGGCATTAATGGTTTGTGGAAAGGGCCATCAAGTAGACACTTCTCCAAGAAAGGAAATTAAGATCTAGTGGAGACTAGAAATAAAGATGTAAGGAATAAATTTTGGATGTTGTAGAGTTTCTCAGGATGAAATAACAAAGTTCCATAATTTTATAAATAACCATTGTCAAGAAGTTAGCCCAGCTCCTATTTTATTGTGTCAAATTTTCAGATCACATGCTGGTATAAATTTCTGAAGGAGAATGTTAAGGATAAATGATGACCTTTCCTGATGGTTATAACTATAATTGGCCTGAGTTTTATGTGAATGAACCACATTTTTGCCATTTTTTTCTTCTGCCTTTCTTAGTACTTTAGTTAGTACTTTAATAGTCATTGTGATTGTTGGTAGATTTCCTACATTCCACCTCTATTTTAACCATAACAAAACCAACAAAATAGTAGTTGATATTAGCACAATGCAGGTCACAATATACTTCCACAGGTTACAGTATACTTCCAATGGTCAGCCTTGTAACATTCTAACCTTTCCCATTTCCATGATGCATGTCATCTACACGTACATGTGATTAAAAAGTAAGTTGTGGATCTAGTCTTATAAGGTGTCTAGGCCATAGTAAAACATTTAAACATGCCTTGGACTTGGAACCAAGGTCAGTGATTTTTATTTTCTCACCTAAAATCTCTGTTCTTGATACAGCATATTGTGGCTTCCTGTGTTACAACTTGGAGGGTAGTGTCAGCTTTTACTGTGCTGCCATTTGTAAACCCTCTGATTTGTCCAAAAGGAGTGGGAAGGAAAATAATTCTTGAAACTTCTAGGATATGAAGTTATTCTTCCCAACAGCTTTGAATTTTCTATTCCCTACTAGATCTACTCACATGAATTGTGCAACTGTAAACCAAAAAGTATCTGAGTCTGGTCTTAATCAATTTAGAAGTTTATTTTGCCAGGTATAAGGATGTGCTCTCCAAAGGACAGGTCTGCACCTTTCTCCAAAGATAATTTTTGAGGGCCTCAGTATTTAAAGGGGAAAAGCAGGGGGAGGAGAAAGAGGGAGGGTATGATAACATTACTGAATTCACATGTTGCAAAAGAAATGGAGCACGTAGGGGGATAGTCAATTATATATTTGCCAGGTGTCAGTAAATTGACACTTTACGTAAGGTAAGGTGAACATAGAGTAACTACCAGTGGAAATATTTAGCTTTTATCTGTAGCTATCTGCTTAGAAACAAAAAGAAAGGCAGCTTATTATATAACTCAACTTTCAGCCTAATTTTCTTCCTTTTGGCATAGTAAACTGGGGTTACAAGTTTTTATTTTCCTTTCATACACCATCAAACCAGGAGGAAAAAAATGAATTGTGCTTTATTGTTATTATATATTGACCATTTATTGAACTACATGTTAAACATGTGAAAGAGATTATTTTAATCCTCACAGTAAGCCCAAAAGTTAGGTTCTTCATTTTCATTTTTAATGAAACACTTTCAGAGAGATTAATTGCCAACATCCACAATGCCATTGTAATCAATATGTGATTTCCAAGCGAATGTTCTTTCCACCATGCCACCCTCTACGGTTCTCTGGCTCCAAGGTGACTTGTTTCAAATCATCCAGAGCATTTGATGTGTTAAAACTTGTTGGAACCTCTGAATGTCAGGTTGGAGGCCAGCAGAACTAAAGAAAAGGGAAATCAAAATTGCTCTATTAAAATGACAAATATTCCAGAGGCAGCTAATTAGTATGATAACCTATGCGTAAAAGAGAGTTGTAAAATTAGTGAGATCATCCTTGCAATGCCATTAACCATATTATAACTCTTTACATGATTCTTCCCCCATCATGAAGTGGCCTTGCAAATGTCTGATCTCAATTTGCTTTATCATATGGTGTAGCTCATCAGTGCCATACACTACTGTGGTTTTCACAGTGGGGTACTTCTTGTCTCTGCAAATTGGTAAATTAAAATAATTTCACCTAGGGTGATCCTGCAACAAAAATATACTGGCGACCTTGACAGCATGTCTGTATTTTTTTTCCCCCCATTTCATTTGCTTTTTGATAATTTTCTTTTACTTCTACCCTGAATCACCTTCTCTAGGATACAGAGGCCCAGACAGAGTAAGAGGCCAGTCTTGTGTACTCTGAGCCCTTTCTTCAATAGGCAGCTTACTGTGAAAGATGAGAGTTTTATTTGATGGAACAGTGGGAAAAAAGATGCCAGGTTAGATAGAGTGAAGCCATTATAGTTCTTCTAGGAACGGTACTTGTGGGCCAGCAAGTTTGGAAAAGCTGGGAGAGAACATAAGCACCAATTAGACTGAGACAGTCTCAACATTCAATGGTTGCCATGAAACTAACCCACAAAGCAAGGATGAGAAAAGTCAGGTTTTATGATTGCAGACAAGTGCTTGGGAAAGGTGACTAGTTGGATCAGGTTTGTTCCAGGAAATGAAAGCACAGCTATGTAAACTCTGCCTCCTTTTCACTGTCCATTTCATCCCTACTTCCCTCTTACATTTTGTATCTTTTCTACCTTGAAGTCCTATCTGGCAATTCCAGGTCTTTCAAAAGGATTTCAAATTTGAGCCAGAAAGCACATGGGGCTGGAGACAAAAAGGCTGATTTGCTAACTTGTGAAGTTAGCTTTATGAAGTTCATGTGGAAGAGGAATTGATTTATATAAAATACATCATTGGCCACAATAGCCTGTGATGTTTGTCATCATGCTACATATTTTCTGATTTTACTTTGATGTTGAATTTGGTTTGTCACAGTTCAAAAAAAAAAAAAGCAGAATCTGCACAGTGCTTGATATATATTAAAGGTTCTCAATGAATGAAGAAAATAAATGAATAAATGGTGCCTATCGTCTTGTAATTGAGATATGTTAACATGAGCTGACAAAAGAGCTTGTATTAATCATAAGGAATGAAATCTAGGAACAAAACATGATTTGCAGAGGAAAGATAAGATATAAACATTCATCCATTTACTTATTCAGATTATTCATTTATTTATTCATGTTACACATATTCATTCTATAAATGAATTTTCTATTTTGTGCTAAGCAGTGTGCTAGATTCTGAAAAAAAGTGTGAAAAGTAAAATAGTAATGGGCCTTGACCTTAAGAGTTTGTATTCTAGTGGAGAGGGAACAATAAATATCAATTTATAAATAAATAAAAGTGAAAGTAATTTTGAGGGTCCTTGGACAGTTCTTAGATAATGCAGTTATTAAGGAATCCTGTTCCAGGATACTTAAGAGAGAAGGTGCTTTTCTAGGAGTCAGAGGCGGAGAGTTCCACAGAGCTGGATATTCTGGGCAAATGCCCCAACACAGCAAGGAGCTTGTGGCGTTCGAGGACTGAAAGAAGTCATGAGCAGGTAGGCTGAGCTAGAGAAGGCTGGTCTGTGATGCGGTTGTGCAGTGGGATACATGCCGAATTTTGCAGGGTCTTGTAGAAAGAAACCCCAATTAACAACAAATTGTGTTGCCAAAACTCATTTCTAAGATCACTGCAGGAAACTTGGCAGACATTTACTCATAGAAAGAATATTATAAATGATTGTCAGCTGTCTAGCCTGCAATTATCTGCTTAACTTATAATACGTCAATAGACAAACCACCAAAGGTTATAGCTTCAGAAGGAAAAGGCATTGGTTTACAATTTGTGCAGTGAGGAGACCCCTGTCGACCATTCTACCGGCTCTAGCACAGACTGCCTCCCTGGCAATTCCAGGTATGACTTGGCTTTTTCAGATGGATGTTCCTCATGATGCTGATCATGCTAAGGTGCCATTCCCATTCTACCAGGAGTAGTTTTTTCCTGTTGCTTCAAATTTTGTTTTGTTTCTAGTTATTAAGAGTACATTTTTCATTTTACCAAATGTCTTTTGTGTAATTACAAAACAGTACACGGCAGAAAATTTTTGTTAAAAATAAAGTGGGGGAGTTTGTTCTGATAGCTGTATGCTGGGTTCCTTGTCCCTGTACCCTTCTTGCCTTCATAGTTGGGAGACTTCATCCCCATCTGTGGTTCAGTCACTAGGGCTGCCAGATTCAGCAAGTGAAAATGCAAGATGCCCAGTTAAATGTTAATTTCAGGTAAATATTTTTTTTTTTAGTATATGTCCCAAGTGATATTAAAAATGACTAATACTAAATTTAAAAAATCATCATTTATCTAAAACTCAAACTTAACTGGTGTTCCATCGTGTGTGTGTGTGTGTGTGTGTGTGTGAGAGAGAGAGAGAGAGAGAGAGAGAGAGAGAGACAGAGAGAGAGATGGGGTCTTGCTGTATCTCCCAAGCTGTAGTGCAGTGGCACAGTATTGGCTCACTGCAACCTCCACCTCCCAGGCTCAATCCATCCTCCCATCTCAGCCTTTTGAGTAGCCGGGACCATAGGCACCTGTCACTGCACCCAGGTATTTTTTGTATTTTTTAAGAGACAGGGTTTTATCATGTGGTCCAGGCTGGTCTTGAACTTGTGAGCTCAAGCCATCTACCTGCCTTGGCCTCCCAAAGTGTTGGGATTTATAGGCATGAACCATTGTGCCCAGCCATGTTCTGTCCTTTATCTGGCCACCTTAGACAATTGTGCCCTCAGTTGGCATGTGAGACACAGGCCAGGAGGTCAATGGCTCTGCTTTACGGTGGCTCCCTTGCTGGGATTTTTCCCCATGCTAAGTGGCTGGACTTCTGCCTGGTCCCTTGTTTCCTGAGTAAACCTTGATTCTCTGCTTAATGTCCTAGTTCTTCAGAAGGCTTGAGTTGATCCTTCCCTGCCCATGCCTCAGGGACTGGTATCCTAATACCAAATAAAATCTTTGGGTGAGTCACTACCATTTGCTTCCAGGGTTCCCTGATAAGTTCAGTGCAGAGGAAGAAAAGAACAGGCTTTGGGCATAAAGGTAGTAGAATTCCCTCTACCTCTCTTCACCTGTGAAAACTTGTGTTTAATATCTCTGATCATTAGTGTTTTTAATCTGTACAATGGAGTATAATAATATACCTACAGGATTGTTATGTGGATTTCATATTGTAGTTGCTCAGTAAGTGTGAGAGACCTTCCACCTGTCATGATTATATATTCGTTTCTTGCTTGACCCTTTTACTATTTGCCTGTTGAACCTCTTCCTGTTCACAGATGCTAGGGAGTCTCCAACACCTGATAGGTTTCAGGCTCTATAAAGTCCTCTATATTCCTCAGGGTGTAACTATATTCCTCAGTACTGAGAATAAGTATATGTTAAGTGAGTGAATAAGATAACTGGCCCACTGATCTTGTTTGCCTGCCTGGTTTCTGGGTCCCAGCCATCTAATTTCTGTCTTCAGACATGGTGTCACTCAGCCCTCTAATATTGTAGGCTCCTATGAGAGTCTTATTCCCTTTCCCCATCCCCAGTCTTTAGTGGCTAGTGGGGCAGTTGGTCAGCTTGCAATGGGAATCGTGTGATTGCTCAGTGGGTTCATCTTGTCTCCTTGCCCAGAAAAGTCAATGCATAAAAAACACCAGGTTTTAAAAATACAAAAATTAGCCAGGCATGGTGGTGCGTGCCTGTAATCCCAGCTACTTGGCAGGAGAATCGCTTGAACCTGGGAGGCGGAGGTTACGGTGAGTCGAGATTGCGCCATTGCACTCTAGCCTAGGCTGTGACAGCAAAATTCCACCTCAAACAAACAAACAAGCAAAAAACATCAAATTTTTGCAGGAAAGAGTTTAATAATCACAAGGCCAGCCAAGCTAAAGGATGGGAGTTAATTCTCAAATCAAAATGCAAATCAGAATGCAAGAAGCCTGGAAAACAGTAGAAAAAAACAATCTTAGTTTCTATAATAGTGATGCTATCTATAGGAGCAATTGAGAAAGTCACAAATCTTGTGACCTCTGGCCACCTGACTCTTGAGTAGTAAGGGACTATAGAAATTACATCTATATTTTAGCAGAATTCAGGCCCATTCCATAATCCTAATCTCATGGCCTTTGATTAGTCTTACAAAGGCTGTTTCAATCCCCTAACCAAGAAGTTCAGTTTAAGGCAGGGACTATTATCATCCTTGCTTCAAAGTTAAGCTGTAAACTAAATTCCTCCCATGGTTTGCTTGGTCTATATCCAGGAATGAGAAACGACAGCTGGCCTGTGAGGCTAGAAGCAAGACAGAGTCGGCCATGGTACATTTCTTTCGCTGTTATAATGTTTGCAGAAGTGGTTTCAGTCATCGGTATGGCCCTCTCCAAGTCTCTCTTCTATCCCAATGCTAGGTGAATGCGTATCTACCCTAATCCTGGATTTAGTTCACCTTTTCAGCGATCTATATGGACACATAGTGTCCAGTCCATTTGCTGCAGCTTTGAGGCCCTTGTAACTGGGTCCGGTGAGCTCTTCATGAAAGTGCCATTCTTGGCTGAGAAGGACTGGTTGTTTGCCTCTTTGTGTCTTTCGTAGATGCTGTAGGTCTCGGAAATCTCCACATCCAATACTCTCCTAACGTGAATCCGGAATGTACTTTATGACCAGCTATACCCAGTCTGTTTTATGTCCACTCCATATGAACGAGCATGGGCATTCAAAAAACTTGAACTTCTAGTGTGGGCTCTGAGGCCCTACTCTTGAACTCCAAGATTTTCCACCAACAAAGACGCAGCTTTTAGTGGTGCTGGCCACACCTGTCACGTGGGTGCTAGGTTATGAAGCCAGGAGAGACTGGGCAAAGTAAGAGGAACAGACAGCTTGGGCTGTTTATCTCACTAGGACATCTTTCCTAGCCTCTTCCTCTTCCCAAGGAGCTGCCTGGGGGAATAGAGATTTCCCAGGAGCTTTTTAGTTCTCCACTTCCCACCCCTTCCTACCCATCACCTAACTTAAAAAAAAATGTAACTGAAGCTAAAGTATCACATTGTAGCATTGAGGATTAGAATGTGGCAATATACATTTCACAATTTCCTCCACAAAAAAATACACAACAACCTCAAACTAAACTTCTTGGCCTTATTTCTCAGTCAGAAGTAGCTAACTTTCTAATTTATGTTTTTAAAAAAAGTTAAAAATTCATCCTCTAGGCAACTCTATCCAGAGATAGCTTCTAGCTAGGAGAAGCTGGTAATTTGCATATAAAGACTTCTTTTAATTACTCCCTAAAACCTGCACTTTTTACAAGCTCTGTCTGACACAGCCTGCTACTGTATCTTGCTGCAACAGAATTCCTGTGAACCTAATTCCAGGGAGATCAGTCTTGGTGGGGAAAGAGTTTTCTACATAGTACTGAGACCTAAAGGCCAAATTCCTCTCCTGCTTCTGAATCTCTTGGATCACTGTCTCGAGGAGCTAGTAAGGGGCTTTCCATCAAGAGCAAAACTCACTAAATCATCCTTGAATTGGATTAGGGCCTTTTACTGTTATGCATATCTAGTTTGATCATAGTTTGTTCAGTTTAGGTCTCAACCTTGACACTATTGACATTGGGATCAGATTTTTTTTTTTAATGGGGGGCACTTTCCTGTCCACTGCAGGATGTTAAACAGCATCCCTGATCTCTATCCACTAGATGCCACTTACACCCACCAGTGAGACAACCAAAAACATCTCCAGTCATTGCCAAATAACCACTGGGGAACAACATCAACTCCAGTTGAGAAATACTGCTCAAGTTAGATCCAAGTTAGGCTGAGCTGAAAGAATTGCAAAGAGGGAAAGAGAGAAAGGCTATCCGTTGATACATAGATTTCCTCTGTGTCCTCTGGAATTTACCTCTTCCCTCTCAATATTTCTGATTACCTTGAATATGATTGTTCCTAATCTAACAGAAGTGCCTAGAAATGTTAGGATGTTTGTTCTTAAGGTACCCAGAAAATGAAATTCAACAGGTGTTTCAGGGAGAGAATTGTAAAATCTGGAATAGAAATGGAGGATGAATACATCTCCTAAATTTTCCGTTAAGTCACAGCTTCTCCAAAAAATTCATGTTTAGAAGAGAAGCAGGCCGGGTGCTGTGGCTCACACCTGTAATCACAGCCCTTTGGGAGGCTGAGATGGATGGATCATGAAGTCAGGAGTTCAAGACCAGGCTAGCCAACATGGTGAAACCCCGGCTCTACTAAAAATAGAAAAATTAGCCAGATGTGGTGGCACAGGCTTGTAGTTTCAGTTACTGCGAAAGGTGAGGCAGGGAAATTGCTTGAACTCAGGAGGCAGAGGTTGCAGTGAGCCAAGATTGTGCCGTTGCACTCCAGCCTGTACAACAGAGTGAGATTCCATCTCAAAACAAATAATAAAAATAAAAATAATAAAGAAGAGAAGTATATGCCAGTACAGGAGGTGTGAGGATAATATTCACTAATTGAGTATGTACTATGTTCCAAGTTTTCTTGTCACATAGATTTTTGTCAGTTACTCTTAATAACAAACAATTGGGTATGTTCATTATTATTATTATTCCCATTTCACAAATGAAGGCTTAGAATAAAGTAATTTATCCCAGATCACCCAGATTGGAAGTGATAGACATAGGAGAGATTCAAATGAAGACCTCGGATTAGCAAAACCATGTTCTTCATCCTTGAACATGTCCTTCATTGTGCCAGTTTTGGCACTCTTAACCCACAGGAAAAGACTTCTGTTCTTCTGGGGTCTTTATAGGTAGTTTTACATTAGTGAAGTCTTATTGTAATATGTCAGGAGGTAATATATGCATATCCTTGTGCCTGCTCCCCCTCCCCCCAACACTTTCTGTAAAGTGATTTTTTTGGAATGCTGGTAAGTCTTTGTGATTGTCTGGTTAAGGACTCTTGACCTACATAATTAAGCTGTTTTTCCACAGTCCAGTCTTGTTCGTTATTTTCTGCATGTTGGCACCTTCTGCCTCTTGAATAAATAACACCTAATAAAGATAACTCCATAAAATTTGCATAGAGGATATATGTTTGACTGAGAACATATGTTTGATGAGGTGTTCCTGCTTACTACCCAAATGTTTAAACAATGCTAATAAAAAAAGCTGCTGTTATGTTACATTGCTGAAGCTAATGTTTATAATGCTCATTTCCAATGGGGCATAATACAACCTTGCGTATAATGGAAGAGCATTTGCCAGCCTTTTTTTTCTGTGCAATATTATAATGAAATAATCATTTCCCTCTCCTTTCTGGCATAAAATTTGGAACACAAATTACAGAATTGTAGAACTTCAGAACTACAAGGGGAGTTGGAGACCTGGCTTCAAGTCTCGATTGGCCACCTGCAAGCTGTGCCACTTTAGACTCATCACTTAACTTTGTAAGCCTCACTTTTCCCCTCTTAAAATTGGGATAATATTATAGATCTCGTAGATCGATTGGGATGACTAATAAGAAAATGATGTGAAATTGAAATATAAATATTAAAATGATATATGAACTTAAATTCAGCAAGTATATAATGAGTACTTACTGTACAAATCACTTTACTATGGACCCAAAAAGGAAGAAGAAGAAACCCTTGACTTTAAGGAATTCTCCCTCTAGTGGAAGAGACATTTAAACGAGTAACAGTAATGTAAATTCTACTGCAAGCCCTGTAAGAGAGGACAGCAGAAACAACAGAGGAAAACATGACGGTGTCTGATGTTGAAATGCTTATTCAAGGAGAGGGCATTTGAACTGAGTCATGAAAGATTTTTAGGGTTTAGACAGGCTAAAAGAGGAAGACAGGCAATCCAGATGAAGAAAATGACCAATCCAAAATGGGATGGCATGTTTTGGGGTTTTCATTTGTTTAGAGTAGTTGAGTGAAAAGACTCAAAATGGAGATGGACAGAAGAAACGTATGGTTTAGAAAGATTGTTCCAGTGACAGCAGGAAGTATGGAATAAATGGAATCTGGCACATAGATTGACCAGTTGGTTGGCCCTTGTAATAATTCTATTGAAAGAAGACAGTAGAATCAGGCTTTTATGTGTAGGTGAAAAGACTGAGTAATTTTGAAAATACATTTTGGTTCTGGACTGTGCTCCTCTGACCACAAATATACTTTTGCGATTGCACAACATGGCCTAGATTCACAAGGGTCATGGAAAAGTAGGAGTTAATGAGATGAAGTTATAAAAAAAGAAGGTGTAGGGTGTTTAAAGGATATCCTAGGAAGAAGGGACCACATGGGTGTAGACCCTCTGTTGGTAATAATGAAACAACAAAACTAGCAGCAGAATACCAAGAGAATGAAGAATGAGTGATGAGAATTGAGGCTGGAGTTGTAGGCAGGGGACAGATTACGTGTGTCCTTGAAAGCCAAAATGGGGCAGTGAGTTTTAGAAAGAAGGAAGATCATGCCTGCCTTTGAGGCCGAGCTCAAACCTTCAGGTCACCAAATGACAGCTATTCTTTGGACCAAAGACCTTTAGCAATAATCACTAAATTGGCCAATAAAAATTTTCTGATCTCTAAATATAAATCCAACAACCACTTGCCAGACATCACATAATTGTGCAAAATAGGTCAAATGTTTTTGTTGCAACTTCTTCGGAGTATACATTTGGAGATGATGTCAGAACCTCCTCTCATCTCTTCCACCTCTTCTCCACCCAAAGCTTGCACCCTCTGCAGAATGAACGTCAGAGAGCTCCAGCCAGCTCAGAAGTAGCCCCTTCCCTCCTACCTTTCTTTGTACTGTACTGTTGTTATTTTCAAAGCGGTGTGTGAGGGCAGGACAGAGTGTCAGTCTACCCTTGGAACACACATTGAAAATGGAAAATAAGATGCATTGTGACATTTTAGCTAAGAGACCTTTCTCTGGCTTTGGGAAAAGCCAGCTGAACAGGCACTTATTGTCACACAGCCAGAAGAAAACCACACAGCCCAAATGTCATCTCGGAGCTTATTTGCTGTTATATTTTCAGCGTACATTTGATTATTCTTCCTTTTCATTCTTAAGGATAAGGGGCCAAAGCCACTGCAGCTCTACTTTCCTTCTCATAAAAGACTCCCCCTACTTCTCATAAAAGCCACCCACATGTGAGCAAAACTCACAGTTTTTTTTTTTTTTTTTTCTGTTTCAAATTGGCAAGAGTACATTTACAAACACATGTTTACCTGAATGGGATGGATTCACTTAACCTTATTCATATTTTTTCAGATAAATTAAGCAAAATTGCCCAAGAGAGAAAGCTTCATTTTGGACATTTCTAGTTCTTTGCTCTAAATAATAACTCATGCTCTCTTTCCTTAGTCTTTTTACTTCTCAGCTATTTGAGGAGACAAGATCACATAAGTGAAGAATAAAAATGTTGGAAGCATTCTGATCTGTGTTTCTGCATTGGCATGCCAGCTCACTAGCTGCATGGCTTAGGCCAACTTCCATTATGCCTCAGTTTCCTTATTTGTTAAATGATGATAATGAGAGTACTTGCCATCTAAAATTATATTGAGGATGAAACGAGATAATGTATGTAAAACATCAAATTCATTGCCAGTAAATGTTGTCATAAGACCTCATCTAGCCCAGGGTGTTTCCATGCAGGCCAGGGGGCTTCTGACAGAAAATAGGGTGCAAAGGATGCATGGAGGGCTCCTTTGTTCTTTGAACCCAGTATGGCCTGAGGAAGCATGGGAGACAGTGCCAGAGTCTGAAGAGCGTAACTTCACTCGAGTTCTACACACGGATCATGGGGACACAGTTAGGGGAGCCTAACTTGCAAGGCCCATCTCCCAGGTGGGCTTCTATTCTTGTGGGTCTCATGGAGGCAATGAGGAAGGTCTGTTTGACCCAGGTGCTAGGGAGGGAGAACAGTGCAGAGGGCTCTGGGTATACCCTTTACCAGCTCTGTGCTGTGAACAATGCATTTAACCCCTTATGCCCTGTCTTCCTCATCTATAAACTGGCCAGCAAATGTACCTAGGGTTGTTGGGAGAATAAAACAAGGTGATATCAGCAAACACTTAGCAAAAGCTAATAGTTTTTGAGGACTGATTATGTGCCAGGCCCTGTTCTAAGGACTTTACATGCACTAACTTGTTTAACTCAGAACATCCTGTGAAATTGGTGCTATTCGTGTCCTAATTCTACAGATGAGGCCCAGAAATATAAAGAAACACAAACTACCTAAGGTGACTAGTTAACACGTGGAAGAGGCAGAATTCAAATAGGCTACTCTGCTTCAGAGCTGTGTTCTTAAAAGCCCTAGGATGAGACAGATTTACAGCTGAATTCTACCAGAGGTACAAAGAGAAGGTGGTACCATTTTTCTGAAAGGATTCCAAACAATTCAAAAGAAAGGACTTCTCCCTATCTCATTTAATGAGGCCAGCATCATCTTGATACCAAAACCTGGAAGAGCTACAACAACAACAACAAAAGAGAAAACTTCAGGATGTTTATCCCTGATAAACATCCATGTGAAAATCCTCAATGAACTACTGGCAAACCAAATCCAGAAGTACATCAAAAACCTTATCCACCATGATCAAGTTGGCTTCATCCCTGGGAAGCAAACTGGTTCAACACATACAAATCAATAAACATAATTCATCACATAAACAGAACTAAACACAAAAACCACATGATTATCTCAATAGCACAGAAAAGGCCTTCAATGAAATTCAACATCCTTTCATGTTAAAATCTGTTGATAAACTAGGTATTGATGGAACATCTCTCAAAATAATCAGAGCCATTTATGTCAAAGCCACAGGAAATATCATATTGAATGGGCAAAAGCTGGAAGCATTTGCCTTAAAAACCGGCACAAGACAAGGATACCCTCTCTCACCACTCCTGTTCAACATAGTATTGGAGGTTCTGGCCAGGGCAATCAGGCAAGAGAAAGAAAGTGTATTCAAACAGGAAGAGAGAAGGTCAGACTGTCTCTGTTTGCAGATGACATCATATATCTAGAAAACCTCATCATCTCAGCCCCAAAGCTCCTTAAGCTGATAAGCAACTTCAGCAAAGTCTCAGGATACAAAATCAATGTGCAAAAATGACAAGCATTCCTATACACCAACAACAGACAAGCAGAGAGCCAAATAATGAATGAACTCCCATTCAGAATTGCTACAAAGAGAATAAAATACCTAGGAATACAGCTAACAAGGGAAGTGAAGTACCTCTTCAAGAATATAAGAGAGAATACAAATGAATGGAAAAATATTTCATGCTCATGGATAGGAAGAATCACTATTATGAAAATGGTCATACTGCCCAAAGTAATTTATAGATTGACCGCTCTTCACATTAAATTACCATCGACATTCTTCACACAATTAGGAAAAACTACGCTAAAATACATATAGAACCCAAAATAGCCTGAATAGCCAAGACAATCCCAAGCAAAAAAAAAAAAAAGCCGAAGGCATCTCGGTACTCAACTGCAAGCTATACTACAAGGCTACAGTAACCAAAACAGCATGATGCTCATACAAAAGCAGATACATACACCAGTGAAATAGAACAGAGATCTCAGAAATAAGAGCATACATCTACAACCATCTGATCTTCAACAAACTTGACAAAAACAAACAATAGGGCAAGGATTCCCTATTTTTTTTTTTTTAGTAGAAGTCTCGCTCTGTTGCCCAGACTGGAGTACAGTGGCACAATCTCACCTCGCTGTAACCTCCACCTCCTGGGTTCAAACCATTCTTCTGTCTCCTGAGTAGCTGGGATTACAGATGTAATGTGCACCACCATGTCCGGCTAATTTTCATATTTTTAGTAGAGACACGGTTTCACCATGTTGGCCTGGCTATTCTTGGACTTCTGACCTCAAGTAATCTGCCTGCCTTGGCCTCCCAAAGTGCTGGGATTCCAGGCATGAGCCACCGTGCCTGGCAAGGATTCTGTATTTAATAAATTGTGCTGGGAAAACTGGCTAGCTATATGCAGAAAATTGAAACTGGCCCACTTTCTTACACCTTACACAAAAATTAACTCAAGATGGATTAAAGACTTAAGTGTAAAACCCAAATCTATAAAAATCCTGAAAAAAAATTGAGGCACTACCATTCAGGACATAATCATGGGCAAACATTTCATTCCAGAAACACCAAAAGCAATTGCAACAAAAGCAAAAATTGACAAATGGAATCTAATTAAACTAAAGAGCTTCTCCACAGCAAAAGAAACTATTATCGGAGTGAACAGACAGCCTACAGAATTGGAGAAAATTTTTGTAGTCCATCCATCTGACAAATGTCTAATATCCACAATCTACAAGAAACTTAAGTTTATGAGAGAAAAGTAAACAACCCCATCAGAAAGTGGGCAAAGGACATGTAGAGACACTTCTCAAAAGAAGACATTCATGCAGCCAACAAACATATGAAAAAAAGCTCAGCATCACTTATTAGATAACTGCGAATCAAGACCACAGTGAGATACAGTCTCATACCAGTCAGAATGACAATCTTGAAAATGTCAAGAAACAATAGATGCTGGCGAGGCTATGGAGAAATAGGAATGCTTTCACACTATTGTTGGGAATGTAAATTAGTTCAACCACTGTGGAAGATAGTGTGGTGATTCCTCAGAGATCTAGAACCAGAAATACCATTTGACCCAGCCATCCCATTACTGGGTATATACCTAAAGGAATATAAATCATTGTGTTATAAAAATATGTGCACATGCATGTTCATTGCAGCATTATTCACCACAGCAAAGACGTGGAATCAGCCCAAATACCTATTAATGATAGACTGGTTAAAGAAAATGTGGTACATATACACCATGGAATACTATGCAGCCATAAAAAGAAACAAAATCATGTCCTTTGCAGGGACATGGATGGAGCTGGAAGCTGTTACCTTTACCACACTAATGCAGGAACAGAAAACCTATCACTGTGTGTTCTCACTCATAAGTGGGAGTTGAACAATAAGAACATATGGGCACAGTGAGGGGAATACCACACACTGAGGCCTGTTGGAGGATGGGGTGAGAGGAAGGAGAGAATTAGGAAAAATAGTTCATGCTGGGCTTAATATGTAAGTGATGGGTTGTTAGGTGCAGCAAACTACCGTGGCACGTATTTGCTTATGTAATAAACCGGCATGTCCTGCACATGTATTCTGGAACTTAAAAAATATATACATACTTTTCAGGCCAGTGATTCTGAAAGTGTGGGAGCAGCAGCAGGAGCAGCATCACTTGAGAAGTTGTTAGATACGTAGTTTCTCTGCCTGACCCCACACCTCCTGAATCAGAAACTCTGAGGGTCTGATCCAGCAGTTTGTGCTTCAACAAGCCCTCCGGGGGATTCTGACATAGTCTCAAGCTGGAGAGCCCACTGCTCTAGACTAGGGGTTGGCAAATTACAGTAGCCACCTATTTTTGTGTACCAGGTTTTTTTTTTAAGAACACAGAGATGCCTATTCACTTAGGTGTTGACTGTGGGTGCTTTTGGACTCCAGTGCCAGGATTGTCAAGATGTGCAATAAATATTTGTTAATAAATATGAATTTGATTGTAGGGACCAGCTGGCTTGCGAAGCCTAAAATATTTACTATTAGCTCTTTAAGAAAAGTTTTGCAGACCCTCAGTCTAGGCAATACAATGAAAGTCCCTAACACAGTGCCATCACATAGTAGGTACCCAATAAGTAGGCTATCATTAAGTGCTGAGAAAGCATGACCTAGTGACTTACGGAGGCCAAAGTGCTCTCATGCCACGGAGGAAGCGTGGGCAGGATCAGTGCAGAACTGGTCCACAATTAATTAATATGTCCTTACTTATGTTCCAGATGCAGCTGAGCAATGTGGTCATGGTGCTACTCAGTTCTCACCAAGTGGGGAATAGGAAAGGAGCGTCTTACTCTTTGGAGTCATTATCCTGCTGTGTTTTCTTACAAATGATTCTACTGTCCCTGGGATAGCTTGCTCAGAGGCATGGGCTTTGGAATCTGGAGAGCCTATCATAGTGCTGTTAACCTTCAGTTTCCATCTGATTCTCTAGCAGAGAGCATCCTTGATTTCCAGGAATCACTGGGAAGAAAGAATTGATAATTGGATTATTGTTTTTTTCCTGTATTCCTTCCTCCTAGTTCACAGTCTAAGTCTAAATGTAAGCTATTTTTCTACAAATCAAGCTATGTATTTAACAAATATTTATTGCACATTCTGTCATGTACCAGAGATGAATACCTCTGCAGCTTTTTTGGTGGACAACTGTTCTTTGAGTTAGGTCAGGTATTATCAAGAAGGCAAAGCTGAGGTTTCAGAGAGGGTAAGTGAGGTCAGAGGATTATGAGCTAAAATGCTGTGGTGCCAGGACCTAAACCTTTATCACCTTCAGTCCTGAACCCAGAAGTCCTCAGCCTCAGCTTGCTGCCTTCCATGGTCTTTTATTTTATTTTTATTTTTTGAGACAGGGTCTTGCTCTGTGCCCCGACTGGAGTGCAGTGGCATGATCAGGGCTCACTGCAGCCTCGATCTCCCAGGTTCTAATGATCCTCCCACCTCAGCCTCTGGAGTACCTGGGACCATAGGCAAGTGCCACCACACACGGCTAATTTTTTTTTTTTTAAGATACAGGGTTTCGCCACGTTGCCCAGGCTGGTCCCGAAGTCTTGGGCTCAAGTGATCCACTTACCTTAGTCTCCCAAAGTCCTGGAATTATAGGCGTGAGTCACTGTGCACAGCCCCGTGGTCTTGATTTCAATTCTAGCTTCAGGAGCAAACTAACCCAGTTAGAACACCTGTCTTTTCCCAAGGTCTCTTTTCTTTTGGGGGAAAAGTCTTGCCTCCTCCTGAGGAAATCAGTTATCTCAGTGTAGGAGAGTTAGGGGCCAGGGTCCTGGCATGAAACAGATGGCATACTTGAATGCCGGGCTTGAAAAGGGTTTAATAAAGCATCCAGGATCAGCTATATAGTTCATGGGGCCCAGTGCAAAATAATATTGGGGGGCCAGGCTGGGTATGGTGGCTCACACCTGTAATCCTAGCACTTTGGGAGGCCAATGTAGGCTGATCACTTGAGCCTAGAAGTTTGGGACCGGACTAGGCAGGATTGGCAAGACTCCAACTCTGCAAGAATTAGCTGGGTGTGGTGGTGCACACCTGGAGTCCTGGCTACTTGGGAGGCTAAGGTGGGAGGATCACCTGAGCCTGGGAAAGTTAAGGCTGCAGTGAGCTGCAGTGGTGCCACTATACTCTAGCCTGGGCAACAGAGTGAAGCTCTACCTCAAAACATAAAAATGGGGGGCTTTGTTCAAAAAAAGTATTAATAATCTTGAGTATTAAAGCAATTGGAGGCACTTCTAAGCTTGGGACTTTGTGAGACTGCATGGGCCACACTCCTATGAGGCGATCTCCAAATGGACTGTTTGCAAAAGTGTGGATAGGATTTTCGAAAACTGCTAGGAAGTGAAGCAGTACCCTAGGTATAGGAGCACTGTGAAGCCATTACTACTTCTGGGATTGAAGGGACAAAAGGAAGAAATAATGACTGGAAGACTATAACCCAGAGACAGTAGCTGTATAGAGACAGCCTTCAGTAGAGGAGATGATCTGCAGGGACCCAGCAATGAGGGATGGGGTCAATTCTCTGACTTCATTGTCCTCTGCCCTCTTGTCTCCTGCTGGGAACCCAGCGGGAAGTGAGAAGGCATGACACCTGCAAGAGTCCTGGGCCCAGAATAGGGGAGAAGGTGGAGAATGAGACTGGAGTGACTAACAGACAAGGGTCAGCCTAGGCAGCATTCAAGGATTCACATTGTCTGGGATCCAAGCCCCTCCACCTACTTGCTCTATTCTACCTTTCCACGTGTTTCTCCCTCTATTCCCCTCTATGGAGACCTCTCAAAAACTGTCCTCACAGCATCCTTAAAGGCAAGACCTCAACACTCTCATGGCATAACCAGAAGACTTACTTTTTCCTCTTAAAACATTTTAGCAATTTATATTATAAGCAATAGAGAACTAAGTTTCTTTTGTTTTAAAAAACAACTTCCCCACCTCCCAATTTTTCAAGTAAAAGTGACTTCTGTGGATTGAATTGTGTTCCTCTGCCCTACCAAATTCATATTTTAAAGTCTTAGTCCCCAAAGTAACTGTTTTTGGAGATAAAGCTTTTTGGAAGTAATTAAGGTTAAACAAGGTTGTAAAAGGTAGAGTCCTAATCCAGTAAAATTGGTGGCCTTCTAAGAATAGGAAGAAAGACAACCCGCTCTCCCACTCCTTGAGTGCATGCGCTAAAGAAAGGCTGGGTGAAGAAGAGTGAGAAGGTGGCTGCCCGCAAACCGGGAGGAGAGCCCTCACCAATAACTCAGCCAGTACCTTGATCTTGGTCTCCCCAGTCTTCAGAACTGTGAAAGATGCTGCTGTTTAAGCCACTTTGTTCATGGCATTTTGTTATGGCAGCATAAGCTGATTAAGATAGTGACATTATAGAAAGATGTGCCTTTTCTTGTACTCTGGCTTTGGTAAAACTCTAGAAATCCTAGTTCAAAAGCTGAGGTTTACCTATGAAAGAGTTATTTTTTTTTGCTTTCTGCCCTCCTTGGCAAAGTGGGAAAACGTGCCATGTTGGAATTGGGCTGGCCTTATTTCCAATCTCTCTTCTCCCTACCTTGGATCACTTACTTTGCTGGTCCTCAGTTGCCTCATCAGTGAGGATGCCACCTACCCGTGGAACAGCCATTTATCTGAACAGATGCCTTGCTTTGCATATGTGGAAGCTCTCTTCCTCTTTTGTCAAAGCACTTGGCCTTACCGACCGACATTTGTCAGACATTGGCTGATTGCATGTTCTTTCCTGAACCCTGAGGTGTGATTCATCTCTGCATTCTCTAGCACCTTTTATGTAGTAGATTCTCAGCCATGTTTTCCTGCTGGGCTGATATTCCCACTCCAGAAAAAGTGGAGGCTATATGAGGTTCTCCCAGAACAGAAGGTCACTTCAGGCATTTTCATGGCTATGCACTGAAGTGTGGCTAGCCCCAGGTTGGAGTTTTTAACTCTTGGTTCCTTGTTTAACCTCTTACCTCTGAGAATAGATTATTCACTGAAGCCTTTAGTGGAGCCTCAAGAAGATTTCTTTTATTTCCATACACAGAGCTGTAGCTTTTCTGATTTCTCTGCTTTCATTCAGAATCTCCCATGGCTGTCTAGGAAT
Organism: Saimiri boliviensis; assembly: GCF_048565385.1. Taxonomy (NCBI): domain Eukaryota; kingdom Metazoa; phylum Chordata; class Mammalia; order Primates; family Cebidae; genus Saimiri; species Saimiri boliviensis. The sequence goes on from NC_133450.1 coordinate 161,147,441, forward strand.
ACTAGTTAACTAAGGGCTTGGCTTTGGATGCCTGGCCAAGGCCACTGGGCAGGGACATAGACACCTGGCAGGCGGGTTTCAGAGAATTCATTGCAACAGATGTGTGGCCTGATTGCTCCAAGCCCATTATTCATTTTGCATAATTGTTGACCTTGCTGTCTGCACTCTCCACGGAGAATTTCAAGCCATTTTCCAGAGCACAGATGAATATCTGAAATGCACAATATCACAGAAGGCTGTCAGCATCAGCCTTACAATTCTTTGTAGCAGAGTGGGGGAGGAGAGTGAGGCCTAGTTAGCAGAGTCACTCTGGCTTGAGTCAGGATCTCAAGGAGTCAGGCAGCTTCAGGTGATTAGGCAAGGAGAACACACTCATGTTTCCACTTGAAGATGTTGTCTGCATCTTCTTATGGTTCAGCTCTGACAGTGACATCCCTTTGTCTGTGAGTCACTGATGACCAGACATACAAAGCCTTTTAAAATTGGTAAAGGATTCTACCTTTCTAGTCACATCTCTGTCATTAGCTCAGTAACCCATATGCAAAACACAGCAGACTCTCGGTGGTTTCCCGGAGGAGCCATACCAGTTCACGCCTGTGGAGCTTTGCATAAGCTATTTAGTTCTCTTAGAATGTCCCTTCCTCACCTGCTCACATTTTTTGTTGGTACTCATAGGCTGCTTTGGTCTCTTCATCCTGTGTCTTGTGATAGAGCCTTCCGCATCATCCATATTGCATTGTATCATATATTTATACCTCTAGCTTGTCCTCTCGGAGGGTCAGGGTGTGCGTAGTATTCATTATTCCATTTCCAATGCCTGGTACATAATAGGTGTGCTGTAAATGCTTTAAAAATGGGTGAGAAAATAGATATGAAATGAATTCTTATTTTAGATGCCATAAACCTACTTTATGTTGTTTGGGACTCTTTATGTTGCAAGCAAAAGAAACAAGTGATTTAAGCAAAAAATAAACTTCTTGGATTATGTAACTGAAAAGTCTGGGCAAGACTGGCTTTAGGAGTGGCTTCAATCAGGGTGCAAACAATGTGGACTCTAGGGGTGGCCTTTATCCACAGCCCGGCTCGCCCTCATAGTACTGAAGTGGCTAAAGCCACTTCAGAGGTGAGGTTTTACACCCTCATTCTGCTAAGTCTAGAGGAAAAGAGAGGGTTTCTTTTTTTCCACAGGTGGAGCGAAGGTCTCATCGGCTCTGACCAGGCTATGCGCTAATCTCTGATAATCCCTCTGGCCAAGGGGCTGGCTATGTAAATTGACTCAGGTCAGTCAGAATTTGCCTTTGTCAATTTCGTTCAAAACAACATTGACAGAATGTGAGGGAAAAGGTGAAATCACAAAAGAAAATCAAGGTACTATTGCTGCAGGAAGGGAATATGGATGCTGGCCAAGCAAACAACCTGCTTTCACTCTTTCTGTCCAGTCCCACAGGCTTAATGCAAGAGAAAAAATAAATAGACAAACAAAAACATTTCAAAAGGTTTGGCAGCCATATTCAATTTTTGTGAACTAAATCTGAACCCTGAAGCAAAATGTACAGTCAAGTCCTTTGCTCTAGAGTTAAAAATTTCTAGCGGGGCCTCCATTTCATAAATTACACAGTTGGGTGTTTTATTGTTAAATATTATTTTTTATTGCAGTAGACATCAGATGTGTCATTCTTTCCTTTGGTCTAGGTGTTTTTTCTCTTGCAGTAGTTCACAATTTTATGATTTGGGAAATTGTGGTAAGGTCCATGAGTAGAGAATTATAAGTTTCCAGGCACAGATCTATGCCTTAAATTGCTGACTGAGGTTTTCATCTTCTTCTTTTTCTGCAGCAAATATTGCCAATTGGGAGGGAAAATAAATCACAGATAACATGAAGAAATTTTTATCTTTTTAGCAGTAGTATAAAAATTCCTTCCTAGGGAAAGATTGAAGATGTCAAAAAGAAGCATTGGTAAGCAGACACTAGAGGTACATGCAAGCCCTAATGATACACAGGTCCCAACACCCAGATGAAGGAAAGGATTTCTAAAACATGAGTAGAAGAAAGAAAATGAGTCAAATTCAGTGGAAGAAGAGGAGGCCTGAGAAAGGAGAGAATAATTGGTCCAATGGGGATTTTATTTTTGTCTGGGAAGAGAATGTACAACTAATGATGTGATATTCCTTCTCCATATTTCTTAGGAAGTCCTTAGTACAATCGATATTGCCCCCTAATACTTTTGTGTGAGAAGATCTTAGAAGGAATTCCAAAGAGAGTTAATGACTTCTTCAAGGTTGATGCTGGACGAAAATCAAAAGTTGCTAGAAAGATCCTCTAATATCTGGCTTTTGCATGCTACATTTTACTTGTTCTGAGATGTTGCAGATTTAAGATGCACTTTTCATTTACATATATGCAGAGGAAAAAAGTTGTTGATGCAACTACGACAATGCTTTCTCGTTACTTATAAATATTACATGATACCTATCAAGCCCAATAGGTATACTATAATATCATATTATGTTTAATGCAGGAGCTCTTTGAGACTAATACATGTATTATATCATTTATCACTCATATCATCTGAAAAAAGAAAAATATAAAATAAATTGGTTTATGAATTTCTAAGATTTCTTCACATTTAGAGGCAGGCTCTTTTGAATTACTTTGCAACATGCTGTCAGTGATTGCTTATCCTCCAGAATGTGGCTGGCCATCAAGTTTTTTGTGTCACAACATTTCTTATGCATGTACCACTAGTGTCTCCAGGACATTTTTCTAAGCCCATTTTATAAGTTTTGTTTCTGGTGCTCTCTAGATCTTACCAGAAATTACCAAGAGAAGTTAGAACCAACTCCCCTATTCCTTTTTCCAATGTTCTTCAAATAATTTGTAACAAAAATGTTGAAAGTTTACAGCTGTCTTTTCTAGCAGGGCCTCCATTTCATAAATTACACAGTTGGGTGTTTTATTGTTAAATATTATTTTTTATTACAGTAGATATCAGATGTGTCATTCTTTCCTTTGGTCTAGCTGTATTCTCAAGAATAACAACCAAGTTACTACACACCAAGTTGTTATTTAACTAGCCAAATTTTTAATCAATGACAACCATATAATGATGGCCACCTGGTCAACAGCAATTTTAAGGCACATTTGTTGGAAAGCCTCCTAATGAAGACATACTAACTTGTTAAGAAATAAATGCAGTTATAAAATATCAGGGTTACAAAGGAACTTTAGGATACATTCACTGCAATCTACCTTTGGCAGATGAAACACTGGCACCAGAGAGATTGATTTACTTCCTAAATTCATACAGGTACTTGTGGAGCATCCAGACTGTAACGCAGTCTCTTCTTCATCCATGCTACTCTTTATCTCATGTAGTCATGCTTTTATCCATAGGTTCTCATGCGATTCAGTCATTTTTGGTGTTATTTTTTGCTTTAAACCTGGTTATGTTCTGTGGCAGTCAATAGAGTTTGGGGGCAATCCTGAATTATTGGAACCCATTACTTTTTTTCTATCATAAATCTTTGTAATGGCTCTATTAGTTTAGAAATATTATAGAAATATTGTTTAGACTTGTGGAATGTTTTGCATAAAAATTACAAAGCATGAAATTAACTGCATTGAATATCTCTATCACTATCTGTGTCTGTCTGTCTGCCTATCTATCTCTTCTGTGCGTATATATAAGGATAAACAAGTTAAGTATAAGTTAGTGTTGAAATAGAGCCCAGAGAAAAATCATCCATAAAAGTCAATGAGAATCATTAATCAAGGCAGGGACTCTATCAAAAATTAAGGGCAGACAGGACTTTTTCCCTGTACATAGAGTTCAACACCTGGAACTCATTGTGTCAGGTTCATAGGTTAGGACCATACCCAAAAGAGGGGATTAAAAGCTTCTAACAAGTTGTCTCAAGGTAAATTATTTCAACTTCAGAAATGTTTATTTTACAAGCCCAGTAAAACCGTTAGGACCTGCCCAGTAAACCTTAGAAGGATTGAGCATTGAGAATATGGGACTCCTTTCTTCACCAAGGGCAGCCAAAGACATAGAGAAGTTCTTTGTTCTCTCCCTAATTGTTTTGCTGTTTTCCAGATAGCTAGAAGAAAGGGAGAAAAAAAGCAAAATTCATTTTATAGAAGCCACATCTGCCTTTGTACTGCATTAATCCTTAATAACACAGGGACAAAATTATCTCTTGGTTTAAAAACAAAAACAAAAGCAAACACACTAGCATCTTTAATAAAAGTTTTAAAATTCAAATTAAATTCAATGGGCTTATTGATGCTACCAGAGTATTTTGAAAAATCTCTCTAGATAATTGCGCTGTATGAATAACTATAACATCTTTTCATCCACTCATAATTTAATTCATCTTCAGGTTTGAGAGAAGTCAATTTTGAATCCAGAGTGTAGACCATGCCATCCTTTTCTTAGTCTGTTACTAATGATGGGTTTTTACTTTCCCTGTGGAGAGAAAATATTGCCCAGGAGACAGGTGAGTTTGATTCTTCTTGGATTCACTGTTCATTTGTTTGCTTCATTTTCTTTCAATGCCTTCAAGATGTCCCAGCTTTAGTTAGCTTTGCACAGAGCTCTGGGCTTAGAAAACAGCCTTCCCTTGGCTATACCTCCAGATGGGGGATGAAGGCTGCTTCTGCCTTTGGATTTGGGAGACTGGGCTTAAATCTTCTCGCAGACCAGAAGTCACTTCAAAAGAGAACTACTCTGGCGGGCTTATTCATGTTCATGATAAAGAGATTTCATTTCATTAAACCCTAGACTTGACTTTCTCTCAGCAAGGTCGAGGAAAACGTTACTTGCAGTACTATTCCTTGACTTTACTAATGCCACCAATTTTTGATTTATGGCAACTGTGCCTTTGTGAACCTCGAAAGGGCCTTTCTGAGGAATTCCTGCTTCCTCTGAAATTAAGGGGTGTAGACAAAGAGCTGGCCGACTGTTTGAGTGAGAAATGGAAACCTCTATCCATCATTTGAATAGTGACTGGGACTTTTGGGCCAAGGGAGACTGCTCTTTTAAAAGACCAAGGAGATTTTTATAACTTTGGTCTCTTCTGTGTTTGTGTGTGTGTTTATGTGTGTATGTGCACACATGTGCATATTGTAATTGTGTCTAAGCTCCAAGCCTGAGTTTAAAAAATATTAATAAGCTGGTTCTGAATTCTATCTCTAACTTGTCAAGAGAGAAATGAGAACAGTTGTGGGATGAGGCATGTGGTTCTAGGGATTTTGGATCCCAGATTTCAAGCCTGTAATATGTCTCTAGGGAACATATCATTTAGGCTCCTTAGAAGTTAAGCTGTATTTTGGCCAAGAACCATGTCTGTACTTAGCATTTCCAAATCCCAGAAAGATATTAATATTTGGAAATGAGAAATTGCAATTCTCTGGCATTTTCATGGATGCCCCAAATCATAACTTATTTAAAAAGTATTTCCAACATTATCTATACTCTTTACTTACTGTTAAGGATATTTAATGAACAGCTTAAAAAATAAGAAATATTTTAGTAGCATTTACCAAAAAATGAAGCTATAATGAATATTTGAACACTAGAAAATATTAGCAACATCACTGAGTGGTAGTCAGATAACACAACGTTTGTGTCTCATAGCAAGTTTGTGTCTCATAGTGTTACACAGAATCAAGTATCAGAATTGCCAATTAAGGACTTATTTTTCTTCAAAAATTTATTTCTCTAAAAACCACTCATAGGATTCATGCAATACTCTTCATATAAACTTGTTAGTATTCATTTTAATGCAAGCATGATTCACCATTAGTAGGTAGATCGGCCGCACATATGTCCCAATGACGCGGAAGACCAACAGGTTAGATCTCAACCTCTTCTTTCCTGTGCATTTCTCTTCTGGTTCCTGCAAATGCTGATACTCCCTTTTTATTTCCTGTGTCAGAATTTCCTGGTCTTCTTTTCCACCTGAAGTTAGTGGATTCCTTAGAGCTAATAATGTCTAACTGCTTTGATCTTGTTACTGGTTATTGGACTTTCAAGTTTCCTATCTCTTCGTGGTTCACTCTTGGTAGATTGTGTGTGTCCAGGAATGTGTCCATTTCTTCTGGGTTTTCTAATTTGTTGATGTATTGTTGCTCCTAATAGTCCCTAATGATTCTTTGTATTTTTATGGTGTCAGTTTTAATGTTTCCTTTTTTGTCTCTATTTATTTGTGTCTGTTTGCTTCTTTTCTTAGTCTAGCTAAACCAACTTTTTGTTTTATTGTGTTCTATTTTTTTTGCAACTCAATTGCATTTGTTTCTGCTCTGCTTTTTATTATTTCTTTCCTTATTCTAATTTTGGGTTTGGTTTGCTCTTGCTTTCCTAGTTCCTTGAGGTACTTCATTAGGTTGTTTATTTGGGGTGTTTATTTTTTATGTAAATGTTTATTGCTGTGAACTTCCATCTTATTACTGCTTTTAGTGTATCCCATAGGTTCTGGTGTGTTGTGTTTCCATTTTTTCTTGTTTTAAAATTTTTTAACAGTTTCTTCTTAATTTCTTTATTGACTCATTCGTTATTCAGAAGCACATTGTTTAATTTCTATGCGTTTGTGCAGTTTTCAATTTTCTACCTCTTATTAATTCCTAGTTTTATCTCATTTTAATAAAATATATGTTTAATATAATTTCTACTTTTTTGAATTTGTGAGACTTACTTTGTGGCCTAACATATGGTCTATGTGGAGAATGTTCTGGGTACTAATGAGAAAAATGTATATTCTGCAGCAGTTGAATGTAATTTTCTGTAGATGTTTGTTAGTTCAACTTGATATTATAGTTTAACTACAAGGTTTCTTTCTTTATTTTTTGACTGGATGATCTGTCTACTGCCAAAAGTGCAGTGTTGAAGTTCTCTCCTGTTATTGTGTTCCAGCATATTTCTGTCTTTAGACCTATTGATTTTTTAAATATATTTGAGTGCTCTGGTATTGGGTGCAAATATATTTACTATTGTTACATATTCTTGTGGAATTGACCCCTTTATTACTGTACAATTACCTTCTTTGTCTTTGTATAGTTCTGACTTAAAGTCTATTTTTAAACTCAGTATAGCTACTCCTGCTCTTTCTTGATGTCTATTTTTGTGGAATGACTTTTTCCATTCCTTCACTTTCAATCTATGTATGGCTTTATAGGTGAAGGCAGCATATAGCTGAGTCTTGTTTTTTTTTTTTTTTAATTAATTCAGCTACTCTATGTCTTTTAATAGAAGAATTTAGCCCATTTACATTCAATGTTACATTGATCGGTAAGGCCTTACTATTGCCATTTTGCTTCTTGTTTGCTAGTTGTTTAATTCTTCTCTTCTGTTTGTACTGCCTTCCTTTGTGGTTAAGTGATTTTTCTCTGGTAGTGTGTTTTAATTCACTGCTTTTTAGTTTTAGCATATCTGTTATAGGTTTTTGCTTTGTGGTTACAGAGACAATAATGTCTTCATGTTGGTTGTTAAGTTTAATTGTCACAGGAGGTAAGAATTTCCCCTATTTTCCCAATCTCTCAACTCTTTTTTTCTTGACATTTCAGATTTAGAAAAACATAAATTTCCCTTAAAATTCTGGAAAGGAGTTATTGTATGGATACACTGCCTGGGTTATATCTGATATTTTTTGCTATGCCAAGAGCAGAACTTTGTATAGGTCAGTTCTTTAATGTATGTCACATTATATATTCCTAAAAATCACCATGCTGGTCAAAATCACAGAAGAATAACCATAGGGCTTATGCAGAAAAATGGGGTTAGGAGTAGAACAATCAAGAGCTTTATCAAGGACACATAAAAAACAAAAAAATGAATAAAAATTGTAGCATAGTTTTATATACAATTAAGTAGTAGAGACATAGCCAAATACAAAAATAAATAGGGCACTTTGTCTTGAAAATGACCTGAGGTTTGCTTATGACAGTGGGCATAAGAGAGTAGATACTTGTGAATAATGGAAAAGTTGGAAGGAGGATCATCTGAAATCAGATGGTAAATAATAGTGCCAGATGTGGATGGGTGTGACACATAGCACATGCAGTAAACTGAGGCAGCTTAGTGATGTTGAGATGTGCATGTGTGTCTGTGTGTTTTGTGCATTCCTTTGCTGTGTTTAGCTAGGTTGAGTTTTCACATCGAAACACATTCCTGTTTTCAAAACAAGTGTTCTAGTAGAATTTATTGCATGGGTAGAGTTAATCAAAGCTGCTGAACAAAAGAATGGCTTTTCAGATTTTTCTCCACTTTCTCCCAGTCTATGCTTTGGTTGGTTAGACAGAGATGCATTCTCTCAGTGGAGATATTTATCCCATGGATGCCTCATTGGATTGTGTGTGTGCTGATATTATGCCCTTTATTTCTTCTTTCCACCACTTCCTCCTCAGTCTAGAGTGTCAGAGATACTCCAGTGACTCAAAAGCAGGAGTACATGTAGCCAAAGGAGATGACTCCCTTGGGTATAATTTGAGGAAAGCCAAATGTCCTGCTTATTTAAGAAGAGCAGTCCTGCTAGCCTTCCACAGTAGCTTGAATCACCACTATTGGGAAACAAGGCACTGTATCTTTTTGTTAAAAGAGATACGTGATGCTGGAATTGGGCAGATCAGTACTGTCCACAACACTATCTAGAAATATCTACTGCAGTGTATCTAGCGTGGCAGCAGACCTTATTGACTAAGATAAGGAAAGGTAAATGTTTCTCGTTTTCTGCTTTTATAGTATACTCTATATTTTATTGGCTATAAGAATAATATATATCCAAAAGGGAACATTTTAGAGAGGTACATAGAAGGGACAAAGTAAAATCATAGCCATCCACTCTGAAAACATTTTCATGCATTTCCTTCCAGTCTGGGAGTCGTAGGTTTTGGTGGTAGAAGAAGAGAAGAAATGGAGCTGGTTGTGTTACAATATGCCTTGCTGGTGTCTTTATTACTGTCTTCATTCGTGAACGTAGTGCAAAGTCTAAATGAAAGCTCGGGACAGCTAAACATATGGCAACTTCAAAATGACTCCTCCTCCTCTCTTGGCTGCTCTTCCTGGGAGAGCTTCACTGCCCATGATGACCCAAACTTGCCAACCAGCTGTTGACCTCAACTGACTTTGAACATAGTTTTGTTTTAGCAACTAAACTCCTGGGTTATCTTCTTGGCTCTTAAATTGCTCGTGCATTGTACTTAGCTAATTGTTGAATTTCCCTCTTGGCTTTAGGGACATGGCTTATACCAGCTTCCTGGCTTCTGGATTTAGTGTATGTGTAGACTTGGTTTTGGATCATGCCTTGTGCTTGGGTGAGCTATCTGGCTTCACATTCACACTTATGAGCTACTTGACCATTTGACTAGGCATGCCCAACATCCAGCCCCATTGTTAAGTGGGTAAGATTAGCTAAGGAAATCCAGTTACCAGGGAGGACAGGCCTGCATTGAGTACTGTTGCAAAGGTCCCTGAGCACCCTCAAGATGACTTACACAGCCTCCTAAGATTCTTACTACAGGGCTACTGATTTTCAACATCCCTTGAAGAAGACTTCTTCAGCTTCTGAATTTCATCTTAGCATCTTGGCTGACAATGGGAAAATATAGGGCAAATTTTTAAATTTTGCTGTGTGGGGACTCCGGCATTCTTGCAACAGTACTTTAATGTCCATTAACCAAATTACCTTGATTTCTTTGTTTAAATATTACAAAGACCAGATCCTTTTGAGAGACCTCAGCCACAGAACACCTCCAAAGATGGACCAAATCAACTTGGAGCTCTGCTGATTTCTCTGCTATCTCAACAGCCTCCTAGTCCTAGGTAATAGCTGCTACTCTCTCCTCATCATTGTGCCTTGTCTAGACAAGGCTGAGATAGACACAGCTTTGGCTGCTGTGTCAGGGCTTAGTTCAAATGGGGGGATTATTGAGGGTATTTTATAATCCAAACTTGGTAGAACCATGGTAGAGTGCTTTGGTAAGTATGCCACAGTGCAAATAACGGTAGCAGTGATTATGAAATCTTGTGTTTGCATACAGCTTTAGAGAATACAAAATGCATTCACTTTGACGATTGACTTTATGACTACCAAAACACTGTGCAGTAGGCAAAAGGGATACCATGCTCGGAGAGGTTAGGTGAGTTGCCAGAGGGTACACAGCTCAGGGGAAGGATCCAGTATTCTGAGGTAGGTCTTTTGATTCCTAGTGCAGGATACATTCTAATATGTCATCACTATATATTGCCATAGGCTATCTAATCGGCCATTAATGTCAGGTCAAAATCATAAATTGAGGACCAAGGCAATATTTCTCTTTCAAATTAAACACTATAATACAGCACAGAGAATCCTGTGGAGTCTACATAATTATTTATAAACTGGCTTATTCTTTTGTATTTAAAAATCTCATTTTTTCCCTAAGACAGGGTTTTAGAAGTAGAAGGAATTAAAACTTATCCCATGTTTTAGATAAAAAGATTGAGGCTCAAGAAATTTGAGTCATCCAGTAAGTGGAAAGGCTGCTGAATTAACTCATTTTCTGGATTCCATTCTGGCACTTTCTCCCACCTTAATCTGTCGAGGGGACAGCAGCCATCGCCACTGCTTCGCCTTCTCCTATCTCCTCTACTCTTTCCATGCCACAGGCTTTCGTGTCGTCTTAAAGTATCTGAGAGCTGTCCAGGGCTGTTTCCTGGATTTATGCCCTAGACAAGCCTAGACATTTGGATAAAAGCCAAGAAGGTGGTAAAGTAACATTCTCACTGTGGATGTGCCTTGGCTTCACCTGATAGCAAAGCCATGAGTTGGCAGCAAATGGAGGCATCCTGGGGAGCTGAGCAAAGCCCGGATCTCTGCAGCAGAGAAGGGAGGACTTGCACAGTTGCTAAGTGTGCATCATTCCATGCCTGTCTCTTTGGCCTGTTTCTTTGGACCTCAAGTGGGTTATGGAGCCCTGGATTCTTTGGGACCAGAAATTATCAGGGAATGGAAGAGCTTGGAGAGGCTTTGCCATCCTGATGACCCCTCTTCATCTCCTTTAGACAGTGTAGTATTTAAACTTTTAGGAAACTTCAGAATCAGCAAAGTAGTACAATAGTTGATACCATTCATTGAGCAGGCAGGTGTATTGGCTGACTTAGGTTGTCTAACTTAATTGTCTTAGAAACCTCTTCTTTTCTCTGGTAAGACAACTGAAATTCAGTGAGGTAAGGTACAAGCTTAAGCTCTCATTTCTTGTGAAGGTCCATGTTGTCAAGACTTGTGCTGAAGCTCTGCTGTTCCGAGTTCTGTATTCTTGCCACTACAGGGGGTAGTGCATGGCAGCATTGAAATTTGCAGCAGTGGCTTGCTAGGTGCCCTGATGTACCTGGGATAGAGGAAATGTGGAGCGGATACCCAGAGTAAGGCTGGAAAATTGGGGATGGGATACGAAGGTGCAGATTTAAAGACTGTCATTCTCCTTCAGACTGAATTCTCCCTCCTCAAAGATGTCGGCTTTTTCTTCTGGCCTATTGTAGGGACATTTTATGCAAGTAAGGGAACTTCCTCAAGGTACTCTATGCATGGTTTTGTCTCCTGCCACAGTCAACAGGATGAGTTGCCCACCAATTACATTTTGTAGATACTCCCCGGAAGGTAATCCTAGTTTATTATATTTTGATGGTGTCCTCACAGTTGTCTTTTCTACAACAGCAGTTTCCTCCTATCCCAGGACCAGGCTCTTCTCCATCTCTTGTTCTCAATGATTATGTCCCCAGTGTGAGTTGAGACAGGTTCTCAGCACTAACAGATGCACACCCATTCACCATGCCATAATGATGTCTCTGATTATCAAGCAGTGCCATCCAAAGGGTTCAGCCAAAATGTCTGTGCCTAAAAGCAAAATGATCTGCTCTGGGCAGCACATGCCTCACAGCAATAGGAAGGATCTTTGGCAACCCGTATTGCTTGAGCAGTAGGGTAAGGTGAAAAGAGCACATTTACTAGATAGCTTTGGGCAAGTTTTTTTAAAACCCTATGAATTCCAAATAAAATATGGGTAACATGTATCACTAATTTCAGAGTTGTTAAGAGGACTAGATAAGCTATATATAGAAAGCTGGTACAAGTCCATTTGCACACGCTAGGTAACCGATGAACATAGCTCCTTTCTTATTCCCTTCCTCTCTTTGATTCTTAGGGCCTTAAAATATCAGTAATTTTAAGAGATACCAACACATTCAGGAAAAGTCTTGGGCTGGCTTAAGCAGTCACAACATAGACTTTATGGTCCTGCAGACCGGACTCTTCCTGCCACCCTCAGGAGATCCAGCCCCAGTGGGAAACCCTCTGAGCAGCCGTTGGATGCTCAAACTCCTGCACTGAACTGTGGCCATTCCTCCATTGAACATGGGGGACTTCCTTTCCAAAGTGACTCACAGTTGCCTGGAGGTGGAAGGCCACCAATAGCTCTGCCCCACTATTCCCAACAGTTCACCCCCCTCCTCCCTGACCATCAGGAGAGCAGGGGAGCTAGGACTGCGAAGACTGCTTGCTTTTAGATGAGGTCAGACATTCAAGGGGGAGGAGTGGGAGGCAGAACATCACTGATGTCATTTGCAAATAATATTTATGGAGACTCTGTAAGACCCTGATGTGAAGTAGAATTATGAGGAAGGAGAAAAGAGAAGGCCTATCACTGTCCCTCAGGACTGCACCTTCTCAAACTGACAATGTACAGGCACGGACTTGACACAACACTCCCCTTCCTGCCTTATGCTCACATTCATCTCTTCTTAGTATCTGATCAGCTGCTCAGATCTGCTCTCTCATCACCTGTTCCCTTGGAAACGGGAAACACTTTAGTCTGTGGGGAAGATGGAGCACGCAGGGAGGGAGCAGTTGCTCCACTTAATGTGGTGAAGTTTGGAGCAGCACCGAGGAGCATTTCAGCATTTTAGCAAATGTATATTGAGTGCTAAGATGTGCCAGAATGTTTCTCTTATGATTTTATCTAATTCTGACAACTTTGTAAGATGGAGCATGTTTGTCTCATGTTCTGAATTTTGAAGGCAAGATTTGGTGATGTGAAGGAAGTCAGTTGTCCGGGGCTGTACCATCTGTCAGCGTCATTGAGTGCTGGTAGCCAAACTCAGTTCTAATGCTCCATTCCTCTACCTGGAACCTCATGGCTTTCACTGGAGAGGCTGCTCTGGAATCTCCAGGAAAGAGAATTGCTGCCATATTCATTTGATTGTGTGTTTGAAATTGAAGGTACATGCATGGGGTCTGTAGACTCCAAGGAGTCTGTTGTAATGGGGTCATCTGTTGTTTTCCTGGTGAAGATTTCTGCCTCTGGAACATCTTAATGAAATTTCTCTTTGTTCCTTGGTGGGATCCTTCTTATGTGTTTGAAGTGATGGATTTATCCCAAATAAAGAGGTGTGCATTGAAGTCAAGAACAAATATATCCACGAACTCCTCACCTTTCCTCTCAGCTGGTGACCAGCAGAGCAGAGCTGCCATTCAGCTCCTCACCTTTCCTCTCAGCTGGTGACCAGCAGAGCAGGGCTGCCATTCAAAGAAGCCCTTGTGCTTCAGATGCAGATGAAAGGCCAGTGACCAGAGACAGAAAACACTGTAAGGGAATAAGGTCTTGTCCAAAACTCCTTCCCTACCTGGTCCTCCTGCTGTGCTCCAGTGATGGAGCCCACTGCTACAGTGAGTGTGGGAGCCTTGTGATGAAGACGAGTTCATGACCCTCTCCATTACCGCTCCCACTTCTGATTTGGGCACTGTTTATCAGAAGCTTGCTCCTGTGACCTTGAAAGACACATGAGAAAGGATGTGCATTGTTTCCTTCTTTTTCCCCTCAACTTTCACAGTCTTGCTTTCCTTCTTCCATTCTGTCTTTTCTATCAAGTCGCTAGTGTAGACCTTCCTTCCCATGATGCTATAGCCCAGTGGCAGGAAATCAATGCAAATGGAGATCAAGCTTATTCATATTCATTTAACAAAAAATGATTGAGTGCTTCCTGTGTGCCAGGAACATAGAAGCTGAGGTAGAACTTGAAACAAGACAACTTCAGTCTTCTTGTGGAGTTTTGACTGTGGTGAGAGATATAGATGATAAACAAACAAACATGTACAAAGGGATCCCAAGGTGGCTGAATAAGAGGCAGCTCCAGAAAGCAGCTCCCAGCAGGAGAGACGCAGAAGCTGAGTGGTCTCCATAATTCCAAATGAGGTACCAGGCTCATTTTGTGGGTCTGGTTGGACAGTGGGTATAAACCAAAAGGGCAAGTTGCAGCAAGGGGGGCCACTGCCCACCTGGGAGGAGCATGCAGCCAACCAGAGGACCGGGGGATCTCTCCCTCTGGGACTTTGGTTAGGATACAGCTTTCCACCCAAGCCCTCTACAACCTGCAGAAGAGGAGATCTTTGCTGGACTGAAAAACCTCAGCAAGCTGCCTGAACAGGGCAGAACAGCAGCTTCGGCCGGCGCTGGGGACGTCAGCATAGATCTAGGCGGAAGCACTGACGGAGGCTGAGAAAGCCAAAAAGCCGATGGAATGGAACTACCTGCCCCCCAGTAAGAAGGGGAATGGGACACAGGGAAACAGCCCAAACGGCAGGATGAGTCCCCCCACCACACAAAGCCCAGCAGGCCAAAAAACTCTCACTCCAAAGTTAGGCACCCTGAATGTCAGTTAGACAGTGACCAGGAAGGATCCAGCCTGGTGGGTGGAAGGGAAGCCGCCATTGCAGAAGCTGTCCTAATTTTCCAGAGTAAATAAAAGATAAAAGACACAGCAGTGCCACTGAATCTGTGGCAGCCCAGCAGTGCCTTTGCAGGCAGACAAAGGAAAGTCTGCCTCCCCAAGCAGCTACCTGAGATCAAAACTATGTAAATCCAAGAGATGGGGAGAAACCAGCACAAGAAGAATGAAACCATCAAAAACCAGAACGTTTCTCCCCCACCATGAGATCACAACTCCTCACTAGCAAGAGAACAAAGCAGGACGGAGAGCAAATTTGACGAATTGACAGAAGTGGGATTAAGAAGGTGGGTAATGACAAACGTCTCTGAGTTAAAGGAACATGTTCTATCCCAGTGGAAGGAAACTAAAAACCTTGAAAAAAGGTTAGATGAAATGCTAACTAGAATGACCAGCTTAGAAAAGAACAAATGACTTGATGGAGCTAAAAAACAGAGCATGAGAACTTCATGACTGGCAAATTGTATAAAAAGCCAAGAACCATTGGTGTGCTGTATTCAGGAGACACATCTCATGTACAGAGACACACATAGACTCAAAATAAAGAGGTGGAAGAAGATTTACCAAGCAAATGGAGAGAAAAAAAAAAAAAAAAGCAAGGTGGCAATCCTTAACCTTAAACCAACAAAGATCAAAAGAAACGAAGAAGGATGTTACACAATAGTAAAAGGATCAATACAACAGGAAAAATTAACTATCTTAAATATTTATGCACCCTATATAGGAGTACCCAGATACATAAAGCAAGTCCTTAACAAATTACAAAGAGATATAGATTCCCGCACAATAATAGTGGGAGACTTTAACACTCCACTGTCAGTATTGGACATATCAATGAGACAGAAAATCAACAAGGAAATACAGGACTTGAACACAGATCTGGGCCAATTGAACTTAATAGACATTTAAAGAACTCTCAATCCCAAATCCACAGAATATACATTCTTCTCAGCACCACATCACACTCACTCTAAAATCGACCACATAATTGGAAGTAAATCACTCCTCAGCAAATGCAAAAGCATGGAAATCATAACAGTCTCTCAGACCACAGTGCAATCAAGTCAGAACTCAGGATTAAGAAACAAACTCAAAACTGCACAACCTAGGAATACAACTAACAAAGGATGTAAAGGACCTTTTTGAGGAGAACTACAAACCCCTGCTCAATGAAATAAGAGAGGACACACAGATGGAAAAACATTCCATGCTCATGGTTGGGAATAATCAATATTGTGAAAATGGCCATATTGCCTAAAGTAATTTATAGATTCAACACTATTCCCATCAAGCTTCCAATGACCCTCTTGACAGAACTGGAAAAAAACCACTTCAAACTTCATATGGAACCAAAAGAGAGTCTGCATAGCCAAGACAATCCTAAGCAAAAAGAACAAAGCTGGAGGCATCATGCTGCCGGACTTCAGGCTATGCTACAAGGCAACAGTAATCAAAACAGCATAGTACTGGTACCAAAACAGAGACATAGACCAATGGAACAGAACAGAGGCTTCTGGAGCAACACCATACATCTACAATCATCTGATATTTGGCAAACCTGAGAAAAACAAGCAATGGGGAAAGGATTTCCTGTTTACTAAATGGTGTTGGGAAAACTGGCCCTCCATGTGCAGAAGGCAGAAACTGGACCCCTTCCTGACACCTTACACTAAAATTAACTCCAGATGGATTAAAGATCTAAACATAAGGCCTAACACCATAAAAACCCTAGAAGAAAACCTAGGCAAAACCATTCAGGACATAGGCATAGGAAAGGACTTCATGACTAATGCACCAAAAGCAATGGCAACTAAAGCCGAAATAGACAAATGGGACCTAATTAAACTCCAGAGCTTCTGTACAGCAAAGGAAACAATCATTAGAGCAAACTGCCAACCAACAGAATGGGAAAAAATTCTTCAAATCTCCCCATCTGACAAAGCACTAATATCCAGAATCTTCAAAGAACTAAAACAGATTTACAAGAAAAAAACAAACCCATTCAAAAGTGGTCAAAGGATATGAACAGACCCTTTACAAAAGAAGACATCCATGAGGCCAAAAAACATGAAAAAATGCTCATCGTCACTGGTTATTAGAGAAATGAAAATCAAAACCACATTGAGATACCATTTCACACCAGTTAGAATGGCGATCATTAAAAAATCGGGAGACAACATGCTGGAGAGGATGTGGAGAAATAGGAACACTTTGACACTGTTGGTAGGAGCAAAAATTAGTTCAATCATTGTGGAAGACAGTGTGGAGATTCCTCAAGGACCTGGCAGTAGAAATACCATTTGACCCAGCAATTCCATTACTGGGTATATACCCAAAGAATTATAAATTGTTCTATTATAAAGACACATGTGTATGTATGTTCATTACGGCACTGTTTACAATAGCAAAAACCTGGAACCAACCCAAATGTCCATCACTGATAGACTGGATAAAGAAAATACGGCACATATACACCATGGAATACTATGCAGCCATAAAAAACGATGAGTTCGTGTCCTTCATGGTGACATGGATAAATCTGGAAACCATCATTCTTAGCAAACTGACACAAGAACAGAAGACCAAGCTCCACATGTTCTCACTCACAGGCAGATGTTTAACAATTAGAACATGTGGACACAGGGAGGGGAGCGTCACACACTGTGGTCAGTAGGAAGGGGCTAGGGGATGGACAGTGGGGGGTGGGGAGGGATAATGAGGGGAGACATGCCAGATATAGGTGATGGGGGGAAGAAGGCAGCAAACCACCATGCTATATAAGTACCTATGCAACAATCCTACAAGATCTGCACATGTACCCCAGAACCCAAAGTACAATTAAAAAAAAAAGTATAAGTTTTCGTTTGGGTTCCCTCAAAAGGAGACCTTAGAAAAAGGATTTGGCTGCAAATATTTACTTAGGAGATAACCCCATGAAGCACAGCAAGGGGGTAGAGGTATAAGCTGTAGAAAGGAGAAAAGTCAATAAAGGGAGCATTCATCAGTGGGTTCCTATGAGGCAACGGGGGCTGAATCCTCTGAGGACCCTCTGAAAATCAGTACAGAAAATTAATCAGAAGCTTCCTCTTAAGGTGTAAAAAGCTGGGGTGTTTATTCACAAACTCTTATCCTTCTTACCTTCCTAACGTGCTAACTTCTGAGCAT
Organism: Saimiri boliviensis; assembly: GCF_048565385.1. Taxonomy (NCBI): domain Eukaryota; kingdom Metazoa; phylum Chordata; class Mammalia; order Primates; family Cebidae; genus Saimiri; species Saimiri boliviensis. The sequence goes on from NC_133450.1 coordinate 161,165,362, forward strand.
TTCTGGCCTGCCTTGTCCACAGACTGAATATATTTCCATAGCCAGAGGAAATCAATAACATCATCTATCAGGGAGACAAACCCATAGGCTATAAGGAGGTGTCTGTGATGACCTCCAGGGAAGGCCATGGATATGGTCAAGGGGATATAAGTAGGATGTGATCAGCAATTGCTGAATTAGGAGGGAATAAGCACTACAAATAATAAAAATGGCTGTTGGGGGACCACTGGGGGATGGATCTACTGAACTTATATTTGGTAGTCGGGAAGTGTCTCCCCGAGAAGGTGACATTGGAGTAAAGACCTGAAGGAAGTGAAGAAATGAGCTGTGCAGACATTTAGGGGGAGATCACTTCAGGCTGAGGGAGCAGTGAATGCAAAGATCTTTAAGCAGGAGTGGACTTGGATCTGTTTTGAAGGCAGATCTATTAGGATTTGCTGATATATTGGATATGGATTTGGGAGAGTGGAGTCATAAATGATTCTAGGAGTGTTGGCCAGAACATCTGGTAAAATGGAGCTGGCATTTATTGACATTATGAAGTGCAAGGAGCATATTTGGGTGGTATTAAAAATATTATTTCAGACATATTCAGTTTGAGATAACTTTAGACATCCAAGTGAAGATGTTGAGCCAACAGTTATATATGTTTGTCTGGAGTTCAAGGTTGAGGTTCGTTCCAGAAGTGTGAAGTCAGTGGTCATCAGTGTGGAGATTGGATTTAGGAGCATAGTATTGAATGAGATTGCCTAGGAGATGAGTGCAGATACAAAGAGAAGAGGTTTGAAGTCTAAGCCCGAAAGTTCATTGTTGGGGTATCTGCAAAGAATTGGTTTTAGGATCTCCAGCAGGCACCAAAATCTGCAGATACTGCAGGAGAAGATTTTGCTTCGTGACTTCACCTGGAGTCACTCTGTGTGCTAATTAGTGCTAAGAAGATGTCTACCTTAACAGGAGATTCAAATTTTTCACTTCAGATTTAGATTAAAAAATAAAAATAAAAATAAAATCAAAATGTTCATATTTTTGTAAATAAATAAATTTAAGGTTAAAAAACTCTATGTTTTAAATGACCCCAGGGGAAGTTACTGAAGCAAAATCTTCCCCGAGAGTATCTGCAGATTTCAGTATCTGCAGGTAGTCCTAAAAATATCAGCTGATTCCTCTCAGTGGTAAGGGTATTTTAAACCTTCTACAGATTTGGTCAGTACATATCTGGACTAAAGTGTGCATTACATGTAGCCAAACATCTAATCTGAATGGATTTCCGTCATTGTTAAGATGTGTTTTCATCAGAATGGCCTTAGAACAGAAAATGATTTCTTCCACTCCTGTATTTCCTTATTCCAATCCATTATATAGACTGTTGTCAGCATAATCAAATAAGATCCCAGTCAAGAATTGACAATGGTTTCCTAATTCCTATAAGAAAACTCTTGATTTTCTTCCAAAATCTCCATTTGGTCTAATGAGCCACATTATCCTCACAAAGTAAATACCTTTATTCAAAGTCATCTCATTTTGTCGTGTAACAAACGTGGTTCACTTATTCCCACTTCTCAGATTTTCTGAAACCTTCACCCAAAATATGTATTATTTTTTTCTTTAATATCTAAAAATTCCATGCCTCTCTGAATTTATAAGACAGAATTTGGTCTTTGGATAATCAGAGAGACCTTGGTCTATAGGTCCTGGAATGTGACCTGTTACTGACCTGATTTCATTCTAGAGAGATCCCTAAATAGGATAGAGCTTAAAAAAATAAATATTCTCCTCAGGTCCCACTCCAGTACTGTTTGATCGTATCCAGCAGGTCTCTACAGTAATTATTATCTGTAAGAAAAATTTAACAGTTATATTTCATCATATTCTGTTTATAGTTTCTTATATCAATGTGTAAAATCCAAGTATTAACTTAAATACTACTATGCTACTGTATACAGGACATTTATTAATGTCTTTAGCAAAATTAGGTATTTTTTTTGAAGGCAGGGATTATCTCATATTTCTTTTTTTTTTTCTTATCATGGCACACATTACTAAGTACATGGTGCTTCTGCAGATTTTCAATGACTGACAAAATGAATATGTTATCAAACTGGCTCTCTTTACTTTTATACAGACACTCCAGAGATGGTCTAATGTTAACATGGATGGCTGCCAAGAATATTCCAAATATAGATGTCTTGTGTATATATTTTTTAAAATGTACACATATATACATATAATGAATTTATGGCACTAAATTATATTCTGGAATATGAGTGCTATAGTGAAGATATTTTCCTTTTTTTTGTCTTGGGTAAATTTAAAGCATTAATTATGATAACAATATGGTCTAATAAAGCATGGCTTTAGGAGGAGGCTTGGATTCAAATTCCAACCCAATTTTATAATTCCATTCACTGGCTGGGTGATTTTGGGTACATTAGTTAGCCTCTCTGAGCCCAGCATTTTCCTCATTTAAAAAGGAGGTACAAATACACATGCCCTTATTTGTATAGGCCAAATAAGATGCCATGAGAAAGTACTTAGCAAGGTGTCTCAAAAGTAATAGGCATAGAGTCCAGGTTTGACGATGTTGTTGCTTCCGTTTTCTTTCAACTGCACCTAGTGAAGTACAAGGATCAAAAGAAGTGTATGAAAGCACTGTGAAAATGACAGGGTTCTGAACACCTGCGAGGCATTAGCATTGTTACGACTGTGAGCAAGGATGACAGACTCAGATAGGAACGATGTGTTCTTTAGAGGGTCAGTCTCCCTATAAGGCTATCAGTAAAATTACAGATCATCTTCCTGAAGACTGCTAGCTCAGACCTTGCAATGTTCCTGGGTAAGGCATGACCCATGGCTGACTGCCTGTAATCTTACTCCAGAATCCTCTTCTACCCCTAGAAAAAAAAGTTCCAGAAGATAAATCACAAACGTCAGAGTCATCCTGTTATTCCTCAATATAAAGACAATAAAGTCCTTTATTTTCTTCTTTTTTTTTTTACTTGCTTCTACTCCCTTCTTCTCCCCTCCTCCCTCTTGTCTTTGAGTAGAATTGAAGAAAATATTGGCAAATGTTGACTTTCCTATTCAACCCTTGGGGATGCTGATCTACCAGAAGGGAGTTTAAAGATAAAATTCACATTAAGTGACCTTGTTATGCTTTCTGCTGTTGTCCTCAACTTCTCCCTCTTCCAAATTGTTATAATTAAGAGAGTGCCCATTAAATAATTTCCTTTTGTCAGATGGATTATGCTTTATAATGGAGCCAAGTTCTATACTCATTATGAGTCCTGAGGCCAGTGCCAACAAAATGTCGGCACCTCTTCCCCCACAGCAGTAGAAACAGCAAAGGAAGGTCGCTTAATGACAATTTGGGAGGAAACCAGTGTAGCTTTCAGCCAGTGGCCTCCCGTTCTTGAATGTCAATAAGGTATTCTTTTTCACCTCAGGTCCTCTGCTCTTTATGCAGTAGGGAGTTAAAAATGTGCTGGCATCAAAGTGTCTCAGAGCAAAAAACAGCCAACAAATCTCAAACTAAAGTGATGTCGAATTGACCCACACAGACCTGAAAAATGTCCCACTCTGGGGATCCTGGTGGGTCAACCTATCCTTTATTCTCACGCTGTGTTCTCATGCTGTGATTGCACCTCTGGGTTTCTATGGCCAAGCTCCCTAATGAAAAGGAAATGATCCCATCAATTGCCCAGATGTTTGGCAGAGAGTAGACTAAACATCTGGTAGATTGACTGAATGGTTTTCTCTCCAGCCAGATGTTTGATATCAACAAAACACAGTATGTGAGTAGACCCTTTCAAAGGGCATTCTCCTGAGGCCCCCATCACTTCCAGTTTATAAGAAATTCTTGCCATCTATTAATGTAATTTTTGATTCTGTGATGGGATCCTGCTTGCTTTGCTTACTATATAATTTATTTTCATTTTTATCAACTATTCATCAACAACTTTCCAGCTCTGTTTGATTCCCTTTTCTACAAAGGCATCCTTGGCAGAATTTGCCAGTGGAGGTTGCAGCAATGCAAAAAGGTATGAGCATGGGTAAAATGTTTAGGTATATTTTCATAGCATAAAATACTTTACAAGTTATTTCTGCATTTGGATCACTTTTCAGGTAGCATATACCACTTAACAGTATCACCAGATATTCTGGATGTAGATTCTGTGTTAACATCACAGTGCTCTTTCTACCATCTTCTATTTAGCCAGGGAATTCTATCCCTAAAAGTCTCTTGGTAGCACTGAGCGCAGCACTTGGGATCTGAAACAGTACAAGATGGAATTGGTTATGAGCTGTGGTGGAAAGAACACTGAGTGAGGAGTCAGGATTTGAGCACTAGACACAGTTCATTCATTGACTCTCTAAGTGACCTGGGCATCATTTCAGTTCTCTAAGCTTCCATTTTCTAATTTGAAAAATAATAAATACAACTTAGGGTTGAACGACTTATTCCAGCTCTAACAATCTCTGGTTTGCTGAAACCCAGGAGGTGATGGATGAGATACAATCAATGTCATGACACAAAGTTTGAAGTGTTGCTTGAGAACAAAATTTTTTATAGGTAAGAAAAGACACTGTACAATGAATTAGTGGTTCTCTTTACTTCTAAATGTTACTAGGGTGAGCAACATATTAAATATGATATTGCCATTAATAGTTTACTATTATAACATTCACGAGGGTGAAATGTTTAGAAGTTTAATTCTTACAAAGAAACACAGGAAATATGATTTGAGAATGGATCTAAGGAAACAATTGTGAGGCTTACAATAGGAAAAATGGTTTTTGTCTATTGCCATAGAAGGGAGTATCTTAGTGACTGGCATTGAGTGGAGAGGGGCAAAAAGACAGGAAGAGAATATAAAGAGGATAGAAGGGCCAGAGCAAAACCCACTAATATAACAATGGTGTCAAGAACAACCCTACCCCCACCCTGCCCTTCTCTCTCTCTCTCTCTCTCTCTCTCTCTCTCTCTCTCTCTCTCTCTCTCTCAAATTTTGCTGGATCATAGAGTCTCATGACACTATGGGTCAGAGGAGTCAAAGACCGTAAAAGATATGGACACTAGTTAGGCATAAAAATAGCTTAAATTAGCCATTGCTTCATCTTCTGAAACTGAAGATGACTGTGCATACCTCTGAGTCAATAAAATGTATATTTTAAAAAGCTGTATTTGTCAGACTAGAAGGTTTTAGAGAAAGTGAACAAATCTGTGGGTCTTGGTTTGTGACGTTTTCAGGATGAAATTTTTGTATTTCTTAGTTTTTGTTAAGCATTGTGAAAGCATTTTTAGATTTGTGAAATGCTCAACGAATTGTTCTGAAAGTAGTTAGTTATTATCAGGATTAGTTTATCCTTAAGCTGGCAGAGATATGAAAAAACGTGAACTGCGGCCGTCCAAAAAACAGATTGCGAAACTTAACTTCTATGGCACTAACATGTACTTAATGAAAATCACTGTGAACACTGGCCATGTCTTGCATATACAAAACAAGTCTGGTTTCTTGTGTCTTTGTAGGAAGGTCTGGACTTTTTTCTTCAGTGAGTCTGGAATGTTCTACTCAGCAGTCTTCTGGGACTTTCCACCTCTCTGCATCCATCCCGTGGTCCTCTTATTTCCTCCAGAGTGGTACAGGTCAGGGAGAAGGGAATATAGCTGAAGTAAAATTCCCATTTCTTCATCCAAACACTCTTTTTTTGGTCATGGTTGTGATACCTTAGCTAAAGACCCGAACTTTTAAAGAGAGCTTCCAAGAGTGCATTTCATGAAGGCAGCCAGTGACCAGGAAAGGATGGAGGGAGGATGAGGACACTGTTTTCCATACTGTCTCCTCTACATGCAAGATACGTTCCAAGCTGCCTGGGCTAGGTTAAGGGCAGTTTTGCCTAAAGATGTGGAGCCAAAGTGACTTCTCAGAGGTCTGTCTGGTCTTTCGGTTCCACAGCGGTGCCCCAGAGCTCTTCTAACATATGTGGCATAAAAGTCCATATGGTTTCAATTTCCTTCACTGCATTACTGTTTTCGCTTTGTTTGTTCACAGACCTGCCTTACTCAAAATTGCTGCTCTGCTGGCTCCTTCTGCCACAGAGTTAGGGGTGGGGTGAGGTTAAAAAAACACTGAAGTGGAAGAGAGCTCAACCAGTTCATTTTGTATAATAAAATCCATTCCGTTGTGGTCCTGGTTTCAACAAGCAATACAAGTCAGCATCGTACATTAATGAGAGAAGGTTTCCAATGAGATCGTCTGACACTGACCCTGCTTCTCAGTCACCTTCAATTGTCAGTGATAAAAAAGGACAGTTCAATGAGATATGGATCATTCACTCCAAGTCTCCACAACTCATTTATGACAAATACAACTAGCAGAGCATGGGGAACTGCAGAATTGTTTTTCATTATCCTGGCACATTGGCTTCTGACTACAGCCGTAATGATCTTCAGTGGTTTTCCATACTGCAAATTTTAAACGAGTGATCTATGACGTGATGGCAACCAGAATTCCTACTGAGAATCTCAGTTATCCTTTTGTTTTTGAAAGAACAAACGGGTTTCTAGAGGAAGAGGCAGAGAAAAAAGATTTAAAATGAAGAAACGATTTGTTTTCGTGAGTGGAATGAGTTCTGGTGGGAGATAAGATGGCTGTATTTGGGAAGGAAGGAGTTGAAGGGACCAGGCTCTGGAGTGTTAACCCAGTGAGAACCTTGGAGGTGACAACATACCCACATGCTCTAGAGTAATGGGGTAAACTAGAGTTTCAGGATGGCTAGTGCCAAAGTCTACACAATTCTATGTGGTGAGCAGGGTCCAATCAATAGAATTTCTGAAAAGTCATGCTATTTAAAGACCGGTAGATGTCAATGTTCCAGGTTCAGGTTCAGCCAGACTCCCTCTGGTGGGTAAACATATAGAGCCAAAATAGAAATCTGTAAGATCTGGAGATGAAAAAGACTAGTATAATTAAGCCTCAGCCAATCAAGTACGCTGGGGTTCATTTAACACACTTATTTATTGAATGAATAAATTATGGAGTTTAATAGAAAGAGTTCCTTTATTCATTTAATCAATATTTATTGAATACTCTATGCCAGATACGGTGTTCACAGGTCCTGGTGATGAGCTGTAGACACCATCCCTGGCAAGGGAATAGTATGTAGGACAGCCAGAGTCTGAGCTCTAGGCAAGGCGGAGAGGCCCCTTTGGAGTTTAGGGCATGCAGAGGCTTCAGTAGACTTAACCATTTTTTCTCATGACTTAGCAGGTATCTTGTCTTTTCTCAGGGATGTCATTTTTATTACCACAAATATGACATCATCCACATCTCAGTATCAAACCTCACGGGACCAGGATGCCGAGCAGGGCAATAGCTGACCAAAGAAACAGAATTCAGAAGGGCACGGGTGTTGAGAACAACACAAGGTAGGCCCAGCCCAGAAAGGCATCTCAAATACTGAGAGGTTTGACAAAGCTATAAATCTGGAACCCAGGATAACAACGTAGGCCACATATGTAAAATACCAGTAACAAGGAGACAAGCGTAGAATACAACCTTTGCATCAGCCAGGATGCTTCTTGTATGTCCTTTGCTGGTGCGAGAGCTAGTTTTGCACAATTCTTCATTAGGGAATAGGCAGGTGGGTGAAGGCGGGTCATACACAGCTATTCTGCTTTGCAGCAGCTATGCTTATTTATCTCATTTATTTGTGACACACTTTTGTAAAGCCAATTTTGATTTGCTCCACGTGGTTGAGTTTGTAACCTCATCTCTAGTGCTCTGCATTGAACAGAGGAGTTCATGCTACCCTTAGCTCCCACACAAAGCTACACAGTCTGTCTTCAAAATGAATGATAATCCAAACAATGTTGTATGGTTCCAGAATTATAAAAATAAGAGATAAAAACCACCTTTGAGGGCATGTGCTCAGCCCCTGTGTATCCATGGGACATGGCTTCCACGTCATTGGCTTATGGATTTTGGTCCAATCAGTTTAAGTGTCCCAAATGCCAGATTCCACCTCAGGCCTTGGAAGACAAATCTAGAAAAGAAATCTCATCTTAACTATTTCCATATGTTTGGCTTTTATTTTTCCCTTTCTTCATTGGGTTTCATTAATGCTAATAGTGTTGACTTTCCCCTCTTGCTTTTAAAATACTTTTGCGTCCTCTATAGCATTTGTACCCTTCAAGTATTTATAGACTTCCTTGTCTTTCCTCAGTCATTAGCCAAGTCATGCATATTTAGCACTTTTAATCTTCCAGACTCTCTTAATAAATCAATGCCCATATTGCTGGTGTCATTTTTGCCCCTCTGCCTATTTGATCTATATCTTTTTGATTTCAGGTGTTCACTGCATTCATTTATTCCATTGCAAGTGTCATTATTGGTGCAAATACTTCAGTGAAAAATCTTTCTTTCTCATCTAACATTAAAAGCTACTCTGGACTCTTCCTGCCAAATTTCATAACCTGGACTATTTTATTCATCCTCTCCTTTCAAGACCAACTAGAAGGCAACAGTTTTGTTGAGAAGATTGATGGGCTAGGCTTTGGGTTTGAGTGCTTTCTTTATCACTAATTACCTAAATTCTCCTGGAGAAAGTATCTTTCTCTCTCTAAGCCTCAGTTTCCTAGTATATAAAAGAGAGAATTGGACTAGATATCTCTAAAGAATCATTAAGTTCTGAAATTGTACGATGGTCCTGGATTTATGAATTGAATAGCTTTGTAGAAATTACGTTCCTGCTGAACTTCTAATTTTCTCTTCTAAAATGGGAATTATGATTCCTTTCTTGTTCACCTCACTGAGGTCTTTTGAGGATCAAATGAAACTATGTATGTGAAAGAGCTTTTAAAATTTTAAAGTGCTATGCACACAGAAGGCTTTATTATTATTACAGTGATAATTACAAGTGTCACTTCTATTTCTACCCAACTCTCTGATATCCAGTTCTTGGCTCTTAGGCTGAAAGTCATTCTTTGTGTTACTAATGGCTCTTTCTAGGTTCCTGGTGCATGGGGTAGCATTATATAATATTAAACTCATTCAGGCATGGAATAGTTTTGTGACTTCCTTATTTATTGGTGGTAGCAAATAGGCTTTCATTTTCCCAGACTGTATATCTTGATTTTTATGACCAAGTTTATTTCACTTTATCTGATTGCCGGTATTTTAGATTATTGGGTCCTAGGGAAATATCTTGCACTTCCTTCTTAACTTAGACCTCCATATATCTTTGTCAGACAGTCTGCCTTATTTATGTATCCTCAATGGTGTTTCTACATCCTCCTAAAAAATATCAGCTGACAATGTCATTAATGTGCTATTCACTCCTTCTTCAAGATCACTAATAGAATTGATTAACTGGTTAGGAATAAATGAAAATTCTGAAGTTTAAAAAATCTAGGAATACTAGTTTGAATGAGAGAGCACTAAGTAGTGCTTTTAAAAGAATCAGTTCATTAAGCTGAGAAGGTAGCATACTACGGTAGCAAAATCAAAGTAGGATTAAATTTTACATCTTCCAACTCCAAGTCTGATAATGTTGCTTTGTTGCCACATCTTCTTCTTAATTATGCTTCCAGTTTCCCTACCTCTGTGGCATTATGCTGAATTGTCTTTGGTAGCCTATAAACAGCTGACTATTCCAGGGAATTTTGAATGGGAAAACTAGGCTTTCTTGGGTTAGCACTGTTTTAATTAAAAAGGAATAATGGCAGATTTTCTGGCAAGGGAGTAAGTCTAGAGAAGGAGCTCTCTTTGGTGGGAAGTTTTTCTCAATCCCTCAAATACTGTTCACAAGACATTTTCCATTACGTTTATCCATGCCTAAGACTGGCCTTGACAGTGGTGCTTATTAAATGAGGGCTTCTCCAGAGGCTCAACTGCCTGAAGTTATTAACAGCAATCGCTAGAAGAGTATTACATACATTTGTTGACACCTCTTCTGCTCAATTATCATGTATTTAATGTATTTTGTAGAAAAAAAGTATTACCCGATTTATGTATAAGTCTTCAGTGAGAATCCAGGTTTAGGGGAAAAAAGCAAGTACATTATTCTGCTAAGGGATTCGAACTTTAAAAAACTTATTCCATGTAAATCCTAAGTCTTAGAAATTCGGGTTTCTTCTATTTCTCTAATTCCTTACCGGGTTATCTTGGACAAGCCATTCGACCACCTTGAATTTCAGCTCTTTGTGCAAAATGGTATAATGACCCTTGCTTGGACTACAGCATAGCATTGTGATTAAGATTAGATGAAATGATTGTAAAATGCCAAACCAGTATGATTACCATAATAGTTATTTGTGCTTAGAAAGTTTTGAGCAAGTGAGTTTGTTTAGTAGACTGCCAGTTAAACAGGAAAATATACCAAAATACCATGGCTAGTATGTACATTTAGGTCATAAAGATAGGTGATTTTTAGTTTGGGTGATCAAGAACTCAGAATTGAAGAGACTTATTAGGAAAGCTAGGAATGCCAAAGTAACTTTTAGGGCTAGTAACTTGATTTAAATTATTTGATACGATGAAGTATATCAATGATAAGCTTATTCCAGGAAGGTTGGCTCAAGATACATTTCCATACTATCAATAGATCCAAGTGAAAACAGTTCTTTAAAAGGTGATTGGTAATAGATAGTAGTGGCACTCTAGCTGTCAAAATGGCAGTTGTATTTAGGTATTGCAGCTCCTTAAATTTTGCTCAAATATGCTGTCAGTATCCACATATGCTATTAAAATAATAAATACTTATATAATAGTTTATCTTTATTGATTATGTGCTTTTAGCTAATGGCTGCAATAAATCATTTTATTCACACAATAATCCTATGATCGATCCTCTATGATAACCTCATGTTTTAAAAGAGAAAAGGGAGGCACAGAGAGGTTAAGCAACACACTCAGGGTCACACAGGTATTAGCTTCCAAGGCAGACCAGCCATACAGCCCATACTCTTTACTACTACAGAGATAGCTTTGAGTTTTGTGGATCCTGAAGCTCATACAATTGGAGGACCCTCTTTACGAAAAAGAATACAAAAAATATTAAAACTAAAATGCTAAGGTCTCTCCTATGGCCTTGGAAACATAAGCTTCATTAGATTCAGAGTATATCTACCTGTTTCTACTATATGTATCATTTTGATTGAGTTACATTTTTGGAGAAATAATAATGACCTTGTTTGCTTCACTGAGCCACATGCTTTTCTCCAGGTGGGTGGTTACTAATTGAGATTCCATGTCATAATAGTATCTGAGATTTCATGTTATAATATAGAAAGCTGCAACCATCAAATTAGTGGCAACTACTGAAATCACACTTGCTCCTAGAAGGAAGTAGTAACTTTTAAACTGTGTGTTTTGTAGATCACAGAAGAAGTAAGTAGAAAGAAACCTTATAGAGTGGTTTGGGGATGAAAATGTGAAACCTGAAGAGCAGGCAGTATAGGGAATTGGAACAACCCTGGATCTTTGACTCCCATCCATCTGGATTGTGGAATCATAGAGCTCAAGTTCTACCACTGTCTTTGTGACTTTGTGTAACTTTTCTGACCGCTCTCCCAATTTTCTTATCTGTAAAATGGTAATAATAAATACCCATTTTAAAAGGAAGTAAGGATTAAATGAGATAATAAAGAACTCTTCCCATAACAATCTGGCGTATGATAGCAGGTATATACATAGAAGTAGCATGAATTGTTGTTAATATAATCAAATCAACTTGTTAATATAATTTGTTCTTATAAGATTTGATTTCTGATCAAATAGCTTTTTAAATCTTTTAAACTCTTTCTATCCCCAAAGGAATGCAACGATGGAAATGATTCAATCATGATTTCAGGAAATTCAGGCATTTCCAGGAGACGGGCGGTAAATGGGAACACAATGTCCACTCTTTGGGTTCCCTAAGCAAATAGCTAAGCATTTTAAGAGTGGGCCTCTACAGCTTAATGAGGTGTTACCTTTAACTAGCAAGGCTTTTGGTAAAAATTTCATCCTCGTATAGTCCCAGCACTTCTTGGGAACTGGAACTTATTGGTCCCGGAGGGAGAAACTTCTGTGGGAAATTCTAAATTCGGAGCCCTGGACCCTCTGTTTTTCTTTCATTTTCACTACTGAATACACATGTCAGTAAAGGCTGATTAGAAAGCAAATGGAGTGTTTCTTGCAGGTTTTGCTGGACTGGACTTGCAAAGCTCTGGCTGAACTCCTACTATATATCTGGCATTAAGCTGGGAATGCTGACAGCATCATTTTTGTCATTCTCATAGATGACATCCATGAAAGAACCGAAATACATGCTCTCTCAGTCATTTTTCTCAGTGACCCAAATAAATTACATTTTAATGGTGGAACTTTGATGCTTAACTTCTTTGAGCTTAATTTTCTTCTCTTAAATGGAGAAATGATTCTTACCTCACAGGGTGTTGTTATCATTTATGGTGTCTAACACATAAGAGGTTTCAATTAATGCTAATTCTTATTTTTATTATGTTTTCCCTCTTCTGTAGCATTTTGGGATTCACAGATGTCCTTCATAATATAAACTTAGTGGTTAAGTAAATTTGAGGAGTGTTTTCTTTTCTATTTGTAATATGTGCTAATATGCATTATTATACTTCAAGAGGGAAGTGTAACATGCTGGGTTTCCCAAATTTAATTGTTAGGAAAAATTTCCACAGAAGAGCCAAATGATTGCACAGCACAGTCTGAGAAATGCTGCATCTTATCCAGAACATTCTTCAAGACAAGAGAAAGACCTCTGAATTCAAATCAATGCTCTTACTCTATGGAGATTCTTAGAGGTTAAGCAGTAATCCTAGCAAAAGAAGTGGGTTATATAGAAATGATGAATGGGTCAGAAATTTGCACGTTATGATCATGGTAAGCTTCATTTTTGGAGAAATGGGATTAATTTTATAGAAGTATGCCTCTTTATTACCGCTTCCTAAATAAAGAATTTATGTGTCAGGAAAGAGGAGGTGAATGCCAAAATTGGGGTTCCGTTGTCCAGGGCAGAGTTGTTACTGGGAAGCGGCTGCTCAGCTGGGCCTGCACTTCCCAGCTGCTCGCTTCTGGGTGGGGCCCTGTGACTAGTTCTAACCCATGTAATGGGAAGGGAAATGATGTGTGCCATTCTGGGCCAAGGTTTTTAAGCAGCGAGTGTGCTGCCTTCAGGTTTTCTTTCTCTCCCAACTGGATAGATGAAGAAGATGCTGTAGCATCTGTTGATGGTACCACAAGGTGGAAGTCAGGCTCTCTAAACCACCACCCAGAGCAAAGCAGTGTCTGGGCAGTACATCTGTACTGGACTATCACGCAGTGAGAGAGAAACTCTACTGTGAGAAGACACTTTTTTGGGATATGCTTGTTGCAGCAGCTGGTGTTCACTAACTAGTGCAGTCTCATTCACCTTTTTTTCCCCAGAAATATATTCTTCCTTGAAAGAGTACTATTAAGCATATGTTGCATTCAGCTCTGTGCAAGATAAAGGGTTGGGGAAAGGGATAATAAAGAAGGTACGATGTAACATCTTTCCTTGGAGAAATTTACAATGTAGAGAGACAGTGACCCTACTTCCGACAATCAGGCATGTACTCACAGCAGGCAGATCTCCCTGCGCTCCCGAGGCTTATCTCCCATCTTTGAGGCTGTGCTCCTCTGCAGAACAGCTTCCCAAAAGACACAGCCACTCCGCTGGGCTGTGTTGGGGATGGGGCCGATGGGAAGCAAGTAACATGTATGGCAGGGTTTATAATCCCCTAGTCTATCGGATTCCCACCTCCTGGTGCTGAAAAGTTTCTGAATAGCTGGTAGCCTCATTGATGGCTTTTAGTTCCAGCTGAGTAATTCTTAATTGTGGGTGAGAAAATTTCTTCTCAGGGTTTCAGTTAGTAACCTTGTTCTCTACTGTTTAGGTTTGTATTCATTCATTCATTCAGCAATTCACTTTGAGAACGTATACCATGCTAGGTTCCTAGGATCAACAAAAATCAAACTTTTCTTATGTGGATCTCACAGATTAGGGGAGAGACAGGAATGCCCACAATCTCAGCCAACATCATGATAAAGCTCTAGAGAAGGGAGTTGAAGAGGGCTCCCACAGAAGGTGTTGCTTAGGAAAGTCAAGAAGAGAAGTAGGAATTTGCAGAAAAATGGGGGAGGGGTGATTAGAAATGTGCTCTGGGCTACAACACAGGCAAAATTAGAGTCTGGAAAGGGTAGAACATTGGAGAGAGCCAAGCACCTTGGTATTTAAAATACCTTTCGCATCTATGACAGTGCCTGTGATAGAAAGGACACTCAATAAATATTTGTGGAATGCGTAAACGTTGTACCAAGGAGGTTGGAATTGATCCTGAAACAGACTAGATGCCATCAAAAGATTTTTAAGTAGAAGATTTAGATGGAAAAAAGCAAAAGCCAGATTTCCAAAAAGCATACTGTTTAATTACGAGGCAGTCCTTTGGAAAAACTATGGCCGCAATACAGTTTTTCATTATGGGTAATAGAGATAAGAAGGCTATAATATTGCGCCTTTGAAATCTTAACTATGGAATTATTTGCTACTATCTTGCAATATTAGGAAAAGAACAGGCCCTAAGGCGGTCATTAAAAATCACAGAAAATAAGACTTGGTTGATGAGTTACTTATTGAGAACATGTGCGAATGGAAACTGTGATGTTGAAAACATTCCTACATAAGAAGGTTGTTTATCCTGTAGTACAATCAATCCTTATTATGATCGCATAAATAGAACCCTCAGAGAATCAGAGATGCCAGGGAAGACTTGAAATTTCGTTTGCATTGTCATCCACTGATGATGGTAAGAAAATAATGATGAAAAAATCATTTGGAGATTGCAGGAAGGATGGAAGACTTACAGGGATCCTAAACAAAGCATCATTGTGAATTGGAAGGAACTCTGTATGTATGCAGACTAGTGCATTTTGCAAGCAGGAAACTGAAAATACCAAAATATCGCTTTCTCTTCAGAGCTCTTTTGAACCCAAACCAATATTTTATAGTATGGAAGATGATTGCTATTTCTATTATAAATGGTACCATCATCCACAGTTGTGTCGACGGGAAGTACAGGGTCCCATCGGAAAGAGTAAACTTCAGTCCCCACAAGGAGAGTCTAAGAGTAAAAATTTAGTACACTAGGGTCATGAAAAGTGTCTTGTGCCAACTATTTTAACTAGCATGAAAATAGACCAGTTTGATGATGTTTAAAACTTTACATAGCAGCCTTGCTAAAAAGGTAATCTCTTACCGTGTCTGTTCGCTTTCTTTTATGGGGTGTTTTGGCAGAAACCTTTCTGACCATAAACAAGCAGGGTTAAAATGGAGATAATTTGGAGGGCCATTTACCTGTGTTCTTGCCCTGGAGGAAAGATATGAAAAAAGCCCAGAATTCCTCATTTATAGTTTATGTTCCAGCCTACTATGATATCATCCAAGGCTCATCTTTTCTAATGCCCTCTGGATTTGTAGGGGAGTTTCCCAGGGGCTATTCTAACATGATTCAAATTCCAAACACCTGGCAGAGTTCAGATGGAGTAACTTTTCACTGACAATGTCTACTCTTGCACTCACGAGTATGTCTCTATCAATAGACTAAGAAAGAATCCTTTTGGGTGTTGGTTCCCGTGATCTAGCATGTTAGAATACTATGCTTGTTATTATACTTAGATATAGTATATACTCGGGAGAGTCTCTCTTGACTTTGCTTTCTGTCCTGGGAGGCTGACAAGTATGGATTACATCAACAAGCTCCCTTGCCCTTTGCCTGGCTAGATTCCTCCATTAAATCACAGCTCCCGTCAGATGGTCCTCCCTACATAGCTCTCTCGCTCCCGGATTTGGTAAACGCTTTCTTAGCTCACCCTTTCGGGCATGAGGTGGTGATAGTGCTCCACTGCTCCCACCCCTGCAGTACTGCATTCTCTTTGCCATCTGCATTCGCTCTGCTCTCCTTGTGCACACAGTGCTTTTATTAATCTCTCCTTAAATTATGCCAATTCAAGTATTCCACCTATTTTCTACCTCGTTTTCTACTCTAGTTAATATCAGCTTCACTCATAATTGACGCAGCACATGCCATCTTGGGTTGTTGTTACTATGTCAATGCACCAACTTCCCAACGTTTTTATTTCATAGTTTGCCAGGGAGAAGAAATTATCTTATGCCCCCTTAGTCTCAAACACCAACTAGCTTGGGGCCTGGTGTATTGTTGATGCTCCCTGAATATTGGTTCAGTGAATGCCTAAAATGTTAGTTGATCATTTGAGCCTCAGATTTTCAGGCTCATCATACTAAAACACCTACTAAACACTAAAGAGATGGGAACATTTTGCAGGTAATTTAAGAATTCTCTAAACTTTAGAATTACTTAGACAAGAGAGCAAAAAACCCGTTATTTTCAAAGTCACATGTTAAGTAGCATTTATTAAAAAGTTGGGATTAGTTGGCAATTTTTTTTGCCTTAACTATTTGTAAATGATGTTATCAGGGGAAAATATTTTCTCCAGATTTCACTGTCACTCATTAAAAAGACAGTGATTTTTAAGGGTCAGAATAGCAGTGGTTATTGGTTTTTGAGTTCTATGTTCCTATATAACTGGGTAGTTAATATGCATTATCTCAATATAACAATAATGAAAGCTTATTATAAACTAGCCCCACTTACCAAATAAAAATCTAAGCCTTAGAGAAAATACATGTACAGGATGAGAGAGTTAAGTTTGAGTTGCAGTATGGGAAAAGACAAGGCAAGATTCTCATGTTTGGTCTGGTGGAAGGGAATGGCCTCATTGGGCAATGGTAGGGGTTGGAAAGAGAGGTGTAGGGATTTCTGAGATTGACAGAAACCTGTTCGCTATTTGGATGCGGTAGCCCAAAGCAGTATTTGCTGTAAGAATCCTGTGGAGGCTGGTATTAGAGTGAGGTTACGGTAAGAATGCTGCAGAACAGATCTCTGCAAAAGACAGAGCTTGAAACAACAACCACTTGGAATCATTCACATATCAGCGTTTCTCCTCGGTTTTCACTGATCTACTCTGGGTTCCGCTGAGTGGCTTTAATGACCATAGGTCTCCGGATCGGCCGGGGTTGCCGCGCTTCACTCTGTGGTGACTGGCGACCTCCGCTCTGCATGGCTCAGCACACGCTTAGGCCCTGTGAGCAAGCTGGAGAATGTTGTGCTCATGTCAATGCTAGAGGAATAAAAGGACACGGGAAGCGTACATGCTTCTTAAGGTGTAGACTTGGAACTCGCACGCGGTCATCTCTGCCTCGTTGTATTGGCCAAAGCATCTCACGTGACCCAACCCCAAGTCAGTGGTAGGAGAAATACACTCTGTCCCTTTAGTGGTAGCAACTGGAAAGGCAGGTGGCAAAGGATGTAGATCCTGGGGGAAGTGAAGAACTGGGAGAAATAACGCAGTCCGTGACAACGGAGCATTGACTCTCACTTCCTGATTTCAGATGATGTTGATTGTATTTGGGTTTGTTTATATAGCCTTTGTTCAATTCTCTATGGCATTAATAGTTCATGGCCTTAAGAGAAAAAGGGAGCATCTGTGGAAAAAAAAGCAGCTTATGTTTCCCAGCACTGGGCACCACTATTGCTTTAGAGGAGGGGAGTGATAAAACACTATACTTTTTTGTTTGCGTATCATATAACAAGTAAGATTTAAAGTGTTCATTTGATACCAAATCATGTAATTATTTTGCTTTACATTTGGAACTGAAATATCCATACAAACTCATCAGAGAGCTGATTACTTTAGATGTAGGGCACAGAGAAAAGCATTTTGAGAGGAGACTATATGGGAATAGACTTGAATCTGGAAATAAACTGGTTTAATTTCACCTGCCTAGGATTTGTGATACAAAGAAAGAGAAGCATTTCATGTTGTCTTACCTCCATGAGGGTCCACTGGCCTCTGTCCCCCTGTCTTTCTTACTCCTTGCAAGTTCACATGGGAGCATGTGCTCATTAACAGAGTACCCCCACTGGGTCTCTTCTTTCAATGTAACATGCTCACTATCCATGAGAACTGAAGTGTCTTCAAAGACTGTGAGGCCACATCTTCAGCCTTCTCTAGGTTGCAGCAACTGACCTTTCTCATCTTCTCATGAGAAGCCTCCTGTTTCATGCTTTCTTACATGTCGTTTGCATAATGTTATAGACGCAGCTCTATACATATATATTCAAGACTAACATGGGCATGCTTTCAAAAATAACTAAAAATTTTGTTTGACCTATGATTTTTTACCCGTTTTTGGTTAACCTTTATGGAAATTTAAATAATTTTAGGTGTAGTAATGCTGATTTGCCAAAACAACATGGAAATATCTCGCATGTTTTGATGGGAACAATGGAATAAACTATTTGGAATTGACTTTATCTAAACATGCAGGAATAAGTTTGCTATGCCTCTTTTACAAAACACTCAACATCATTTTATAATCGGACAAAAGGCTGGGCACATTCTCTTGCCCACTCCAAGCCAATTATTTATGGCATTTTTCTAGCAGTGATAAAACAGAGCCAAGGCATAAAATGTCATGAGGAATTCTAGAAGGGAATGGAAAGTAACCCTTAAATATTGCATATTGCCTATTCTTAGCAGCATTGACTGATGTTGACCTTTGATAGGGACGTCTGTGTGCTTGTGCATGCTCATTACTCCAAATGGACTATAAGTTCAACTTGCAAAGACTGGTAACAAAATTATAACTGTCCAATAGAAATGATCTGAAATTCATGCAGCTAGATCAAAAGCCTCCCCCAGCTCCAAATGAGCAGTAACTGGAATTAATTACATTATGGAGCCTTCCCAACTGCAGCTTAAATCATTTAAGACTTGTTTGGTATGGCACCTGCTGCTCACTTATTTTTAGGAGAGAAAATATACATTCTTGAGCATAAGGGCCTGAAGGATTTTTATACCCAAGGAAAAGCCTAAATGTGCCAAAATGTTGGGAGCTGAATTTTTAGGCGGGTAGCTTAATTTGCTTCTCTCCCATGGGGTTCAAGGAGCTGAGATCACAGTGAAAAGAGCTCCCAGCCTCATGACCCCTCCATGTCCTTCCTGTAGGAGCCTTAGTGGGAGGCCATCGTGAAGACTGCTTCAAGCTTTTGATCACTTGAGCTGCAGACTTATTACAGCAGGCAAAAGGGTGAGCTTAAGAAAAGAAGGAAGAAAGCTGGAATTCCAAGTATTTGCTTAGTTTTAAAGAGAGCTTCAGCCTTCATGATCCCTTAGAGTGATCTTAACGTTTCAGAAATGAGAAAACCTGACCTAATTATTTTCTAAGCTCTCTGATACTGTCATACCTTATGCAATGTTCTGCTACCTTTACAGCATAAAGGGTTGGAGGAGAGTGCTGAAGCTGTGTCTACACATGAGAGGTTAAATGAGAAAGGAGGGTGTACTTCTATATGTCTGTATCACTCATGCCTGCTGTGAGAGTGCTTTGGTACAAAACTGATGTCTAGTATGGTGGCCAGTGGCCACCTGTTGCTATTTAAATTTGTTAGTTAAATTTAAGTATTGTTATACATTCAGCTCAATTCCTTGGCCACACTAGCTACATGAGGCCACTATATTAGATATTGTAGATATGGAATATTTCCATCATCACAGAAAGTTCTATAGACAGCAGTAGACAGAGGTCTCCTTCATAAGACAGGACTTACTCTTAGGAAGAGAAGATTTGGAAATTATTTGGAAAATAATTTTAAAAATTGGGGAAAATATTTGGAAAGCAAAATATTTAAAGCTTTTCAAGTTAAATAAATTAAAGACCCATGTGTTTGCACAATCTAATTTCTTGTAACCAAACTGATGTGTATTTGAAATGTGTGGTGCTTCCCACTTACGTATCAAATAATTTTCCCATTGTTCCCCATCACTGACTCTCTACCCCAAATTTCCCACACACTTTATGAGTGGCATTTATTCTCACTTCCTTGCCTTTGTTTACACTGGTATTTTGTCTACGAAGGAAGGATAGCCTGTCCGTCCTTTGCTGCTTACCTCAAACCAGCCCCTCCTTCCAGGTTGCGTCTACATGTCATCTCTTCTGTGAAGACTTCTTAAATCACTATTCAGTTCATCGCTTTCTGTTGCGATAATTTGCCACCAATTTTTTGTATTACTCTTTGATTGTTTCATGTGATAGTTTTTGTTTCTCAATTAGAATAGAGAATCTTTGAGAATATGGATCCGGTCTCATATTCTGCTCTTCACACGTGACCTTTGCCATTGCAGTCAGGAAATTTAACACCAATTACTTTGATCTACACTTCCTATTCCACTTTTCTTGATTTTCCCAATAATATTTTTTTATGAAAAGCAATTTTGGTTTTCTCTTGTAAGTTCCAGTTTAGGATCAGGTATTGCTTTGTATGTCCCTAAATGTGATTTCTCTAACATTTCCTCATGTTTAGAATCAAGGTTTTCACTTTTGAAAGCACGACTAGATAAATGATGCTATGTTACTGTCAAGGTATTATGAAGTGACATCATGTCTGTTTCTTCTTTATAGGTGATGTTAATTTTGATCATTTGATTTAGGCATTGTTCAGTTTATCTAAAATGTAATAGTAATTTTTTTAACTTAATAACTGAATATGGGGACATACTTTGGGATGTACCCTCTTCCCATCAAACTCTTCTGTTCCCTAGATTTAACAACTATGATTATTCTAGCTTGGATCAATTCTTAATATTATGATTGCAAAAAGGTGGTTTTCAAAATTTATACTTTTTTCTTATATTTTTATAAGTCAGCATTCTATTATAGGAATGAATTTTCTCTTAATGTATTTGTTTATTTGCTTGCTTATTTATTTATAGTGTGGATTAATGAGTTCAATTTTATTAATAGGTTGTAATCTGTTGCTGTCCTTGTTTACTTCAATAATCAAATCCCTCAAATTTGGCCAGTTGGAGCTTTTTCCAGGTGTCTTAGGTATCCTTATAACATATTTCTGCTTTTCTAATTTTTATTATTCCTTTACTTTGTGGCATAACAATATATTTTAGCATCATCTTTACTTTGTTTGCTCCAGCCCAGGAATCAGTCATTTATTTAAGAAGCCATGGTTCCTTCTGGTGGGGAATGGCATTTAGAATCAAGATCTGGGTACGAGTCTGCAATTTGGGTAGGGCTTTGTGGGAAGGGTTGCCTCTATTCCATGTGCCTTCAGCTGGGATTGCTCAACTGAGATGTTCTCTTAGTTTGGCTGCTATAAGACATTGCCATAGAATGGGTGGCTTCAACAAGTATTTATTCCTCATGTTTTGGAGGCTGGAAGGTCAAGATCTGGGTGCCAGCATGGTCAGGTTCTTGGGGAGGGCATGCTTCCTGGTTATTTTCTCACACAGCCTTTCCCTCATGCAAGGAAGGAGGGAAATCTTATGTCTCTTCCTCTTTTTGTAAGGACCTACTCATCAGACGGCTCCTGACTTCCTTTAACCCTAACCACCTCCCAGAGGCCTCTCCTCCAAATACCATCACATTGGTAATTAGGGTGTCAACATACAATTTTCGGGGGACATCGCACACTCAGTTCAAACCTGATTTCCTATACTCAAATAAATAATATCTTCCCATTTGTTCAAATGTAGGTTTTGCCTTTTTAAAAAAAGTTTTCTTCATGTAGGTTTTCTACATTTCTTACTAAGTTTATTTTATGCATTTGCTATTATAAATAGGGCTTTCTTTTCCATTATATAGCATTTGCTTGATTATTATCTGTGCATATGGAGGCTACTAATTTTTAGGTGTTAATTTTATAGCATTTTCATTTGCTGATTTAAAAAATAGTTGACAGTTTATTATATTCTCTAAGGGTTTTAAGGCATATCATAATTTTATCTGCAAATAGCAATTGCTTTACTTCTTTTTGGACTCTTATAATTTTAACTTTTTGCTCTTCTCTAGTTCTATGGGCTAATATCCCCAATATATTATCAGATCTAATAGAGTAAGGGTCATCCTAGCATTGTTCCTCACTCTCGTTAGAGCATCTCTAATGGTGCTCCATTAAGTAAGATTTTTGCTTTAGGACTGAGGTATCTGTATATATTTTATTAAGGTAAGAAAATGATATCCATTCCTACAATCTTAAGTATTTTTATTAAGATAGGTGTTTCACTTTGTTACATGTCGTTTCAACATATTTGAAGATAATTATAACATTTTTCTTTTTAAACCTATTAATCTGTTGAATTCTTTTAATCAGTTTAATAATGCATAATTCTTGCATTCCTAATATAAATTCTGCTTGATCATGGTGTATTCATGATGTGCTGTTGAAGTTTGCTTGAAAATGTTTTACTTACGATTTGTGCCTCAATAGTCCTATGTTATATTAGTCTGTAATTTTCTCTTTATGGTGCTACTTTTATCAGGTTTAGATATAAATATTACAATTGCTTTATTAAAAGAATTTGAAAGTTCTCTTCCATATTCTGTTCTCTGGGACAATGGATATACCATTAGTCCTATCTGGTGACCACCAAGCTTTAGTAACATTTCCCTTGTGAAACCACCTGGACTTGTGCTTTTTTGTTGGATAGCTCCTTCATAGCTTTTGCCATTTCTTCCTCAGAAATTGATCATTTAATCTTTCTATTTCTACCAAGTAAATTTGGTGAATTAAATATTCATAGAAAATTATGCATTTCATCTAGCTCTCTAATATTTTTATATATATGCAAATTAATTTTGTGATATAAAATCTTCCTCTGTATTATTATCCCTTGTCATTTCTCATTCCTTATTTCTATATTTTCTCTTTTTTAAAAATTAAATTGGCTAGCAAGTTGTCTATTTTGCTGATACAGTTTTAAAAACTAAAATTTTTGTTTCATTTGTTTTTTTCTCTACCTCATTAACTTTCCATTTTAACTTTATTATTTCTTTCTTTGCACTTTCCTTTAGTTTTCTTTGTTATCCTTTCCTAATTTCTGAGATGGGTATTTAAGTTATTTTCATTTTTAGATTTTATTGATAAAGCTTTCAAAGCTATGAATTTTATTATAATCATCATTTGTAAATATATCTCATCAATTCTGATATATAGTATTTTTATTAGCATTATTTTATAGAAATTCTTTAATATCTGTATTTTTCCTTTTACTAAAAAAGTGTTCAGTTGAAATTTGTTTTCTGGTGAAAGCCTATTTTGGTGTTTAGTGTCAATTTAAATTTCTAGTTATAGTACATTGTGATCAGGGAGCATTTTTGTAATTTTTCTACTTGATGAGAGTTACCAACATTGTCTTTGCAAATTAATGTATGATCAATTATTGTGAATGCTTGCTGTTCTTGAGAAGTTACATTTTTTATTATCAGGGTGAATTTTTACATATGTATTTTTAAGATCTACACTATTGATTGCATTCTTTCAGTCTACTAAAACATTACCTAAATATTGTAAACTTAAGCTTGTCTTATACTGAGAACATGTTAAAATTGCCTATTATTCTGCATTTTTTTCTATTTCTTTTGCATCTCCTGTAGTTTTGCTTTATATAGGTAGCTGTTTGATTATATATATATGTCTGTGATTCATACACACACACACACACACACACATATATATGCACACGCACACACACATAAAATTGTAAATTTTGGCTTTTAATGTTATAAAATATACTTTGTCTCATTCATGGTTTTTTCCTTGAATTCTACTTTGATATTAAGATTGCCACCTTGGTCTCTTTTTTTCTGTTACCCTAAATCTCTTTTTCTGTCTATTTATTTTAAACCTCTTTGAGTTACATTATTTTAGATTTTCTCTTTTACGGCACAGAGTTGGGCTTTACTTTTGAGTAGATCTGAAATCATTTTCTCTTAATAGTAAACTTAGGCCAGGTGCAGTGGCTCATACTTGTAATCCTAGCACTTTGGTAGGCTGAGGTGAGAGGATAGCTTGAGCCCAGGAATTTGAGACTGGCCTGGACAACATAGTGAAACCCTGTCTCTACAAAAACAAAAATAAAATTAGCCCAGGCATGATGATGTGTAATCCCAGCTACTTAGGAGGTTGAGGTGAGAGGATTGCCTGAGTCTGGGAGATCAAGGCTGCAGTGAGTAGTGATGTGCCACTGCACTCCAGCCTGGGAGACAGAGAGAGAGAGAGACCTTGTCTCAAATAAAGAAAAGAAAATTCAAATTAAGCCTAGTTACATTTGTTGATGTGACTAATATATTCAGTCTCAACACTGTCATATTACTTTATGCAACAGAATCTTTGTTATCATTCTTTGTTCTCTTAATAAATGTCTTTTAGTATTTAGAAAGGTTTGTATATTTAATGTAATGATCAGTTTTGTGTCTATACATTTTATGGTACCCTTTTTTTTTCTACTTAACTTTTTACTACTGTTTGTTGGTTTTAAATTATACCATTTGACTCCTATTTCCTATTAAATGATCAATTATTCAATTTTAATTTTCTCTTTCTCTCTTTTTCTCATAATCAGTTACATTTTTACACTTTATCAGAACATAGAATGTTTACATACTGTTTTCTCATTCATGCCCCCCGTTTTAGTCTTTAATCTTTGATTACATGTATTAATCTCTCACTGTTAGTTCTTTTGCTAAACTTTTCTAGTCATCTCTTGATTGCATGGAGCTCGTCCTCTAGTAAATCCTTTCGGAAATACTTCTAAGAAGAGCATTTCTAAGAAGAGTATTTTCCTGAATCCTTGCACATTTATAGTTGTCTTTCTGTAGCTTTGCTGCTTGCAGAAGAGCTTAGTTTCATATACAATCCTTGACTCCTGCTTTCTCTCCTTGAGTTTTTTGGAATTACTGATAACTCATGTTTTTCTTTGTAGGTTTCTGCTTGAGAAATCGTATACTTGTGTGCAGTTTTGTTACCTTTATCATAATTAGTTAAGTCCTCAGTTTTATTAGACTGTCTCAGAGTTGATCATTCCAGGTCAATTTTCCCAGGTATAAGGTGAACCCTTTCAATATGTAGATTTTCTTTTTCTCTTATTTCTGGAAAAGTTTCTGAAATAATTATATATATATATATATTTACACACACACACACACACACACATACACACATACACATACATACTCTTAATGTATGTATTATATGTATATAACATATATACATTTATATATAACATATATATAGAGAGAGTGCCCTTTAAGTAACTCCAATTATGCATATGTTGGATTTTCTTAGCTTTCTTTTTCAACCATTTTCTTTGACTCATTTTACTCCATTTTTTCATGTTCATTCTTTGTCGTTCTTTTTGTCTTTATTCAGTGACTCTTATAACTTAATTTTGTTTTTCCTGTGTAATTTTTGTCTTCATTTTTGAATTTTTTTCTTTAATTTTTTCTGAAGTGCAACCATGATTTATTGCATTTTTCAAGTTACTTTTTGCTTTTATTCTTCATTTTAAAATTTCTGACTTTAGGTATTTTAATATCTACAAATGATTAAGGAAATTAAATTTTGAATACAGGATTCTAGTTTTATCTCATGATCACTTTTCTTGAGCTGTATGAATTCAGATTCTCACTATTTTTTTTTAACATTTGTTCTATATACACTTTGTCTGAGTTCTTGTTTTTATAATATTCCAAGGCATTTCAGTGACAGAGCTTTCTATTGAAGATTACTTTCTTGTGCTAGAATAGTGAAGTGCAGTTTCTTTAGTGGATAATCATTTAGGGTAGGATTTGGTGCTACTTGTATTCCCCTTTTCTTTCTGCGGGATGCTTCACTTTTTCTTTCCATTTTCTTATGTTGCCTTAATGCCACAACTTTAAGACAGTAGGTGTCTTTTTCTGTCTTCTTCCCCAAAAATGCTTTTTAGAGATATCAGTAGAACTTCTGGTTTCACTCACTTTCAAGCTTTTTCTCTGTTTTCAGTACTATAAACTACCAAGTCGTAGACCTAGCACATTCTCTTTCTGGTAGTTATTTTTAGCTGGGTTTTTTATTAAGTCTTAGGCATTCTTCTCTTTTTTACCCTGAATATCCCAAAGGCAACTTACCACCCTCTAAACTTACAACGTTGCAGTGGCCATGGGAGCGCCATTGGAATTTGGTGGGGTTTTCCCCTACTTACAGGTTCGTGGTGTTATCTGTCTTCTAGTAATTTTGAAGAGATGGTTTGTGTTGGTTTTGAGTTTCTTGTTGAGCTTAAGACATTTTGGTCAAATGTGTAGAGTTTAGGATTCAGAAAGCTGCTTTTATGCTAGGATTAGCTAGAATCTCTCCAATAACTTCTAAGTTTTTCTTTTTACTCATGATGATCTATGTTTTATTATAATGGGCCCGGATATAGATTTATTTTATATATTGTTCTTGTCACTTAAAGCGTACTTCAAATCTGAGAACTTAGGATTCATCAATTTTGGAAAATTCTCTCATATATATGTGTATGTGTATAAAACTGTGTTTCTGTGTGTGTGTATGTGTGTGTGTGTAAAATAATTCTTTCCTGATAGAACTCTGGTGGTTATATGTTAGAGTCTCTGAAACTCTCTTTCTGTCTTTTAATTACTTTTTTACCCTTTATTTTCTTGTATCCTTATACAAGGAAATGGATGAATTTCTCAATGGTATTTTCTATTTCACTAATTCTTTGACTATGTCCATCTTTAATTTATTGCATATGTTGACTTTTTAAATATCATTGACTACATGCATTATTTCTAAGATTTCTGATTGTTTTTCTTTTATATACATTGTACTTTTAAAATTCGTAAATGTTAATAGTTTTTATTCATTTATCTCTTTGAGCATCTTAAGCATGTTTATTATAATTCTTTGTCAAATGTCTTTTAAAATATATATTTCCAGAGTAAGCCTCCTAAGTAGCTTGGAATACAGGTACATGCCACCACACCCAGCTAATTTTTGTATCTTTAGTAAAGATGGAGTTTCACCATGTTGGCCAGGATGGCCTCGATCTCTTGATCTCGTGATCCACTTCCTCGAGCATCCCAAAGTGCTGGGATTATAGGTGTGAGCCACCATGCCTGGCCACTTGTTTGTATTCTCACATTAGATTATATGCTCCATGAGGGCAGATACCAAGGCTTGATTACCATTTTATCCCCAGTGTCTGGTACAGAGTCTCACAGATCAAGTTTAATATACATTGGATAAATAAGTGAATGTGAATTTAGATGTCTTTTTCCCTCCTAGCTTTAACTTTCTAAGAACTTTTACAGGTTGTCATTCATAGCCCCAGGGTAACAGATTAAGAAGTAGTTGTGAACAGCACCACAGCATGAAGCTGCAGTTTGAGCAGTTTTCCTCTATAATATACCAGCCTTTCAGAGTGCCTGGTGTGACACCACTATCATTTTTGCAGAGCGCCAATAAAAATGATTTGATATTGTTAAAAATGATTTCTCAAATGTGTTTCTTAGGAAGAAAGGAAAACCAAAAAAATGAGGTTTAAATTTTTTTTTTTTTTGAGGAAAGAAATAAGAGTGAAGAAATAAAGGAGGAAGGGAGGGCAAATGAAACAGGAACAAATCTGTGGTAAGCCTACATGTAAGAGGCAGTGTTATAGAAAGGATAGAGTGTGGATTTTAGAGTCAGAACTGAATTTGAATTCTTTCTCAGCTACTTATGAGCAGTTGCACAAGTCAACTCCAGTGCCCTCTTATAAAATGAACATCATAGCCATCATACAGAGTTGTAGAGGATTAAGACTCCCTATGTAAAGGGCAAATACAATATGTGATATATAACAGATATTTAACAAATGGTTGCCACACCAACCTCATCATTACAACCACCATTATCATCATCAAGGAACTAACCACATGTGAAAAAGGAGAACAGAGGGGCTGTGAGTGTCTTCTGACCACCTGAGTCTTAGTATCGCCTGTGAGTTACTGTTGATGCCTCATACTTGATGATTTTATTTTATTTTATTTTTTGCCTTGTGTAAATCTAAGACTGTTGAAATCTATCATGATGTCATTTTATAGATAGTGCACTTGCTGGTTTAAGAGTAAATCCTCCCTCTTAAAATTCTAAAAAAAAATAATAATAATTAAAAAAAAAGGAGAAGGAACCCATGAAATGGAAGAGACAGGTAAGAAGACAGAAACAGCAGGGAGATGACATGGAACCCTACTAGTCACTGACCCAGCCCTGATAACTGAAATGGATTAGAGGGAGTCAGAAGGAAGATTTGTCTGAAGAAAGAGG
Organism: Saimiri boliviensis; assembly: GCF_048565385.1. Classification (NCBI taxonomy): domain Eukaryota; kingdom Metazoa; phylum Chordata; class Mammalia; order Primates; family Cebidae; genus Saimiri; species Saimiri boliviensis. The sequence goes on from NC_133450.1 coordinate 161,193,608, forward strand.
AGGATGACCCATGGCTCCTTCACCATCGGACTAATGATTCATTCTGGTATTTTGAGCAGAAAATGTGTTACTGAGCAACCAGAAGACACCATGGAACACAATTTACATACCCTGTCTCATTGTGACGTAGATATTTTATCACCCAACTTTTAAATTAAGAAATAGCCATTTGGAGGAGCTAAATAAATTGTTCAAGTTGATATGACATAACCATTAAAGACAATGTCTGGGATTAAAATTAAGATCTAATTAGCTACAAAAGCTGTAACTGTTGCACTACTGTAAGAAAGAGACAAGATGCAGGAGGGAGGACAGCTTGGGTTACACATATTGGAGTTGTTTTGATTTGATGGTAGGGCAACGGAGAATTATAGGTCCTATTTTTATAGCTGCATAGTGAGTAGAAAGATGCTTAACCTCACTGTCAGAGCCACCTCATAGAGAAAAAAAATGCTAAGTGCCTTGAAAATAATTTACTTTCTAACTCCTGGAGGGTGGTGGTGGTGGTATAATCTTCATTGTTACAGCTGATGGATACAAACGTCAGAGCCCTTTAGCTTTGTCAGCTTGTGAGTGCAAGTATGGCTTGATTAACATAAAAAACCTAGTTTCCATGGCACTGAGCCTCAGTTTCTAAATCTTAAAGGGCCAGCAGTCCAAGTTTTCATAGTTTCCCTATTTAAAGTATTCCCAGTAATTCCTAAAGCATACTCTCAGATTATCCTCGTGTCTTCGTGCTGCTTCTCCAGCTGTGCAAGAAGTGCTCAGCCTCATTTCCAGGAAATTCCTCAGAGCTGCTGTTCCCAGCTATGAATCTGTTCTAATGTCTCTGATTAACTCCCCTTAGATGCGAGGGGAGCAGGGAATCTACTTATTCTCCACCACATTTTCATTGCTGTTGGATCTGGAGATCCTGGAATAGCATTGATCCAGGAGCCAGAGCTCTGCTGAATTCTCAATGCTGCTGGAAAACCTGGGATCCATGACACTCTTATGAAATGAGAAGGAGTGCCCAGCTGTGTTTTGCTCAGTTAAGTTCAGACCTACAGCAAAGTTGCTTGAGGCCAAACATGTCACAGTATTTAGTGATACAGTCCTTTAAACAGTCCAAACCTCCTCTTTGCCAGTTGTACAGATGAGAAGTTTTGAAATCCATCTCCCAGAACCCACAATCCCCTCCAAGCCCTAGACCCTATTACTGTTTAAGGTATTCATAAATTATGATGTGGATGTACATTTCTGCTTTAGTGCCTCAAATCTGATAGGGCCATAGGGCGTTACTGATCTCAAAGGAGTAGAGTGACATTTTAGGCATTACTGTGAAAAAGTTGGAAGTCAGGGCTTTTCTCTGTGCCTCAAATCACATATGCCTAAAACAGAGTCTGGCAAACCTTTTGTAAAAGGCCACAGGATAAATATTTTAGGCTTTGTGGGCCATAGAGTCTCTGTCACAATTATGCAACTCTACTGTTGCAGTATGAAACAAGCATAGGCAATTACATAAACAAATGGGTGTGACGGTGTTTTAGGAACATATTAGCACAAAATCAGGTGGCAAGCTGTATTTGACCCATTGGCCATAGTTTGCTAACCTCTAGCCTAAAGCATGGCCTTTGGAATCATTCTTCTATTTGAATTATCATTCTGTTATTCACATCCGTGCTGCACCCAGACATGTTCTTTAGTCTCCCTGAACCTCAGTTTTATGGGATTGTGCCACTGACCTCATTGGCCAACTGTAAAGATTAAGAAGATACATGTACAAAACTATGCCCCCAACCAAAATAACTTGCCTAACATATAGCTAGCTAGCATCCTGTTAAGCTCATTCATTCTCCTCTGCTGTTGTTTGAATGTTTGTGTTCCTTCCAAATTCAAATGTTGAAATCTTAACCACCCAAAGTGATAGTATCTGGAGGTAGAACCTTTGAGAGGTCCTCATAAAAGAAAACTCAGACCACTTTCCTCTTCTGCCATTTAAGGATTTAGCAATAATTCACCTTCTTTGAGTCAGAAGGCAGGTCCTCATCAGACATGTGTCTGCCTTAATCTTGGACTTCCCAGCTTCCAGGTTTGTGAGAAATAAATTTCTTTGTTTATAAGCCACTCAGTTTATGATATTTTGTTATAACAGCCTAAATGAAGTAAAACATCTTCCTTTACCTCTAGTCACTTTTTCTAATTAGCAGTCCTGATTAGAGGACTATGGCCAGGGCAGTAAGCAACCAGGGAGGTTTTATCCGCGGATAGATGTCAACACTGGGAGAAATGGGACTCTCAGTTTCAGATTCAAAGTATGGAGCCCTGAGGTGAGCTTTTCACCACATGTAGCTGTTTCTCTTCATCCCCTTATAGGGAATTGAGATTCAGGCAAAAAGTTGACATGATAGTTGGGGAGAAAGACATTTATTTCCTGTACTTGGCAAGAAGAAGGATTCCAAAGTCTCCTCTGCTATAACACCCTGTACCCTGCTAGAAAATATAAACTGGGGTGATCTGCATCGGGATGAGAAAAGGTCTTGTGTGTGGACCGCATCATCCCCAAACTCAGGGGCCAAGCACACACCTTTGGCTGCTGGAAGGCAGAGTGCCCACTAGTGTTGGTGATGTGGATAACTTGGCTGAGTGAGGAGGGAGGCAGCAGGAGGCTCAGCATCTCAACATATGCTTTATGAGGCGCTCTCTCTCTCCCTTACTTCTCTTTACTTTATGATGGTGGGGGGTAGTTTGCACAATTGGTGGGAGCCAGGTGTTCGCCTTCCTTTGCAAAGCAGGAGCCAAAGAAAACTTCAGGGCAACTTCTAACAAAACCATCTTTACTTGTTTCTGGCTGCCAAGTTATGAATCCGATGAATCTTCCATCCCTTCATTTAAGCTACAAGGCTCAGGCTATATGATTGGCAACTCACTTGTTTGTTTGTTTGTTTGTTTTCTGATGATGATTAGCTAATGCTTCTTTGGGATTGGCATTCCTGATTATTTGAGTTGAGTGCAGCCAGGGGGCCTGGAGCACTGACCCTCCCTGATCAGGTCAGCCTTACCTCAGTAGTCCTCTCTCCACCCCACATCCCTACCACTACCTTTTGTGAATGTCCTAAGGAACTCTGAAGAGCATTTCCCAGGTACATGTACAGCAATATTTTCAAATGGCACATTTGCAACCCAGAAAATACCTCTAAGATTTATTTGTATACTTTCACATACATTTGTTGATTGGTTGAATAGGAAAAATGATGTGAATTTGGAACCGATATTTCTTTTTCTTTATGAAAAATGGGAAACATGTGCAGAACATGTAGGTTTGTTACATAAGTGTATGTGTGCCATGGTGGCTTGCTGCACCTATTGACCCATTCTCTAATTTCCCTCCCCTCACCCGCTACCCGACACCAGGTCCTGGTGTGTGTGGTTCCCTCTCTGTGTCCGTGTGTTCTCAATGTTCAACTCCTACTTATGAGTGAGAACATTCAGTGGTTGGTTGTCTGTTCCTGTGATAGTTTGCTGAATATAATGGATTCTAGCTTCATCCATGTCCCTTCAAAGGATATGATCTCCTTCCTTTTTTTTTTTTTTTTTTTTGAGACGGAGTTTCGCTCTTGTTACCCAGGCTGGAGTGCAATGGTGCGATCTTGGCTCACCACAACCTCCGCCTCCTGGGTTCAGGCAATTCTCCTGCCTCAGCCTTCTGTGTAGCTGGGATTACAGGCACTCACCACCATGCCCAGCTGATTTTTTGTATTTTTAGTGGAGACGGGATTTCACCATGTTGACCAGAATGGTCTCGATCTCTTGACCTCATGATCCACCCGCGTCAGCCTCCCAAAGTGCTGGGATTGCAGGCTTGAGCCACTGTGCCCAGCGATCTCCTTCCTTTTTATGGCTGCATAGTATTCCATGGTATATATGAATCACATTTTCTTTATCCAATCTATCATTGATGAACATTTGGGTTGGTTTTATGTTTTTGCTATTGTAAATAGTGCTGTAATAAACATATGTGTGTGTGTGCCTTTACAGTAGATTATTTATATTCCTTTGGGTATATACCCAGTAATGAGACTGCTGGGTCAGTGGTTTTTCTGATTGTAGATCCTTGAGGAATTACCGTTCTGTCTTCCACAATAATTGAACTCTTTTACATTCCCACCAACAGTGTAAAAGTGTTCAGAATCTGTATTCAAATTCTAACTATACCATTTGCTTCCAAAGAGGCCTTAGGTTAGCTTTAATTTTTCAGAGTGTAAGTTTCCTCACTGGCAAAGAGAAGATATGATAAATACTTACATTGTAGGGTTGCTATGATAATGAGAGAACAAATATATAAAGTGCCTATTGCAAAGACTGATATATCCTAGACACTCAATACTTGGATGCTAGCATAATTATTATGAAAGAAAGGCCAGAAGGAGGAGGGGACAGAGGCAAGGTGTCCGGAAAAGAAGAATAGCAGGACGTGAGGTTGGGGTAAGTCCGGGACATATTCTGAAGGGCCTCAGAGGTTCTGGAAAGTTTGGATTTTAATTAGTAGCTATCAGATCTATTTAAGTCAGATTAGAGTAGATATATTAGAAAAGAGGCTGGTGATTTAGAAAGAAAAATCTGCCATGCAGGAAGAAGATGAAGAGATGGCTGTTAATTGAAAGATAGTGACTTGACCAGGCAGTGGAATTGGATATGTAGGGGCAGCAGAGTACAGAGTTCAAGAACAGGGATGCTGAACCCAGCTGCCTGGGTTTTCCCAGCTCTATCATTTTTGAACTGTGTAGCATTGAGCAAGTTATTTAACCTCTCAACACCTCCATTTCTTTCCCTCTAATATGGAGACAGGTATAGTGCCTTCCTCACAGAGTTGTAAAATTCGAAGGCAGGACCTGGAACATGATGAGCATTTTTTAGACAAAAACATAATTCATAGTAGAAAATCAGTTTCACTTGGCCACAGATTGAGAGTGAGGATGCAGGCTAGAAGAATGGAAAACAGATCTGAGGCCTCATCTTGAGAAACTGACTGTGTGCTCGTGCCATCAGCTGACATAGAAACAAGAGAATAAATGATTTTGAGAGCTTACATAATAAGTCTGGAGCCTGGAAGGAGGTCAGGACTGGAGATGTAATTTGGGAATTGCGTTTTGGAGCATAATGGGGGTGAATGAGCTCATCCAATGAAATTAGGTAGTTAGACAAGGATGGTACTATAGAAATAATTTGGGATATATTCATATTCTTCAGATGAGTTGAGATCTATGACTTGAATAAGAAGGGAGCTGAGTGACAAGAAGAGATCCAACAAACTTTGGGGTGGTAAAAGCTCAAAGTAGAAAGAATTATGTCTAAGAGGGTGGTCAGCAGGGTCAAAGGCCAAATAATTCTATGAATTTATCATCATACAGTTTACATCCCCTGGGCCCTGTCTCTAATGTTCCTGGTAATGAGCTCTGCCTTTGTGTCCCATGAATTTCCAGCTGCTTACATTTTCAGTCATGTAATGAATCCCAGACACATGCACATATCAACCATGCAGCAGAGAAAGAATGACTCCCACGCAGCCCAGCGCACATGCACTCAGACACACACAGGAAAGCCCGACCTGGAAAATGAATTAGTTTAGCCAAGAGGGAATTTTTTTTGTCCATAAGTCGAACACTAATGGTTTTCTGTAAGTTAATGAAAATGGTGCTAATCGGCTCCCCTGTCCCGCTTTCCAGAGCCCACTCTTCCCCGCCAAACTGCGAGCCTCGTGAATGGCCTTGTTTTTGTGTTGTGGCCACACAGTGCATGTAAGTCATCACTAAGGCATAGGCTTCATTAACTCAGTTTGCAGGGTTATCACCTAAATTCTTAAAACCCAGAAGAATGGCTTTCAAAGTTGGCTCTCCCTCGCCCTTGACTCACTAACAATGGGATGAGCAGAATCTCTGCTACCTCTGGAGGGAAGGGTCAGTCCACAGTTCGAGGCCGGCTCTCTGTTTCTGGGAAGGACTGCATCCCGAATGCTCCAAATTATTATTTTAGGTTTCTAGAGAACAAGCGGTGTTTGATTCCATTAAAAAATAAACAGCTTTCATTAAGTAGTCAGTAAGAACATGCTCCTGAGTAAGTAGCCAAGGATGCCACCAGGTAGAATCCCTGTCTTCCAACTCACAGTGAGTTGGGGAAAAGAAAACAGATAACAAGCAGTGATGGAGAGAAAGGAAAAATATGTGCTTTGGGGCTTTGAAGAGGTGGAACAAATACGAAGTAATTGCCTCTATTTTCAGATTGTTAATGTTATGAAAAGACTGAAAATAGGAAAGTGATTACTATTGATTCTATGACGTACTTTTCAGGGTTCCTTTTATTTTGGGTGGAAAAAAAATGAAAATTGCAATATACAATGAGAGATAATGTTGGCAAAGAGACTTTTTATCAGAACAATTAGAATAGGTGAGCTTGGTAATTAATTAATCAACACATATGTATTATATGCGTGTGATGCAGCAGGAACTCTGCTAGGTGTTGGGAATGCAACTGGCCTTGTTTGGAATGCCAGGCACTTGTTGACATTTCCTGGAAGTCCTTCTTTTCTACAGAGTGAATGTAGGGGTGGTGAGGGCGACTGTGGAGAAAGGGATACATCCAACTCTGTATTGTTACATCCTTACAGAACTCCTCTGAACCTTGACTGAATGGTTGTTTTGCTGATGCATCAAGCATTTTCCTGTCTCGCTTCCACCATTAGTGTTGAAAACCCAAAGGGTGGGAATAGATTGTCCATTCCACAAGTCATTTGTAGAGATGTTTAGTGAATAGATAGAAAATGCACAGCAGTTAAATGTTAATTAATTCCGTTATTGAGAAGCATATTCATTTTATGCTATTTATGAAGGTTGTCTTGTAAACAGATTCCTATTACTGTTTTCAACCATTCAATTTTCCTAAGTCACTGATCCTAAATGTCCATTCATTTCTACTAGCTCTAGAGACTAAATCCTCACTGACCATTACCACAAAGTGCAACTCAGAAGCATGTAGTGTGTCTGTTTTGTCCTCTAAAAAATGCCTGCTAAGGAAGGCGAAGTGCTTGAGGGAGCCCCAAGGACAGGATTTGAGGAAGATAATGATGATAATGATAATGATAGGGTAATGGAGGTGGCAATGTTGGTGATGACAATATTGGATTTATTCCCTGTTTTGATGCTGAATGAAGACGAGAATTGTGGTGTGAGTAACTTGTCTTTCCAGGTGTATTAAAGGCAGTTTGTGGTTTTTAACAGGTGCACAAAAATGTGTTCACTGGGGAGAGAGTTTGTTAGACATTCCAACTTGGAAGGACAGCTGAGGAATGAAGGGACAGATTTATCCGTCTGCCAGGAAAATGAAGTAAACCTGCAGCCAGTACAGGGGGAGTGTTTGAAAGTAACCTGGCCCAACTACAAATCCAAGGCCAGTTATGTGATTTGGGGTGATCCAGTAAATGCTGTCTCCATTTCCTTATTTTAAGTGGGGTATAATTTCCTACCTTTCAGGGCTGATTGTGAAGACTTAGTTGGGTTATGGGGTAAAGCTTCCACATAGCTCCTAATGCACAGACTAGTCGCAAAAAATGTTCTTACTCTACACACCTTCCCCGTGATCATCAGTTTTCTTATCTAGAAAATGGGATAATAATATGTGTATCACTTGTGATAATGTATGTGAGAGCAGAGATCACTTTGTAAAACAGAATCTTATAGTCTTGCAAGTATTATATCCTGGTGAAACATGGGCTATTAGGAGAGAGCAGGTCCTTTGGAAAGTCCTTACAAATCTTTGGAATTTTTCAAGTTGCTCCAACTTTGAATACAGATTCAATGTCAACGTCATCCTCCAGTGGAGACCTACAGTCATTCTTTTGAACAGTGAGTCATGGGGAGACTGGAAGGTGGAAGCAGAGGGTGAGATAATGAAATTGCCCCTTTGGGAATTGGTTCTGCCATTCTGGCTGTGGAGGAAATGCTGATCCATCTGTAGCCAGTTGGGGAGAAAGAGCAAGAGACCGAAGCACTGCAGAAGAGCTGCCAGGAATACATGAGGCTTTGCAAAGTTCATCTGTTTGGTGCTTGCCACAAATGGCAAAAGGAGCTGGGCCACAGCCACAGAGAGGGAGGCCGAGGGGGAACTGTCATTGCTAAGCCCTGGAATATCTTTTGAGAGTGGTTCTGAATTGGTCACTGCTCTTAATGGCTCAAGCGGGCCACCTGTGCAATGCCCACAGCTTCCACCGGCTCCTCCTCTGCCTGCCCATTTGTCCCTTGGCTAGAGCTGCATGGTGGCAGCTCCTTCTGCAACCAGCAGAGGGAAGGGAAGAGGTGGGACACTTCAATGTGGCTTCGGGATGATCTGTCTACATTTGGGTTCCCCCTTCACCTGATCAGCATGCTAATAACTCCCTTCCTTCCTGCCAAACTTCTTTATTGAAAAATTGAACCATCTTGTCTTTATTTTAAATTTTAAACAGGCATATTAATTTTATTGGCTAAACCACTCTGGAGGAAGAAAGGGGCTTTTTACCTTCCATGCCATGACATCATCTCATCTGTCACTTTTTAAAAGCCCTGTGTTTGGAATCGAGCCTCTTGGCAGCCTCTGCACTGGGCGGCAGCAACATTACAAAGAGAGAAGGGGGAAAAAGGCCATAAAGTGAACTGACTGTTGGAAATTTAGTGACATGGCTACAAAGAATCAGACAGGAGACCTAGAGCTGGAACAGCTGCTCCAGTCTTAAGAGTCTGAGCTCCGGAGGCAGCCAGCTCCCAGCACATTGCATTCTATGGCAGATGCCGACGGCAGCAGGAGCATTAGTGGTTATTAGAATGGGGATAAGGTTTGAAATTGTGTTTGGGCCAGTGTGTGAACGAACGACTGTTCTCTTCCATTCAACCTCTAGGGAAGTTGGAAGCATCTAATCTAGGAAAGGGTAAGCTTCTTTCCTTGACTCTGCAAATGGTGTCTTCTCTTCCTATGATTCTCAGGCCCTTGGGCCTTGAAAAGTTTAGTCAGCCTACTTCTCTCCCCAGTTTTCACTTCTACCATAGTCCAGGCTACCCTGTTTTCATTGCTAGGCTCCTGTAGTCTTCCAATTGTCATGCTGTCTTGGGTCAAGACTCCTGAGGAAAAAACCATTGAGATGAAAATTTGCACACAGAAAGATTACTGAGGACTGTTTCAGGAGTCATGAGTAATGAGAAGTGAGGGTAGCAGGTTTGGGCAGGAGGAGAAGTGAAACTGTGATTCAGATGAGAGTGATGAGACCTCAAATGCAAATGTGATGAGATCTCAGCTGATCCCACAGGGAGCTCTGGAGCACAGATAGCCCTTCAGAGCCACCTCAAATAAAGCCTTTGTAGCACTTCTGATTAGTCATCTGATGCCAGCTGTCTCCCGGGAGGGACATAGCCTCCTTGTGGCAGCTTCCTTAAAGCCAAGGGCTATTCTCAAAGAGGGATTTAACTGTGGGTTGTCAGCAACCAACTGTTCTGTAGCTGGAAAGATGTGCCTCAGTGCTGAAGTGGGGATCTGGGATACACATCAGCGTATCGACTACACTGCTCTCCATTTGCTCTTGTGCCCCCATCGTCTGTTCTCTCTCCTGTACTTTGAATTATCTTTCCAAAATGCAATGGAATATACCTTTCCTCTGCTGATAAAGTCATCAGTGGTTTCTTATTACCTCAAGGTAAAGACCCAGATCTTATGAGCTTTGCAAGGACTGAAACAATATGACTGTGCCTAGATTTCAGCGTCTTCTATTTCTCTGTGTCTCTATACTTAGGCAAGAACGACTGTGATGCGGTTCTCTCTCTGCCAGGCTTGTCTCCCCCTGTCCCCTATGGTAGATGTTTTCTTCTTTTCTTGTCATTCAGTGTTCCACTCCTCTTCCTAGTTTTGATAACTCCTGTTACATGACTCAAAAGCAGGGGAGCCTACCTCCTGGGCACCTGACCCAGCATTGTACAGCTTGGAGTTGCTGCTATTCCAGACTTTGTATCTTGAATTAGTGACAAAAAGACAAGGGACAATGAGACTTAATTACTGACCTCAGCAGCCACATCATGGAGCAGAAGTGGCTATGTGCTTGGCAGCAAGTCCAGGAGAGTTTTTGCTGCTAGCTTCTCTCAATTCCTGACATTTCCTGAGTTTATTCCTCCCTCCAGTCTTCCTGTAATTTGGTATATCACCCAATAGCTTCTTCTTACATTCTTCTTTTGATATACTTTTGCTTAATTATTCATCTTTTTTGACATCAACTCATGAGTCACTTCCTTATGGAAGCTTTCAATGGTGCCCCTATCCAGTGTAGGTCAATTTCCCTCTCATATCACCAAATTCTCTTCCTTCCGAACACGTATGTATCAGCTTGTAATCAAACATTAATGAAAGCGATTATTCCATTAATGTCTATCTTCCCAATTAAATGTTGAATCTTCTGAGAGTAAGACTGTATCTATTTTTGTTCACCTTTTTTTCCACCTGTCTAACACAGGGTCTAAAACTAATATCCGGGCACACATTTTAAATAAATAAAAGAATAATGAAAGTCAATAGGAATTGTTCACTGTAACATTTTTAAAAATGAGGAAGATATGAATATTGAGGGGAAAAGATGTGGTATTTTCCTGAAGGACTGAGAAAGCACCATCTTTGTTAGGCCCTGTCTTCATGCACTTGCCAATAATTTTCCATGTTTCTTTTCTTCTCTTTTCCTTTTGTGAGCTGTCCTAATGACATAATTGATTGCCTCTCTTATACTCTGATACTTATCATGTTTTAGAAGGGCTGAAATATTCCAGCTTCACATTTTTTTTGGATCTGGGTTTTCCCACTGTTTAGACAGAACTTTGCTTTCCTTCTTACCCTTAGTTGAACCCTTTAAAGAATTACTGATGAAATCAATAGGCAGCCCATGTGTGGAGCCAGATTCCTTTACAGAGACTTTATTAGATTTCCCTGGAGAACTGCAGTGACAAAGACATTCCTTCAGCAGAAAGAGCATTCGATGAGAGAAGCTCCCAATTGTTTCTTTTTTTGGGTCTCTACCAACCCTCACATTTCCAACTTTTAGGCTCAAACTTCATGTCCCTTCCATTTGATCCTCGCCAGGAGTTTGGTTTTCAGATGGCCTTGGGAGGTCTGGGGCCAGAGATGTATTAATGCTATAATCATAACTGTCCAGGACCACACAGCCACCAGGATATTTGTGGGGAGGATGAATAGGGTTGAGTTTCACAATCTGGAGGCCCCTTCAGATAGCACGGCCTAGCTTTATCCCACATCAGAGCACATGGGCTTCCAATGTGTTCTCTTTGCATAGAGCTGCATGTTATCTCTGGTTCCTGGACGCAAAGCCAAATTGGAAAAGGGATCCACTGACTTTCTTTGTCAACCTCAGCACCCATGATGGCATCAATGAATAGGGAGATTTTCCATAGGGAAAGGTAGTTGTTGCTCAAGAAGACAGCTTTCTCTTAACAGAAACCACTGGTCAAAGAGAAGGGAACAGAAGGAGTATCTGATGGGCTCCAGAGCTGTGTTAGGCAGTTTTACTCATGTTGTTACTGGATCCTCATACTATTCTTGACAAGTAGGTTTAATTATGCCTACTTGATAGACAAAAATATTGAGATTCAGAAAGGGCAAGTGACCCAGGCACAGCTATACAACATTAAAGTAGCAGAACAATGATTAAAATTGAAGATTGACTGATTCAAAGTCTGTGCTTTTCCCATTCTTCCAAGTTGTTGTGCTGAAAGGGCACTGTGGAACAGAGAATTCCTCTGCCTGCGAAGAGCTCATCCTGGAGGAGACTGCTGCTTGCATGCGGTGCTAATCTCTCTTATCTATGGATGCTGCTGGCATGGCTGCACCCCATATGTCTTGAGATGTCTATATTCAGAACTTTTTTCTGGGTATCCTATTTTTGATTGGCATGGCATCTAAAGCAGACAGGATGGTGTTGTGAAAATTGAAGGGAGCTTGCTTAAGAGTTGCGAAGTCTAAGATTTAGATTCCAGATCTTCCATTTACTAGTTGTGTGATTATGGGAAAGTTGATTTACTTCTCTAAGCTGCAGCCTCAAAATGGAAATCCTATTACCTTTGTGGCAGAATTCACTTTGTAATAAACAGAAGTCACGCTTCATTATTTTCTTTAAGGTAATTTATAATACATCAGATTCTAAGCTCTCTTTCACCTGGTTCATGAATAAAGCTTTTCTCAGATATCATAAGGGCTTCCCCTATTAGGGTTGCATAAGACTTATGTGTGGAAGACAGGCCTATGTGGTATATGCAAAATGGAGGTTGAGACTGGAGGGTTCAGTGAGGATTCCTGTACCAGCTCTGTATTCATAAAACCACCAGTAGGTTCTGTTCTGTGATAAATGGGAGTCAGAGAGAAAAACACACAGAGTCAGTCCTTTAGGTAAGGCTGAGGAAGCAGATAATGTTACAGTCAAGTGTGAGGAATATTATTATAGGGGAAGCACATAGAGTAACTAAACTAGTCTAGTGGGGAGGTGGTATCAAGAAAGCTCCTTAGCGGAAGTATTATTTAATCCACAATCCTGATTGTGTCAAAGCAAAGCAGTAATGAGGAAGAGTGTTTCAGGCAGAGGGAACAGCAGGTGCAAAAACCTGTAGCCCTGTTGTAATAAGTGAAGGAGATTCATTAAGCCTGGTACAGACAGTCAGAAAAGAGAGAGGCATGAGATGGAGCTGGGCAGTTGGGACCAAATAGTTTGGTGCAGTCTTGGTATCAAGGCTCACAGTCTTCCCTTGAAGGATTTATGCAACAGCCTTATATTTCTAAAGCAGAAGGAGAAATTCCTCAAATGAGATTAATTGGTATAATTCATGTATATATTTGTTTATTTTTTAATATTTTTGAATGCTTACTTCGTGTCAGACAAATTTTTATATGCATCATCTCATTTAAATATCACAGTGACTTAATGAAATATGCACCATTGTCATGCTTAATTTATAGAGCACAAAGTTAAGGCTTAGTGAGGTCAAGTAACTTGCCCAAGATTATGCTGCTCATAAATTATGAAACTCTAGTTTAAATCTAGGCATTCTCATTTCAGAGCTCTCATTTTTACCTTCAAATTTTCAACTAGTTGATTAGATAATTTGCCTGTTAGCAGACAAAGCAGGATCCTGGGAATGTATACATAGGATAAACATGTTTTGATGGTGAGAGGAAGCTAGTTTTGGAGAGCTATATTAGAAAGAGAAAAATCAGTGCCTCCAAAAGGAGCAATTACGATACTGATACATGTGTTTGTGTGTGCACATGTGTGTGCCAGGGTGAGGTGGGTGATATGGTAGGTTCAGATCCTCAACCAACATTTTTCAAACTGCTCTGTAAAGCTTTCTGGTCGGACATCTGTTAAGACATATTTTATGAAAAAAAGAGTTGTATAGTCAAGTAAGTCTAGAAAAATCTTGGGGAATAAGATTAAATTTCTTTACTGCAGAATTTCTCAGTTCATTTAATATACTATGTAATATATGACACTTTAAGAGGGGATCAGCATTTTTCAAAGGTAGTTAATACCAGCATCCACTATTATTTGAACATTTATTAAGTAGTAATACCATGGATGACACAGGTGGAGGATACTGTTCTAAACAATCTTTGTAAATGTTATGATTTCACATTAGTTAAATTGATTATGATTAGTACAGTTGGCCTTCCATGTCTTTGGGATCCATATCCAGAGATTCGACCAACAATGGATTGAAAATATAAACATACACACACGCGCGCGCGCACACACACGCACACACACACACACATTTGTATAACTAACAATGTAACAATAAAAATAATAGCATTACAACTATTTACATAGTATTTACATTGTATTAGGCATTATAAGTAATCTTGAGTTGGTTTAAAGTACACAGGAGGATGTGCATAGGTTATATGGAAATACTGCACCATTTAAATCAGAGACTTGAGCACCTACAGATTTTGCTATGAGGGTGGTGGGTCCTGGCTCCAATCCCCTGCAGATACAGAGGGATGACTGTATAATTCTATGAACAGTTTTTGATAAATGTCTCCTGGAGGGATATTTTCTTTAAGAGACATGTATATTTTCGTTGACTTGTTCATTTTAGTAGGAAAAGATCTTTAGTATTATTTTAGGACAACATTTGTGCCCTTATGCCAATCTGAGCCTAAAGGATAAGCCCTTGCTTCTCCAGATATATTTGAACAGTTGTAGATTGTACGGAGATTTAATCAGAACTTTACTATTTTATTACAATGTATTTGCTAAGGTGAATGAATTTGACACAGGAGGGCTCCAAATTAGACTTTAAATCCAGGATCCAGAGCCTCTTTTCCCACAACATAAAGTCTTTTGTGTCAGAAAGACGTATCCAGGTTGCAAAGATGAACAGAATGAGGAGTGGAGTGAAAATCTGGCTTTTGGAATTAGCAACGGCACAGAATGGAAATACAAACAGAACAAGAGAGGAAGGAGAATTTACTGAATTTCAATTTCCATTTAAAATCTGTTCAGAGGGGCCTTCACTTTTTACCACAGTGTTCATCCATTAAGCTTTCTCTTTTTAGCGGTGAGAATTGATTTGTGAAAATAATGGTTCCTGTTAGAAAATGATAATTTCATTTAAAAAGGAAAACTCTGTATCTTCTAGTTTATGGTTGCTTTTTTAAAAATTCAAAAAGAAGAAACTGCCAACTTGATTTTGTGGGTTTTCACTGGGATTTGTTTTTCAAACTCTTGGACTGTTTCCATTGATAGAAACAATATCAATGCATATGGTTTGGCAGGGAAATAACAGTTTTTTTGATCCCCAATAATTGTTTTCTTTAATGTTTCCAATTCAAAAAATGAAACAAAACAGAAGTTCCAAACGATGAAAACTTGATAAAGTTTGAGTGTTTAACGCTTCTAAATTCATCCTTAAGAATGAGGCCAATGATACGGAAACAATCTTCATATGATTTGCAAACGGATCAGAAGGAAGAACCTTCACCAAGCGGAGGAGCGCGCACTTCGTTCCATTTTTTGAGGTAGGGACAGAGGTACAGCTGTAGGTACTTGTTCCCAGCGACTCACGGGGGCTGTGGTCAGAAGGAGGAAGTGCTTTCAGAGATAAAGAGTTTTGTGAAATATAGGTAAAGAGGACTGCCCAGTCCACCTTGCCTCAATCAAACAGTAATCTTGTGATGTGTTTCCATAACCTCCATATTATAGGTGGGAAAACAGAGTCCCAGAGAATTAAACTGACTTGTCCAAGTTCACAGATTGAGCAGTAGAACTAACACTTAAATTGAGCCGTATTATGATTCTCCCATGAAACAGGACCAATAGGATGTATATATATATAGAGAGAGATTGAGTATAAAGAATTGGCAAGTTGGCTGGCATGATCCATGGAGAGGAAGGAAGAGCAGTGTGGTACTGCAACCCACCTGAGAGCCACTTGGGGCAGGGATGCCCCAACTCCCCAGCCAAGGGAGATGGTGAGTGAGCATGCTACCCAGCCTGGGAAACCGTGCTTTTTCCACTGTACTGTGCAAACCATGGATCTGAAGATTCCACTCGCGAACCCACATCACCAGGGCCTAGAGTCTCAATCCTGGAGCTGTGCAGATTCTCAACAACCTCTCAGCTGGAACCTGCTTAAGCCTGCTGAGCTCCTAGGGGGAGGGGTGACCAGCACCACAGCTGTGGCCGCCTGCTGTCTAAGCCAGGTGAGCTCCTTGGGGAAGGGTCAGCCGCCAGCACTGGGACTCATAATTGCCTAACACACTAAGCTCCCTGGTTAGGGGAAGGGTGGCATCCATCTCTGTAGTTCCAGATTGCACTTTTCCCCTGCTGGAGCCAGGGAGGTTGGACAGCTTGGCCGTTAGGGGTGTGCCCCACAACCAAACACACTGGCTGTGGCAGACTCTGGGCAGAGCACCTCTTCAGGCCTGACCCTGACCCATCCTTCCTCACTGGGTAGGATTTCCCTGCAGGAACTCCAGTAACTCCAGCCAGAGGCTCAGGGACCAAACCCAGATCTTCCTGGGCCTGAGCCCCTAGTGGGAGGGGTGGCCACAGTCTCTGCAGACCAGCAGACTTCACCTTTTTTCCTGGTGGTCCTGAGGAATCCAGGCAGCCCGGATGAGTGAACTTTCCCCCAGCGAAGCACACCTCCTCCATCAAGGGACCGTCAAAGTGCTTCGTTAAATACGTCCTCTTCTCTGTGCCACCCAGCTGGCTGACACTCTCCAACAGGGGTTGTCAGACATCCTATACAGGAGCGATCCTACTGGCATTGCATTGGTACCCCTTGACGTCAGAGATCCTAAAAGAAGAAGGAGGCACCCATCTTTGCTGTTCTCCAGCCTCATTGAGCGACATTTACAGGCGTGGGAGCAAACCAGATGAAGAGGGGCTGAAGTGAACACCCAGCACTCTGCAGCAGACCTATGGAAAAGGGACCTGACCACTGGAAGAAAAACAAACAGAAAGTGACAATGACAGCATTGACAACAAAAGAAGTCCCACAAAAACTCCAAGGGTCAGCAGCCTCAGAGATCGAAACTAGGCAAACTCAAGATGAGAAAGAATCAATGAAAAAATGCTGAAAACCCAAAAGACCAGAGTGCCTCTTCTCTTCCAAATGATTGCAACGACTCTCCAGCAAGGACACAGAACTGGACGGAGGAGGAGATGGATGAGTTGACAGAAGTAGACCTCAGAAGATGCGTAATAAAAAACTACGCCGAGTTAAATGACCATATTCTAACCCAATGCAAAGAACTTAAGACCTTGATAAAAGGTTATAGGAGCTGCTAACTAGAATAACCGTTTTGGAGGGGAACATAAATAACCTGAAGGAGCTGAAAAACACAGCATGAGAACTTTGTAAGGTATACACAAGTATCAATAGACAAAGTGAACAAGCCGAAGAGAGGATATCAGAGTTTGAAGACCACCTTGCTGGAATAAGGCAGGCAGACTAGACTAGAAAAAAAAAAAAAAAAGAATAAAAAGAAACAAACAACCCTCCCAGAAATATGGGACTTCATAAAAAGATTGAACCTACAATTGAATGGAGTACCTGAGGGAGACAAGCTGGAAAACACACTTCAGGAGAACTTCCCCAACCTAGCAAGACAGACCAACATTCAAATTCCAGAAATACAAAGAACACCACTAAGATACTCCATGAGAGGATCAGTCCCGAGACACATACTCATCAGATTCTCCAAGGTTAAAAAGGAAGGAAGAAAGGTTAAGGGCAATGGGAGAGAAAGGACAGGTCACTTACAATGGGAAGCCCATCAGACCAAGAGTACACCTCTCAGCAGAAAGCAAAAAAAAAAAAGCAAGGGTTTCAGGTTGCAATTCTAGTCTCTGACAAAACAGACTTTAAGCCAACAGAGATCAAAAAAGACAAAGAGGGCTTACATAATGATAAAGGGATTAATTCAATAAGAAGAACTATCCTAAATATATATGCACCCAATACAGGAACATGCAGATTCATAAAAAAAGTTCTTAGAGACTTAACAAAGAGACTTAGACTTCCACACAATAATAGTGGGAGACTTTAACACCCCACTGTCAATATTTGATCAATGAGATAGAAAATTAACAAGGATATTTAGGACTGAATTTCAGCTCTGGATGAAGTGGACCTAATAGACATCTATAGAACACTCTACCCAAAATCAACAGAATATACGTTCTTCTCAGTACCAAATGGTACTTACTCTAAAATTGACCACATATTTGGAAGTAAAACACTCCTAAGCAAATGCAAAAAACAAACAAACAAACAAAAACCCTGAAATCATAACAGCCTCTTAGACTACAGTGCAATCAAATTGAACTCAGGATTAAGAAACTAACTCAGGCCGGGCACGGTGGCTCAAGCCTGTAATCCCAGCACTTTGGGAGGCCGAGGCGGGTGGATCACGAGGTCAAGAGATCAAGACCATCCTGGTCAACATGGTGAAACCCCGTCTCTACTAAAAATACAAAAAAAAAAATTAGCTGGGCATGGTGGTGCGTGCCTGTAATCCCAGCTACTCAGGAGGCTGAGGCAGGAGAATTGCCTGAATCCAGGAGGCGGAGGTTGCGGTGAGCCGAGATCGCGCCATTGCACTCCAGCCTGGGCCACAAGAGCGAAACTCCATCTCAAAAAAAAAAAAAAAAAAAAAAAAGAAACTAACTCAAACCACACAATTCCATAGAAACTGAACCCTGCTCCTGAATGATTCCTGGGTAAATAACGAAATTAAGGCAGTTATTTGAAACCAATGAGAACAAAGAGAAAACATACCAGAATCTCTGGGACACAGCTAAAGCAGTGTTAAGAGGGCAATTTATAGCACTAAATGCCCACATCAGAAAACTAGAAAGCTCTCAAACTGACATCCTAACACCACAATTAAAAGAGCTAGATAGGCAAGAGCAAACTAATGCCAAAGCTAGCAGAAGATGAGAAACAACTAAGATGAGAGCAGAACTGAAGGAGATAGAGACACAAAAAACCCTCCAAAAAAAAAAAAATCAATGAATCCAGGAGCTGGTTTTTTGAAAAAATTAACAAAATAGACTGCTAGTTAGAGTAATAAAGAAGAAGAAAAGAATCAAATAGGCACAGTAAAAAATGCTAAAGGGGATATCACTACTGACCCCACAGAAATACAAACTATCATCAGAGAACACTATAAACACCTCTACACAAATAAACTAGAAAATCTAGAAGAAATTAATAAATTCCTGGACACGTATACCCTCCCAAGACTAAACCAGGAAGAAGTCAAATCCTTGAATAGGCCAGTAACAAGTTCTGAAATTGAAGCAGTAATTAATAGCCTACCAACCAAAAAAAGCCTGGAACCAGACAGATTCATAGCTGAATTCTACTAGAGGTACAAAGAGGAGCTGGCACCATTCCTCATGAAACTATGCCAAACAATTGAAAAGGAGGGATTCTTCCATAACTCATTCTATGATGCCAGCATCATACTGATATCAAAACCAGGCAGAAACAAAAAAGAAAAAGAAAATTTCAGGCCAATATCCCTGATGAACGTCAATGCGAAAATCCTGAATAAAATACTGGCAAACCAAATTCAACAGCACATCAAAAAACTTATCTACCATGATCAGCTTGGCTTCCTCCCTGGGATTCAAGGCTGGTTTAACAGTGCAAATCAATAAACGTAACTAATCACATAAATAGAACCAAAGACAAAACCACATGGTTATCTCCATAGACGCACTAAAAGCCTTTGATGAAATTCAACATCTCTTCATGTTGAAAACTCTCAGTAAACTAGGTATTGATGGGACATATCTCAAAATAACAGCTATTTATGACAAACCCACAACCAATATCATATTGAATGGGCAAAGCTGGAAGCATTGCCTTTGAAAACTGGTACAAAACAAGGGTGCCCTCTCTCACCACTCCTATTCAACATAGTATTGGAGGTTCGGGCCAGGGCAATCGGGCAAGAGAAAGCAATAAAGTGTATTCAAATAGGAAGAGAGGAAGTCAAATGGTCTCTGTTTACAGATGACATGATTTTGTATTTAGAAAACACCATCATGTCAGCCGCAAAACTTCTTAAGCTGATAAGAAACGTTAGCAAAGTCTCAGGATACAAATCAATGTGCAAAAATCACAAGCATTCTTTTATACCAACAATAGACAAGCAGAGAGCCAAATCATGGATGAACTCCCATTCACAATTGCGACAAAGAGAATGAAATATCTAGGAATACGTTAACAAGGGAAATGAAGGACCTCTTCAAGAAGAACTACAATCCACTGCTCAAGAAAATAAGAACACAAACAAATGGGAAAAACAAATCCATCCTCATGGATAGGAAGAATCAATATAATGAAAATAGCCATACTGCCCCAACTAATGTAAAGATTCACTGCTATTCCCATTAAACTACCACTGATATTCTTCACAGAATTAGAAAAAAACTACTTTAAATTTCATATCACAGAAGACCCTGTAGAGCCAAGATAAACTTAAACAAACAAACAAAAAAAGCTGGAGGTATCATGTTCCCTGACTTCAAACTATGCTACAAGACTACAGCAAGCAAAGCAGCATGGTACTGGTACCAAAATAGCCATATAGACCAATGGAACAGAACAGAGACCTCAGAGACAACACCACACATCTACAACCATCCGAGCTTTGACAAACCTGACAAAAACAAGCAACGGGGAAAGGATTGCCTATTCAGTAAATGTGCTGGGAAAACTGGCTAGCCACATGCAGAAAACTAAAACTGGACTCCTGCCTTACAACTTATACAAGAATTAACTCAAGATAGATTAAAGACTTAAATGTAAAACCCCAAACCATAAAAACTCTAGAAGAAAACCTAGACAATACCATTCAAGACATAGGCATGGTGAAGACTTCATGAAAAAAATACCAAAAGCAATTGCAGCAAAAGCAACAATTAATAAATGGGATCTAATTAAACTACAGAGTTTCTGTACAGCAAGAGATACTATCATCGGAGTGAACAGAAAACCTATATAATGGGAGAAAAATTTTGCAATCTACCCATCTGACAAAGGTCTAATATCCAAAATCTACAAGGAACTTAAATTTACAATTGAAAAACAACCCTATCAAAAAATAGACAAAGGATATTACAGACATTTCTCAAAAGAAGACATTTACATGGCCATCAGACATATGAAAAAAATCACCAATCATTAGAGAAATACAAATCAAAACTGTAATAAGATACCATCTCATGCCAGTCAGAAAAGTAATTTTTAAAAAGTCAAGAAACAATAGATACTGGTGAGGCTGTGGAGAAATAGGAATACTTTTGCACTTTTGGTGGGAATGTAAACTAGTTCAAGCATTGTGGAAGACAGTGTGGCGATTCCTCAAAGATCTAGAACCAGAAATACGATTTGACCCAGCAATCCCATTACTGGGTACATACCTAAAGGAATATAAGTCTTCATAAAGATGCAGGCACATGTATGTTTATTGCAGCACTATTTACAATAGCAAAGATGTGGAACCAACCCAAATGCCTATCAGTGATAGACTGAATAAAGAAAATGTGGTACATATACACCATAAAATACTACACAGCCATACAAAGGAATGATATTATGTTCTTTACAGGGACATGGATGAAGCTGGAAGCCATAATCCTCAGTAAATGAACACAGGAACAGAAAACCAAACACTGAATGTTCTAATTAATAAGTAGGAGTTGAACAATGAGAGCACATGGATACAGGGAGGGGAACAGTACACACCAGGGCCTGTTAGAGGGTGTCGGGGGCAGGCAAGGGGAGGAAACTTAGAGGATGGATTAACAGGTGCAGCAAACCACCATGGCACACATACCTGTGTAACACACATACGTATTTTGTGCATGTAGCCTGGAACTTCAAGTAAAAAGTAAAAGAAAAAGAAAAGAAATTGGGTCACACAGTTGTAGAGACTGACAAGTGTCAGAATTTGCGATTGGCAAGCAGGAGAGCCAACGTTTCGTTTCATTCTGAATCCAAAGGCTTGAGCACCAGGAGAACTGATGATGTAAGTTCCACGTTGACAGCTAGCAGGCTTGAGATCCAGGAAGAGCCAATGTTTTAGTCCAAGTCTAAAGTCCAGAAAAGACCAGTGTTCCAGCACAACAGCCAGGCAGTGGAAAGCTTTCTTTCAGTCTTCATTTGATCAAATGAGGTCCATTCACATTAGAAAGAGCAATCTGCTTTTTTCAGTCTACTGATTCAAATGTTAATATCATTCAGAAACACCCTGAGAGACACACCCACAATTATATTTGGCTAAATATCTGGGTATCCTATGGCCCAGTCCAGTTGATGCATAAAACTGACCACCACACAGGTCTTCTGAGTATAACTTCCATGCTCTGTTTAATTACAATATTAATTAAACAAATCTATTTTTGGAGCTGTTGTCCATGCTCTTGCTATGTACATATTTCTTCAACATTTTTACCTATTGTGGTTCAGGATATTTGCATGCATGACTCTATTGATCAAGTCTTTCCCTTCACAAAGTTATGTTCATATTGATCCTTTACAGATAAATAATACTTGGTTGCTTTTTGTTTGGTTGTTTTGTGTTACTTCCCCCCTCAGTGGGACACTTGGTCATGTTTGCAAAACATTTTTGGCTGTAACAACTGAAGTGGGGGATACTTCTGGCATGTAGTGGGAAGAGGCTAAGGATGCAGCTAAACATGTTGCAGTGCACAGAACTGCTTCCCACGGCAAAGAATCAGACAGCCTCCAGTACCAGTCATGTCACGGTTCAGAAACTCGGCTCTAGTGTAAGTGTTTTTAGGGTCCACTGTGGATTTTGGAACATCTGTACATACCATGAAAATATATGCAAACATATATATTTAGCATGTACTTTTTTTTTTTTTTTCTGTGGTGGGTCATGGCTTTCTTCAGATTATGACACAGCTTCATGCCCTCCAGGGTGAGTATGGTAAATTGACACTTAATATCAAGGTGCTTCTTTTGTCCCTTCCTGCCCTGTAGAAGCTTGATGGTTAGAAACTATCTGTATAGTCATTGTAATGGATATTAGTTTAGTTCTTCCAAGTATACGCTTTAGATTTATAAAGCTTAAGTGACTCAGGAACCATATTTCTGCTGTTTTGGTGGTTTTCTGCTGGCATAATATTGGGTTTTCAATATTACCTTTCCAGGGACCACTGAAGAGCATCATGGGTAGCAAGAGGCAGTATAGTGGCAGTGGCAATGAAAGCCATGATATTTTAATCTTAGATCACCATTGCAAGAGTATATTCATGAAGACCACAGTTCCAGAAGCAGCCTTCTCATTGCCTGCCTTCCTGTTAGAGGTGGAGAGAGCAGCTCCCATGATGGATCCCTGAATATTTTTCTAGGAGTCATTTCTGGGGGCTCAGCCTAGAACCTGTTCCTCCAAACCTTCTAAAATTTTGAAAGCACCTCGTTCCCTGTATTAAATCCCATTCTACTTAAAATACTAAATCAGGTATCTGTTTCTCATAACTTGATCCTGCTAATGCACCTCTGAAAAGTTGAACATTGCTGATTTGCTGGACTGCTGGCCTGATCGGGTTGCTGATTCTTTTTTTTTTCCCATCTACCTAGATGGCAGGTTTTCCTGGATAGCTAAGTCAGGGAGCTCTTCAAAAACGTTTGACCTGGAATGTTATAGTAAGCTTGTCATTGTGGAGAATAAGAAAATATCCAGTGTAAAGCAGACTTTACTTACATAAAATTGTTTATTGCATATGCAAGAAATATTAAAAGGTTAACGGTAGAAAGGGCCTAAGAGACTATCTAGTTCAGTTGTTTTGAAATGGTAGAAATTCATGGAACATTTTGGGTTGTCATAATCACTGCGTAGTGCTACTGGCATTTAGTGCCCAGAGGTCATGGCTACTACACACCCTGCCATGTGTGGGACAGACTTACATCATAAATACTGTTCCTTGCCTGCCAATATCCATAGCACTCACGTCTAAAAATGCCAGCCCAATCTTCAAATCTCCTTGTTTTCCCAGAGAAGCAAGTTGAGCACAGAGCAATGAAACAATTTCCGTAAGGTTATAAAACTCATAGTGCTAAGACTGAAACCTAGATTCTGACTCTGAGAAGTCTTCACTCACCATAGTGGGAGAGGCTGTGTGATGTCACCTAGTCACCTAGGGAGATGAGAGAGAGATAAGCCCAGAAATCAAATTAAGAAGAAGAGTTGCCAGAAGCAGATTGGACATTCAGTCAATGTATTGACTATTTTGTTGTTTTGTGTATGGGCAGAGTCGGTTTTGATAGCTCAGTGCCTGTGCTGTACAAATTATTAAATGTTTTGTATATTACCTTGAATTGGAGAATCTTGTTGAAAAAAGTAAACAGAGACACTGGCTTAGCATTTGACTTTGTTTCCAACATAGTTACTCCATCTTGAGATGTTTAGTCCTCAATGCACACAGAATATTTTAAATTCTTCCTCCTCACCACATTTAAATTGCCAAACAGTAATCCATTAATTTCCACATCCCAAAAGGAGATGTCACTTCTAGACGTTTGTAACTCTGCTATGATATTTTCCTTTCTGAGGTGTTAAAGATTAAACTGGAAAGTTTTGCAAGTGTTTCTGAGGCTCTTGAACTGTCCCCATGCTCCTAGTTCAGAACTAATTGTGCAAGAATCAGTGATTAGTTCTTACTTTGGAAAAAGATATTTCTTGGCTGAGCAGAAAGCAGACTTAATGAGTAAGTTGCTTCTTTCCAGGGTAACATTCAGTCATAATCACCTTTCTCTACTAATCAGGTTCCTGAATTTTTTTGAATTTCATTGTCATCTTGCTGCTTACTCATCTGATAAGGAATTATGCTGGAAATTAGAACATATTAAGTTAAATCTTGTTTTGCTCATGTACCTATGGGTCATAATTATCTATACCTCCTGTAACAATGAAGTGTTTCTTGGCAAGGACAATGTCTTACTGCTTTTGCACCTGCACAAAGTAGGCATTGATTTACTCGTTCCTACTGTTGACAAATATTTATTGAGCATTTATAATGTGCCAGGCACTGTGAAGTACAAGGGATTTATCTAAGGTAATTTAACAAGACTGTATTTCCCAGCCAAGGTGTCAGTCTATTCAGGGGCATTGTCATTGTATTCTTGGTATTTAACAATGGCCCATGTGTCTTCATTCCACTCCCCATTTTGTAGAATATGTTGGAGGTAAAGCTGATGATAATGACCTAGAACAGAGTCTTCAAAGTGGTAGATAAAACCAGATGGTCCTAGCCTATAGGGAGCTTATATTCTGGTCTAACAATTGTATGCTCTAGTATTATAGGGGACGGCAGAAAAGAAAATGAGTTCAGCACAATGTCTGACTCATGTGGGCACACAATAATTTATAACGCTGATTACATTGATTTTAGTTATTAGGTGAGATTTTTGCAGCCGTTTTCCAGTTCCCTGTCCATGCCATGCCAGTCTCCTTCTGCTCCAGAGCCCCGCCATGTTCACCTCCAGATTCCTGTACAAAATGGGAAATAGAATAAAGAAACCTAGGCCATTGTAAAATACCAAGAATAAACTGATGATACTCCCAAACAGACAGACGCCTTGGCTGGAAACATTACCTTAGATAAATTAGCTAAAATTTCTGTGTTTGTTTCTCCATTCAGGAAATGGAAATCATAATGCATGTCACCTGCTCCTCCTCCTGGAGTCAGGAGGATTAATGGGGGGCTAGATTCCAAGTTTATTATGCATGTAGGATGCAGACTTTCTCAGTGGCTAACATGATATGATGATGCGCTGCTGTCTCCAACTCTTAACAGCACAGAAGCATAACAACAGACAGACGGATGCTGACTTTATGCTCTACTTGAAATTTGATAGGAGGGAAAGTGGGAAGAGTTCATGTACATTAAATGGAAAATACAAAATTAATGGAAAAAGACTGAGGAACACCCAAGAATTAGAATTAACAAGAAAAATAATGGGGTACATAGAAGGCATTTGAAGTGAAAAGTAAAGAAGAACATAGGCAATTTTGTAGAGTGCAGTGTAATCATGGCAGCAGAAATTTACTTTATAATGGGAGAGAGATGGGATTGTTTGAGAAAAAAGAAAAGTCAAGTCTAGGCCTGGACTAGCAACAACCTAGTGAGTTTGCACATCAGTCAATCTTTCTGGATTTCATTTTCCTCATCATGCCAGTACTAATACCTGTCCTGGGTCCACAGAAATTTTCTTGAAGACTTCTCAGAACAAAAAATAGATAATAAACACGAAGAGCTTAAATACCAGCTGATTTGTGTCTCTCCTTTTAAAAATCATATATTAAAGTTCTAACCCCTAGTGCTTCAGAATGTGACTTTATTTAACATGGAGTTCTTTAAGAAATAATTCCATTTAAATGAGGTCATTATGGTGGGCCCTAATTCAGTACGAATGGTGCCCTTACAAAAGAAAATTTGGGAAACAGACAAACTCAGAGGGATGACCATGTGAAGAACTCAGGAGAAGTCCATCAACAAGCCAAGGGGATTGGCCTCAGAGGAACCACCTCAGCGGACACCTTGATCTTGGACTTCCAGCCTCCAGAACTGTGAGAAAATAAGCTCCTGTTATTTAAGTTGCCCAGCTTGGCACTTTGTTATGGTAGCTCTAGCAAATAAATTGAGTTTGACAAGATAAAGGCATTATCCACTTTTTGTAGCTTTCCATATAGTATTGAACACATAGTAAATACTCAATAATTTGAACAGAGTTATCGATGACACAGGGTAACACTGTTATGCAAGAATAAATTCACCCTTGTGAGAGATGACACAGAAGTAACACAATTGTGACTTTTAAGAGGTAGAATCTATTCTACTGAATAGAAGGTGAGCGAGTAAGATAAAATGGGGAGGACTAGCAGGTTTATGACCTGGGCAGCTGGGCAGGTGATGGTTCCATTTAGCAGAGATGAGAAGTCTTGGGGTAGAGGAGCAGGATTTGGGATAGTGGTTCACTCAGTTTTATTTATCCTGAATATAAGGTGTGCTCCTATTTTTAGACTGATATTAGCACCTCTTTAAATCTATAATAATTTCATGTATTTTATTCACTAAAACAAAACAACAGATCCAGTAGGACTCCTTTTCATAAGTAATCTTAGCCAGGTCCTGACAAGTACATAGCCTCTGACTTGAGGGTACTGAAAAGTCAATGCTCTTAACCTCTGAGGGCATTGTCCAAGAAAGAAAGAGTTGAAGAGGCAAACAGAAAGGAAAGGGAAATAAATATATAAAAAGTGAATTGGGCAGAAATAAATATACTCCTCTAAATGTGCTATATTTTAATTTCTAAGAGAAAGCAAGAGGCCATAAATTGCAAGGTTAATGTGCTTGAATGTGAGTGGGGAGATGGTAATTTTTGCTAAAAATATATTGGTGAGAGGAAGAAAAGATGATCCCTGCTTCTGTTACTCTAGATTAATTCATAGCCTTTTTATGTTCTTTGGTGGAGTATTCCCATATAAATTGACAGACATCTGTCCAAATGACTTCCCTTGGGGGATAAGTGCTTTCTAGGTCCTTGGTGCCCTTGTAGAAATGACAAACCAGAGGCACGTTTACCAAATATTTTTCAAATCACTGCAGTCTGTTCCAAGGGCTCTGGGAAGGAAATAGTTAAAGGCTGCAGGCCAGGTCCTAGGGGTCTTTCTGGAGATCCCAGTTTTGAGCAAAGGAGAGTTAGCTACCTTGTTAAGCAAGGAGCAGTCTTACCACTGCTTTCCTGTTTGTTTCTGGAAATAACATGAAGGCTTTCAGTGCCACTTAGCAATTAC
The DNA here is from genome assembly GCF_048565385.1 of Saimiri boliviensis. NCBI lineage: Eukaryota > Metazoa > Chordata > Mammalia > Primates > Cebidae > Saimiri > Saimiri boliviensis. The sequence continues at coordinate 161,221,001 of NC_133450.1, forward strand.
TATTTAATCTGGTCTTCTAGCTAAAATATTTGTTAATAGCAACTGAGAAGAATCAGTGGTTTTGGAGAGACATTTCCACACCCCCTTCTGAGCCTAGAGAATGTGGATCAGGAGGTCATTAGCATGCGGAAGCCTTGGGAGAATGCCTTCATTGCAGACAGCATTTTATCACTCGGAATAATTGGTGTATATACAAAGGGGCTTTTCAAAAATCTTCCCTGAACATAAGCTCTGGCCTACTCCAGCCTCTTTGCCCCTCCTTCACCCCCAGCTGTTGTTTTTTGGATTATTAACTTTGCTGCTTGCTTGTGGTTGCTATTTCAAAAGCACCAAGCCTGCTCTGTTTTATTTCGTTTTGTTTTAAGCTGATGGGAATTTTTTAAGTCAATCAGTCTTTAGAGAACTCGGTGGCTCCACTGTGAGATATAAAGAATGTATCAGAAAGAAAGAAAGATTAAAAAAATGTGTATTCTCTTCTGCTGGCTGTGTTTTCTGCTAAACAAAAGGCATCATACAGGCTTCTCAGAGTGTTCAGGGTGGACAGGGAATAGGGAAAGAATATAAAAACTGAGACGGGGCAGGAAAACCTGCACAGCTCCCCGCCTCACCCCCACCCCACTCCAGGAGAACATGTGCCCTTGCACACTAAGACACAGACACACACACACTCATGTCCCTGCCAAATCCATGAGAGAAAAGAGCCACTTCAAGGGTGGGGGCTGAAGGAGCCTTGCCAGTGAGGATGGGAAGGTGTTTCCCCGGCTTTCCTGTGTTCTGTGTTTGAGCCATTAACGGTGTTAACCAAGTAAAACCACCAGGCACAGCTGTCTTGTTCCAAATACTTGCTGATTCACTCAATTTCTACAGAGCTTTGACAGTTGTTCTGGGCTCATAAAGGACATTCGAATAGATTGTTCTAATTCTGACTGGCACTCGAGTGTGGAATTCTGACCTCCCCAGAAACAGCATTTTTCCAAGGGGAAAGATGGTAACTAGAATATTTCCCTCCTCTTCCCTCCCATTTATGGCCCACGTTGGCTGGGCTGAATTGTTTGGAGACCCATTTCATACTCTATCTTCCTTTCAAAGAGGTTGCAATGTTACAACTCAATTACCATATGGCAATATTTAGAAATGATCTGAATAAATGAAAGCAAACAAACGCATAAACACACACATGCATGTACACACACACACACACACACACACACACACACACACATGCATACATATACTTTCTAGCTAAAAATCTAATCTGCTGAAAATGGAATTCTAAATTGATAATTCCTGATTGCCATGCAGGACAAACATGAGGGCAGTAAACTACTGCACATTTCTTGGTGCCATCAAAATTTGTCTTAATAGAATCAGGAATAAATGTAAGATGTGAAAGATATTATCTTTATTGGGCATACTGAGGGATTAGAATGCTTTATTTTGGGAAAGTGCATTGTTTTCCAAAGTTATAAAAACTTAATTTCTTTCTGTAATGGCTCTTGATTTCCTTTTTTTCCATGAGGACCACAAAACCAAAAACCAGAATTTGCTTCTGCTTGCTGCCTCAGCATGTCTGTTGACAGAGGCTTTCCCCCTGTCCACACTTTAGTTAGGCTCCTCTAATCCTTATTCTCAACATGTCTTGACCTGGGCTTCAGTCTTGTCTCACCCAATGGTAGCAAGAGTACTGCTCAGTTAGTTTAGGGAGAATCTTGTGCCCTTGACAGATAGTCATGCTTAATATCTGGTCCAGTCCCTTTTTCCCCCAGCTGATGAAAAAATCTTTGAGGGCCTTTAGCAAGAATCCTGTTAGGTCAGTTTTGCAAGAATCCCCTATCCTTTGATGTCTCCTTGTAGTTATTTTCCACTCAGTGATATCCTCATTCTGCCTATAAATCCCCAGCTGCCTTTGCTACATTGGGAATTGAGTTTCATCTCTCCCTATTGTAGTACCTCTAGTGTAATGGTCTTGAATAAAGTCTTACTTACCATTTAATGGTATCAGAGTAATTATTTCTTTCATACTAGAAGGTCTGTGAGTCTTATGAAGAAGCCCCTGGTAAACTGGGGAAAGGTCTAAGTAGGCTGGACTTGTCTCCCTTGACCCTGTGCAGAAGGCTTATAGGATCTCTGTTGCCTCCTAGAACAGGTAGGCCACGGTGGTCATTTGGGTGGTCACAGAATGCCTCTATTTCAGGCCTTGGATTGGGGAATATCATGAATACGGGGTGGAAGCATTTCTTTTCTTTTTTTGTTATTTAAGCACGGATTTTGTAAACAGCCCAAGCAACTCAAGGTTAAAAGTATTGAAGTTTCAAAGGTGTTTTTCTACATACTGTTTGTACGTGGACATCCATCCACATCATGTATGGAGATGCAACCTCTTCGCAAGTGAAATACCAGATTTTCTGAGCTTTTATTAAGAGAAATAACAATTGTCTGTAGTTAGGAAGCTATTGAACCTTTGACCCAGAAATTACTCTACACATTACTGCAAAGCAATCATTGAATTGGATCAAGGTGATATTCTTGATCCACAGTCTTCCCCACCTGCTCTCTGAATGGGTTTTGTCTTACTATTTTTTTCGTGAGGAGAAATGAAAGACATTGTTATGTCCTTTTCTAACAGCTGTCCTGTATATAAAAGGTGGTGGGACTAACATATATTCTCTATTATTTGCTTCACCTAAACAGGAATGGGATTAGGACAAAGCAACAGAGGCACCTAGCGCACAACATTTAAGGAGATATTTACTCTTAGGGTTGGGCAAGTCCCAGCCCTACTCCTAAACTTTTGGCCTTCAAGAAGCAGCATAGAACATCTCTATTCCCAGCTTTGGACAGAGAGTAAAATCTTATTGGTCTGCTGTTTGATCCTTAGTAGGATCCTCTACTCCTGCTAAGAGAAGTGATATTTTATGAAGGACCATTCAAAGGATCTGCTGTTCACCTACTGCTCTAGATGCTATAGCTTCTATTCTTGGATCAGGTTGGGTATTCTCAGGTCAATACACAGTGAAACAATTTTTACCTTAGCTGCTTTCAAAATTGTATCTTAACTAAGCTTTCTTTAAAGGTATTCTCTTATTTTCTCTCATAGAATGGTATTATTTTTAAGACACATCAAATTTGTAACTGTATCTTTTGTAGCAATCTTGTTAGAATATTTTTCTTTAGAATATTCATTGCTTCCTAAATTAATTCTTTTAAGATTTAGTACCAGTAAAAGTTTTATCTCTTTCGAGGAATAGGTTTGAATCCCCTTTTTCTGATAATTAAATTTATGTATTTGTCTACATCCTCTTTTTACTTTGGAGTTCAGAATGCCGACTGCCAGATTCAAATTTAATGCATATCTCTAATGCCTGTGCTAATGCCACTTGATGGGACTTTTAGTCTTTACCTTAGAATTGATTTTCTACTTTTATTCGGATCTTTTTTAGCCACATTTAGTTCTAGCCATAGTTTACTTTAGTACTGCACACTTATTGAATGCTTACCATGAGCCAGGTGTATTCTAAACATTTATTGGGAATTATTCCATTAAACCTTTATAACAATGCTAACAGTTTCTTATCCGTCCTTTACAGATGAGGAAACTGAGGCATAGAATAGTCAAATAATTTGTCCAAGATTATGCATCTAGTAAGAGCCACAGTATGAACACAGACAGTTTTATGTATAATATTCAACATTTTTTAGCCAATATCTATGTGACGTATGTTTGAATGCATTAATATAGCCATTATTTTTTTTCTGTCTTTATAGAAACCATCTCTCTCTTTAAGGAGAGAGAGAAATCTATGTACATATTTATTTTGGTTTTTCTTATGGTCCCAGTTTATACTTAAAAATTCAAGGGCCATTTAACTCCTTAATGCCTCTGCGCTATAGACTTTTCAATTAACTTTCTATTTTGAACAAATTCAAGTTTATGAAGAGGTACAAGAATAATAAAATGAACCTCTGGATACTTTCTACCCAGAATCATCAATTGTTTACAGTTTTACTATGTTTTCTTCATCACATTCATTTGTATCTATTTCATTATTATTCTTTTATTATTATTTTCTGTTTAAAAGTAAGTTGTAGACATCATGACCCTTTACCTGTGAATGAGCAAACACATAACTCTGAAGAACATAAACATTATTTTTCATGATATAGCTGTCAGATTCGAAGAATTTGACATTGATATGGTTCTATAATCTAATATACATTCTACATTCAAATTTCACCAATTGTTCCAAACATCCTTTATAGCAATAATCTCTCTCTTTATTACTTCCCCCTCTTTCTTCCTTCCCTTTTCTTCTATTTTACCTTTCTAGCCTTTCTCCTCTACTTCTTTCTCTTTTTTTTCCCTCCAATGTAGGATTTAGTCCAAGATCATGTGTTACATTTGGTTGCTGATAAAGTTTGGCCCAGTGTCCCCAACCACATCTCACCTCGAATCATAATCCCCATCATCTCCACTTGTCAAGGGTGAGACCAGTTGGAGATCATTGCATTGTGGGGGCAGTTCCCCCATGCTATTCTCGTGATAATGAGTGTGTTCTCCTGAGATCTGATGGTTTTATGTGTCTGGCATTCTCCCTGCTTGCACTCATTTTCTTTGCTGCTGCCCTGTGAAGAAGTACCTTCTGCCATGATTGTAAGTTTCCCGAGGCTTCCCTAGCCATGCAGAACTGTGAGTAAATTAAACCTCGTTTCTTTATGAATTACCCAGTCTCAGATTTTTCATCATAGCAGTGTGAGAATGGACTAACCCAGTTGCCAGACCTTGTTATGTACTTTAAGCACTAACTGTTGCCAAACATCTACAGATTCTACTAGCTAGGCCAGGATCCCTTTAATTTGGAGCTCCAAGTCTTCTTTCCTTACCTTCAAGTGCTTTTGAACTACTTTACCATGAACCACAGGCTGCAGATCTTCCTAAACTTCAGGGGGAATGCTGGGAAGATGGCCGCCTAAGAACAGCTCAGGACTTCAGCTCCCAGTGAAAGTGCAGAGGGTGACTCATAGGTGGGTGCTGAACAATGAGAACACAAGGACACAGGGAGGGGAGCACTACACACTGGGGTCCGTTGGGGGGAAATGGGGGAGGGGCGGGGGGTGGGGAAGTGGGAAGAGATAGCATGGGGAGAAATGACAGATACAGGTGAGGGGACGGAAGGCAGCAAACCACACTGCCATGTGTGTACCTATGCAACAATCTTGCATGTTCATCACATGTACCCCGAAACCTAAAATGCAATAAAATAAAATAAAATAAAATAAAATAAAAAAAGAAAAAGAAGAAAACTTTCAATGGTCCAAGCCATTGAAAGTTGTGCCACTTTGACAATTTGCAAAGAATGTCCATTTCATGCTTAAATCTTTTTTAGCCCAAGCTGAGGAACTATTAGGTTGGTGCAAAAGTAATTGCGTTTTTTGCCATTGCTTTCAATGCTTTTCAGTACCTTTCTGTGATTTGTTTAGAATGACGGCAATTTCTCACAGCAATTTAACCTGGTGCTCCACTTGCTATGTAGCTGGCAGGATTTGTTTCCCATTTTGTCTGAAATGGTCAATGCTCTGCTTTGCCATTGTTTTGGTTTGCAGTTAAACTTGTTTTAGCTTGTCTTAATAAAGTTTACCTCTACTTCAAAAAAAAAAAAAAAAAAAAAAAAAAAAAGAAAGCCAAAAGCAGAGGAGTATGATTTTGAAATCAAGTATGTGACTTGAGTCTCATACTCTGGATGAGTATGAGTGTTTCAGTGTGGGTTATGAGAGTGAATACATGTAAATAACACATCAGCGGGAATCTCAATAAAAAAATCATCGGATCAGAACATCCCTGTATTGACTGTAACTGTGGTTAAAATAACATTATCTTCTAATTTTGAAGCAGTCAGGGGAAAAGGATAAAGTCTTCTGAAAGTGAAATACATGGCCATTTTAGTACGTTCCTGGAACACATGTCCCAGAGCTCCTTCAATGCATATGTTTACATTTAACTCACTGATTAGAGATGGAAATAATGCAAGAATCAGACAATAAAACGTCTATCATTCTCTCTTGAGAAACAGCATTTTCAATTCATATGAGATTATTTTGATGCTTAAGATTATATTTTGCATTGTTTTACAATGTATTTTAAGCAGTTGTTTTTTTTAAAAAAATTCCTCTCCATCAGTTAGATGAATATTTTAACACTCTAATTTTAAGGCTGTCTCCCTCCACCCCCAATCTCCATGTCAATTACTTAATGATCTATAAATATTTAGAAAGTTCTAATGGAACATGCTATTTAAAGCAAACTTATAAGAAAGTGCATTATTTGAATAATTTCCCCTAATTTGTCTCTTTGTAAGTTTGGATACATGAATATTGAATTTTCTTAAATGGAGTCTTATCCTCATCCATTATTGTGTTATATTTCTTCACCGCGCTTTCAAATTGTTGGAGAGTTAGAAGGAAAAATCTTGTTACCCTGGGTAAGCTATTAGACATTCAAGTGTTGGCTGAGGGTACTGGTAGGATAATAGGAAGAGCAAAGATGTTCTCTTGTTAGTCATTAGTATTTAAAAAATTATGAGCATGACTGGTAATAATTATACTCAATCCAGTACATTAACTTCTCTTTTGTTTTCATATCTGTTGTCTAGTTAGGGCTCCAGGGTGCATGCATGTGTTTGTGGAGTCAGTGTAGTCCACAGGTAAGAGCCATGATCTGGGAATTAGGTGCACTGGTTTCTACTTGACCCCTGTCACTAATAGGCTTTGTGACCTCGAGCCAGAAGTTTTACCATCCTGGAGCTCAACATCTTCATCTTCAAAAGATGGGCCAGATGATGTCTTGTTTTCTTTCCAGAACCTAAGCACACTCCTGTGAGATATAAGACCATCAGAGGGACACAGGAAACTATTAATTTTTAGTTTTTGATTGGTATTTATCTACCTAAACCACACCTGTATAATTAATGTTCATTTATCTTTATTTTTCTAATGGTTTGCCAGTGCTGTCCTGGATATGAACTCAGGTAATATTCTTAAATTACAGGCATAAGAAAATAGTAGAGCATAATACAGACATGTAGAATTTTGATTAAATGTTTTCATTGAAATTTTAAATTTAAAAAGTAATTTAAGGATATTCATTTATTCAAAATGCCTTTTCTGTAGAGCTGGATTTTTTAAATTGGATTTTTTTTTAACCTTATAAATAAAGAGTTTCTATTTGATCTGAGATGGAAAACTGATCTTATCTGAAGTATGATTCTAAGTCACAGTAGAAAGAATGCTTACTGTGGCTAACAATCAGTTTCTCCCAGGGGTAGGAGAAGTACTCTGCTTTGCGTTTACTGACCCTAAATCAGAGCATCACTAAGAGTCTTTTCTAAACATGCTCCACCTCCACTCCTTGTCTCACTGAATGACACCAGTCAGCTGTTTGCCCAGCCTACAGCCCGAGGAGTCATCCTTGACTCCTTCCCTTCTTTCTGCTCTCATTAGCAGTGCATCACCACGCTCTTTCTATTTACCTCCTAATAAATGTATCACCACCATCTTCATACAAGCCACCAGCATTTTTCACCTCACCCACTGCCTCTGTCTGATTAATAATGGGTTAGCCAACAGACGGACTAAACATGTACTTAAGAGTACCAAGAAATGGGACATAAATATCTTCAGGGGAGGACACCCACATAAACATACAAAAGGGAATGGGGAAAAAAGTAGAAAAAAGCTGTTTAAATATCAGCACCCATGTATATTTAGGTCACTTAAAGATTAAATACAGTTTTATATTTTACATGACTGCTTTTACTTTGCATCGCAGAATGATATTCGTGTGTGTGTGTGTGTGTGTGTGTGTGTGTGTGTGGTTTGGTTGGGGGATGTTGTAATTTAGGAACACAATCACATTTCAGGGAACAGTGGCTCAAAAGGTCTGATTCTAGCCCTGACTCTAATTCATTCTCCATATTGTAGCACAATAATCCTTTAAAAGCAAGACTTGATCTTGCCATTGCCTGTTTTCCACTGCCTTTAGGGTAAAGCCACAACTCTTCATTATGCTCTGTTCCCTCCCACTTCTCCTGCCTCATGTCTCACCACATTTTCCCTTTCTCTTTTGGGTCCAGTCATATTGGTCTTCATCAATTTCCCCCAAAGGACACATGCAGTAACTTATTTCTTTCCCTGAAAAGAGGGATTCTCTTTCTGCAGCTTTTTATACTGTGGCTCATGCTTCTGATTTCAGCACAAACATCTCCTTGATAAACACTGTTGGGATGAATGGATGCTTCTATACTTCCATGTGATTAGGATTCCCAGGTAAAGCAACAGAATAACAGCAATATAAGGAAGTTTAAGCCGGGTTCTTAACATTCAGTTTTTGGTCATGACACAAATTCAGCAGTTAGCTGGTGAAAAATATCCCAGATACTCACATGAGATATCCCAGATATCCCATATAATCAAGAACTTTAGAAGAACTTTATCGATTACAGTGATTACCTCAAGATGAAATGATCACATAACTATGAAACTAAAATGTATGATAAGAAGGAAAATTGTGGGGCTGGAGATGGTGGCTCATGCCTGTAATCCCAGCACTTTGGGAGGCCGAGGTGGGAAGATCATGAGGTTGGGAGACTGAGACCACCCTGGCCTCTATGAAATGAGGTGAAATGCTGTCTCTACTAAAATACAAAAAAATTAGCTGGGCATGGTGGCATATGCCTGTAGTCCCAGGTACTTGGGAGGCTGAGGCAGGAGAATTGCTTGAACCCAGGAGGCGGACATTGCAGTGAGCCAAGATTGTGCCACTGCTCTCAGCCTCACAAAAGACAAAAACAAAACAAAACAAAACACAAAAAGGTGTGGTGGCATCTGATCTCCTCTGGAAGGATAGGAGTCCTTCAAACTTTGTATGTCAAACAGGACTCGTGGTAATCTCTCCCTTTCTCCGTTAAATAATATAGTCATCCCCCGAAGTCTCTCTTAATGGCTCAAATCCTTGATGGCAATATCGGCTTCTTTTCTTCTCCCAATTCCAACCTATCAACGAGACACATTGACTCTAACTTAAAAATATACCTAGAATCATACTCTTCTCAATCCCTCCTCTGCTATTACCTGACTTCCAACCATAACTATCTTTCATCTATACAACTTTAGTATGCTCCTTACCTGTGTTGGTCTCTGATCTTGGCTCCCTCAGTCTGATCATGAAAAGATGGCAAAAATAATTTTTCAAAAAACATACATTAGGCAATATTATTGTTCCTTATCCAATTGTCCTTTGACTTCCTGGCTTTGTTTCATGTTTAAAATAAAGCAGGACGCTAAGGAATGCTCTAAATACGATGGCTCCTGCCTACATCCTTGCTCTCATCTCTTAACCCTCACCTCCTCTCTTTTGATAATTTTGAACCAAGTAATGGCCCCCCTAGCAATTCTTCAGTCACACAACATTCAGTCTAACTTTAAGGCACTCATGTGTGCTATCCCCTTTGCTGGACTTCTGTGCCCTATCTCAACATATGGGTGGCCCCTTTTCAACATTCAAGTCACAGATCAAAGGAAGAATCCCCTCAACTCCTACCATCATTCAGTATTCTATTGCACTCAGCTATATTGTCTTAGTAGCATTTATCACCGTCTAAAATCATTTCATGATTTTATGATCTACTTATTTTTTAACTGACTTCCTGCACTGACATTTCATGTTCATGAGGGAAAAATTATTAGTTGCCTTGTTTCCTGCTTTATCTTAGCTCCTGAAAGAATGCTTGTCACATGGCAGTTCCTCAGTGTGTGGTTGCTGAATGAATGAATGAATGGAAACTCACTTTGGAGTGGATTGGTACTGGGTAAGGATTAAAAAACACTAAAAATGTTTCTGAAAAATGATTTAGAAGAACTCTTGTCCTGTAATTATTTTTATGCTTCCCCAACTCTTATAGAGAGTTTGCCCACAGCTTTGCCTTGAAGCATAAAAAATTGTGTGGCTATATTTGAGGAGTAAAATTTTATGAGGAATTACATAATTTAAATAATTGTGACATTTAGTATTTGGACTTTTTTCAATAATGCATTTTTGTTAAAATAAGTAACTGGTCACTGGCTCTCCTGGCACTAGTTAATCACTGATTACTTAAAGCACATTGATATTTTTCTGAGTTAGCTTTTTAGTACTCTCAGCCTAAAATTTACATTTTTATGCTATTGTATCACACAGGAAGCCCCTGTTGTTGTTAAGCACTGGATTTTTAGACACTGAAGACACCTGGGTGGCAGCATCCATACTTCAAATCATAACTGCCTTTTGACCTTTCTGTCAGCTGTTCTCATTCTGACCAGTAGGTGGCACACATAAGATGATAAGGCATAATACTGACATTGACTCTGGAGCTGTGAATTTGTGAGTGAGTCACGGGACAAATCTTGAAATGAGGGTATAAAAGTCAAGGGCTGGTGAAATGTAGCTAATTTTCAAAAAAGGTTATATAAGAAATGTGAATCACCAAAATGTAATAAGGAATGCCCACTTGCATTTCCTAAGGGTAATCAATGCAAAGACCATGATACAGTAATTTAGTGATGGTTGTAAATTGTCAGTTGCTGACCATTCTCTGGATATTCATTTTGTTCAAGATTTCAAATGAATAGCTTTTTATATTTTTATATGCCTCTTTAGTGCTGAGGAAAAAAAATTTAGTTAAATGACGGTTACACTTAGTTGAATTAAGATAAAATAAGAAATTTTTATTTTATTTTGTCAGAGTAATAAATGTATATGATAAAATACCAAATAGTACAGAAGAGCTTATAATAAATAATAACAGTTCTCCATCTTACCTTCAGTCATATTTCCTAGAGACAACTTTTTTTAAAAAAAGTTATGAAGTGATTATTTATTTGCTATTTCCTTTTTTTCATTTTAATATTTTATAGAGATGGGATTCTCACTGTGTTGCCCATCCTAGTCTTGAAGTCCTGGGCTCAAGTGATCCTCCCACCTCAGCCTCCCAAAGTTTTGGGATTATAGGCGTGGGCCATCGTGCCTGGCTGCAAAGTCATTATTTAAATAGCAAAATTATGAAATAGTTTTGACTGAAAAATAGATGCTATTTTTCTTGGAAGATGAATATGCAATGACAGCATAGTGTACATATAATTTTGTACACGTCTCAAACCACTAATGCCAATGCGTTCTTTGTAATAAAATAATAGATGTCTATTGAAAATCTTCTTTAAATTATGTACAAAAGGTTTACAGCTTTGGAAACCTTTTCTTATAAATAATTCCACTAGTGTAGAAGAAGTGCGAAGAGAGAGAAAGAGAAAGGGAATGATGATGGCAGAGCCAGAGAATGGCAAATGATGGGGATATGGATAAATACAACCTGGTTTCTGATCCTCAGACTTCACAAGCTAGAACTCTGGTTGATTAATTTCTTATCGGGAGAGACTCAAGGCCGACATTCAAGTCAGTCTTCTTAACTCCTCCTCTGAGCACACTAAACTGTCAAATCCTACAACTTAGTCTCCTGGACCGAGATCAGCTCATCCAAAAAGCTTCTGGTAGTTTATCTAGCTTGCCAGTTAGATCATACAGGCACTGCATTGCCTGGATAACTAGAAGGTCTGGATTCCTTTCTAGTTATAATTGCTATTGTGGACCATTTCTTAGGCATTCCATTTTTACCACTGGCCATTTGTGAGCCAGATTATCCTAAATGAATAGGACAGTCTTTATTTGTAGGTAAAATCATGTCTGTGAGCATACAAGTCCTGCTATGAAGTCTTAATAAACTTTGTGGATAAGAATCTTGACAGAACTTCCCAGAGAAGATTCTATTATGAAAGCCTGTATAATACAAGGTTTCCAGAAGACAGCATCTGTTTATTCCAAATCCTCAAACACCTATTTTCTATAATCTAGAGCTTGAAGGAGGCCCACAGCATAGTGGCAGGAGCAGACCACATCTTCCCAGTACCCACATACTGACACTTCCATTTCTACAGTTGACCAGCCTCAGTCATGACATATTTATCCTCTGTAATTTTGCTCTCCTAGGTCATCTGTTTTTAAGGTTCTGGTAGTGTCTGACACTACCCATTATCTGTTTATTCTCTGCTTAGATCTAAACTGTAGAATGAGGAAAATTAACTAGAAATTATATTCCCATCATTTCTACAGTGATCACGTGGGCACTAAGAAGTCCTCTTGAGGACCAGTTGAGACTTTCCACCATTCCTCCTATACGTATACCAAGATTCTCCCCATGAATTTCTTTCAGCCACTGAAGAGTTGGCTAAACTCAAGAGGGCTGATATTCTGAGGCTTCTCTTTCTAAGCTCTGGCCCTCTGCCTTTTTCTACTTCTTGATATTGGGACAATTCTTTTAGCTGCTGCCTTTTTCTTTGTCATTTTGATCACGGCAGTGGAGTTTTAGGATTAGCTTTCATTTGAACTGACCAGGAACTTGGTACAGGAGACCATGAGGGTGTCAGCCTAAGTCTTTCTGCAGCTTGGTTCTAGTGAGTAAATAAGCAGCACCATAACCACACACACACAGTATTTTACAAACATCATGACCTTCATAAATGAAAGTACACTTTATATTACAACCCAGCAGGCAAATAGACAGAGAGTCAGACACACACACATACGCACATGATATATAAGTGAAAAAATTATAAAGTAATACTTTTAGGTTTCCATTAAAATGTAAAAACACAATAAAATTAATTTAAATATAAGCATTTGTTAACAGAAACATTCTTAAAATACAAAACTAAAGGAATAAATAATAAAATGCTGGCTGTGACCCTGCAAAATGGTTTCATGACCCACTCTTAGAGTATGAGCCTTAGTAGACATATGTAGAATGCTTCCTGGTTACTTTGGTGGGTAAAGCCTCTCCTTTATAGTCAGAGATTGCCATCTTTTTAGAGTGCCCTTTTACTTCTGCTGTATTCAAGTGCAAATATCCTGCAGATCCCTTGACTAAGCTCTGGGTCTGGGGAGAGATGCCCTGAGAGTCATGATCTAAGACCCTCCAGGGTTGGCCCCGATTTCTCCCAGGACCCACAGGACTTGAGGCTGAGTCAGGTCACTAACAACATTTCTCAGACCATCAGGGAATTAAAGATGTGTGCCATGTGGTTCTGGGCCACGATGATGAGGCAGGCGAACAACATCACAAAGCCAGCAAGGAGCTGGCACTCCAAGGGGAACTTATCCTTATCGAAGACATAGAGCTGGCTAAAACGTTGAGTGGGGTCCACCTGGTTTAGGAGGTAGAGTGTATTCAGCAGCCAGTGTGGAAAGTTGTGGTCCACCTGCCACTTGGCTTAGATAGGCTCTCACCAGGAAAAATGTGATACCATCAACATTCAGGGTTTGAAGGAAGGTCCATATATTTATAAGATTTTCCTGAAGATATTCTCATTTCATCTAGGATATCAAGGCTCACAGCTTATCGTTAGCCTCATTCCAATAATCTCAGAGGAGCTATTTTTTCAATGAAGCAAGTACTTCCAAATGTAAGAAGTGAGTGGGGAAAAAAAAATCTATCTGTGATTTGCAAAAACTCAAAGATCTTTTTTTACAAGGATAATACTGTCCAGAGGAGCTTCCATGATGTTCACATTAAGTGTAAATCTTTGCTATCCTGAATTTCCCCTTTTCCCCAAAAGCTCTTCTCTAGGGTGTCAGCTCAACTGCACTTGGGTCTATATGCCCCCAGAAACTCTGGATCTCAGGACTTCTTCATGTTTGTGAAGAAGGTGTTTTGTAGACTTAGATCACCTTTTATCAGACTTGGTTTTATCTCAGAACTGCCTGCTCTTCAGAAGTGTAAACTTACTCTAATCCACATGGTCCCGTATTAATTTTGTTTAGACCTTACCGAGAGCTGAGAAACTGGAGGGAAAATTTTGGGTTTGTTCTACCATTAGCTTCTGCAGCTTCTCTGTGAAACAAGGCATCTACATGGAACTGTTGGTATGTTTAGTTCTAGAAGTAATCTTCATAACTTTAAACAACATGTTTATACATACCTCTGCATTATTTCACATGATAACATTCATTATGTTTGAACCATCACTATCTTGTTCATTTTTATTTTCTCTTAGTTTTTCTCTTTGTTAAATCTCAAACCAGAAGACTAGCTGTAAATGCAAAACAAAGTACCCTCAGGGTATTTACTTGAAAAAGATCAGAAATACTCCTCTTCATATACCTTGGGAAACTGCTTTAATTTCCATGCATACCTCTGGCAGTATCGTCTTATAAGAGGCTATGAATGCTCAGAAGCATCATGAAGACTGAAAGTATAACTAGCAGATGCACCCCCAAGACCCACACCTTGCCCCTATCACCCTATCCCTGTTCTATAAGTTCAATTGGAGTTATAGCTTTTCTTTTTTTATATGTTACTTTAAGTTCTGGGATATATGTGCAGAATGTGCAAGTTTGTTACATAGGTATACATGTGCCATGGTGGTTTGCTGCACCCATCAACCCATCACCTAGGTTTTAAGTCCCACATGCATTAGGTATTTGTTCTAATGCTCTTCCTCCCCTTGGCCCCCACTCCTGACAGGCCCCAGTATGTGATATTCTCCTCCCTGTGTCCATGTGTTCTCATCGTTCAACTCCCACTTATGAGTGAGAATATGCGGTGTTTGGTTTTATGGTGGTAGTTTGTATTTCCATGGGATCAGTGGCGATATTTCTTTTATCTTTTTTTTTTTTAATTGTGTCTATTTGATTCTTCTTTTTTAAGTAGTCTGGCTAGTGATGTCTCTATTTTGTTAATCTTTTTAAAAAGAAAACAGTTCCTGGAGTCACTGATTTTGAAGGGATTTTTGTGTTCCTATAGAGATACAGCTTTGCTTTTAACTTGAGTTGTTTGAGCAAGACACTAACTGGAAGAAGGGACTAACTGGCCTTATATTATAAAGGCTCTTTCAGCTTGTGGATTGGGATCTAGTCTGAAATCTGTAAAATATAATGTAGTAACAGTGCCATTGATCATTGGTAATATTACTCAAGTCCCTGGTCAATGTGATGCCATCACTTTTCCATGCTTGTCTCTCCGGTCTTCTTTCTCATACCCAGGATAACATGCTTCCTTGCCAGAGCATACGCATGTTCACAACAGCCCTACTTTGTACCGTTCAACCCTCTGTAGGAAAAGTGATGGGAGGGAAGTGAGATCTGAGTTTTCTTTGGGACAGCTTTTTGTGTTCTCTTCTCTCTTTCAAGCATCTCTTTCCTGAGGAAAGATGAATCCATTCACCCATTTAACAAATAAGTACTCAGCACTTTTTACTTTCTGAGAAGTCCATTGATAAACCAGACAGATAAGAAACCTGCTTTCAAGGGACTTAAAAGTTTCTGAGAAGACAGGCAATTAACAAGTGTTAACTAAGGTACACTAAGTGCTGTGGCGGAGGAAAATACAGTCACAAATAGGAGGGTCAGAGATATAGCCCAGATGTGAGAGAAGCTGTTTCCAAAGGAGTGCCCCTTTCTCTGGCCCCTGAAGCATGATACAGAGTGTTCTGCAGAGAGAAGATTGGTCTAAGCCAGGAAATGGAGCTCTAGAAGTTTCAGGAGTGAGGGAGAGCCTGAACAAGGTTCTCAAATAACTGACAGCAACCAGGCAGGCTGGTAGGAAAGAGACCTGAAGATGTAGGAAGAGCCAAATGATTCCTAGCTTTCAATAAAACAAGTTGAAGAGGCTGAAATGTCTTTATGGACAATAAGAATGGAAATTCATTAAAATTTGTTAAGCCAGGAAGTGACACAAACATTTTACGTTTTGAAAAGACTGTTTTAGCTTCAGGGTGGGGAGTGGCTTGGTCCAGACTTCATGGTTGATTTTACTGAAGGTGAGGGAAAGGAGAGGGAGCTAGAATAAACCAATATTTTGATGTGGACAACTGGGTTGATGGTATTGACGTCTTATACCGTGAACTCTGGGACAGCACACATTGAAGGGAAGGTAGTGACTTAAATTGAGAACGTGTGGAGTTTAAGATGGTTACCAGGCATCTAAATTGAGATATCAGGAGGCATTTAGATAAAGGATTTAGCAAAATAGCAGATAATGAGATTTTATGTTTTGAGAACCAGGCGGTCTCTGCTGGCAGTCTCTGTTGCGAGTCTCTGTTACAGCTACTCACCTCTGCCATTGTGGTGTGAAAGCAGCCACAGTCAACATACAGACAAATAAGAATAGCTGTGTTGCAATAAAACTTTATTTTCAAAGCAAGTAGAGTGCCAGATTAGTGCCCTATGGACCCCTGAGCTAGGAAAATGGAGCCGGGAGAATAAAGATGGAGGGTTAAGAACTATCAGTATATTCCATGGTCTTAGTTTAAAGAGATATCTCCTTTTGATAATTCTGTAGACTTCCAAATGTTTCAGAGAATTAAAAGTTAAAATTGAAATTTCCAAGAAAGTACATCTTGGTGTGAACCAATAAACTGTGTCCAGAGACAACTGTTTAATTTTAGTTATTAATGTTTATTGTTAGTGATTTTAAGTGCCACACTGCCAAAGTAACACCATAAGTCCCAAGCCAGGAGGGAGGATGATATTGCTGGATGGGCTATGTGCCAAGCAGAGAGAGGCAGGAGAGCCTTATTATGTGGGGCAGGATGTCACCCAAGTGAAAAGAAAGGTCTGGGGTAAAAAGGAGTCACAAGGCTGAGCTCACCCCTAGTGATGCTAATCTCCTCAGGCCCACGAAAGTATTGTCTTTGGCAAAGCTGGTTTGCCTTGTCAAATCAATAAAGTTATGAACAATTAAATTGCCTTCCTCAGCTTGAGAAGGGACTGACTATACACCTCTGGAGATGTGTTGATCTTTTAAAAGGCATTTTTTCCAACTCTTTCTTTCTACCTTCAAATAAATCACTATATTCTTGACTCTGAAATCATCCTTATTATCTGAAAATGCTCTGCCGTGAACCAAAATGTTTAAACAACCTCTCAGAATGTAAACCTGTATTCCAGAGAACTACCGCCTCTGGTAACTGGGGCAGGGTGTTGCACTCAGGATGCCTCTACTTGGGGCTTGCCAAAGCCTCACTGTTCATAAGGCCTTCGGTAGCTCCCCACCCCCACTCCGTTCTTCTTTTCTTGGATGCTCAAGGAACTTAGCAGGTGGTGCCTAATTTATCCTCCCAGGATTGTTGGGAGTTAAGCCAGGATGGGTCTATCTGCCTCCTCCTTTTCCTATTGAGGACACTAAAGCATAGGTTGATCAAGCACTGCTTAGGCTGTTACCTAGCAAGTTAGCCACGGGACTTGGGAAAGAACCCAAGAAGCATCTCCTTTAATGTTTGTTCCAGGAGAGTAGTGATTTTCACATTGAGAAGCCCCACATTCAGCACAGGGGTCTTAAAAATACATAGGGGCCCAGGGGATGCCAAGTGAGAGACTCTGGCTTGTCACTCCCCCAAAACTCCCATATGCTTCAACCAGAAGTAGCATCTTTTTTTTTTTTTTCTTTTTTCTTCCTAAAGTTAAGAATTCCATAGCTCGAAAAAGTCTAAATGCTTCTTTTGATAAGTATGTTTTGTTTCAAAATCTGTGTTTATGTCCCTCCAAGTCTCTTGTTGACTCCATAGCCTGGTTCCTATTCTTGATGCCCATTGATATTTATGAAAACATAAATAGTACCCACTGCATTGCACACTGTACTTCCCTGTGATTATGATGGTGATCTTCTTCAGTAAAAGCAACATATTTTCTTCTACTCTGTGAGCTCCTGGTCAGGTGGCAGTAGTATCCACTGGCTGAATTGTTCATGAATGCATAGCTGAATGAACAGATGAATTAGTTTCTGCTTGGATTTTTAGATGAAGCAAATGATAGTAGCAACTCATTTAGTTTTATATAACCTTCTCTATATAACTCAGACCCATGAGACTGTGAGCTTTGTAGATCATTCCTCATTCATCTTCGTGTATTTTTAGTGCCTAGAAAAGAGGCTGGCTCATTGTAAGTACTCAACAAATACATGATTGAATAATGAAGAAAATGACTTTATAGTTAAAGTGATTCTTCTAGCTGAGTCACTCTCAGGAAGCACATTGAGTATTTGTTGTGATCCAGGCAGTAATCTTCATGCTGGGGTTACAGATACTGGGAAAATCTGGACATGGCACTGGAGGAATTTTTCTTTCCATGGGAAGCAATCTTTTGGGATTAGAAAGACAATTGTATCTTCTTACCCATGGGGGATAGGAAGACAGCAGAATCACACTCCTAAAAAAAAGCAGGAGCTGGGCGCCAGACTTGCAGCCATATTCACTTAGGTTGGGCGTGGGACTCTAACAGTGAGAAGGAGGCCTAGCACATCAGTCTCCATTTCGCTCCAAAGCACCCCTCCACAATGACGTCTCTTAGCTTAGCCGCTTTTGCTTATCTCTGCACATAGGCCTAGCTAACTACGGGAGGGATTTAGTTGATGGTTTAACTTTAAAGCAAAAATAATTATTTAATAATCCCTTCCCAAAACTTAGCCCCAAGAAGACAAGGAGATTATGGATACAATTAACAATGTTACATTAAAAATTTGCAAGAGAATTTTGACCTGACCAAAGCCAGTTTACCCTTGCTGCTGCCCAGATGTCCGTGGTCATCAGCACCTTCTGAGCCTCAGCTCTTCTCCTCTTTCCCCTTCCCCTAACTGCAAATCAGCCCTAAATTCATATTAGCTTAATGCAGTTCTTTAGGACACTAGCCCACCATCTTCTCAGTTGCTGGCTTTCCAAAATAAAGTCACTTTTTTTGCCCACACACATTGTTTCTCAATGTATCGGCTGTGCTGTGGCAGGTGGTATGAGCTTTGGACTCAACAGCAGGAGGAGAAAGGTTCTACACTCCTGGGCATCTCAGCACTCTGTAAAGCTTCATTGAGCCGTATATCTTGCTCTTTCCCTGGCAAGTACTTTTGTTGTATACTAATAGTGCACTATTATTAAAGCCAGTGTGTATTTTTCCTTGAGTCTCTTGGTGCCTATCACAGTTTGGGGTCTGGCTGGTGGCCTATGCCAGAGTACACAGGCTGCTTCTGTCTGCTTAACTTTCCTTTCTTCCTATAAGGGGCGTACATTTCCACAAGGACTCTGTTCCTACGTGTTGTGAACTGAATGTTGGTGTCCCTCCAAAACCTATGTGTTGAGGCCCTAAACCCCAACGTGATGGTATTAGGAGGTTGGGCTTTTGGGTTGAAAGCAGGTTTACATGAGGGCATGAGGGTAGAGCCCCCACTAGTAAGATTAGTGCCCTTATAACAACAGAAAGAGGCATTAGAGTTTCCTCTCTCCATCATATGAGTAAACAGTGGGAAGGCGGTTATTTGCAGGCCAGGAAGAGGACCCTCACCAGACGCTGTTAAGGGTTTGACACCCTGACCTTGGTCTTTCCAGCATCCAGTGAGAAATAAATATCTTTTGTTTAAGCCACCTAGTGCATAGTATTTTATTATAACAGCCTGTGACATAGTAAGAAATATGTATTTGATCTCTGCCCCTGGCTTATGGCATAGAGTTCCTAAAACTCTTGTAATTTCCTTAGTAGTAGGGATAAGAAGAGCATCTTTGTTATTTATAGTACACCTTTATCAACCATACCTGAGTTTATGCTAATAAGGTGACTCCTGGTAGGCCCCTAGATAGCTTCATGATGAGGGATTGTTGCCAGAAGGATCAACCATGTAATGAGAGGGTATACTTTCAATCCTACCACTGACCTCCAGGGAGGGGAGAGGGGCTGGAGATTGCATTAGTGACCAGTGGTCAATCATTTGATCCATTATGCCTATATGATAGAAGCTCCAAAACAACTTGAAGCTGCAGGGTTTACAGAGTTTCCAAGTTGGTGGACACGTACAGGCGTTGGGTGAGTGGCGTACCCTAACTCCACAGAGACCTCTTGATTTGCCTGCTCGTCTGTATTCTTTATAATAGCCTTTTTAATAAGCTGGTAAAGATAGCAAGTGAAGTGTTCCCTGAGCTCTTTGAGCCGTGATAGTAAACTATCCGACCTGAGGAAGGGGTTACGGGAACTTCTTATTTGTAGCCAAGTTGGACAGAAGTTTGGGTAACCTACTACTTGCAATTGGTGTCTGAAGTGAAGGAAAACTGTGTGTGACTGAGCCCTGACCTGTGGGGTCTGTGCTAACTCTGGGTAGTTAATGTCAGAGTTGAAATAAATTGTAGGACATCCGATTACTGACTGCAGAGCACTAAAGAATGTCTTGGTATGGAAAACTTACACATTTGGTATCGGAAGTATTGTGAGTACAGGAACAGCTTTTCCTTTTATAGACAGAGCTGACTAAGGCGTTCCACTTTAGAGAAAGAAGACCTTCATATCTCTCTTTCCACTTCTAGTTTCCTTGTCAGTCAGTGAATTTCTATAGTTCATTGTATGAGTCCAAACACCAAAAATCCACCCTTCTGATTTGCATGCATACTGTTGGCTGAAAGCCAGATTCTCCTGTTTCCATGTTTATGTAATCCATCGTCTTAATCACATTTGCCTTGAATGTGGCCTTCCCTTGGCTTGTTCCCTTCACATAAACATTCTGCTCTATGCATCTCAGATCCTTCTTTGTAGCACTCGCACCATCTGTCTCTGAATCTTGCTGGGTCATTTGGAAGCTCTTGACAGGGCTCATCAGTACCTTCCCCTTCCAGGACAATCATGCCTTTCTCATGCTCTCTCCAGCCAACTTCGTCTTTGAGGTTGTCCCTGGTATGCAAAGTCTATCACAGATGCTGGCTCCTTACAGCAGCTTGTCTAGTTTCCCACAAACAAATGATAGGGCGACTGTAACAGGATTGTTTCTCAAGGTCCACACAGCAAGTCAGTAAGTTAAGGCACTGAGTTGCAGCAGAAAATGCATTTTAGTCACAGGGTCACTGAAGAAGGAGATGAGATGAAACCTCAAATCTGTCTTACCGAGGAGTTTAGTGCTAGGGTTTTTAAGGGTTTTGAAATGGGCCAAAGTGTGGAGATTGTTGATCATTCGAAGAGTGCAGGGTGAAGTCAAGGGACAGGGAGATGAAGAAGCTGTATACTGATGATAATCCCATTTCTTTGTGGGGGTCTTCAAACTGGTTGTTGAAACCCAGAGTCTGAAAAACATCTTAAGTGATCTTTAAACAAAAGCCTTAAGATTCAAATTCCAGAGATCCTGTCTTATGACCCTGATGTCAGAAATCTTATCTACAGGAATAACGAGGTTACAAATAGTATCTAATACTACCTGACTTTTAGCAACAAGGAAGTGGACCAAAGTGCAGTTTGATTAATGCTTAATTATAACTTTATTCTGTCCAGGACCCAGTGTGCAATTCTTGTCAACCCTGTCGGGATGGCTTCAGTATCTGTGGCTCCTTAAACCTGTATCACTTCGTTCTTATGAAGCACCTTTCACGTTTTACCTGTTATGAGCAGTAATTCTTTATCAGTTCTTGCTTTATAAATTGCAAGCATTTTGGAAAAAGGGCAAGGAGTTTCCTTCTTTTCTATCCTCCACAGCATCTATCTCCCTGTCTACCTAGTGAGTGATAGATATTTAATTAGTGTTTATGCCACTTTCCATTATATCTAGGATGACATAGACACTTCCCAGACTGCCATCTGCAGTAGGCTGGTCGTGGGTGCTTTGGGTTCTGGATTGAGAGGAAGTATTTGGACTCAACAGGAAAACCGTCCCAATCAAACCGTCCCGATCAATCTGCCACTGGTGAGGGATAAACAGCAGATCGAATCTTGTTCTACCTTTCTTCATTATTTTGTTTTCACTTAGTTTATTTATTCATTTATTTTTTTCATATCTTGATTCTATTCATTTCTTGCCCATGAACCTTTCTTTTATTTTCATCCATTGCATAAAAGTGCTGTTTTCCCCCATTAAGTCATAGAATTTGTTTTCTCTAAATTACAGTTCAAATCTCCCCTATCCTAGGAAGCTATTTCATAGCAAATCTTAAGTACCACTGCAATGTCTCCTTCGAAAATATCCTTAATAGTCAAGGGGAACGTTTTTCTTTTTTCTCCAGAGACTGTAAAATGCAAAAATGGTAAAATATGGAGGGACTGTTGTGGATGGGAGTGGTTGCAAAGTTGTTTGCATTCTAAATAAATTGAGTCTGGGAAACAGCCAACCTTTTAAGTGGTTGTTTAACATTTACTGAAAGCTGAGGAGACAGAACTTAAAGCTTAGAGTGACTCAGTCAATTGAAATAAACCGTAAATGAAGACACAGCATCTCTGAGATTACATTCTAACCAGAATTCATGTTGGTCAAGACAGGAAATGGGAACAAAGTTGCTGTCTGCTAATCAGGCCAGTGAGAAAAGGCTCAAGTAATTAGTCCATCAGTCAGTCAGCAATTCACATCTGTATTCATTGACATAGAAATTAAAAATCAGAAGAGAAATTATACATCATTTATTCAAATACTCTCATTTCATTTAAGATGAAAGCTTAAACTCATAGTAGTTGGTTTATAGATTTCCCAAGGTTATTCCATTCTGAATCATAGCAAAGCAGGCACTAGAACCCAGTTCTTTTCATTGCTTATTGAGTTCTTTTTCCATATTGTGCTTGAGATTGTATTAGACCTACCTTGACCTCGTTGTCTGACCCCAAAGAATGACTAATTGTGAGGATTTCATGTTAGGTAGTGCAGGAGGACAAGCTCTAACTGGCCTATGAGTAATCTTGGTGAGTTGAGGGTGGGGCATCAGGAGAAAGAGAATAAAACAGAACCAATAGGAGACATATATATATATATGTCTGTATATTAAATATATACAATAAATAATATATATAAAATTAGGAGTTAGCTCAGGCAGCTTTGCAGGGTGGCAACAGCAATTTGCATGGTGGTTTAACAGGCTGGGGACCCAGGGAGAGCCAATGTTCCAGCTCAAAAGCCAACATGGAGGAGGGGCCAATATCACAGATGAAATCCAAAGGCTGTCTGCTGGAGAATTCTTTTACTCAGCGGAAGGTCAATCTTTTTATTCTTTTGAAGCCTTCAACTAATTAGATTGGGCCTACTCACATAATAGAAGGAAAACTGCTTTGTTCTGCCAATTAAAATGCTGCTTTCATCCAAAACACCCTTCCAGAAATACCCAGAATAATGTTTGACCAACTATCTGGGCATCTTGTGGCCCAGTCAAGAAGACACATAAAATTAACCATTACAACATCCTTCAACTTATGTACAAAAACAAGGAGCTATCTTGATTATCCTTCCAATTGAGCATAACATACAGAGAGTACTTTAAACATCCTCAATTTGGGCACAACACACAGATAATATCTTGACTCTGCTTCCTGTTTAGAAATGACCAGGAGTAAAAGCCACTCATTTATATCCAACTTTTCAAAAGCATACATAACCAAAAAAAAAAGTAAGATATAACTGAATTTGTCTTCGTTAGTTGATACTGTTGCTGAAATTAATTATTAGGAACGAAGTAACTTTAGGAAGGAACTATATCTTCTTATCACACACACACTGTGCATACAAAGTGAACAGTGATTTAACCTGGCATGATCAGTAGTTTCTTTGCCAAGAGAGATCTTATACCTAAGATTTTGAAGTTATGATATCTCAAACTTGTTTCACTTGATGCAAAATTATCCTTAGGGTTTTAAATTTTCATAGTTGATTTAACTGCAAAGGTGAATTATTTGGTTGTTGAATGTTGACAGAAACATCTGTTCAGCTGTTTCTGGGACTTGGGCAGGTGAAGAAGATAAAGAAAAAGAAAAAATGCCAGCCTTCCGCTTTATGCCATAAAAACCATTTAAGATTATTTTTGCACATGAATAACTCCAATATGAAATCAATTTGAAATTGGAAGTTTTCCATGCTTTTTTTTTTTCTTTTTCTTTTCTTTTTTTAAATTGTACTTTAGATTTTGGGGTACATGGGCAGATCATGCAAGATTGTTGCATAGGTACATTCATGGCAAGGTGGTTTGTTGCCACCATCCTCCCATCACCTATACCTGACATTTCTCCCCACATTATCCCTCCCCAACCCCCCCCCACTATCCCTCTTGTAGCCCCTCCCAATGGACCCCAGTATGTGATGCTCCCCTCCCTGTGTCCATGTGTTCCCATTGTTCAACACCTACCTATGAGTGAGAACATGTGGTGTCTGATTTTCTGTTCTTGTGTCAGTTTGCTGAGAATGATGGTTTCCAGGTTCATCCATGTCCCTACAAAGGACACAAACTCATCATTTTTTATGGCTGCATAGTATTCCACGGTGTATATGTGCCACATTTACTTTGTTCAGTCTGTCATCGATGGGCATTTGGGTTTGTTCCAGGTTACTTTGCTATTGTAAACATTGTTGCAATGAACATACGTATGCATGTGTCTTTATAATAGAACAATTTATAGTTCTTTGGGTATATACCCGGTAATGGGATGGTTGGGTCAAATTATATTTATATTTCTAGATCCTTGAGGAATTGCCACACTGTCTTCCACAATGGTTGAACTGATTTCACTCCCACCAACAGTGTGAAAGTGTTTCTATTTCTCCACATCCTCTCCAGCATCTGTTGTCTCCATATTTTTTAATGATCACCATTCTAACTGGCATGAGATGGTATCTCAATGTGATTTTGATTTGCATTTCTCTAATGACCAGTGATGATGAGCATTTTTTCATATATTTGTTGGCTTTGTATATGTCTTCTTTTGAGAAGTGTCTGTTCATATCCTTCCTGCACTATTGGATGGGTTTGTTTGTTTTTTTTTTTCTTGTAAATCTGCTTTAGTTCTTTGTAGAGTCTGGATATCAGCCCTTTGTCAGATGGCTGGATTGCAAAAATTTTTTTCCCATTTTGTTGGTTGCCAGTTCACTCTAATGATTGCTTCTTTTGCTGTACAGAAGCTCTGGAGTTTAATTAGGTCCCATTTGTCTATTTTGGCTTTTGCTGCCAATGCTTTTGGTGTTTTAGCCATGACGTCCTTGCCTATGCCTATGTCCTGAATGGTTTTGCCTAGGTTTTCTTCTAGGGTTTTTATGGTGTTAGGTCTTATATTTAAGTCCTTAATCCATCTGGAGTTAATTTTAGTGTAAGGTGTCAGGAAGGGGTCCAGTTTCTGCTTTCTGCACATTGCTAGTCAGTTTTCCCAACACCATTTATTAAACAGGAAATCCTTTCCCCTTTGCTTGTTTTTGTCAGGTTTGTCAAAGATCAGATGGTTGTAGTTGTGTTGTGTTGCTCCAGAGGCCTCTGTTCTGTTCCATTGGTCTGTGTCTGTGTTTTGATACCAGTACCATGCTGTTTTGATTACTTTTGCCTTGCAGTCTAGTTTGAAGTCTGGCAGCGTGATGCCTCCAGCTTTGTTCCTTTTGCTTAGGATTGTCTTGGCTATGCAGGCTCTTTTTTAGTTTTTTTTTCAGTTCTGTGAAGGTCACTGGTTGTTTGATGGGGATAGCATTAAATCTATAAATTACTTTGGACAGTATGGCCATTTTCATGGTATTGATTCTTCCTAACCATGAGCATGGAATGTTTCTCCATCTGTTTGTGTCCTCTCTTACTTCCTTGAGCAGTGGTTTGTAGTTCTCCCTGAAGAGGTCCTTTACATCCTTTGTTAGTTGTATCCCTAGATATTTTACTTCCTTTGTAGCAATTGTGAATGGGAGTTTGCTCTTGATTTGGCTCTCTGTTTGTCTGTTATTGTTGTATAGGAATGCTTGTGATTTCTGCACATTGATTTTTGTATCCTGAGACTTTGCTGAAGTTGCTTATCAGCTTAAGGAGATCTTGGGCTGAGATGATGGGATCTTTTAAAAACATAATCATGTCATCTGCAAATAGAGACAATTTGACTTCCTCCTTTCCTAATTGAATACCTTTATTGCTTTTTCTTGCCTGATTGCTCTGGCTAAAACTTCCAGTACTATATTGAATAAGACTGGAGAGAGAGGGCATCCTTGTCTAGTGCCAGATTTCAAAGGGAATGCTTCCAGTTTTTTCCCATTCAGTATGATATTGGCAGTGGGTTTGTCATAAATAACTTTTGAAATACATTCGATCGATACCTAGTTTATTGAGAGTTTTTAGCATAAAGCACTATTGAATTTTGTCAAAAGTTTTCTTTGCATCTATTGAGATAATCATGTGGTTTTTGTCTTTGGTTCTATTTATGTGGTGGATTACGTTTATAGACTTGCGTATGTTGAACCAGCCTTGCAACCCCGGGGTGAAGCCTACTTGATTGTGATGGATATGCTTTTTGATGTGCTGTTGCAATGGTTTGCCAGTATTGTATTGAAGATTTTTGCATCTATGTTCATCATGGATATTGTCCTGAAGTTTTCTTTTTTTGTTGAGTCTCTGCTGGCTTTTGGTATCAGGATGATGTTGGTCTCATAAAATAAGTTGGAGAGGATTCCCTCTTTTTGGATTGTTTGGAATAGTTTCAGAGTGATTGGTACCAGCTCCTTTGTATATCTGGTAAAATTTGGCTGTGAACTTGTCTGGACCTGGACTTTTTTCGGTTGGTAGGCTGTTAATTTCTGCCTCAACTTCAGCCCTTGTTATTGGTGTATTCAAGGTTTTAACTTCTTCCTCGTTTAGTTTTGGTAGGGTGCAAGTGTCCATGAATTTATCCATTTCTTCCAAGTTTACTGGTTTATGTGCATAGAGTTGTTTGTAGTAATCTCTAATGGTAGTTTGTATTTCTGTGAGATCGGTGGTGATATCCCCTTTATTGTTTTTTATTGCATCTATTTGCTTCTTCTCTCTTTTCTTTTTTATTAATCTGGCTAGCATTCTGTCTATTTTGTTTATCTTTTCAAAAAACCAGCTCCTGGATTTATTAATTTTTTGAAGGGTTTTCTGTGTCTCTATCTGCTTCAGTTATGCTCTGATCTTAGTTGTTTCTTGTCTTCAGCTAGCTTTTGAGTTTTTTGATCTTGCTCCTCTAGCTCTTTCAATTTTGACAACAGAGTGTCGATTTTAGATCTTTCCTTATTTCTCATTTGGGTATTTATTACTATAAATTTCCCTCTAGATACTGCTTTAAATGTGTCCCAGAGATTCTGGTACATTGTTTCTTCATTCTCATTGGTTTCGAAGAACATCTTTATTTCTGCCTTCATTTTATTGTTTATCTAATCAACATTCAGGAGCCAGTTGTTCAGTTTCCACGAAGTTGTGCAGTTCTGAATTAGTTTCTTATTCCTGAGATCTAATTTGATTGCACTGTGGTCTTAGAGACTGTTTATTACTATTTCCATTCTTGGCATTTGATGAGGAGTGATTTACTTCCAGTTGTGTGGTCAGTTTTAGAGTAAATGTGATGTGCTGCTGAGACGAATGTATATTCTGTCACTGTGGGGTGGAGAGTTCTGTAGATGTCTATTAAGTTCACTTGTTCCAGTTCTGCACTCAAGTCCTGTATATCCTTGTTGATTTTCTGTCTCTTTGATCTGTCTAATGTTGACAGTGGAGTGTTTAAGTCTCCCATTATTATTGTGCAGAGTCTAAGTGTCTTTGTAGGTCATTAAGAACTTGCTTTTTGTATCTGGGTGCTCCTGTATTGGGTGCATATATATTTGGAATAGTTTGTTCTTCTTGATGTATTGATCTTTTCACCATTATTTAGTGTCCTTCTTTGTCTCTTCTGATCTTTGTTGGTTTAAAGTCGATTTTATCAGAGACTAAAATTGCAACCCCTGTGTTTTTTTGCTCTCCATTTGCTTGGTAGATCTTCTTCCATTCTTTCATTTTGAGTCTATGTGTGTCTTTGTGTGTGAGATGAGTCTCCTGAATAAGCACACTGTTGGGTTTTGACTTTTTACCCTGTTTGCCAGTCTATGTCTTTTGTTGTGTCATTTATGCCATTTATATTTAATATTAATATTGTTATGTGTGAATTTGATCCTGCAATTTTGTTACTGGTTGTTTGTTTTGCCCATTGGTCGATGCAGTTTCTCATTGCATCATTGGTCTTTACCATTTGGTTTGTTTTTGCAGTGGCTGGTACTGGATGTTTTTTCTGTATTTAGTGCTTCCTTCAGGAGCTCTCGTAGGGCAGGTCTGGTGGCTACGAAATCTCTCAGTAATTGCTTGTCCGTAAACGATTTTGTTTCTCCTTCATGTATGAAGCTTAGTTTGGCTGGATATGAGATTCTGGGTTGAAAGTTCTTTTCTTTAAGGATGTTGAATCTTGGTCCCCATTATCTTCTGGCTTGTAGGGTTTCTGCCAAGAGATCCACTGTGAGTCTGATGGGCTTTCCTTTGTGGGTGACCCGAACTTTCTCTCTGGCTGCCCTTAGCACTTTTTTCTTTCATTTCAACCCTGGTGAATCTGATGATTATGTGCCTTGGGGTTGTGCTTCTTGAGGAGTATCTCTATGGTGTTTTTTGTATTTCCTGTATTTGAATATTGGTTTCCCCATCCCCTTCAGGTACACCGATCAAGTGTAGATTATGTATTTTCACATAATCCCATATTTCTTGGAGGCTGTGTTCATTTCTTTTCACTTTTTTTCTCTTTTCTTGCCTTCTCTTTTTATTTCATTGACTTGATATTTGATCTCTGGTATCCTGTCTTCTGCTTGATGGATTCAGCTATTGAAACTTGTGTATGCTTCACGAAGTTCTCATGCTGTGTTGTTCAGCTCCCTCAAGTCATTTATGTTCTTCCCTAGGCTGGTTATTCTAGTTAGCATTTCATCTAACCTTTTTTTTCAAGGTTCTTAGTTTCTTTGCATTGGGTTAAAACATGTTTTTTTTTTTTTTTTTTAGCTCTGAGAAGTTTGTTATTACCCATCTTCTGAAGCCTGCTTCTGTCAGCTCGTTAAAATCGTTTCCTGACCTGTTTTGTTGCCATGCTAGTGAGTCATTGTGATCTCTCTGGGGAGCAGAGGCATTCTGGACTTGGATGTTTTCATCCTTTTTGCACTGGTTTCTTCCCATATTTTCTGAGTGGATGTCCTTTCTTGCTTAGAGATGTGGATATTGCTCTGGTTCTGTCTCAGTTGGTGGTAGCTGCATTGCAGAGAAGCTTCCTTTTGGCCATCTTCCTCACTTCCCTCCCACTTTTTTTTTTTTTGCAGGGGAATAAACAGGGTCATTTTGAAATTTTAAAAATGCATACCCAGAGCAATTTCTAGTGGTTAAATTTACTTTATACAAAGGCTGAATTTAAGTAACTGTTTCCATGATTCTGCATTTGGAAAAGACATAATAACTCTATTTAATACTTAGTGTATGGCTTTTTGTGTATCTCCTTATAAATTTGTTTGAGGTTTGTGATACTGTATCATAGAAGGCAAGGAGTTAAGTTTTGGTGTTGGGGTTTTTTTTGAGGATTACTTTTACTTCTTTCCAAACCTACTATGCTCTTTCTCTGTTCAAGGAAAGTTAAACTTCACTTTTACTTAGTAAATCCTGAGATTTAATAAGAATTTGTTACTATTTGTTTCTTGGGTCTCTGGAACCCATTGCACTTTAGTATTCTCCATTCCATATTGTTACATATAATAAATACATTGTCTGCCTCTAACATTAGATTCTAAGTTGCTGCTGCCACTTCTTTTATTAGGTCAGAGATTTAGCTTTATTTGCCTTTCCCCAAGGACCTAACTCTGAGTCTGATATATGTTCAGCATTCATTAAAAGTTGGACAACTGAATGATAGAAGATAGGTGTTCATTCAAGCTTAATAACAGGACCCCTGTCATGGAACTATGGACCCCTTGTCTGGTCTTCTGCCTCCAAGCTGATAGTAGCTCAGTCATTGGATATGACTGTGTATGAAAGGATTTTTTTTAACAACTTGTTCATTCCTGCCCTTGTTTTATAAACATATAATATTCCTGTAATTCTTATTCCCATTCCTTTAAGAATCTTCCTGGCTTGAGTATAAGAATTTCTTACACTTGACTTTTTTAGCTTGCATTATGAAAAAAATTAAGCCCTTTGAATTTTATAAATGCATAATATTATAATATGAAGTATGCTTTAAAACTATCATCTCCCACTTCTGCTACTCAAAAATGCTGATATGTCCCCAAAGTGATGGTACTTTATGCATGTTAATCACTCATGTCACCTTTTTTCTCATCCATGAGAATGCTGCTTTTAACATCATCAGGAATAGTGACTTCATAAGTAGCTTGCCTTTTGAGTTTCTTCTCATGTTTAATCAGTCTCTAAGTCAGGAAATTCTGGCCTGAATTCCTATGGTTGCTTCTCTATCCTGGAATATTTAGTTTTGAGAACAATAGATCAGTGTCCCTTGTCCTAACCCATTATGTACAGAAAGTAAGTTAATAAGGTTGCTGCTTGGGCTTCTTTTTAATTTTTCTATATTAAAAGACACCCAGCTACTTAAACTTTTCTTTTATGGGACTAATTTAAAGTAAGTCTCTGTAATTAATTTCAGTTGGTATTCTATACGTTATTTTAGACTTTCTCTGTTTCTCTGCCCTATTCCTTATGCACTCTCCTGAAAGACCTGAATAAGTCTAAGTGTCATGGAAAAAAACCATCTTAGCTTTCCTTTCAAATGATAGCACTAAAACTCCAGGAATGAAATAACTGCCTGGTGATTCAAAGTGATTGGTAAAATATGATAGAGTTACCCAACTCAGAGCGTACTCAGTGGAGAGGACACTTAGAATCAAGAAATGAGTTTGAGTCCACTGCCTACCTGTTGTGTCACTCCTCTGTCTTCCATTAAGTGGAATAACAACATCTTCTGTTCCTTTCCTGGAGACATTATCAAGTTCATAAGAGGCCATTAAAAATATTGGTAAATTATAAAGCTCTACACAGAAGTATCATCAGAACCTAAGGCAAACAACAAAATGCCTCAATAATGTCAAAAGAAAATGAACCCCTAGAAGTGCAATAAAGGAGAGCTTAAGGTTAGCAATGAGATGAGTGATTTGTTGCTGTGAATCAGTGATGGAGATAGTGTGTAAGAATATCAAGCCCAATCAAGATGATCAGGTGAAAGAATAAGGAAAGGCATATTAATAAATTACTCAATCTACACTGTATTGATGGGTAAATGATTGTATGATTTTTCATGTCGTAATAAGGTATGTAGTAATATTTTTTCTCTTTCTTTTGCAAAATGTTACCCCCTGCTCAGAAAGATTATTTGTCCAAGGCAGCATGGCCACTGGAGGCAGAGCCTGGACAAGGACCATTTCCTCAGTTTCTCAGTTCTATCATATGACTGGAGGTGTAACACAATGAAATATAAGCCAGCACTTTACAGTGAAATACCTGAAGCTGATTAATGAGAAGCTGAAATAGTAATTGTATTCTAGAAAGACAATGTTAATTATGTAGTATTGATGAAAGGTAGTAAAAGAAACCTCAAAGAGGAAATAAAATGTGGTGTTTATCTGCTCAGTTCTTGATAATCTTCATTGCACCTGAAGGGCAAAATAAATAAATGCTAATATTGTGGGGATCAGGAAGAAACTTCCTTAGCACGATTTCTTCCCCCAGACCTAATTTATACACCCAAGCTATCTTGGGCTTAAACAAAGTTAACAGAAACAATTCTTTCATTTTATAGCCATGCTTTGAAAGCATGGCTTGCACATTAAAGATTTGAAATTGGGTTATCATGTGTCAGTCCCTTAGAAACAAACCACTGTCCAGTAGATTTTTGGATCTGCACAGTCGAGGGCTTCCTGTACACTATAGCAGCATCAGTCCGATTCTAATACCCTTAAAGGACAAACTATTGGCTAGCCCTCCACCTGTGACACGAGTTGTGTCTCCTGTGTTTTTCCTTTTAGGTTAGTTTTTGAAAACTCCTTCAGAGTAGGGACATGTTTCTGTCACTTATGACTTAATTTCCTCTTCTTTCAACTGTGGATAACAATACTTACCTCACAGTGATCTTGCAATAATAAAATGAGACAACAACTCTAAGCAATAACACCTTGCTTACTATGCAGTAGATGCAGAATTAAAGTTAATTCCCATTCATTCCTTTACTCTAAGTAATCTACAAACGTTTGTTCAACGAATTTTGTTTTATTGCTTTTCTCCACTCCACTAGAAGCCAGTGGTTCTCAACCTTGACTATAATTGCAACCACTTGGAAAGTTTTAAAAGCTACTCATGCTTGGGTGAGTCCCAACCCCAGAAGTTCTGATTTAATAGCTTTGAAGAAAATAGCTTAACAAAGTATTTAAAAATGTCTTCAGGTGATTTAAATGTGCAGCTAAAGATTGAGAACTATCCCTGAAATTACTGAAAGTGATGGAGTTTTTCCTCAGCTTTGTAATCCCAGAACCAATCTCAGCATCTTATTGTAGGCACTAAATCTTGGATTGCTTAGAAGGACTTAAATGGCTATGGACTCACTCCCTTTTCACTGTATTTGTTCAGTCATTCCTTAACTCATTCAAGTAATTAGATAATGGCTTATTACAGATTGCTCTTCCCTTGGATTTTATAGATGCTATACCATATATTTACCAAGTCATTTTTTCTTTCATCAAAACATATCATTTCTCTTTTTATAATGTGTGTTTTTGTCTTTCTATTTTCAATCTCAGGCTTCCAGTAAAGTTGGAGATTAAGTCTCAATTAAAATTAATAAGCTCATGTATTTATTCATGGAGGCAATAAACAATTATTGAGCCCCTTCTGTATGCGGGCCACTATACTGGGAAAAAGAAATACAAAGATGAAAAAGATAAAACATGTTTCCAAGTAGTAGCAAGTCTACTGTTGAGATGATAATATGAATAAATAATGTTGATAATCACTTGATAAGGGTTTTGGGAGGAATATAGCCACCTTAATTGCCCAGTACCAGCGATTTCTTTTTTCCTTTATCTCTTTGATTTAATTTTACTCTCTATATTATTTAGTATAAAGATAGAATTTCACTTTGAATCTAGATGGAGTCTTTTACGGAAGTAGTTGGAGAGAAACATCCAAACTGATAAATAAATGAAATAAATAAGGAGGCATTCTGATATGCTTGACACTCTGCAGATAAAATCCTAAAAAACTATCTGTCTTTGTTTCTATCAGAGGAATATTTTTGCCATGGCATTTTGATAGCATTGATTATTTATAGGAAAGATTTATGTCTATTCTTGGTCCTTTTCCATTAGCACATGAAGTGTATTTTAAATTATGCAGAATTTCAGAAAGCACTTTCCTAATTATAAGGGAAACTTTCTTGGCAATTTGGGGAGATTAAACTTCTTTCCTTATCTTCTGACTGAATTATACCCACCCATCCACCTGCTCCCTGGAGGGTCCCATGGGATGCATTTATTTTAGATGATAAGTCTGAGATTAGGTTTCATTTGGCCAGTGAAAACAAAATATTATGCCCTGAGATAGAGGTGGAATGATAGAAAAAATGTTATTCTAATGTATTCTACTTCTATTTATTCAGTGGGTATTTGGTTATTGTGACTCATTGTAAACTAGAAACCAAGTTATAGGTTCTTAGTACATGGTGTTGGTTAGTCAATCATTTTGCAAAACTCTTTGAGAATAGGATGAAAAAGAAAAAAAAATTGAATGGGTCACAAAGATCCAGAAAGTAAGTTGTGGTTAGATAAAGGCATCCCAGAGGAGAGCTGAGCATCAAGGTCCTGGAACTATGTGTATCTCTGCCTATATAAGAGTTATGGTGGAGAAATAAAGGTGATGCTGAAAGATGTATAAGGAAGACGAGCCTCTTCTGCTTAATTTCTAGTTTGTCTAGGGCAGGGTTTCTCAACCTCTCTCTAAGTGAAATATCAGCCTGGATAATCCTTCCTTGCAGAGACTGTTCTGGGTATTGCAGGATGCATAACAGCATCTCTATCCTCTACTAACAAAATGGTAACAGCACCTCCAATTGTGACAACCAAAAATGTTTCTAGACATTGCCCAAATTGCCTTTTTGGCAAAATTGCCCTGGTGGAGAACCACTAGTCTAGGACAAGCTGAGGAATATTAAAGCCAACCAATTTTTAAAGTCTGCTATAAAATTTGTAATGTAATCCCTAGTGACACTCTACTGGATAGTAAAGTCAGTAAAGGCAGAAACCGTGTATATATTATTCACTGTTAATGCTAAGTAAGGAAATTAAGACTGAATGGTGAACAAAAACGGTTAACAAATGGCTTGGGTATGGAAAGATTAAAGCTTGAATATTGTTTATGCAGAAACTATCATTTCTCTAAGGACTCGGGCAATAGGAGTACAGATTTTAAATGCAAATATTCAAGGTTTGATTTTATTTGTCTGTATACACATATATACATACATTTATATAAATATACATTATTTACATATACACATACATTATAAATATTTATTTGGTACCTGGCACTTCAGGACTTTTGGATGCATCTGTGAGCAAAACAGTCACTTCTTTGCTGAGTAACTTTGGACAAGTCATTAGCTTCTAGGACTCTCAGTTTTCTCAACTATAAAATAATAATTATCATCATCATCTGCCTATTCCATTACCAATCAAGAGTCAAAAGATGCCACATAGGAGAGAGATGACAGCAAGATAACAAAATAGGAAGCCTCAGACTCTGTTCCTCACAAAAACACTGACAACAAATAAACAAAATCCAAAACGTTTATGAGAACTCCAGAAGCCAGTTAGAAAGTCTCAGTACACAAGAAAAGCTCGAAGCCAAGAAGAGCTGCATTAAAATGGGCAAGAAAAGCTGTTTAATTTCAACCACATCAGTCCTTCCCTGAAGCTGACATAGCTTGTGGTCAAAGGAAAAGTCCAACTCTCAACTTATTTTTGAGGAGGGTAAGGAAAGAGTAGAATGTACATATAATGTTCTGGCTCTTTGGTGGACTGCAAAGGACTGATTTCTGTCTTGTCTGACTCAGAACTCCACCATGGAAACTGGGCATAGTTTGGATGTTGGGGCCATTGAGAACAAAGGAGTGCTCAGTGGCTTGTGACAGTGTCAGAGAACTTATAATATCTCAGATAGAAGCTGGCACCACTAACTCTACTCCAGAGAAAGCACTCAGCCATGGCTTCTTCCTTAGGAGGGACAGAGAAGAGTGGAACACGTGTGCAATATTCTGGCTTTGGGAGAGGCTGCCTGAGAACTGATTTCTGCCTTATTTGGAGCACTAATGGAAAAGGCCTGTCTTGGATGTCTGGGATTGCAAACAACAAAAGAAAACTCAGCAGCTTCTTGCAGATCCAGAGAACCTGCAGTACCTCAGTTAGATACCAGAGAGAACAAAAGACTGCAGTCTCCCGAGAAACAAACAAACAAAAAACACAGCAAACCTCTTTAATTGGGAAATTAAATGCACAAACATTAAGAAAATTTATTTTCATTAAAGGTTTTGGAGGCTGTCTAATCTCTAGTTTGCTGATTGATGAAGGCCTTTCCCTGTATAAGTCATTCTATAAAGACAGGGTGATATGGTTTGGGTGATCTCATCTTGAATTGTAGTTCCATAATCCCTGCCTGTCATGGGAGGGACCTGGTAGGAGGTAATTGAATCATGGGAGCAGTTACCTCTGTTCTGTTCTTGTGATAGTGAGTTGAGTTCTCATGAAACCTGATAATTTTATAAAGAGCTTTACCCTGCCTTTGCTCTGTGTTTCTCTTTGCTGCCGCCATATGAAGAAGGATGTGTTTGCTTCCCCTTCCACCGTGATTTTAAATTTCCTGAGGCATCCCCAGCCTTGCTGAACTGTGAGTCAATTAAACCTCTTTCCTTTATAAGTTACCTAGTTTTGGGTATGTCTTTAGTAGCAGCATGAGAATGGACTAATGCCCTGGGAGAATTGGCTGTTTTTGTCAAATGCAAAAATTAACAAAAAATAACAAGGCACACAAAGAAACTGAGAAACATGACTCAATGAGAAAACCAATATAAACCACCAGAAACTGACAATAATGACATGAATATTTATGTTACCTAACAAAGAATTTAAAATATTTATCTGAAAGAAGCTTAATATGCTGTAAGACAGCACAAAAAGACAACTAAACAAAATCAGAAAAATGGTCCATGAACAAAATGCGATACAAAGAGATAAAAACTATTAAAAAATCAAATATAAATTATGAAGCTAAAAAAAATACTGTAACTGAATTTAAAAATTCACTAGAAGGGATCAACAGCAGGTTTGATCAAGCAGAAGGAAGAATTAGCAAACTTGAAAATGGGCCATTTGAAATTAGGAAGTCAGAAATAAAAAGAAAAAAGAATGAATCAAAATGAAGAAATTCTAAATGACTAAATGAAGAAAAGTGAAGAAACCTAAAGGAGATAATTAAGCAGACTAATAGACACATTATGGGAACTGAAGAAGAAAAGTGAGAATGAAGTAGAGATCTTATTTGAAGAAATAATGGAAGAAAACTTCTTAAATTAAAAGAAGTAAATGAAAATCCACATTCAAGAGAATCAAAGGAATTTAATTAAGATAAATCCCCAAAGGCTCATACTGAGACATATTATATACTGTCAGAAGTTATGAACATTAAGGGAATCTTGAGAACAGCAAGAAAATATTTGCTCATGATGTACAAGGAAGACTCCATAAGATTATTATAGGATCTCTCAGCAGAAACATTACAGATCAGAACAGAGTAGGATGATATATTCAGGGTGCTGATGGATTTGTCTTGCAAGTAAATTGTTGAGAATTTTTGTATCAATGTTCATCAAAGATATTGGCCTGAAGTTTTCTGTGTGTGTTTTTGTCTCTGACAGGGTTTGGTATCAGGATGATGTTGGTCTCATAGAACGAGGTAGGGAGGAGTATCTCCTCCTTAATTTTTTGTATTAACTTCAATAGGATTAGCACAAGCTCTTCTTGTACTAATGTCTGGTAGAATTCAGCTCTGAATCCTCCTGGTCCAGGGCCTTTCTTGGTTGCTAGGTTCTTTATTGCTGATTCAGTTTCAGAAGTTGATATTGTTCTATTCAGGATTTCAATCTCTTTATGATTCAATCTTGGGTGATTGTGTGCTTCCAGGAATTTATACATTTCCTCTAGATTTTCTAATTTGCATTCAAAGAGTTGTTCATAGTAGTCTCTGAGGATCTTTTGCATTTCTGGGATCAGTTGGAATATTGCCTTTATCATTTCTGGTTTCGCTTATTTGGTTCTTCACTTTTTCTTTGTTAATCTAGCTGGAGGTCTATCAAGTTTGGGTATTCTTTCAAAGAAACAACTCTTGGTTTCATTGATCTTTTGTATTTATTTTTACATCTCAGTTTCATTCACTTCTTCTCTAATTCTAGTTGTGTATTTTCTTCTGATAGCTTTGGGGCTGATTTGTTATTTTTCTAGTTTGTATAGGTGTGAAGTTAAACTGTTAATTTGAGACCTTTCTTATTTCTTGATGAAGGTATTTAGCACTAAAAACTCCTCTTAACGTTACTTTAGCTGCATCTCAGAGATTTTGGCAAGTTGTTTCTGTATTTTCAGAATTTTAAAATTTCTTCTTTAATTTTCATGTTAACCCAAGAGTTATTCAGGAGTAACTTGTTTAATTTCCATGTAGTTGTGTAATTTTGAAAGATCTTGGTATTGATTTCTGTTTGCATTTCACTGTGGCCCAGAAATGTGCTTGGTATAATTTTGACACCATTTCTATTCAAGAAAGTACTGGAAGTCCTAGCCACAGCCATAAGGCAAGTTAAGTAAATAAAACGCGTTTAAATAGATAAAGAAGAAGTCAAACTATCTCTCTTAAAGGATGAATGATTCCATACTTAGAAAATTGTAATCACTCTGCCAAAAGGCTTCTGTAAGTAATGAATTACTTTAGTAAAGTTCCAGGATACAGAATAAATGTGCAAAAATTAATATCATTTCTATAGACCACCAAGGTTCAATCTGAGAGCGAAATCAAGAACACAATCCACACTTACAATAGCCACAAAGAAAATGAAAGAAGTACTTAGGAATACAACTAACCAAGGAGATCTTTACAAGGAGAACTACAAAACTCTGTTGAAAGATATCAGAGGTGACACAGATAAATGGGAAAATATTATATGCTGATGGATTGGAAGAATCAGTATTTTAATAAGGCCCAAAGCAATGTACAGATTCAACGTTATTCCTATCAAACTACCAATGTCATTCTTCACAGAATTAGAGCAAACTATTCTAAAATTCATATAAAACCAAAAAATAAAAATAAAAAATAAAAAAAAAAAACAGAACAAATAGCCAAAGCAATTCTAGGCAAAAGCTGGTAGAATCATACTACCCAACTTCAAGCCATATGATAAAGTTACAGAAACCAAAACAGCATGGTACTGGTACAAAAATAGACACACTGACCATTGGAACAGAACAGAAAACTCAGAAATAAAGCCACATACCTACAATCATCTGATCTTTTACAAAGTTGAAATTGAAAACCAAAATACATGTATCAAGAATCCAGAAAAACAAAGTAAAAGCCTAGGACTGAATGACATCACTGGAGAATCCTAGTGGACCTTTAAAGAACTACCACCATTTCTTTTTAAACTCTTTGAAAAAATTGAAGAGGAGGGAACATTTTTAAACTCATTCTATAAGAGCAGCACCACCATGATGCCAAAGTCAGAAAAAAATATGAGAAAGGAAACTACTACAGCTAGTATCCCTGATGAATACTGATATAAAAATCTTCAACAAAATATTAGCAAATGAAATTCAACAATATATTAAAAGGATGATATATTATGACTAGGTGGGATTTAGTTTCAACGTGAAAATTTATCAGTGTAATACACTACATTAGCAGAGTAATGCAGAAAAACCTGACAAAATTTAATATTCTTTTATGATAAAAATGACAAACTAAGAATAGAAAGATGTTACTTCAACTTAATAGATGGCATATGTAAAAAGCCAAAAGCTAATGTCATACTCAAAATGGCAAAAATCTAAAACTA
Organism: Saimiri boliviensis; assembly: GCF_048565385.1. Lineage (NCBI taxonomy): Eukaryota > Metazoa > Chordata > Mammalia > Primates > Cebidae > Saimiri > Saimiri boliviensis. The sequence goes on from NC_133450.1 coordinate 161,259,972, forward strand.
TTTTCTCAAAATCAAAACTGAAGTAAAGATGCCCATTCTTACCACTTCTACTCAACATAGTACTCAAAATCCTATCCAAAACAATAAAGCAAGAAAGAGAAATAAAAGCACCCAATATGAAAAGAAGCAGCAAAATTTTCTTTGTTTGTAGACAACATGATCTTGTATGTAGAAAACCCTAAAGAGTCCACACGCATACACACAAAACCTATCAGAGGTAATAAATTTAGCAAAGTTGCAGAATTAAAATTTAATACAAAAAATGTTAAATTTCTATACACAGTAAATTATCCAAGGAAAATTTAAAAACAATTACATTTAAAATAGCATCTAAAAAATTAAAATACATAAAAATAATCTTAATGAGGTGAAAAATTTACACCCAAAACTAGAAAATATTGATAAAAGAAACTGAAAAAAGACAAATAAATGGAAAGACATTTTGTGTTCCTGCTTGGAAAGAATTAATATAGTTAAAATGTTTATACTACCCAAAGTGATCCGTAGATTCAATACAATCCCTATGAAAATCTCAACAACAATAAAATATGTTTTTATTTTTGCAGAAATTGCAAAAAATTTCCAAAATTAATCTGGAATTACTAAGGGCCCCAAATGGTTAAAACAATCCTGAGACAGAAAAAGCTGGATGCCTCATACTTTCAGATTTCAAAACATTTCAAATCTGCAATATTTAAAACAGCGTGATAATGACATAAAGACACATGTAGGTCAATGAAACAGAAGAGAGAGCCCAGAAGTAAATCCTCATGTGCACAATCAAATGATCCTCAATAAAAGTGCTAAGGCTACACAATGGTGAAAGGATAGTCTCTTCAACAAATGTTGCTGGATTGTTTCTGATTTTGTTGAGATTTTTAAAAAGCATAAAAATTGAGCAAACACTTCTGCAAAGAAAATATAAAAATGGTCAATAAGTATATTGAAAGATTCCCAATATCAGTAATAATTAGGGAAATGCAAATTAAAATCACAATGAGATGGCTTCACACCTGTTAGAATACTACCATCACTAAAACTAACTAAAACATCAGTAAAACATCACTAAATTAAAAAGTGACAGTGAGAATGTGGAGAAATTAGAACACTTGCACACTGTTGGTGGGCATATAAAATAGTATAGCTACTATGGGAAATAATATGGAGGTTATTTTAAAAGTTAGAAATAATATGTGATCCAGCAATATCACTTCTGGGTATGTATGTAAAATATTTGAAAAAGGATCTCAAAGAGATATTTGCACATTGGTGTTTTTTGCAGCACTATTCACAATAGCCATGAGATGGAAACAACCTAAATGTTCATCAACAGATGAATAACTAAAGAAAATATATACATATAATGAAATATTTTCAGTTTCATAAAAAGAAGGAAATACTGTCATATGCTTCTGTATGGATGAACCTTGAAGAAATTATGCTAAGTGAAATAAGCCAGTCACAAAAGACAAACACTACATAATTTCACAATATGAGGTATCTAAAATAGTCAAACTCTTAGAAACATAAAGTAAAATGGCGGTTGCCGGGAATTGGGGCAGGAGGTAAATGAGAGTTGTTCAATCAATGTATAGTTTCAATTTTGCATGATGAAAAAGTTTCAGAGTTCTTTTATACAATGTGTTTATATTAATACTACTGTACTGTACACTTAAAAATGGTTAAGATGGCAACTTTACGTTTTTGACCATGATAAAAACAGGTAATTCATATAAGATGTCTAGTACATGCCTGTATAAAGTAATAAAGATATTATTACTATAAAACTGATGGTGGTAATGACTTACCAGAGTAAAAGTTACCAACTTAACCTTTCAGAAGAGGAAAGTGAGTTCCAGAACATGCAAGAAACTTCAATAATAGAGCTCAGACAGGACTTAAGCCACCTGCCTTCCTACTCTATCCCTCTCATTGTGAGGAAGATTTAAGCAGTCTAGATGTTAGCAATCTGAAGATCCATCCTTTTAATAAAACATTTATAGTTATTAGGAGCTTAACAAAGATTACTCACATGCCATAGATAGTCAAATTAACAAAAGATACATATCAATGTGGCGTTCGTAAGTATCATAGTCCATATGATTATCTGGGTGGGGTAAAGAGTTTTAAAGCATGAAAGAAAAATGAAAGAAACACCAACACAGTAGGAACATTCTTCAAAGCGGTCTTTAATTCACAGATTTTTAGAAGTCTTTTCTCCCACAAATCATAAAGCAGAAATTTCACACTAGGGTGAAGAGAGAACATGAAGAAGCAGCTAATAGCCTTAAAAAGAGACATTTTAATGAACTCTACAGATGCTATTAAGATTTTTAATTTGAGTGAAAAAAATATATATAAGAAGTGCCTGAATATATATGATAGAAAAAAATCAGTTAAATTCACCTATGAGCGCCTATTAAAATGCCCTCTTATTATACTCCGTACCTTGTCTGTAACCCAAAAGGACAATCAGAAAAGCCACTGTTTTTTGGCATCCTTATTGGTATTTGCAGGAGTGGAAAGGGAACTCCCCAACTCTTCATGAGCTGGTGGGACTCCAATCTCTTCCTCTTTTCACACCCAATGCCCACAGCCTCACCACTGCCCTCTTCCTTGAGACTTGAGATCATCAAAACTCATCTTATTATATCCCTACTCCTTGTTTGTCTGTGTCACCACAAGAAGCACAGGTCTTCCTGGTCAACTCTCCTCCCTGTTTGGCTCCACAGTCATCATCTGCCCAAACCCCTACCACATACATAGTTAAGAACCCTTTTCTTTGATTTATTTTTCTCTTTGGCACTTATCAGCAGCCACCTAATTATACATTTTGTCTACTTTTTTGATTTGTTTTTCTTTCACACTAAAATCTAAGTTTTATGAGCTTGGAGATAGGTGTGTATTTTGTTCGGGGCCGTATCTCCATCACCTAGAACAGCGCCAGGCACAGGGGAAGCATTCAATAACTATTTGGTAAATTTAAAAAATGAACTGGACAAATACACTTGGATAGCATGCTAGAGAGTTTGCTAGTGAGGCATTGAGGGAGCAGAGGGTGGAACTACAGATGAATCAGTTAGAATCTCTGCCCTCAAAGAGTTTGCAGTTTGGGAGGAGAAAAGATTTTCATGCAAGATAGAGTTGAACAAGTGTTTTAAGAAGTTTGATAAAGACTGCCAGTGCTCCCCTCAATCTGGTTCTCCTCTCTTTCTAGGATAGTGCAATGATACCACTTTTCCATGCCTTTTTGCCATTTAGCAGGGCCATGTGATTCTCGTTCTGACCATGGGGTTGTAAGCAGAAGTGATATGTCGCATGTTTGGACCTGGGACCAAATTGTTAGTAGAAGACTCTCCAGCATTGCCTTTTTGTACTGTTAGAACTGAAGAGATGGCATGCTTCAGACAGTGCAGCTTGAGGATGGAGAGTCTTCCATCAGCTTGGATTGATAAGGGGCTGTGTAGAGATGGTTTCCCCAAACCTTCAGCATGTTATTTCACTAAGGAGAAATAAACTTTCATTATGTTGTCTCAGCTTTTAAGTGATTTAGTTTTGGAATAATTTGTTCCTTTAGCATCATCTAGACTATCTTGATTAATATAAGGAATATAGAAGACAAAATTTTTCCTGAAGTCAGAATTATAGCACCTATCCTGACAAATGGTCTGATATTAGAGGAGACACCCTCCATGGTTTGGAAAACTGTAAGACACCTCTCTAACTTTTTTTTTTTTTTTTTTTTTTTGACACAGAGTCTTGCTCTGTTGGCCAGGTGCTGGAGTGCAGTGGTGTGATCTCAGCTTACTGCAACCTCTGCCTCCCAGGTTCCAGTGATTCTCCTGCCCCAGTCTCCTAAGAAGCTGGGATTACAGACATGTGTCTAATTTTTTGTATTTTTAATAGAGAAGGGGTTTCACCATGTTAGCCAGGATGGTCTCGATCTCCTGATCTTGTGATCTGCCCACCTTGGCCTCCCAAAGTGTTGGGATTACAGGCGTGAACCATTATGCCTGGCCTACCTCTCTAACTTTAAATGAGGAAGAATCGTCTGTGTTTTCTTGTATAGATAGATGCTGTATTACCTTCTCTTCTGACTTTAGAATGGCAAATAGAGGCAGGAAAAGCTGGAAGAAAGGTTAAGAAAATATACCTTTCATGATGGCAATCCATCTGGAAGATCATCAATTGATAAATACTTCCTGAGTGTCTATTCTATGTCCACCATTAGGTTAGACACAAAGGGAGATGCCAACGAATACATAGTTTTTACTCTGAAGGGGACTATGGTCGTTGTGGTAAACAGCTACTCAATTGTCTACTGCATTAGCTATAAGGATTGTAAGAATTTAAAGGAAAGGAAGATCTCTGAAGTTTGGAGGGATCTAGGAAGAGTTCTTGGAGGTGAGGATTTGAACTTGGCCTTAAAGAATTGGCAAGATTTAATACTACTAACAAATCATAAGAATATATTGTTATTATGCAATGTCATATATACTTATTAGGCACAATGTGAATATGTATATAGCCTATTCAATGTTTTGACAACCCTGTAGACACCATCGCCACTTTACAGATAAGAAAACTGAGTCTTGGAGATGTTAAATAATTTATCCACATGATAGAGCTGGGATTCAAACCCAGGTTTATTTCCTGCCAAAGAAGATGCTTTGAATCATTGAAATAATTGTGCTAAGATGGAAGGCTGAGGGGACAGTCTTTTGGGATGAAGAATCCATTGAAGTAAACCTTACTTGCTTTGCTCTCAGACATTTCAGGGCCTTGACTTTATTGATTTTTCACAAATTTGAATCTTTTTTCTTCTGGTTGTGCATTATGAGCTAGTTGATCTTTAAATAGTTCCCAAAGTAATGAAGCTGCCCAGCTATTAGCTTTGCTGAGTGAGCCCCCTCTTCATATTTCCCAAGTATGAAAACCCATTTCAACTCTTCACCAACACAGAACAAGGAAAGTAAGTGGTGGGTGAAACTGGTCCCAGTTCATCCAGACAGCTGGTTTCTCTAATGGGATCATCAGTCACTTTCTAGCAGAAAACCAAATACCGTCTGCTAGGATTCCAGCAGGACTCCAGCCACCCAGTTTTATCTGTGGTAGGTGATTGAGCATTGTGGGATCAGTCAGGGTCCTTGCAGGAATCATACAGCATGCTCAGAGGGCCCACTAAAGAGAATTTAATGAAAAAGCTGTGTGTAAAGCTGAGGGTATTGTAAGGGAAGCAACACAGAATAATGAGGTCCCAGGGATTAACAACATCAAGAAGCCATTGACACGTCTAGGCAACTAAAGGGAACAGTGAGATAGAAACCCATGTGTGATAGAAAGAAGAATGGCTCCTCAAAGATGTCTGTGCCCTAATCCCCAGAGCCTGTGAATATGCTGCCTTACATGGCAAAGAGGCTTTGCACATGTGATTAAGGTTGAGGACTTTGAGATGGGGACATTATCCTGAATTATCCAGATGGGCCTAATTTAATCAATTCAGTCCTTAAAGGAAAAGAACCTTTCCCTGCTATGGCCAGAGATGTGATGAAGAAAGAAAGGCCAGTGAAAGGCAACTTTGTTGACTTTGAAGATGGAAGCAAGGGGCCATGAGCCAAGGAATGTGGGCAGACGCAACAAGCTGGGAATGATAAAGCAGAATTCTCAAGAGCCTCCAGTTCAGAGAACAGCCTTGCCAACAGTTTGATTTTAGTCCATCAAGACTTCTGTCACACATCTGACCTACAGAACTGTAGGATAATATATTTATATTGTTTTAAGTCACCAAATTTGTGGTAATTTGTTACAGCAGCAATAGAAAACTAAAACAGCATGTAAGAGGGGCTCGCTGCAGGAGCCATGAGCCTAGATAAAAAATTGTAGCCGCTGCCCAGCTATATTCCAGCAAAGTTAGGGTTAGAAATAAATGTTCTGACCTCTCTCTTCCCCTGGCCTCTGTGGTCCTGGCAGTGTCTCCCATTACCTGAACCCATTAGCCAAAAGCTATAGGGCAAAACAGCCTGGATGATGCAATTCCTAACGATTAGTCTTGTAGAGTACAGAGCAGGGTAGAAAAGGGCAGAGAATGGACTTATAGGGGCAAATAAAAGCAACCAGCACAGACACTGAACTTGAGGATGGAGGTTCTAAGTGGTTGTTTTTCATTTGATTTCGCTCATTATCATAGAAGAGAGGAAGTGACAGGAAGCATTGCCAGAACTGCTTTCAGACACGAGATTGAATTAGTTTAATATATTTTCATTGTTACAGCTAGGGAGTAGATATCTAAATTTATTAATATAAATCAATCAGTCAGTCAAATCGATCAATCAATATAGTCATTATTTAAGAAGGCTGCTTGAAAGACTTGCTATTCATTAGGCACAAAGAAACAAGTAGGGTTGAGGAAGGTTACAGGAATGTTTAGAGAGCCTTTGCTCTGAAGGAATTTTGAATATGCAGAGTAGAGATGGAATTGCAATAGCATGGAGGGACAGACATGTATAGCCATCCGTAGTTCATCCATCAGAGCCAGATGCTTGTATCTGTAGGGACAGATAGAATGAGGTAAAGCACAGGGAGATGGGGGTTGGTTAAGCATTCCTACAGAAGTGGTACTTAAGTTGGGCTTTGAAACACGGGTAGGATTTTCTAGTCTGAAAAAGGGAAAGGGCATCCAAATTGACCAAAATGGCATGAACAGAGGAAAGGAAAAAATCTTGGCATTCAGGGAACAGCAAGTTTTGTCTTGCTGGAAAATAGGATGCCTGGGGCATGTATTTCAGGGGTGGCACAATAGGATGGGTTAGCTTATAAATGGTTTGAATGTCATGTGAGTATGTGTGTATGTGGGTGTTTGTGTGTCTGTATGTGGTGTTATCATAGAAAAAAATGTGGTTTAGTACCGGAAAATAGTTGGTATGACCTGTAGAAGTAATGTGTTTATTATCAATACACTTTTTAAACAAAAAAATCAGCAAAATGTGTGAAGCAAGTCATTGCTTCTGTAATGCAAAAATGTTTATCTCTCAAAGACTGTTCTTGTTTCCTGCCCTCACATACTCTGTTCCATCATTTATTCATAGAATTTTATATACCAAACTAAAATTCTAGACAAAAATGCGGAGAGAATCACAAACTCTGAATTCCTGAAGGCAAACTCATGGCAGAGATGACTCCTTAGCCTCAGATGGTTCTTGTTCTCTTTCTCTCTATACCCTCTTCTCTCCTGGACTGTGCCTGCATGTACACACACACACACACACACACACACACACACATACACACACACACACGTGAGAAGCTCAACTCTGAAAGTTCTCTCCTGAGTGTAGGAAAATGACCAATGTCTCTCTCTGCACCTCTCAGGAAATACCATGTTGCCTATGGGCCATTTGGCTAGCTGACTACATCAATAATTTCTAGTATTTTGTTCGGCATCATTCAGATGTGGCCATTGGCCTAAATAAAAAATGTACCTTGTCTTAAGAAAAGCAACACTTCTATTTCAGAAGCTATTCAGGAGGAAGAAATGGAAATGCTTTCTTCCTCCAAGATTATCAGAAAAACTGGCTAGGCCTTCCCTGATATGAATCACAGAGTTGTGTATGTTTTTTTTTTTTTTCTTTTTTCCTGGGATCAAAGTCTTTCTGTATTGCAAGTGAGCTGGATAGTACATGAAAAGAGATGGCTTTTATTATCATAAACATTCTGTTTAATTACACTTCAACTGTCTTCAGTAGCATACACTGGAATGCTGTGGTAATAATATAGATCTTTTCCAAGAACCTCAATGGTTAAGCAAACATGAAGAAAGCAAAACTAAATCAGAGAAAGCTCCAGCCTGTGATTCAAGAAGTCTTGGGCTCCTGTGAAAGTTGTTTTCACTTTTCTGGACCCAAGTCTTTCAACCATAAAATAAGAGGCTGAAGAAAAGATTTTAGAGAAACAACTAGGAGAGTGTACTGGTTAAAAACAGCTATAAAAAATGGTTTCAATCCAGCTCTGCCACTTACTAGCTATGTGATCCCGGGTATGGCACATTGATTTATTGTTTCTTCTATAAAGAGGATAAAAATGGTGCCGACCTACAGGGAGGGGTGAATTAGAAAATGCAGTTAAAGTGCTCTGCATGGTGTGTATGTGGTCATGCATGTGTGCAGGCTTGCGTGGAGGCAAAGAAAAGTTAGGACTCTGTGGGGCAGTGACAGAGCCCCTTTGTGGTCACTTAAGAATCATTGAATTGGAAATTTAATGCTGTCCCTTGGAAGAGGGCGGTAGGTTACAGGTTCCACAGGTCTGTTGTATAGCCTTTACCCAGTTACTTCTAATAAAGAAATTCTTCAACCCATAGGATAGGAAATATACCCAAATCCAAAAATGGTGATAAAAAGAGACTTGTCAGGGGAAACCAATGAAGTATCAAATAATAGCGTTCCCATCACAGTGAGCAAATGCTTGCTGCATGCAGGAATGAAATAGTTTCTGGTTGGACAGGAACACTCATTACCACTGACTTGGCTTCAGCTTGTATTAATGTGAGAAATCAGTGGTGAATGATGTCAACTGTCATCCTTTCCTAACCTCTTTCCTTTGGAATTGGAGAGTCAGATGAGCTTAACCAACCTCTCATCAAGAGGCTGTGAAATGAACAGGCTACAATGAAGAGGAATTAAAGTACTGCAAACCGTATCTCCTCAGACTTTTAGGATATGATTCATAGTTCTGGTGCTGGAATCTTTAGAACACATGGGTGTGGATGGGAAGAAGTAATCCATCCAACTGCATGCTGCCATTTCTCAAGGTAAAGTCATTGATTACGTTGGGTTCATGACCTTTCCCCTGAAGAATGAGGCAGTCGGATAGAGTGTTCATCAAGTCAGGAGGTGACTGGGGGCTACAGAGGAAGGAATATTTTTCTCTATGAACTGAGAAAGACAAACTTTCCACACACACACACAAAATCTAAACTGAGAAATAGATACCTTCATTCCATCTTCTCTGTCAAATTGTGTCATGACCAGAAATCATTTAAATACTCCCCATCCCTGAAATATAAGCCAGTTACCAAGTTAGATGTTCATCTGCTTCATGCATATGAAATGTGGCTCTTTCACCAGGAGAGGTATGAAACAGGCCTATTAGTATGTGTCTACAGCACTAAGTTTTATCATTATCATCACTATAATGGCCCTCCTGCCTGTTCAGAGTTTAGTACCTATTGAAACAATTTTCAGTATCTTGAAATTCCCCGCCTTTACCCCAGTATTACAAAAGCACTTCCTCTGCTTGGCAATGAATGGTAATTATCTTCACATGTATGGAGGTGGCCAGAATATGTTTGCACCATCACACAAGAATAATAATACTTTGGTTTGTGGTCACCGATTCAGCTTTGTAACGCTAAAATCCTTTGAGGTTTTATTTCTATATATACCTGAGATCATAAGACTTGCCTATATTCATATATCCATCTATCAGCTCACTTAAGTCACCCTAACAAATGTTTATACGATTGCTTCAGTTTTTTCCTGATCCTCGGGAAGATTGGGACGTTCATCTGATGTTTCAGCACATTCCTCAGTTACCACTGTGATGGAGTGTTCTTGGAAGCCTCTCCATTTTTTTCCCCTCATCTGAGGGTCTTGGTTACTTTCCAGGGGGTGTACCTTTTGAGACAACCATTACCAGTTCTGGTTAGATTCTCCTCATCTTCACCACCTTACAGGTCTAATTATTCCTGACTCTAACCCAGATAAGGTTGCTGGCCATAGCTCTTTAAATACTATTAAAATTACTTTGGAATTGTGCTTTACATATTTCAAATCACTTTCCCTGAGAGCTTTGATACCTAATCGTTTTACCAGCTTTCATTTAAGGCAGGGAAAGGGCTAGTGAGCGAATGTTTTCTAACTGGAAGTTATATTCTTGGGGCAGACTGTGGAACTGGTTTACCCTGGTTGTCTTCAATAATAGCAAAGATGCTGGGCAGACATAGTTTGGGATCTGTTTATAGCCAAGATGATATATTAGTCTTTTCAGAGCACATATGGTCTGGTTTTCAAGTGTATCTTGAGGAATCATCTTTTTTTTTTTTTCATTTAAAAATGATATACTGATACAACTGCATTTCTAAAAGGTAGTATAAATAGATACTTCTTTTAGTGTATTGGGATCCAATAACCATCTCCATCTCACATTTTTGGAGACCCTAAGGCATCCCCCTTGTTTATTTTTACATGCCTTAGAAAATCAGTATGATCACTTCCTAAATCTGTATCACACCTGCTAAAAGTCCTTCTGCTACTCTCACAGTACTGGATGAACATTCTTGTATTATTAGTACTCATAATATTTGCAATAAAAAACATGATACTGAGCAAACAAAAATTCTTTGCATTTTAAAGAGACTTCTTCTTAAACACACAATGCTGCTCCATTGCTTTCAATCGAAATCAACTGCAGGTGTTCTCCCAGTTTAAATTGACTGTTCATTCAGAAATGCCATTGTGAGCACTGGCTGCCTCAGCCTGCCTTCTGGATTGTTTTTCTTATTGGATGCAGCAGGCCTCTGAATTAGGTGTGAGCAGGAGATATAAGTATTGAGATCACAAAGCACACTACACAAGTCCTTAGGGCATATCTTCCTGGGATTACTCATGCTCTGTGGACCATTTTCTCCAGGAGTTCCTTGAGATGGGTTTTGGTACTGGAGGAAATCCTAAAGATATGGTGCTTTACAAGGCTGCAAGATTAGAAGGCCATTGGGATTCACTGGAAAGCAGAAATCACTATTTTAGTAGCCCTCTCCCTTCTATAACTCAATTATATGATTACATTAAATTCTATGAAATATAAATTTACTTCATTATTCCCTTTCTGCAGTGCTAAATATTTTGGATTGACCATAAATGTTCAGAATCATACCGAACTACTCTTGTTGAGGATTTCAGATCAATGAACTTATCTGCTCTGGAAAACTTTTCTCCTTAACCCTTTCTCTCCAAAGTCTGATCCAAGCAAAGCTAATCTGATTTTTCTTGTTAGAAATCTAGAATTGGGACTGCTGGCCTTTGGAGCTGGCAGGTTAACCTATTCTGAGCACGACAACCATTTTCTGCCATTATACAAAAAGAAAGAAAAATCTGGTTGGCACAGAGAGAAAAAAACATAAAGTATATATAATGCAAAAATCAGAGATGAGAATCAAATGGTCTTGAAGAGATGAGATAGTAGCTTAAGTCCTGACCTTTCACTCCTGGTTCACTTATCACATAAGATACATCTGTACTTGCCCATAAATTTCCATTGAGACTTTAATGTGAGCAGTGTTATGTTCCTTGGAAAAAATAAAGCTAGCTCAATGTAAGACAACAACCTATTTCTTCCTGCACTGAAGCAGTAAGCATAGCTGCAGAACAACAGAAAAATAATGTGATTGGTTAATTGATGTCTATTTATCTTTACACCAGAGTTTTAAAAATTTTTTCATAGGTTATTTGGGAACAGGCCGTTTTTGTTTACATGAGTAAGTTGTTTAGTGGTGATTTGTGAGATTTTGGTGCACCCATCACGCAAGCAGTATACACTGCACCCTATTTGTAGTCTTTTATTCTTCACTCCTTTTCCAGCCTTTCCCCAAATCCCCAAAGTCCATCGTGTTATTCTTATGCCTTTGTATCCTCATAGCTTAGCTCCCACTTACAAGTGAGAATGTACAATGTTTGATTTTCCATTCTTGAGTTACTTCACCTAGAATAATAGTTTCCAGTCTCATCCAGGTTGCTGTGAGTGCCATTCATTCCTTTTTATGGCTGAGTAGCATTCCATCATATATATATGTTACAGTTTCTTTATCCACTTGTTGATTGATGGGCATTTGGATTGGTTCCACATTTTTGCAATTGCAAATTGTGCTGCTATAAACATGCATGTCCAAGTATCTTTTTCATATAATGATTTATTTTCCTCTGAGTAGATACTGAGTACTGAGATTGCTTGATCAAATGGTAGTTCTACTTTTAGTTCTTTAAGGAACCTCTACACTGTTTTATGTAGTGGTCGTACTAGTTTGCATTCCCACCAGCCCTGTAGAAGAGTTTCCTGTTCACTGTGTCCATGCTGACATCTACTGTTTTTTGATTATAGCCATTCTTGCAGGAGTAAGGTGGTGTTGCATTGTGGTTTTGATTTGCATTTCCCATATCATTACTGACGTTAAGCATTTTTGCCTACGTTTGTATATCTTCTTCTGAGAATTGTCTATTGATGTCCTTAGACCACTTTTTGGTGGGATTGTTTTTCCTTACTGATTTGCTTGAGTTCATTGTAGATCTGGACATTAGTCTTTTGACTAATGTATAAATAGTGAAGATTTTCTCCCACTCTATGAATTGTCTGTTTACTCTGCCAACTGACTTTCTTATGGTACAAATCTCTTCAGTTTAATCAAGTCCCAGCAATTTACCTTTGTTTTAATTGCATTTGCTTTTGGGTTCTTGGTCATAAAATCTATGCCTAAGCTAATGTCTAGAAGGGTTTTTCCAATGTTGTCTTCTAGAATTTTTATAGTTTCAGGTCTTAGATTTAAGTTCTTAATCCATCTTGAGTTGATTTTTGTATAAGGTGAGAGATGATGATCAAGTTTCATTCTCCAACATGTGGCTAGTCAATTATCCCAGCACCATTTGTTGCAAAGGATGTCATTCCCTCACTTTATGTTTTTGTTTGCTTTGTTGAAGCTCATTTGGCTGTAAATATTTTTGTTTATTCCTGGGTTCTCTATTCTGCTCCATTGGTCTATGTGCCTATTTTTAATTGCAGTATTATGCTCTTTTGGTAACTGTGGCCTTATAGGTTAGTTTGAAATCAGGTAAATTAATGCCTCCAGATTTGTTCTTTTTACATTACTTAGTCTTGCTTTGGCTATGGGGCTCTTTTTTGTTTCTAAATTCTAAAATATGAATTTTAGATTTTTTTTTCTAATTTTGTGAAGAATGATGGTATTTTGATGGGGATTGCATTGAATTTTTCAGATTGCTTTTGGCAGTATGGTCATTTTTACAATATTGTTTCTGTGTATCCATGAGCATGGGATGTGTTTCCATTTGTTTGTGTCATCTATGATTTCTTTCAGTAGTGTTTTCTAGTTTTCCTTGTAGAGGTCTTTCACCTCCTTGGTTAGATGAAGTATTTTAATTTTTTTTGCAGCTATTGTAAAAGAGGTTGAGTTCTTGCTTTGATTCTCAGCTTTGTCACTGTTGGTGTACAGAACTACTGATACATTTACATTAATTTTGTATCTGGAAACTTTGCTGAATTCTTTTTTCAATTCTAGGAGCCTTCTGGAGGAGCCATTAGGGTTTTCCAGGTAAATGATAAAAAAAGTCATATCATTAGCAAACAGTGACAGTTTGACTTCCTCTTTACTGATTTGGATGCCCTTTATTTATCTCTCTTGTTTGACTTCTCTGGCTAGGACTTCTAGTACTATGCTGAAGAGGAGTGGTGAGAGTGGGTATCCTTGTCTTGTTTCAGTTCTCAGAGGACATGCTTTCAACTTTTCCTCATTCAGTATCATGTTGGCTGTGTATACCCACAAAGTGAGGGCCCAGCACTACCAAGCACACAACTTTCCTTCTCTGAATTAATTTTTTATTTTCTAAGATAATCATTTCACAATTTCTTATCTTTCTGCCGATTTCCAAAACTCCTTCCCCTTGTGTCACTTTTGTCTAATAACTCTAATTTTTAATTCACTGAGAATATGGAATAAATGAGAAAAGAATGACTTCATCTTATCCTGGACAACAAATCCACTCTTGTACCTGTATTTGTATTCATCGACTTTATCTTTCGTCCTGGTAAAATGGATCAAGTACTCATATGCCTCATAAGGTAAGACCCTCTTGATATATACCGGGTTCCATTTTCTTTTGCCTAAAGACTTCACTCCTTCAGTTTGAAATGATTCAAACACAAATAAATGACAAATGTGTGTGATGATGGATATTCTAATTACCTTGATTTGATCATTATATATTGTATACATGTGTCAAAATGTCACTTGTACCCTATAAATATGTACAACTATTATTTCTTAATAAAAAATAATACTCTACACGAAAAATGACTTTACTCCTTCACTTCCCCCATGCTGTCTTTCTCCTGCATCATTAATTTTTGCCTCTATACTTAATCAACATCCAAAAATACTTTAATAGTTTATAAAAAATAAAACAAAATCTTTATAAAAACAAAAGAAAACCTTCTTTGATCTAGAGCACTTCTCTACTACCACTCCATTTCTCTATAACATTTTATAGAAAATTTCTTTGCAATAATCGTTCATTCTCCTGTCTCCAGTATTTCCCTTTGCTCTGGTAACTTCAAGCTTTCATTACCAGCTTCACTCCGTCCACCTAAAGATCAGCAGTGATCTCCATGTTCTTAAACGTTATGGTCAGCTCCAAAATCTCATTTTCTTTAGCCTTTAATCTGCATCGGCAGAACCAGTAACTCTTCTTCTTAAGGCACTTTTTGCATGTGGTGTTTAAGAAACCACACCCTCTTGGTTTTCCTGTTTCATTACTGACTTTTCTCTTAGCTTCCTCTGTTGGTTCCCCCTCGAACTCCACTTCATGTTTTATTCACCTTCATATCACTTTTTTGATGCTAGATTGTTCTATTGTTAACTTGGTTAAGTTGGAAGTTACCTTTTCCCAGTACCTTCTTCCCACTATGGCTCCAGTTTAAAGTTTTTCAAAAGAGAAACTTGTATGAGATTTGGGAGGTGGAACTGAAGCAAATTATTGCTCTCTAAAGAACTTCAGGGCAAGATATGGTGGTGAAAAGATAAAGAATTGCCTTTCAGGGTCCAGCTTTTTTTTTGTTTTCTTCCACTCCAAGTCCAGTTCTTTCTCCTGACTTCTGGTTTTGTTACCCAGGAGTAGTCTCAAGAATACTGCCAGTTGGTTGCCTATAGATGCACAGATGTAGTAGCCTACATAGATACAGTGGCTGCTATGTTCTTTGCAAGAAATTTCTCACTTGGGGTCCCGACTTCAGTGACTGAATGAGCCTGGTTGCTGAGATTTCTTTGGAAGCTCTGACTTGTTCACCTATGCCAGTGCAGTGTTTAAAAAAGACTGGTTATTGATGTCTTCAGATCTTCCACTTCCTCTCCCAGGCCTTCCCTTCTTTGGCTTCTCCCACAATCATTTAAGTTATATTTCCTATAATAAATTGCTTAATGTGTATCATTTTAAATTTAATACTTACCGAAATAATTATTGGTACCACTAGCAGTGGTGCTAGAAGAATACATCATTAAGGATAGCAATATAACATTCAGACTCTGATCTGACTAGATTTAAAAGCACTAATAAATCTGTTATCAGTGGTAAATGGGACACTGGTAGTCTATGTCAAGCAATAGCTATTTTTTCAGTTATAAAATGCATAGCTGAAATAGACAACTGGACAGCAGATGGAATCCCCATATCGTTTCCCTGGTCTGTGGAGTGAGGCCATTTGTGATAGGAAAGGCCAAAGGGAAACCTGCAGAACTTCCTCATCCTCCCCAAAATTTGGTGTTAAGTAGTCAGAAAGTGATATGTAAATAGACCTCTCCAAAAACAATTGAAGAGATAAATGCCATCATCTAAGACTTGAAAGATGCAGGGTTATTGATTCTTATCACATCCCTGTACAGCTTGCCTTTTTTTTTTTCACTGTATAGACAACAGATGAATCGTTGTTACATACTCAATCAGGTGGTGGGGGACTCCATTTGTAGCCTATTCCAGATACTGTTTCTTTACTGGATCTAATTAACACATCCCCTGGCACCTGGTATGCAGCTAGAGACCTGGCAAATGTTTTTATATCTGTTAGTAAAGACACCAAAACCAGTTTGCTTTCAGTTGGCAGCTGGAAGTGCATGGCTCTTTTCAGGAATGTATTAATGATTCACTCCTTTATTATAACCTTTTCCTTGAGACTCTCCCTGCTTGCCCATTCCAAAGGACTTAGGCTGGCCCATCACGTTAGTAAGATAGTGCTGCTTGGGTCTGTTGAACAGGAACTAGACACTTCTCAGGACATATGTGTGCCAGAATTTAGGAAATGTTTCTCGTAAGAAATGCAGTGGTATGCTGATATTGTTCGGCTTTTAGGCCTCCAGCGTCCTGGGGCATATCAAGACATTTGCAATGAAAGGGACTGTATTAGTCAGGGTTCTCTGCAGGGACAGATCTAATAGGATAGATGCATATATGAAGGAGAGTTTATTAAAGAGTATTGACTCAGCCAGGCGTGGTGGCTCGTGCCTGTAATCCCAGCACTTTGGGAGGCTGAGACGGGCCGATCACCTGAGGTTAGGAGTTCGAGACCAGCCTAGCCAACATGGTGAAAGCCCATCTCTACTAAAAACACAAAAATTAGCTGGGTGTGATGACGGGTGCTTGTAACCCCAGCTACTTGGGAGGCTGAGGCAGGAAAATCATTTGAACCTGGCAGGCAGAGGTGGCAGTGAGCTGAGACTGCACTATTGCACTCTAGCCTGGGCAACAAGAGTGAAACTCCCTTTCCAAATATATATATATATATATATAGATACTCACATAATCATAAGGTGAAGTCTCATAATAGGCTGCCTGCAAGCTGAGGAGCAAGGAAGCCTGTCTGAGTCCCAAAACTTCAAAAGTAGGGAAGCTGACAGTGCAGCCTTCAGTCTATGGCCAAAGGCCCCAAGAGTTCCTGGCAAACCACAGGTATAATTCCAAGAGTTCAAAAGCTGAAGAACTTGGAGTTTGATGTTGAAGGGCAGAAAGCATCCAGCATGGGAGACAGATGAAGACTCAGCAAATCTCATTCCACTTTCTTCTCCCTGTTTTATTCTAGCCACACTGGCAGCTGATTAGACTGTGCCTACCCAGATTGAGGGTGGGTCTGTCTCTCCAAGTACAGTGGCTCAAATGTTAATCTCCTTTGGCAGCACCCTCACAGACACACCCAGGAACAATACTTTGCATCCTTCAGTCCAATCAAGTTGACACTCAGTATCAACCATCACGGGGGCTGTGGACACTCAGCATGGCACCTGGGGTTGCAGTTATAACACAGTGTTTAATGGGTGGTGGTGGGGACTGGGAGTTTACAATCAGAGAAGTAGTACAGTTAACGTAACCTCCCAAATTCTCATTGCCCTATCACGGAATGGACATTGATGACCAAAAGTCATTGTATGTATCATGTATGCATCGTTATGTGTCATGACCAAAAGTCTTACAGAGACTTGCTTCATTAAGAAAGCTGGATGTGTAAAAAATAAAGCACTCTGGTTCACTTACCCAGTTATACAGTTAGCCCCAGGGAAGGAAGAAATGCTTGGTTTCTTGTAGTAAGAAAAAAGAAAAAAAGTAAAACAGACCTCTGGGGCCAGGAACATGCTAGGCAAGATGCATATCAGAGACCAAGGTCTGCATACTAAAGGCTCAGTGAACAAATTTGCATGTTAGTAGTGCTGAAATCAGCAAATGGCCTTATCTCTTGCAGACTGGCTTCCTGCAGCTAAGGCAGCCCTCTGCTAAATTTTCAAAAGGGAAAGGAGATGAGCCCCCAAGTCTATTCAGATTTGTCGCTCATCAATATTTCTTCCGAGGAAAAGGAAAGCTTCTGGAATCTGTTCCTCCCCCTGTTCTAAAGTAGTACACTTGGTTGTTTGTTTTGCCTTGGGAAAATGGCCAGATTTACAGATCTGCACTGATACACAGGTAGTGGCTAATCGTTTGAATGGAATGAGAAACTTGGAAGAAACACAATGCAAAAATGGGATGATAGGGGGTCAGGAAGTGGCATGTGAATAGACCTTTCCAAAATGGGCACAAGAAATAAAGATGTTTGTGTCCTATATGACTGTTTACCAAAAAGCACCCTCAGTTCTCTCTGAGGTGGATATGAATAATTAGGTAGACAAGATAACCCAGGCTGTGGGTGTTAGACAGTCGCTTTCCCCAGCCATTTCTGTACTTGTCTTATTATCAACGTGGCCGTGGTGGGAGGAGTGGAGGTTATATTGGGTCAGCAACGTGAACCTCCACTTTGCTTACTTCTTGTAGGCAAAGACCAATTAGGCATCAGTCACTACTGAGTGCCCAGTCTGCCAGCAGCAGAGAACATTAAACCATCCATATGTCACCACTCCCAAGCAATGGTAGAAGGTTAATTAAATTGTGCTGCTTTTATCATGGAATAAATAGCTCTTTCTTCTCAGTGGAAAAGACACATATTATGGGTATGAATTTGTATTTGATGATTCTGCCAAACTACTATTCATTGATTTCCAAAGTATGTCCTATTTAATCTTTCACTTTTATATTCAGTATTTGTTTTGTCCATGAAAGTTATTCAACATGAAATTTACTGGTCATATTATGATACTCACCCTGAATAACTTGACCTGATAGGATAAGAATAATTTTTGAAGACAAAGTTATGGTACCAAATGTATGGGACTATTTGCAGGGCTGGAGTAAAACACTTCATGATGCAGAATATGCTTTGAATCAATGACCAATACGTGGTCTTATTTCTCTTACAGACAAGCTTTATAGGTCCAGTAACCAGGAGTAGAAATGGTAATAGTTCTTCTCTGTTACCCCTGTACACCAAAATTAAATTCTAAGGCTCTTCAACCATGTGAATGTCCTCTTGGTCAAGGACATTCCAAAGTTAACATGAAAAACTAGTTTAGGCCAGGATGGAAGAGGGGGTCAAGCATGCCTCGTTGTACTTCCCTCCCTTTTGGAATTCAAGAAAAGTTGACCAGCATGTAACATCAACACAGACTTAAGTCTAAGAGGAAATATTCCTAACCTATTCTCTCTGAACCCTGTTACTTGGAGGCTTGATCTGTGTGATAAAACCTTGGTCTTTACAACTGCTTGTTGTAACCCAGACATTCCTTTTTGTAGATAGTAACTCCCTCAACCAATTGCCAGTCAGAAAATTTTTAAATTTACCTATCACCAGGAACCCCAATGCTTCCAGTTGTCTCACCCTTCTAGATGGAACGAATGTAAATTTCATATGTATTGATTGATGTATTATGTCTCCCTAAAATGTATAAAAACAAGCTGCAGCTCATCCACCTTGGGTTCATGTCATCAGAACCTCCTGAGGCTGTCACGGATGCATCCTTAACCTTGACAAAATAAACTTTTAAAATTGACTGAGACCTGTCTCAGATAGTTTTGGGTTCACGCCATTAATAATCCTCTGGCACGGTTTGTCCCCACAACTTTTGACTCTGCTAATTTACAGTTCTTATTTAACAAAATAAGACTGCTTTTATCATAGGATGCAACAGTGATTCACTAAACTGGAAGTCAACACTATTAACTGGCCATTATGGGCTCTTCATGCCAATGAACCAGCAGGCAAAGAGAAGGGTCATTGCAATAGAAACGATGGTTGATCATATTAAGGGGAAATTGAATTGTTTCTACACATCAAGGGCAGGAAGGAGTATATCTGGAAAGCAGGAGGTTTTTTGAGTATTTCTTAGTATTTTCCCATGTCTTGTGTTAAAGGTAATGTGAAACTAACCATCCATACAGGCAGGATCACTAATGCCACAGGCCTAAAAGGAATAAATATTAGGACCATATGGACTTTGCTACAGTAGCTAGCAAGTTAGGAACAAGCAGGGCAGGAGAGGCTTTCCTCAAGCTCACCAGGAATGTCAGGTGACCATCAGATGATGGTCAGGCAGTTGTCACACTGCCTCCCTAAAATAATAATTGGTCGCAGCCAGTGCCAGGAAAAGGCAGTTTGCTAATCGATAAAAATACCTGTAACTGGTAGTCAGCAGCTTCCCAATAAGATCTCAGGAACTGGGTGAGTGGGCTTGAGCATGGCCATTAAGAGGAAAATTTGTTGGAGTTTAACTGGCATATGACCTTCCAGGGGCATTCCATTGGAAAAGGGAAAAATGCCTCAAATGACCATGTGTAAAACATGAGTAAACACACTGCATAGTCACCTCCCAAGTGCAAGCAGGCCACTGTGCGCACAGGCAGCACACCCAGAGGAAGAATCAAGGGAAAGGGGACTCAAGATGCTAGAAGTAGGCCAGCACACAAAACCTGAAGTCTCAGATCAAATGGGGCACTTGACCTCCAAGATGCCCACTTGGCCCTCTTCCAAGTGTACTTTATTTTCTTTTCATTTCTGTGCTAAAGCTTTTTAATAAATTTCTATTCCTGCTCTCAAACTTGCCTTGGTCTCTTCTGCCCAATGCCTCTCAGTCAAATTCGTTCTTCTGAGAAGGCAAGAACTGAGGTTGCTGCAGACCTGTGTGGATTTGTCACAGGTATGTCAATGACGAGAGTGAAACTCTGTAAAATATTTGAAGAGATTTATTCTGAGCCAAATATGAATAACCGTGGCCCATGACACAGCCCTCAGAAGGTCCTGAGAACATGTGCCCAGTGGTCAGGGCACAGCTTGGTTTTTACATTTTAGGGAGGCGTGAGATATCAATTAAACAAATTTAAGAAATACATTGGTTTGTTCCAGAAAGGTGGGACATCTCAAAGTGGGGGTTTCCAGGCTGTGGGTAAATGTAAACATTTTCTGGTTGACAATTGGTTGAGTTTATCTGAAGACCTGAGATGCTAGAAAGGAAATGTTCAGGTTAATATAAAAGACTGTGGAGAACAAGGTTCTTCTGAAGTTTTATAGTGGTTACCCTTAAAGACAATAGATGACAAGTGTTTCCTCTTCAGAGCCAGAAAAGGTGCTAGACTCTTAGTTAATCTCTTTAGGATTGGAAGAGCCTGGAAGAAAAAGATCTAGCTATGTCAGTGGAGATTTTTTACAGATGCAAAATTTCCACCACAAAGGACGGCTTTGCAGGGCCATTTCAAGATTTGGCAAAGAATCTTGTGAGGCTTTTTTTTTTTTCTTTTGTGAGAGAAAGTCTTGCTCTTGTCACCCAGGCTGGCATATGATCTCAGCTAACTGCAACCTCTGCCTCCTGGGTTCAAGCAATTCTTCTGCCTCAGCCTCAAGAGTAGCTAGGATTACAGGTACTCACCACCGTACTTGGCTAAGATTTATATTTTTAGTAGAGACTGGGTTTTGCCGTATTGGCCAGGCTGGTCTCAAACTCCTGACCTCAGGTGATCCACTCACCTTGGCCTCCCAAAGTGCTGGAATTATAGGCGTGAGCCACTGCTCCCAGCAAGGATAAAATATTTTTACTTTCTTCTTTATCACATAATGTTATGCCAGAATCAGATTAGAAAGTAAGTTATGATATGTATGGTTAAATAAAACCCACCCAATGAGAATTTATGGTTTGTAGGACATGACTCTATAGACCCTTCAGATAAGAATTTGAGCAAGATTAAAAAAAAATCGGAGCTTAGTCCTTAAATGACGCCGTCAAGTAAGTGTGATGTTTTGTGTTTTGACTGGGCTCGATCATGCAGTGAACAGATGTTTAGCTGAACATTATTCTGGGTGTGTTTGAGAGGGTGTTTCTGGATGAGATTACCATTTGAATTGGTAGGCTGAGTGAAGTAGATTGCCTTTTTTATTGTGGGTTGGCATCATTCAATCAACTGAAGACAAGAATAAGACAAAAAGCCTAAGTAAGAGGAAATTCCTGCCTGACTTCTTGAGCTGGACACTGATCTTTTCCAGCCTTTAGACTTGGACTGAAACACTGGTCATTCTTGAGACTTGAGCCTGTTATCTTTCAGACTAGAACTTATGACATTTGCTCTCCTGGGTCTCCAGTGTGCCAACTGCAGACTGGGACACTTGTCAGCCTCTATAACCATATGAGCGAATTCTGTATAATAAATCTGTCACACTCTCTCTCCCCCTTACAGACACACATGCGCGCACACACACACACACACACACACACACACACACACATATATATATATATATTTATATTTATATTGTTTCTGTCTGTTTATCATCTATCTAGTATCTGTCCATCAGTTCTACTTTTTTGAAGAATGCTAATAGAGCAAGAAACCATGACCGGTTAAGGTGCTTGCCGCAAGAGAATGTAATTGTTAGGTGCATCACTTGCATAAAGAGGCCACCAGGCAGGCTTTGTGTGGGCAACATGGCTGTTTATTCACCAGGGTGCAGGTGGGTCGAGTCCGAAAAGAGAGTCAGCAGTGGGATAGGAGTTGGTTTTATAGGTTGGGACAAGTGGTCAGTTAAAAATGGTAATCTATTTTAGGGAGAGGAAGGGTGGCATGGCATGCATGGCTACAAGGGTAGGGGTCAACAATATATCTTGGGGATGGACAGGATGTCACAGGTTACATGGTTACAAGGTTATCTACTACAAACAGGCATGATCATAAGGTTGCAAGCAGAGAGGAGGGTGAGGTAAATTACATAGTTACAGGAGTAGGGGTCTTGAGAAACCCAGTATCCAGGGGGATATTCCATAAGGCTGAGCAGGAACAATGGTTGCAGCTTGCAGATTGCAGTGGGGAGAGCAATTAGTTGAGGCAGGAAAAAGTTGTTTTACTTCTTTCTGTGGCCACCTGGTTACTTGTGGTTACTTCAGACTTCCTGGCTCCTGGGGACCATCCAGAGGTGTACGTGCGGGTCACCAAAGCTACAATGACCAGGCTTAGACTTGGAGGTCTGATAATAATAGCTAATTAAATGCTATTTATTTTTTTTTACTTCAAAGCAGACTAGGAGAGGAAAAGACTAACTTCTCATGGCTTTCCTTTGTTCCATATTGCCCACAAATAACATTCAAGGCTGCCTCTTAGTTAAATAAATTTGTTTGTAAGGGAAAGCATTCTACATGGAGAGGCCAGGTGAAAAGGGATTTATTCCAGCAGTTTCCAATGGAAAACGGTTCTAAAAAGTATAACTGGTCCTTGGCGGAACAGCAAAGCCACTTTGAATCATCTGTGCTTGGTTGGTTTCATATAATTTTTCATCTTCACACATCTGCTTTATCCTCTCCGCAACCTAGATTTTCTCCTTAGGTGTTTCCATGATGCTACCATGGTTGACTTAAAGTGATTTCTTAGGATAAATGGACTTTTTGCTCAGGCCTGTATGTCCCAATTCACAATGACCAGAAAAGAGAATATTATTGGTTAGATCCATTAGCAGTGATGTGGTTTGGGGTCACTTGATTCCCAGGACTTCCCAGTTTGGTGGTGAGTAGATAAGCAAATGTGAGTAGAAGTAAAATAGTGGTCATCTCTAGCACCGTATTACTCTGTTATATTTTTAAAATTAATAATTGAATAGCCAGTCTGCTTCTCTATGGCCCAGCATTCAAGCTATTCCTTCTTAGAGCACCTTCCAATATGTGTATCCAGCCTCATTTTCTCTTTATGCCCTTAGTGACCCCCTCTTTTGATGATGGGGCTCCTTTACTGATCTACTTGGGGGTTCATAGCTAACAGCATTTCCTTCATGGAGCTATATTAAAACATAGTCCTTGGCAAAAGTGAGATGAGCCCAGTGCATGCATCAGAATAATGGTTGCAGTGACAAAATGGTGATGGTGGCACAGGTAGTGACAGACCAAGACCAGCACTCAGAAGGTTAGCCAAGGAGCTACATCCCATCCCTCAAAGGAAGTTTTAGGCTGCCGAGTGGTGAGCACTTCAGAAAGAAGGGACGATTGATAGCAAAATGGAATAACCCTGATGCCATATTTATTATTATATAATTTTTATGCGTAGATCCCAAATGATTGTTTTCCTTTCCTAGGCTGCTCTTCCATATGTGTGTGTATGTGAATATTCTTAATGTTAACAGCTGCTGAGTGTGTGTAGGCAGCATGCAGAGAAGGAGTCGGATGAGGCCAGCTTAGCTGGCAGTGTGTCACCATGTCACCAGGAAGATTCTGATGAAGCCAGAGCCCTACTGTATGTCATACTGGAATCAAGTCTTCTATTGCTGAAAATCACAGTGTCTCTGATCTCAGCATTATCAGATAAGCTGCCAGAGAATAACATCTTAGATATTTATTTAACACGAGACAGTGGTGTTAATAGAGCTGTCTTGCTTTGAAAATTCCTACAAGAAGGTAGAGCTGAACACATGAATGACAAAATCATGGTAGGACCGCCAGAGATAGAAGCTAAAGATATGGCAGAAACAAAGGATGTGGGGCTCTTTGAAATGTATTCCCTTTTAAGAGCATTAAACAAACACGTGGGAGGACTGCAGACCCCAATTATTTTCTGGCTCTGAGCTCACAAACAAGTACTATATGACAAGCAAAGCATCTCCAGCATGAGAAAAGAGGAAAGAATGATGACAGGAAAGCATAGAAATATTCTAGAAATTACTCTTACTGGCACTTGCTCCAAGCACCAGGCACTGTACTGATTCTTGGGATACAAAGACAAATGATGTGCAAGCCTGCCCTCCAGAAGCTATGACATCACAAATGATGACAGTATTCCATCCCTAGTTTCAGCAGTTTGGTTTCCCTCTTCACTCCCACTGCCATCATCCCAGGCCTGGTTGCAGCATCTCATGCATAAGTCACTAAAAAATCTTTGGGGGTCACTTTTCCATTCTTTACATTGAACACGGCTCTAATGTTATCTTTTCCCGTATTTATCACGTTATTCCTCTGCTCAAGAACCACCAGAGATCTTCCTACAAGATATTGAATAAAATCTGAATGCTTCATTCAGCCTTACATTAAAGACCCTGCTTAATAGAGCATTTTTCAACACATCCACATAAAAAGCCTCATCTTCCTTCCATACTAACTTCCTGCTTCACTTAGGGGACTCTTTTATTGTCCTACCTGAATAGTGCCATTATCATTAAAAATAAGACATTGACACCCATATCTTCAACCCTGAAGAATGCTTCTCTGGCCTTTCTTTGACTGAACTCCCTTTTTACTCTCTTATTCTCCTTGGCATGTGATGTATGTTTGTAGTAATAAAGGCATCTGAATGACAGGATATTTATTTACTGGAATGAATGTTGGCCAATTTTAATATGACCTAAAGGTGTTGATATGTTGTATAGGCAGATAGTGTCTCAAAAAGATATTGCTCTTATTTCTATGTGCCCTTTTCTAACTTCCATGCCTTTATATATAATATTCTATTTGCTTAAAAATATCCCTGGCATCTTTTCGGCTTATTAATTGCAATTCCACCAATTGGCAATTGTATTCAACCAATTGGCTAATAAGTATTTGTAACCTGTGCCTACTTAGGTCACGTTTTCCTAGAATTTAAAATTAGACCAAAGAGTCAGTAAATATGTGTGTTTTCATGGTATCTTGCATCACCAGTTAATGCAGAACTTTTAGGTCCCTGGACAATCCCTTTTTTTTCCTTTCAAGGGGGACTTATTTTTGTTTGGACTGCTGTAAGAAAAAACTATCAACTAGATAGCTTATAAACAGCAAAAATTAGGTTGGTGCAAATGTAATTGCAGTTTTGACATTACTTTTAATGGCAAAAGCCACAGTAACTTTTGTACCAACATAACATTTCTGAACTGTGGTTCTAGAACCTGGGAAGTCCAAGATCCAGGAGCCAGAAGATTCTGTGTCTGGTAAGAATCTGTTTTATGGCTTACAGATGGTACCTTCTCACTTCATTCTCACATGGTGGAAGAGGCTAACTCACCCTCTCGAGTATCTTTTGTAAGGGCTCTAATCCCATTCGTGAGGGCTCTGTCCTCATGACCTAATCACCTCCCAAAGGTTCTTACTTCCCATTGTCATCACATTTACGGTTAGGTTTCAACATATGATTTTAAGGAGTACACAGACATTTAGGCCACAGAAATTCTAACTAATGTTCTCAAAAATAAGTTTTGTCAGTTATAATTCTTCTTTCCTGGTTCTGGACCTACTTTGCTAGATGCTGCCATTTCCTCCAGGCACTACCCACTCCCCTAAAAACTTCTGCTCCAACCAGGCATTGCGGCCTAAAGTTGGAACATTGCTGCTTTCTTCAGATTCTCCTGCTGACTCTGATCAGCATTGCCCTCCTTTTCTGGGCTCCACCCTTCCCAGTGTTTCTCTGGAGATGTGGATGAGCCAGAGCCACAAGTTTTCTTCTGGCACAGATATAGATGCCTCAGTCACCTGCCATGTTGTTATCTTCTCTTAGGAGAATACCAAAGCAATGCAGCTTTAATCCAAAGTCTTTCTGGTTGAACTAACTGCACAAACTGCCAGCAAAGTCAGCCATACCTTAGGAGTCTGGATGCAAGGTAGACTTGGGTAAAGAATCACACCATAACAAGGGGCAGGTCCTGTCTGTCTTCTAAAGAAGTTCTCAAGTTCCTCATGAGGATAGTATCTCAGTAGCCTGCTCCACCAGTTCACCGCTGTTAACCAGAGAGATCACAGTCCTATATGGGAAACATCATATGCTAAAACAGCCTCTCCAAGCCATACATTCACTTAATGGCCTTGATCAATGAGTAGCTATGTGACTTTAGTCAAATCACTTAATTTCCCTGGGTCTAAATTTGATCAAACTATACTATAAGGCTACAGTAACCAAAAGAGCATGGTACTTGTACCAAAACAGATATATAAACCAAGGGAATGGAACAGAGGCCTCAGAAATAACACCACACATTTACAACCATCTGATCTTTCAGAAACCTGACAAAAACAAGGAATGGGGAAAGGATTCCCTATTTAATAAATTGCATTGGGAAAACTGGCTAGCCACATGGAGAAAACTGAAAATGAACCCTTCCTTACACATTAAACAAAAATTAACTCAAGATGGATTAAAGACTTAAATGTAAGACCTAAAACCACAAAAACCATAGAAGAAAACCTAGGCAGTAACATTCAGGATATAGGCATGGGCAAAGACTTCATGACTAAAACACTGAAAGCAATGGCGACAAAAGCCAAAATTGATGGATCTAATTACACTAAGGAGCTTCTGCATAGCAAACAAACCATTAACAGAGTGAATAGGCACCCTACAGAAGGGGAGAAAATTTTTACAATCTATGCATTTGACACAGGGCTAATATCTAGACTCTACAAAGAACTTAAACAAATTTACAAGAAAAAAAAAAACCCCATCAAAAGGTAGGCAAAGGATATGAACAGACACTTCTGAAAACAAAACATTTATGCAGCCAACGAACATGTGAAAAACAGCTCATTATCACTGGACATTAGAGAAATGCAAATGAAAACCACAATGAGATACCATCTCACGCCAGTTAGAATAGCAATCATTAAAAAGTCAGGAAACAAGAGATGCTGGAGAGGCTGTGGAGAAATGGGAACTCTATTACTCTGTTGGTGGGAGTGTAAATTAGTTCAACCATTGTGGAAGACAGTGTGGCAATTCCTCAAGGATCTAGAAATAGAAATACCATTTGACCTGGCAGTCCCATTACTGGGTATATACCCAAAAAAATTATACATCATTCTACTGTAAGTACACATGCACATGTATGTTTATTGCAGCATTGTTCACAATAGCAGAGACTTGGGACCAACCCATGTGTCCATCCGTGATAGTCTGGATAAAGAAAATGTGGCATATTAGCACTATGAAATACAATGCAGCCATAAAAAAGAATAAGTTCATGTCCTTTGCAGGGACATGGATGAAGTTGAGTACCACCATTCTCAGCAAACCAAATTGGAGCAGAAAACCAAACACTACATGTTCTCACTTGTAAGTGGAAGCTGAACAGTGAGAACACATGGACACAGGGAGGGGAACATCACATATGGGGCCTGTTTAGGGCTGGGGGTTAGGGGAGGGATAGTATTAGGAGAAATACCTAATGTAGATGAAGGGTTGATGGGTGCAGCAAACCACCATGACACGTGTATACCTATGTAACAAACCTGCACATACTGCACATGTATCCCAGAACTTAAAATACAACAACAAAAAAGATATAAATGCAAGTAAATGGCTGAAAAAAAGGTATACCATACAAATGTATATGTAGAAAAGATAATGTATTCATATTAATATCAGATAAAATATATTTCAAAATAAAATGTGCTACCTGAGAAAAAATGGAACACTTTGTAATGATAAAAATCATTTCAAAGGTGTATGTAACAATTATAAATGCTTATACACCAATAACATAGTTTTGAAAGAAAAGAAGCAAAACTGGATGGAATTAAAGGGGGAAACAGACTGTTGTAAAATCATAAATGAAGAATTTAACACTACTATTTCAGCAATTGATAGAATAACTAGAAAAAAGTCAGCAAAAGGATAGATCTAAACACCTCAGTTAACCTTTCGGATGTAATTGATGTAAGACTACACTCAACAATGACAGAACACATATTTTTTTTTTTCAGATGCACAGAGTACACTTACTAGGATAGACCACATAGTGAGCTTTAAACAAAAGTCTCAATAAACATGAAATATTGAACTCATACATATTATGTTCTTTGAACACAGTAGAATTAAGCTAGAAATCAATAACATTGAGATAGTAGGAAAATATAAATATCTGGAAATTAAACAATACTCTTGAATAATTTTTAGGTCAAAACAAAATTATAGGATGAGTTCAAATTATTTTGAACTGAAGAATAATGACAGTCCAACAATCAAAATGTGTGGAATGCAGCTAATAGTGCTTAGAAAAAATTTAGAACCTTAAATGCTTACAGTAGAAAAGAAGGATCTTAAAACAATGATCTAATCTTTTATCCAAGAACCTAGAAAAAGAAGCAAAAATTAAATCCAAAGAGCACAGAAGGGAAGAGTAGAAATCAACAAAATAAAAAGTGGAAAAATATTAGATAATAACAAATCCAAAAGCTGTTTTTTTTTGGGGGAAATAATGAAATAGACACACTTCTAGCTGTATTGGTCAAGAGAAAAAGAAAAAAGATGTAGAGATTAAAAATATCAAAATTGAAAGAAAGCACATTCCTGCAGTTTCTTTAGACTTTGGAAACACAATAATGAAATATTACCATGCCATGTTAATGCATTTGGCAAGCTAGATAATATAAACAAATTCTTTGAAAGGCACAAAAACCGAAACTGACTCTAGAATAAATAAAAAATGGAACAGAATCCATATCAATGAAATAAACTGATTTATAATTGAAAAGCCTCCCTCACATAAAACCTGACTTAGATGGCTTCGTTGATGAATTACATTAAACATGTATGTAAATAATCCCAATCTTACACAAATTGCTTTCAGAAAACAAAGGAAGAGGGAACACTTCCCAGCACAGTTTGTAAGTACAGGATTACTCTTATTCCAAAACCAGACAAAGACATCACAAAAAATAAACCTAAAACCACCATCTCTCATAAACATAGAAGTAAAGTATTTACAACTAAAACCCAGAAATATGTAAAAAGATAATATATTATGACCAAGTGAAGTTAATCTTGCAAGTTTGAGAAAACATCTGAAAATCAATCCTTATAATTTTACCATTATAATAGAACGAAGGAGTTAAATTATATAATATTTCAATAGATGAAAAAAACTTTAAAATCTTGGACAAATTTTACACATGTTCACAATAAAAACTTTCAGCAAACTTGGAATAAAGGGAACATAATCTGATTTATGACATCTGTGAAAAATCTAACACTAACATCACACTCACTGGTAAAAGCCTTAATAATTTCTGTCAAAGATCAGGAAGATTACCTTTATTTAACATAGTATTGGAGGTCCTAGCCAGTTCAATGAAGTAAGTAAAAGAAAAGGCATACAATTTGGAAAAGAAGATAAAACTGTTCTAATTTGCAGATGCCATAATCAGGCATGTAGAAAGCCATAGAGAATCCACAAAAAAACTACTAACATAAAAATACTTATGTATACATTTTACAAATGATATGCAAGGTTTGAATACTGAAACGCTGCAAAGGGAAATTCGAGAGGACCTTGAAAATGGACACACACACACACACACACACAAACACACACAGGTATCCACATATCATGTTCGTAGATTGAAAGACGCAATACATTGAGATAGCAATCCTGCCCAAATTGATCTAGATATTTAATGCAATCCCAAGAGACTTTTTTAAAACAAATAAATTGGGATGCTGATTTAAAAGTTTATATGCAAAGATGAAGAACAAGAATAGCTTAAAGGTTTTTTTGAAAAAGAACAAAACTGGAGAACTTATACTATTGGATTTCAAAATTTTCTCTAAAGCTAAACTAATCCAAAACTCATATTGCCATACAAATGGATATGTTGATCATGGAACGATATAGAGTCTGAAAATAGATGCATACTTATATGACAATTTGATTTTCAACAAATGTGCCAAGGCATTTGGAAATCTTAAATTATTATGTGTATTAAGTTAGAGTAGGTTAGACTGCAGTAACAAATGAGCTGCCAACTTCAGTGGTTTAAACAACAAGAATTACATTTCTTGTCTGAGACAGGTATTTAGATTTGTAAGGCAGCTCTCCTCCACAGGAAAATGCAGGGACCCAGGCCGTTGGTCACTCTGACATTGTTAACATATTGCTTCCAAAATCCCTCTGCACATCACTATAGATGTCATATGGAAGGGGAAAGACCATGCATATGAGGAGCCAAATGTATAAGTTCTTTATAGGCCAGAGCTAGACCTCATTGCTACCAAGGGAGATGATTACCAACCTAGTGAAGATGAGAATTATAGAATAGAGTATTACGCAATGAATCCACATCTAATGCAATATTCCTTTTATTTTCTTTCTAGATCCTAAATCTAGAAGGTGTACATTATATGCAATACACATAGGCAGCATAATTGATTATGAAGATGTGATCATGGAGGTTTGAAGGGAATTGTCAGGCTACAAGTTAAATAGTCATCAGCTATATAATTGACTCCTGAATAGATGCTGTCTTGGATGACCTGTTTGTGGAGAGCCTTGTATTACCATTTTTCCATGTATCCAGATGTGTCAATGTGTCAAGCACTACTTCTAATGCATGGTAGTCTTTCAGTTAGTACTTGTGAATGACTAAATCAAACAGACATTGCTATTAGTACTCTTGTGTTTTCCCCAAATTTGCCAAGTGAGAAATTACTTTATGTGAGGAGAACCTAATTTCTGTTTTGCTACTTCTATTTGTTAGAGGAACAGAAACTGAGTTCTGAAAAATCTCAAAGTATTATGAAAAGAAATACAAAGACAAAATAAATCCTGGAGACCTGGTAGTAATTAATGATGTCATGTATCTTCTGTGTGTGTGTGTGTGTGTGTGTGTGTGTGTGTGTGCGCACATGTATGTATGTATAGATGGCTAAGTGAGAAAAACCAGAGAAATCCAGATTATGTCAAGGGAGACATTAGATCATAAATTCTTATTGTTGCAAAAAGATACCATCAATTCTTAATGAAAAACGATAACAGAGCATCTTCTAATGCCTGACTGCTATTCAAATCTCAGGTGTAATACTTGGAAAACAATCTTGAAGAGGCTGCAAAAATCTAAGAAAGCTCTGCCTGAGTTGTCCTGGTTTACAAATGGCATGGTTGAGATAAAGCAGTCTCTTTCCTAAAATCTTCAAAGGGCCATGAATAAACGGAAGGTAATACAGGAGTCTGCTATGACTCACTTTCTCAATATGGGAAGTTCAAGAAAAACAATGTTATTTATTAAGCACTATGTGTCTTAGAAAATACGCTTGCAGTTTTGTGTGCATTTTCACTTAGAACCCTTAAAACCACCATGCAAGTGAGAAATTACCTCTCATTTTAAAGTGCAAGCATCAAGGCTCAGACAAGGCTGAATAACTTGATTGCTGGGATTCTATTTACAGATTTGCCTGATTCCAAATCCCTGTTTATTCTATCAAAATCTCAATATAAGAAAACAGTAGGTTATTTGTATCTACTTTCCCATGGAGTAGAAACAAGCCTTCCTTTCCTATTAGGTTAGATCCAACTTAAATGGAAACCTTTCCTACTTCTGCCTAGCCGTTCCTTAATTCTCTTTGTACTTAACCATGGCTCCTTTCACACAGGTTTTGCCTCCACAGAAGTTGGCAGGAGTTGAGTAGAAGCTGTTCTCTTGAGCTGTGGCAGAAACTCTTCAGATGTCAGAGTCCCCACTCCTCCCTGTTACTTCTAACCATGGTCGCTGAATGCTTATGGCTCTTTATCATCTTGCTTCTACCACTGCTCCTCTCATAAAAGAGTTAAGAGAGCTCTGAGATACTTATTGTTCCCTTGTTCCTATCAAAAGTAGAAAATAAAATGCAGGCTTAGGGAGCCACCTTAGGGAGCAACCTAACTAGCGAGATCATTCCACTGAGCTGATCTCGCTAATTAGGTTACCTGCCTTGGCTGGAGGCATTTGAGTTTTTGATTCCTGGGATAGAAATATTCTGTGAGCCATTCAAGGTGATAACTAGCTCTGTCTGATAAACTCATCGCTATTAATATGATGAGGTTGGGAATCCTCTCTGCCCTTTCTGTTTAAGCAGAGTATCCTCATGTATAAATATGATGGGGATACCACTGAATCTATAAATTACTTTGGGCAGTGTGGCTATTTTCATGGTATTGATTCTTCCTAACCATGAGCATGGAATGTTTCTCCATCTGTTTGTGTCCTTTGTTATTTCCTTGAGCAGTGGTTTGTAGTTGTCCTTGAAGAGGTCCTTTACGTCCTTTGTTAGTTGTATTCCTAGCTGTTTTATTCTCTTTGAAGCAATTGTGAATGGCAGTTAGTTCTTGATTTGGCTCTCTCTAAGTCTGTTATTGATGTATAGGAATGCTTGTGATTTCTGCACATTGATTTTGTATCTTGAGACTTTGCTGAATTTGCTTATCAGTTTAATGAGATTTTGAGCTGACGTGATGGGGTCTTCTAAATATACAAGCATGTCATCTGCAAATAGAGACAATTTGACTCCCTCCTTTCCCAACTGAATACCTTTATTTCTTTTTCTTGCCTGATTGCTCTGGCTAGAACTTCCAATACTATATTGAATAGGAGTGGTGAGAGAGAGCATCCTGGTCTAGTGCCAGATTTCAAAGGGAATGCTTCCAGTTTTTGCCCATTCAGTATGATATTGGCAGTGGGTTTGTCATAAATAGCTTTTATTATTTTGAGATACGTTCCATAGATACCTAGTTTATTGAGAGTTTTTAGCATAAAGGGCTGTTGAATTTTGTTGAAGGCCTTCTCTGCATCTATTGAGATAATCATGTGTTTTTTGTCTTTGGTTCTGTTTATGTGGTGAATTACGTTTGTAGACTTGCATATGTTGAACCAGCCTTGAATCCCTGGGATGAAGCCTACTTGATCGTGATGGATAGGCTTTTTTGATATACTGTTGCAATCTGTTTGCCAGTATTTTATTGAAGATTTTTGCATCTATGTTCATCATGGATATTGGCCTCAAGTTTTCTTTTCTTGCTGAGTCTCTGCTGAGTTTTGGTATCAGGATGATGCTGGTCTCATAAAACGAGTTAGGGAGGATTTGCTCTTTTTGATTGTTCGGAATAGTTTTAGGAATGGTACCAACTCCTCTTTGTATGTCTGTTAAAATTCAGCTATGAACCTATCTGGACGTGGGCTTTTTTGGTTGGTAAGCTATGAATTGCTGCCTCAACTTCGGCCCTTGTTATTGGTCTATTTAGGGTTTTGACTTCTTCCTGATGTAGGTTTGGGAGGGTGCAAGTGTCCAGGAATGTATCAATTTCTTCCAGGTTTACTGGTTTATGTGCATAGAGTTGTTTGTAGTAATCTCTGATGGTGGTTTGTATTTCTGTGGAATCAGTGGTGATATCCTCTTTATTGTTTTTATTGCATTTATTTGTTTCTTCTCTCTTTTCTTTTTTTAAATCTGTCTAGTGGTCTATTTTGTTGATCTTTCAGAAAACCAGCTCCTGGATTTATTGAATTTTTGAAGGGTTTTTTTGTGTCTCTGTCTCTTTCACTTCTGCTCTGATCTTAGTTATTTTTTGTCTTCTGCTATGTTTTGAGTTTCTTTGATCTTGCTTCTCTAGCTCTTTCAATTTTGATGATAGGGTGTCAAGTTTAGATCTCTCCTTCCTTCTCATGTGGGCATTTATCAATATAAATTTTCCTCTAGACACTGCTTTAAATGGGTCCCAAAGGTTCTGGTACCTTGTGTTAGCGTTCTCATTGGTTTCAAATAGCATCTTTATTTCTGCCTTCATTTCAGTGTTTATCCAGTCAACATTCAAGAACCAGTTGTTTGCTCTCCATGAAGTTGTGCAGTTCTGATTTAGTTTCTGAATTCTGAGTTCTAGTTTGATTACACTGTGGTCTGAGAGACTGTTTGTTTTGATTTCTTTTCTTTTGCATTTGCTGAGGAGTGATTTACTTCCAATTATGTGGTCAATTTTAGAATAGGTGTGATGTGGTGCTGAGAAGAATGTATATTCTGTGGATTTGTGGTGGAGAGGTCTGTAAATATATATTAGGTATGCTTGGTCCAGGTCTGAGTTCAAGTCCTGGATATCCTTGTTAATTTTCTGTCTCGTTGATCTGTCTGATATTGACAGTGGAGTGTTAAAGTCTCCCACTATTATTGTGTGGGAGTCTAAGTCTCTTTGTAGGTTTGTAAGTCTTTGTAAGTCTAAGAACTTGCTTTATGTATCTGGGTGCTCCTGTATTGGGTGCATATATATTTAGGACAGTTAGCTCTTCTTGTTTCATTGATCCTTTTCCCATTATGTAATGCCCTTCTTTGTCTCTTTTGATATTTGTTGGTTTAAAGTCTATTTTATCAGAGACTAGGATTGCAACTCCTGCTTTTTTTTTCTCTCCATTTGCTTGATAGATCTTCTTCCATCCCTTTATTTTGAGCCTATGTGTATTCTTGCATGTGAGATTGGTTTCCTGAATACAGCACACCTATGGGTTTTGACTTTGTATCCAATTTGCCAGTCTGTGTCTTTTGATTGGGGCATTTAGCCCTTTTACATTTAAGGTTAATATTGTTATGTTTGAATTTGATCCAGCCATTTTGATGCTAAAATGTAAAATGTAAATGCTAGCTGGTTGTTTTTTCCGTTAGTTGATGCAGTTTTTTCAATGCTCTTTACCATTTGGTACATTTTTGGAGTGGCTGGTGCTGGTTGTTCCTTTCTATATTTAGTGCTTCTTTCAGGAGCTGGTGTAAAGCAGGCCTGGTGTTGTCAAATCTCTGAGCAATTGCTTGTTCATATAGGATTCTATTTCTCCTTTGCTTATGAAGCTTAGTTTGGCTGGATATGAAATTTTGGGTTGAAAGTTCCTTTCTTTAAGGATGTTGAATATTGGCCCCTACTCTCTTCTGGCTTGTAGGGTTTCTGCAGAGAGATCCGCTGTAAGTCTGAAGGGCTTCCCTTCGTGGGTAACCCGACCTTTCTCTCTGGCTGCCCTTAGAATTTTTTTCCTTCATTTCAACCTTGGTGAATCTGATGATTATGTGCCTTGGGGTTGCTCTTCTTGAGGAATATCTTCGTAGTGTTCTCTGTATTTCCTGGACTTGAATGTTGGCCTGCCTTGCTAGGTTGGGGAAGCTCTCCTTGATAATATCCTAAAGAGTGTATTCCAGGTTGGATTCATTCTCTCTGTTACATTCAGGTACACCTATCAAACATAGATTAGGTCTTTGCACATATTCCCTTATTTCTTGGAGGCTTTGTTCATTTATTTTTACTCTTTTTTTCTGTAATCTTGCCTTCTCATTTTATTTCATTGTTGAGTTGATCTTCAATCTCTGTTATACTTTCTTCTCCTTGGTCAATTTGGCTATTGAAACTTATGTGTGCTTTGTGAAGTTCTCATGTTGTGTTTTTCAGCTCCATCAATTCATTTATATTCCTCTCTAAGCTGTTTATTCTTGTTAACATTTCGTCAAACTTTTTTTCATGGGTTAGAACATGATCTTTTAGCTCAGAGCAGTTTGTTATTACCCACCTTCTGAAGC
Source organism: Saimiri boliviensis (assembly GCF_048565385.1). Classification (NCBI taxonomy): domain Eukaryota; kingdom Metazoa; phylum Chordata; class Mammalia; order Primates; family Cebidae; genus Saimiri; species Saimiri boliviensis. Next base: position 161,295,926 of record NC_133450.1, read on the forward strand.
TTGTTTCTGTCAATTCATCAGGCTCATTCTCCATCCAGCCTTTTTCCCTTGCTGGGGAGGAGTTGTGATCCCTTGTAGGAGGAGAGGTGTTTTTGTTTTGGATATTTTCATCCTTTTTGCACTGGTTTCTTCCCATCTTTGTGGATTTATCTACCTGTTGTCTTTGTGGTTGGTGATTTTCAGCTGGGGTCTCTGAGTGGACCTTCTTTTTGTTGCTGATGAATTTATTTCTTTCTGTTTCTTAGTTTTCCTTCTAACAGTCAGGCCCCCCTGCCGTAGGATGGCTGGAGGTGCACTCCAGACCCTGCTTGCCTGGGGCTCACCTGCAGTGGCTACAGAACAGTGAGGGTTGCTGCCAGCTTCTTCTTCTGTTATCTTTGTCCCAGAAGAATATCTGGCAGATGTCAGCCTGAGCTCACCTGTGTGAGATGTCTATTTGGTTTTGGGGGTGGGGGTTAAGGAACTGCTTGAGGAGACAGTCTGTCCCTTATAGGAGCTCAAGGGCTGAGCTGCGAGCTCTGTTGTTCTGTTCAGAGCTGCTGGGCAGTTATGTTTAAGTTTGCTGCAGTGATACTCATAACCGCCTTTTTTTCCCAGGTGCTCTGTCCTGGGAAGGTGGGGCTTTATTTATAAGTTCCTGTCATTCTGCTGCCTTTTTTCAGAGATACCCTGCCCAGCGAGGAGGTAGCCTAGTCACAGTCTGCCAGCAGAGGTGTTGCTGAGCTGCCGTGGGCTCTGCCCAGCTGCGGTGTGAACTTCCTTGCAGTTTTATTTATAGGGATATAGTTAGAACTGCCTCAGTAATGGCGATCTGCCTCAGTAATAGTGGACTGCCTCAGTAATGGCAGACTACCTTGTTAATGGTGGACTGCCTCAGTAATGGCGGACTGCCTCGGTAGGGGTGGATTGCCAGGGTAATGGCAGATGCCCTTCCCCCCACAGAGCTGGACTGTCCTGGGTCCAGCTGTGCTTGCTGTGAAACTCTAAATCCAGAGTGTTTCAGATTGCTGGTCTTTTTGTGGGTGGGACCAGCCAACTCAGATCACCTGGCTCCCTGTTTCAGCCCCCTTATTTTCACTTGAACGGGTAACTCTCTCTCCCAGGCATTTCAGTTTCCAGTTGAAATGGTGCTTGGGTTTGTGTGAGTTTTTGTGCAGAGACCCACTGCACTGGCTGCAACAGCCATGCTGGAGACTCATGGCACTTTTCCACCCAGGAATCTCCTGGTCTGTGAGCAGTAAAAATTCATTTGGAAATGTGGTGATCACTCACCTTCTGCATTTTCAGTGGGAACTGCAGTCCAGGGCTGTTCCTATTCAGCCATTTTAGATTGTCCTTTGAAAACGTTTCTTAAAAATCTTTTTAGGCAAAGCTGATGGGCAGCCATGTTTTGGAAGCATAGACATAGGAACAACTCTTCATCGAAGTGTGCTTTAGGACAGGTAGAAGGCAGGGGCAGAAGAGCATTTAGAGGAGTCAAGGAGTTACAGTTCCCACAGGAATTCCATTTGCCCAAACTGCCAGACATGTGGAATGAACCCTAATGATCCGTTCCACATGATAGACATAATGGGCAGTTATTCTTCCTCTCTATCCCACATACACTCTGGGCTAGTTAGGGCTCTGTTTCTACAAACTCTAAGAAAAAACAGCTTGTGTTGGCTTATGGAGAAATAATAGCTTTCAAAAGCACTCATTGTACAGACAGGCACTACTCTCTCTCTCTCTCTTTTTTTGAGACAGAATCTCGCTCTGTTGCTAAGGCTGGAGTTTAGTGACACAATCTTGGCTCACTGCAACCTTCAGCTCCCAGATTCCAGCAATTCTCCTACCTCAGCCTCCTAAGTAGCTAGGATTACAGGTGTGTGCCACTATGCCTGGCTAATTTTTTGTATTTTTGCTATGTTGGCTACGCTGTTCTCAAACTCCTGGCCTCAAGTGATCCACCACCTTGGCCTCCTAAAGTGCTGGGATTATGGGCATAAGCCACTGTACCCAGCCCTCTTTTTTTTTTTTTCTTTTTTACTATATTCACTTTAACAAACAAACTACACATACATAGACATTAGATAGTAGATAAATTCATATTAATGCATAATTTCTGAAGTTTTGCTTTTTATTCTTCAACTGCAGTCGGCATTCATTTAGTACTGAATTTTAGATATCTAGTATCTTGGTAGTACTCCAGATTAGATATAGTGACTATAAATAAAGCTTAACTGAGACTATAATTAAAATATTTAGTTAATATTTAGAGTTAATTATATCCACTTAAAACTTTCACATTATCCCAGTTAATATATATAGCTAAACATATAAAACACTCATTTGAACTTATACTTCACTGCTGGATCCAGTAGCAACAATAAAAAATAAATTCTATTAGCTACCTGGGAAAGGGATTTGGCTGATGTTGAGTTGAAAAGGTAAAGCTTTAGGTATTAATTTTCCCCCTGAGTGAATGCTTGACTGATGGTTGGCATACAGGACGTCTGCATGAGTAAAGCTTTTGAACAAGAATTTCGTTTGGTTAGTTAGAGGTGGTCATGGTTTTGGTGTTTTCTCCTTTTCTTTCTTTCTTTCTTTTTTTTTTTTTGGAGCTAATGATACCCAGGAGATAAAAGCACAGTACTTAAAAGAAATGGATATTTTAAGTCTTCACTTTCAAGGGTGCACTATTCCATTGTGATCCAAGGTATACCTTTCTTTCATCTTGGGGTAAATCCCACTGAATTGAAAAGAAAGACAGCCACATCAGATCTAGACCAGACTCCCTCAAGAAGCAGTCACTCAAAGCTCACTTTCAGGTCCAAGGTTGTGACTTTCTTGGCTTTTTCCCTGTAGCATTTGTTGCCTTTCTGTGTCTTGCAAAATGCCTTACCACAGAATACATTTATCACATAAGAGAGACGAATTGCAGAGTCAGGGAAGAGAATTTCATTAAGCTGAAAAGCTTTCTCTATATTATGACTTTGACTACTGGTTTACAGTAACTCATCCACCTAAAATAATTTGAGACTCAGAATTCACCTGTGGAATGGCTTTACTTGTTTCATTATATGCTCCCCCAACTCAATTCCTTACTCCACTTTCTGATACATTTTTGAATTACCTCTGTCAACTGTACCGCCAAATTTCTTAGAATTTTTTTTAAGCTAGTAGATATTTAAAGAATTCTGTTTTAGTAGCTCTCAGAATGCACCTGAAATGGGTAATAAGGTAGAACCTGGTGGCCGTACAAGGCACCAAAAGCCAAAGAAATGTGAGGAAAGTTGTCCCAGGGTCCAATCCTGGCCAGAGGTGAAAATGTGATTGGCTTATACAAAAAATGGTACCAATTTATCATCCTTTGATGGATGTCATGGGAATATGTTTCTTCCCATGAATGAGTTTGTATTGTACTGATGTTCATGGCCTCAGACAGGAATGTTGTGTTTGCAACAGGGATATTTACAGACTCATTCCAAGACACAGGAGTGTTGACAGGGAGCTCTGGGTGAAGCATAGTGTAAAAGACCACTGGAAAGTTTTCTGTCACCATAGTTAGGGGGTTTCATCTACAACCCAAAAGTCCATTTCTTCAGATGAGTATAAGCAATGAATGTGCCTTCTGGCCCATTTCATTCTTCTCAGCTGTTTTTGTTGCCTATTCAGGTATGCTTCCCCAGACATATGTGAATATTGCATAGATGCATGTCTTGAAACCAATAGCCATCTAGAAGGTCATACCTTGATAACTCTAAAACTTTATCCTTTGGCATTTAGACTTTGAGTGTGAATATCAAAGGGCTTTTCTTGTCAAAATAGTGCTGACTAAATGAGAGAGGGTGTTAAATTAGAATTTTCAGTCATTCTGACATCCATCATCATTCTAATGCTGTAGTAGTAGTTGCAGAAGCACCAATTTTCCACCAGAAAAGGAAATTCCCTAATTCCTAAACAAAATCTTATTTCTACCTAAAATTACATAGTGTTACACTATTACTACAGTGTTCACTTATAGCATCCAGGGCCTCCAAAGTCAGTCATCATCTTAACTCCTCACTTTATCCTTCACTTAACATAAGTCTCAGTTTCCTCCCCCTGTCATTACTTAGATGCATTTCTATTTTCTTTTTTTTTCTTTTATTAATTCAGTCCACTAGGATTTTGGCATAGGGTCAGGGATAGATGTATAAACAATTCCATTCAATTCCATTACCCAACAAGCATTCCCCAAGTGACTATTTTGTGCCAACTTTTGTGCTAAGCACTCTAGTCAGTATAAAAGTGAAGAATCATGGCCCGGATTTTATTTTACTAAGGAGTCCCAAGAGATGCTTTAAACTCTTAGTCAGATGATCAACAACATTTACTGGGCATTTGTGGGTTATAGGACCTGGCTAGTTGCAGTTTTGAAGCATAGATTCCAAATACTTCTGATTTCTTAGATACTCATAAGACCTTTTTTATTTCATCAAATGTTTACAAGCACATGATGATAGACTGAGGGGATTGAGAGAAAGTAAATAAAAGTACCTGTTTCAGAATTTAATATGAAGGGAGAGGTATATAAAATGCAGCTTTACTCACCATAGGGACAACTCAGCCATGTAGCCATCATCAGCCATCAGTCCAGTCTTTACATTGTGTCTGCGTTGTTCTCCATAGTAGCGACAATATGTTTGCATTTGTTTATTCAAGCTAACTGACCTGGCTGTGAAAGGGGCCATTTTTAAAGATACCTTGTTGATAGAGAGGGCATTAAAATAAGAGTTGCATTCAAGGACTAGGCTCTACACATGTCATTCTCTGTTTAATCAAACCAAACAGTCACTTGGGGCACAAAAGAGACATCTAATTGTATGTCAAGATAAGATAATATAAAAGTGTAATAGGATGATGAGAGCTACTTATTCAGATCTTTTCCTTTCTTATAGAATACTGAGGAGTGCAGAGATGACAGTAGAAGTGGGTACCCTGCAGGGAACAAAGCTATTAAACTCCCCAAGCCTGAGTTAAAAAGAATGTCTGGCTCTTATCTGAGTCTCCCACTCTAATTCCTGTTGTGAGTGGAATTAAACTAGTTTGCTGGTCTTTGACAATGGGAGCAATAAGTAGGGGGCCATAAGAGTGCAAGGAAACGTATTCATGAATAGGGGAAAGCATTCAGCAGGTCTTCGTCCCTCAATCAAATGAAATTTGGGGTTAATAAGCAAGACAATGTATTCACAAACTTTGTGGGTAGCTGCCCTGCGAGGAGACTGCTGGTCATTTATCCATTGGCTGGCCACCATGATACCACTCTAGCTGATGTGTCCTGATGCTACAGAATGGGGAAGAAAACATTGCAGAGAAACAGAATAGTGTTAGGACCAGGCAGAGTCATCAAGGCTCACTTTCTTGAGTGTTTGGTTCCTGAGAATTATGGAAAGTGGATCTTACCAGATTCTAAGCTCCCAAGTTGGAGCACTAAAGGGGAAAAGAGAAGGGCCCCTGCAGCTTGGTGGGATCACTCTAGCAGGAGGCAGAGAGGAAAGGAGTGTGTTGTCACCGAAGTGAACTGGAAAATGCAGGGTATGTCAGGAGATTATTAATACTGAGGTTTGCTGTCTGGGATTGAGTTCCTTGTCAAAGGCTCTTTTGAGGCCTCTGGCTGCCACCTTAGAAGGACATAACAGGCTAGATAAGCACTGACAACCAACAGAAAGGGGAGAGCTACTTGTTCCTCTAAGCCATGGCTACCTAGATATGTGAGATTTCTATTGCTGCTGTGACAAATTACCACAAACTCAGTGTTTAGGGCAACACAAATTTATTCCGTTACAGTTTTGGAGGACAAAAGTCCAAAATGAGACTTAGGGGCCTAAAATAAAGGTATCAATATGTTGGCTGCTTCTGGAAGATCCAGGAGAGAACCCCTGCCTTATTGCCTTCCACACCTAGGGGCTGGCCCATGGCTGCATGATTCCAACTTGTGACTTGTTGCATGGCATTCTCCTGACCTTGTAGTCTCTTGTATCTTTCTTATAAGAACCCGTATGATTATATCAGGCCCATTTGAATAATCCAGAGTAGTCTCTTCATCTCAGTCCTTCACTTAATCACATCTGCAAACTCCTTTGGCCATCTAAAGTAAAATGCACATATTTCAAATGCAGACATCATTGGGAGGTGAATATACAACCTTTTCTGTCAGGTGAGGGACCACATTAGAAAACAGATTGACAGTCTTTTTGAAAAGTTAGATATACAGCTACTATATGATTCTGGTATCCCATTTCTAGGTACTTATTCAACAGAAACAAATGTGTATTTATACATTAACTAACATATGAATATTTATATCAGCTTTATTTTTAGTTGCCCCAAACTGGAAACAACCCAAATATTCATAATCAGTGAGTATATATGCAATCTGTGGTGTATACATACAATGGAAAAACAAAGCTCTAGGCTGGGTGTGGTGGCTCACACGTATAATCCCAGCACTTTGGAAGGCCAAGGCAGGTGAATTATCTGAGGACAGTAGTTCAAGACCAGCCTGGTCAACATGGCAAAAGCCCGTCTCTACCAAAATCCCCAAAAATGAGCCAGGTGCGGTGGCACACACTTGTAGTCCCAACTACCCTGGTGACTAGGGCAGGAGAATCACTTGAACTAGGAGGCAGAGGTTTCAGTGAGCTGAGATCACACCTCTGCACTCCAGCCTTGGTGAGAGAATGAGACTCTTTCAAAACAACAAAAACTGAAAACCACAAACAAAACCTCTAGAAAATACAGGAAACTTTAGAAAGAATTGGATATATTCACTATTTTTATGGGCTGAATGTTTGTGTTCCCTCAAAATTGATATGTTGAAGGCCTAACTCTCAGTTTGATGGTATTTGGAGGTGGGAGCTTTGGGAGGTCATCAGAATGGCATCCTCATCATGGAATTAGTGCCCATACAAGAAAAAGAAGACAGAGATTTCTCTCTCTTCTTACACACAAAGAGGTCATGTGAACACACAGTGAGACAGCAGCCATCTGCCAGCAGCAAGAGACTCCCCCACCGAGAATGACACCCGCTGGAGCCTTGAACTGGGACGGCCCAGCCTCCAGAACTGTCAGAAATAAGTATCTGCTGTTTAAACCACCCTGTCCATGGTATTTTGTGATGGCAGCACAAGCACACTAAGACAACTGTCTTAATTATTCTGATGCTTTTACAGCTTCCTAGATACGTAAAAACTTACCAAATATTGTAGTTCAAATATGTTCAGTTTATCATAGGTCAATTAAACCTCAATGACACTGTTAAATAAAAATTTTCATCCTTTTGCTGCAGGGGCATTTGAATCTTTCAAAAACCTTACTGTGGGTTAGACTACTACTAAAATATTTAGCAACTGCAGTTTGGTGGTCAGGAACGGGAAGCAGAATAGGCCCAGGAGACAAACAAGAAGGCTGGTATCTGGTGTGGGATATAGTTGTCATACAGTTAGATTCACAAAGTTATATTTTGATATGGCTATGATGATTGAGCCATTGCCACCTGGTCTTTTAAACTAAAAGCCAGTGGTTATATAGACATCTCTCTTAATGAAGAAAAGAGACAATGTAGCTTTGAATCACCAGCATACTCTTTAGTTCCTTGAAGCAGAGCTCAGTGGGAAATAATTTTAAACATCTGAAAATTATAGGATTTCGGGTGTGTGGCAGGCGAATGAACTTAGAGTAGAAAGTGAGTCCAATGCCCTGCCTCAAGGCCGTTTCTTGATTTCTGAACCCTCCTAAGGAAAAGGATGGATTATTCTTATCTTAAAGGCCTCCAGCTTATAGTTCTTAACTTAGAGGGACACGACAAAGTAAATCGAAAGGACTCTGGCCTGGGATTCCCATGTCTGTGAGTGTCTTTGGATAAATTATTAGCTATTACACACATGAAAAGAGCTTGCACTGAATGATCTGCCCTGTAGTTCTCAGTTCTAATGGTCAATAATTCTATGGTGGAATGAGCTTGGAGGTATTATGATAAGCCCCATGCCCGATGCCTGAAAGCTCCATGAGCAAATGTTGAACACATACCCCCTCTCCTGTACACTTGACCTCAGCTTCCGTAGAATGCTTATGCTGCATTATCTCCATGTTATTTACATTTTCAAATGCAGGCCCAACTTTGGAAAGCACAATAATATTGGAGGCGTTTTACATCCAGTGGATTTAATGAGGCTTCTTCCCTTTAATCATTATAAGTTATAATAGGACAAAATTTAAATGCTTCTCAGATTGGAGGAGTTGTTCATCTGTTGTGAGAGAGAACAGATTATTCCAGTCCCTTTTGAACAGCTGGTATTTTGTTCCTTATGTAAAATAAAGGACATTCCCAGCAGCATTACAGTACTGGATTGAGGATACACAAGTTGCAAGGATGAGGAGGTAAATCCATAGACTAGTTATTAGAGACAGAGGCCTAGGCTTCCTTTCTTGGCCCACCTGAGTAATGTTAAACGCTGAGTACTCAGACCAATTTCTTAGCTTTCCTGGGCCTAACAGGGTCAAGGAGAAGATATAGCTCAGGAAGTTTCCAAATGATGGTGATGAGTCAAATCCTTAAATTTTTTTTTTCAAGTGGAATGGGTTACATTATATGGGAGTGCATCAGAGGTGACTGGAATAGATTATCCATTTTTTGAGTGGAATGGGTTATTCATTCCCTACACACAAGGTATGTGTTGATGGAAAAAAAGAAGTGCACTTCTGCCCCTTCTGCTTTGCACTTCCAGCTTAGCTACAGTGAAGTGGAGGTGGGATCCTTCCAGAGCTCAGGACTATAAATGGGCTGCTTGCCTGATATGAGAAATGTTTAATAATGCAGTGTCCCTGGGACTGCCTGCCCACCTGTCACAATGCCAGCCTTTCCCTCCGGATATTATCAGGCTCAGTCTATTGTTCACGCACCAAACCTTCTGACACCTATTGTTATAAATGACCCTGCTCTTTGGAAGCTATTCATCATTTCCATAAATGAAACTGTTCTTCCTCTTATAGCACACATTTCTTTCCTGTTCTTACTTAGCACATGAGATGGACAGTTCTTAATAACTGCAGTTATGTAGTATGGTAACATGCCATTAAATAACTCGCCTTTCAAAATAAGATGAAATGTATTGAAAGACTTTATTTGCCATCAAGAGCTTCACTTCTACACAGCCTGACAAACACATGTATGACAGTATTAGCAGCGCCAATTGCCAAAGAGCGTAAACAAATTCGCGTTCCAGTTCTCAACTTTTTCCACATTTATGTGGCGCAAGTGTGTGTTTGTATACTTTTGTGTGGGCAGGACTGATTAACATGTATGTAATCCACGCAAATCGGAGTAGTCCCTCTTGAGTATTTACCTACTTATTAAATTGTCCCAACTTGTTTGGAGTGGCACTGTTCTCTTCAGTGTATATATGGCTAACAGTCTAGCAAATGGCCTGCTGACTTCAGAACCATTGTACTGCACAATTCTGGTGGCATGGTTACATTAAGTTCTGTATGAATTGTGCTTCTTGCAACTGTGTGGTGGCGTGACCTGTCTTGATTCCTCTAGAAGATCTGATGTTCATTTTTCAAAGGCAGTCCTGTTTACAGACCTGCTTAAGGGCTTCTTTGTCTTACTAGAAGTGTCTCCAGTGTCCATCTTGCTCACTAGGTTTTTAGCTACAACTGTGATCTAGCAGTGATGATCTCTTTCCTAATGTCTACTCTTGTGTTTCACTGTGTCCTGAAATAGTGTGTTGGTCCACTCACTCTGCTTCCTGTCAGCATCTATTTAGATTATTTTTTTCTGTCATGCTCGAGTGGAAAGGGAACTTTGTAACTACATCGCAGTTTTGCATTACTAATGATGAGATGATAAACTCTGCAGCCTCAGTTTCTCCATTTGTACAATGGAATAATACATAACACCTTCCTCATGGGATCGCAATAAAACAAAATAGGATATTTGATGATTCTATAGAGTGTCAGTTTGGCTATGTTAAACTACCTTTTCCAGAATTTTCTTCCTGTATGTATCTGCCTAGGGTGGACCACGAGAAAGATTCTGACATGAGTTTTGTAGAATGGAAGGGAAGTGGCAGTCATTTTACGGCTGAAACATGTTGTTACTTATCTGCTGGGTTATCTCAGTGGCAAGGTCTGCAGCGGCTCCTGTCCCCTGTCTCCTCTTTCAGTTTCTCAGATTCCTGAACCAGGTCCTATATTTGACTGTGATGAATACCCATGCTTGTGCAAGATACGCATACCGTCAAGATTAGGGGCAACGGCAACTGGAAGGTTCCAGTTCATTCTTGTGAGCTCCCTCTTGTGTTTGTGCCTACTGACTTATCCATATTCTCTCTTATTTAACATCCATCTTATCTTCCCCACTGTCTGGCCTGTGAACTCCAATTTTTAGTATCTGTCCTGAAGACAACAAACTTACTGGGACCACTTAATCAGCTCCCATAGCCAGGAAGTCCAATGTCTGTAACAAAGCTTTTTATAAAAAAATACACCACATGCGCACACACATGAGAGAGAGGTAATCTTACCTCTTAGTGCAGGCGTCCCCAAACTACGGCCCGCGGGCCGCATGTGGCCCCTTGAGGCCATTTATCCGCCTCCCCCCCACTGCACTTCAGGAAGGGGCACCTCTTTCACTGGTGGTCAGTGAGAGGAGCACAGTATGTGGCGGCCCTCCAACGGTCTGAGGGACAGTAAACTGGCCCCCTGTGTAAAAAGTTTGAGGACGCCTGTCTTAGTGGTTTGATTTCCCTGATTGAACCTTAGCTGACACATATACAATATGTAAAGTGCCAGGATTATGGGAGGTTCTCAATAATGAATGGACAGATGAATCACAAAGACCTGCTTGTCTGAATGAGGATAGAGAAAGTGGGGAGGTAGACAGGCACTTAAATTTCTTGAGCACCTACTATATTCCAGAAATTATGCTCTATGTTGAGGGTACAGTTGTATAAAATCAGACTAGGTTCTTGTTTTCATGATAATTGCAGTTTTGTGGCCTTTTTTTATCTTTATAGCTTTTCCGACTTCCTGCTGATGGCCATTTTAAGGCTACATGGCATGTAGATAATGTCGAAGTTACTAAAGAAAGCAAATAAAATACACATACTTTCTTCTTTTTCAACACCTCGCAACCATGACTGAATCACTTGCTGTAATACCCAGCAAATGTTTAATGAAAGACGGAGGTTTAGGAAAGGTGTGATTCTGACAACTAAAAAGAGACTGAGCACCTGCTGTTCTGGGAGATACTGAGAGCTTGTGAGGAGCAGGCTAACCGTACTGACCAGGTTTTCTATTTCCCTGTAATTAACCCCTTGCTCAAGGAACATTTTGACCAAATAGGAAACTCTAAATAGGGTTCTGGATCTCTTTGCTGATATGGTCTTTAAGAAGAAAGGCCCTTTCTCTTGCATAAGCTGGTTTGTGATTTTGGGCTCTTCAGAATTATCTCTTTAGAGTATGACATTGATCTAGAAAATTTTTATAATCTATTGTATATCTTTGATGTATAGGACTCCAGAATAAAATACACATTATCAGGAAGTGTCTGGTAAGGTTACTGCTTACTAGGAGTTGTACTAAGAATATATATCGCAACCATGGCAGGGCAGTAAATAATAAAGACAGGTGTCTGGAGTCCTGGAGGTCGTGTCATAATCCTTCAGGTCATGAGGAAAAGCCACATTGGTTGAAGATTCAGATTGGTTTTGGAGAGGAGTTGGGGTGCACAATGAAAGCATGCTCACGTTCGTAACTGATGCAATTGAAGCGACGCTCAGCAGATAAAAATCAGCTCTGTGCTCATTTGGTTTTCCTCATTCCGGGTATGTACTTCTGATTCCTGCCAGAATCGTTACATAAAATCTATATTTATAACAACAACCCGATGATTTTATAGCTTAGGACCTTACAAAGCCACCCAAAGATTTGTTGAGAAGCACTGACCCCACATTTTGTAATACTGTGTATTAATTACAATAGATTCTAGCTTAATGCAGGCATCTTATCAAGAGAATAGCCTATATTTTGATCCATTCTTCTCTTTGAGGTTAGATTCCTTTGATACTCTTCTAGATTCCGTTATTCTCATGCATTAATGAACTTCAGGATGCTTGAGCCTTGTCTCTGTCTCTGTATTTCTCTCTTTCACACACACACACACCCCTTACAGCTTATGTGAACTTCTCTCTCTCTCTCTCTCTCTCTCTCTCTCTCTCTCTCTCTCACACACACACACACACACACACACCCCTACTTTACACCTTATGTGAACTTTCTGAATGGTTCAGCTTATAGCTCCTGGTAGAAGTAGTTCTTTGACTGACTTGCGGAGTGTTACCCTATACACACACAGCTTAGTATTTGGCACACTTGCCGGGGGACCCTGTCACAGGTTTCTGAAGTTCTTTGTCTGTGTGTCTCCCTCCTCTCCAGTACTCGGCCCCTCACATTTGAGCCTCCTCTGCCATCACCAACTCTGATCTCTCTTCTCAGCTCAGCAAGATGCTTGTCCTGTGCTTGGGCTCTTCTCCTCAATCCACGTCCGGAAAGTGCTTTCAGGCACAAAGCCAAGCCATTCACAGCACTCCCTTTGTTTCCTTTGTCTCAAGGATCACGATCCTAGGCTGTAGGTTGTTAACTGTGTGAAAGCCATTGTTTTAAATATTTTGTTCAGTTTTTTTGTTGTTTCTGGCTGGGTAGTGGGTCAAGTCTGGGACCCAGGAACTCAGTACAGTGGAAAACAAAAACTCTGCCTCTCTTTTTGGACCAGGAATAACTACATGATGCTCCGTGTTGCTGCCTTCTTAAGCTGGGTGCCCTCCCTGGGTGTGCACACATCCTTCTCCAACATGCTACATGGCAAAGGATGGGGGTAATTTAAACTCCCTTGGGAGGAAATAATCACTTTCTAATTAAAATCCAAATTGAAAACTGCTTTCCTGCTTTGGAAAGAAATATGAATCTATGATACTTCTGACTTCCTGAAGATAAATATCATTAGACAGCCTCCTCTTTCCTGGCTCCGGCAGTTCACAATGTGTGAGTGTTCATTATTTAACATTTCTTGCCCAATATTATGGGAGATGCATATCTTTTCGTGTGTCCTCTTTTAGAACATAGTGATCGACGCAGACATGTTGAAGTTCTGTCTGATGAAATGTGTCTCTAGAAGGCTTCTCTGTCTTGCTCTAGGGAAGACTGTAGAAATAACACTAACAACTAACATTTGTGTTTCACTTCATTATTTCATTGAATCCTCACGTCTCCGAGAAATAGGGACGGCGAATATACTGTGTTTTTCAAATTCACAAGAAAGGAACTAACTGAAAAACTTTAAAATTTTGGTTCAGACAGTTTTACAACTTTATTGTAAATCCCTTTGGTACCACTCATCGTGAGTATACATCATGTAAGTGCTTAATATATGATTTCCAACTTAATACAATATAATATAAATTGAATTTTGAGATTTGTAGTATATTAATTTTTAGAGAAATAGCACAGGTTATTTCAAAAGTGTGTTGCAAATGTGTTCCATTTTTTGTATTCTGTTTATCAGGCCTGTGGGGAGCTAGGCTTTCCAGATCTTAAGGCCATAAATCAAGCGCCACCAGGTTGCAGCTTAAACAAATTGCCAGTATAGTCTCTGGATGGAAATAACCTCCCGCATGTGAAGCTTAAAAGCCTGGCTGGTTATTGCCAGGTGATCAGAATGGCCAATGCTATTACCCTTTATGTAGAACAGTAAGGAACAAAGGTGACTCTGAGTAGAATAACGTAGTAGACACTGTTGGAGTACCTACCCAATTCTCACACCTTTTCTTTTTGAATGATTCCCCAAAGTTAATTTGGGATAGTGGTTCTTTAGGACTTGGAAAAGAGATTTAATCATGATGTGGATGTTTCCAGAAGTTAAAAAAACAAGAAGGAGGGAAAAAAAGCTATTTAATCAATGAATTCATCATTTACTGAGGACCTCCCATGTGCCAAGCTCTATGCACCACCTGGAGATACAAGATGAAGAAGCAGCTTTTAGGTGACACAGGTCAGTTAATACATAATCACAGCAGGTTTCAGCAGAGAATGGGAAGAAACTTCACTCTGTGATCCTGTTGCTGAGTGGGTTTTGTCACTTAGAGGTGGCTGAGCTTTGCACAAAGGAAATTACCTTAGGGTTTCCCAAGAAAGTTATAATCTCTGGAGTCTATGGACAGGGACACTGAGTCTTCTTGTCAATTCCATGTATGTAAAAGGAGAGCTTAGAGTGCCCTAGGTGGGCCAGGCTAAAAGAAGATGTCTTAATGAGCAATGTAGCCTTGCTGATGGGAGATAAATGGGCCAGTAGCTGAGGATACAGATCCTCTTACGTGAATGGAGGATCCTGATTTAATAATATAGTATCAACATTAATGTTAGCTGCAATGACAATACACCAAATATAAACCAAATACTGTGTCGGATACATCACAAACACACAAGATAGCTATTATTACCCAGTTTTACAGATAATAACATTGAGGCTTTCGGAGGTCATATTACTTTCCCGAGGTCACAGACCTAGTGAATGTGAGAGTAGAATTTGGTTCTATACCTATGTGACCCAGAGTCTCTATATGAACCTTAGCTGGTAATATTAAATAATATTGAGTGACTGTGGGTCTGCTCAATGATGATATTTTAGCTGATTCTGAATATGTTATACTTATTTCTCTCTCCCTTTTTAAAAATTAAAACTGTCTTCTGATGCACTCAAATCAGCATGCTTAGGAGTGTGCAGTTGGTATAAGCCTGCAGGGCTTTCTAGTCTAGAGGTTGCTTCCCCTTTCTGAGTGAAGGTGCTTTTTCCAAAAACATAGCTAATCCCAATAAAGCAATGTGGGCTATTTGTCTCAAGAGCATTGATACAGAAGACAAGTGAATAAATGTTGATTTTCAGTAAAAAGGAGTAAAAGTAAAAGGTGAGGAGTAAGAGAGGGTAGTAAGATTAAAAAAATAGTTATTAGGCTATTTAGATCTTCTCTGCAGCCTTCCCTCTGCTGTCTGGCTGAGCCTGGTCCTGAATAAGTAGCTGCAGGCACTGGCTGGTATCTTTCCTTGCTCAGTATATACATTCAATGGGCAGGGGAAAACGATTATTTCCCGTTGCACTGTTATTAGAAATTGAAGTCCCCATATAACAGAAGCAATTTTTCAGTTCTGTTGAGCTGTGGTTTGCTACCTTGTGAAAAATAATGGCTGTGAAAAGATATACCCTGAGTACGACAATTTCAATCTTTAAATCTTCAAAGAAAATTCACACTGGTTTCCATTTAAAGAGATAGGACTGTGTTTGTGTATGTGTGTAATTAGAAAATTAGGGAATGGGAAGTTATGGCAACCAAATTTGCTAGTATCTTTATTCTTTCTGGGGTGATACGTGCTCATGCGTGTGTATGTGCGTGCACACACACACACACACACAGACACACATTCAGCACAGGACAGTGAAAGAAGGTTGGCTCATTTTGCTTTACAGAAAGTTCAGATAAAAAAAAATTTATATGACCCTTATCACTCTCACTTGTCTACAGCTCTCTCAGACCTTGCTTTATTCACTTATGGCTTAGCAGTGATGCATCTGAAGGCACCAAGCCTCAGGGACTTGGGGAAGTACAGCACAGTTCATGTCTTGTAATTCAAGTTAAGGTTACTATTTGTCCAAAGGCAGATTTTATTTTGGCCTTGGGCCTCCAGACCTGTGCTCATTTTTGTGGCAATAAGAGCAATTCCCTTCACGCAGCATCTAACCTGCAGGGTTCTCATTCTTGCGGAAGTCTAAGTTGGTACAGGAAAGGTGACTTGAGGAACAAACAGCAAAGAAAGGAACTGATGTCTGCCTGGCCTGAGGGCAAATCACGTCTGAATTATTTCTTCATTCTCACTCATCTTAGAGCAAACATTAAGCATTAGGGGGTATAGCAATGAGTTACACATGCTCCCCACCTTCAAGGAGATAAGAATCTAATAAAGGAGATCGGCTTATGAAAGAACAATTTAAGTTCCATAAGGTGATTACCATAACAGGTAAAAATACATAAGCCATGTGGAGAAGGGGCCACTTACTCTCTTTTTTGAAAATCCTAGACATTAATATTTATGAGTGTTTCCTCCCCCTGACCACTTGTGGTTAACCTAGTCCTGTCGTTGCTGCCTCTTTACTGTCTCACAAACCTGTTTAAATATCTCCATTTCCACAGTAAAATCTGACTTTAGGAAGCCCCGTCTCCCATCTGGATCACTGCAGCAGGCTTCTTCTAGGTCTCCCCGCCTTTCACTGCCTCCCTCACATCCTTCTCCTTATTTAATCCTTCAGTGGTTGTTCAGTGACTTCAGGAAGATAGTCAAGGAAGTCCTGGCTGGTATCACGCTCCTTGGTTCTCTTCATTAATTACCCCAATGTTTATTGAATACCTACTATGTGTCAGTGCACTCTGTAGTGCTAGCAAAGCTTGTGGCATTTGGCTGAGATAGTCCCCAGATAAAATTCAGTTATTTTTATGAGCAAGTTCAAAACGTTCTCTAACTATTCCATACGTTTGTTGGGAGAATAAAATGGATCTGGGGAGATGCCTTAAAAACACAGAAGTATACAAGTAGGGCTTGCCATAGCATATTCCAGGATGTTGGAGAAGTGCTGTTTCTCAAATATAGGAAAGGAGAATCTAATACGTTTAAAAATAATTTTTGCGTTCGATGGTTTTTCTTTGGGCAGCTTAATGTAGTCATTAGGAACATTTCAATTTTAGTAGTCTGTTAGGGTTGCCACAACTAAATACCATAAACTGGGTAGCTTTTCAATAACATGCATTTATTTCTCATAGCTCTGAAGGCTGGAAATTCAAGATGAAGCTGCTAGCAGATTCAATGTCTGGTGAGGGCCCCATTTCTGGCTCATAGATGAGTCTTCTTGCTATGTCCTCATATGGTGGAAGGGGTGAGGAGGTTCTCTGGGGCCTCTTTTATTAGAACACTAGTCTCATTCATGAGGCCTTTGCTACTATGACCTCATTACCTCCCAAAGGCCCCACCTCCTCATACTATCACCTTGGTGATTAAGTTTCAACATAGTAATTGGAGGGGGGATGGGGAACAAACATTTAGACCACAGTAGTACTGACCTGACACTTGGGATTAACTCTGTAACGTTGCGCGAGTTCCTGAACCACATTAAAGCTGAGTTAGGGGATCTGTAAAAAGAGGATGATAGGAACATTCAGTTTGTTGTGAGGGTAAAATTAAAGACATAGAGAAAGCATTTATCTGAGTGCCTGGCATGAAATAGATGGTTAATAAATGCCAGCTATTGTTATTTTCTTTTCGGAAACACAGGCGTCTCTCAGGGCCAGGACACCAAGAGTGAGAAAGCAGTCTTTGTAAGTGCATGAATTTGCTGCATGTATTTACATCTGGAGAACTTGGGTCCATTTATCTCCCTTTTCTCTTCCATATTCCCAAACTCTAAAATCCCTAATTTCTGTGCAAAATATGTTAAGAACAAGAATCTGAAGTGGAGGGAAGTCATCTTAGAAAAAAAAATGTTCATCACTGAAAGTTGATTCCACACAAAGCAAATCTGGCCAGTGCAGGTTCATCAGCTAAGCAATTCTCAGGCAGGCCTGGCCCAGATGTGGGTGGACACAAATGATCCTGCTGTGTGAATGAACAGGACAAAGGTTCACAGCTTGTAAAGAGTGAGCCCCTTTCTCATGGAGGACACATGAAAAATGCTGACTTCTCGGACGGAGAAAGCATGCTTTTTGGTTTGAAATATGTATGTATATATGTATATATTTGCCCCTCTTGGGTCTTATCAAGAAGACCATATTTTTAAAAGATTTCGCTTTTTCCCAATCCATACTGGGGTTGTGTCTAAGTTAATGGTGCCTCGGGACAGATGTGCGGCTGATCCCATTCTAAAAGTGCTCTCCAGAGATGCCCTTCGGAAACTCCAGCCTGACGACAGAGCAAGAAGCAGATCTGCTGAGATCGTTTCAGCAAAAGGAAACGTATTTTATTTACAACTTTCCCAGTAAATCTTTCCTACTGCACTTGAGGTTCCCTCTCTTTAAGTAGGCTTTACGATCTCTCGTAAGGGAGAGCTGGCTGGCGTCACTAGAAATGCCTGTGTAGGCGCTGCATTTCCTGGGGAAAAGGACTGCCTAAATGAGCCCAGAGGATTCTCAGCCCAATAACACCTGCCTCAGCTTCTCTGTCTCCCTCAACCCTTTTCACTTCTACACCTAGGTAAAGAAGCACATTGCCTATCTAAGTGCAGAGCAAATACCCTGTGGATATATTTGTTTCCCTCCTTTTTTTTTTCTTGCCTCCTTCTTTTTTCATCTGTCTTTCTTGGTTGGTTTTCTTCTTTCTCAATTTTTTTTTCTTTTCTAGTATCCATTTCTTCTCAACAAGTTTTTTTTTTTTTTTTTAATTGCGTTTACCCTTTCCTTTCTCCCTTACCTTTCTTTCTCACCACCCTTTCATGCATTCATTGAAGGAGGAAGAGATTTCTTCTTTAAGTGTTCAACAGGATGGCTATCGTTCTCCAGGCTGTATCTGTGCAGCATCAGAGAATGTCGGGTCCTTGTGCTGTTCTATTGCTTACTTTATCTTTAAAAAACATTGGTCATAGGTTTAATGTAATTCTGATAACAATTATGCCTTGATTTTGTTTGTTTGTTTGCCTACTGTTCACAAAGTCTTTCTCCTTTCTTTATGTCAGTTAGTCTTTACATACTGTAGGCCTTCCGGGGACAATATTCAGTATTTGTAGATTACAGGAGCCTTCTAAATCTGAGGTCACTAATATTACCCAGATATGGCACCAGAAAAACAGACGATGATTGCAGTTCAGTTCCACATACAAACATTCACTGAGTGGCTCCTGTGTACCAGGTACCATGTACACAAAGACAAAGAAGCTGCAGGTTTGTCTTCCAGAAACCTCTAGTCTGCTGCACACGAATTCAACGCAAAGAGCTAAGTGTTAGGCTACTGATAGAAACAAAGGGACGCTCTAAAACAGAGGAAGAATTGATTCTTTTTATTTTGGTGGGAAATGGATAATTACGGAGAATAAAAGAGGATGGAGGAGCTGGGCTTTAAAGAGCAGGATTGAGTGTAGCGATTCAAGTCTGTGATCCCAGCACTCTGAGAGGCCAAGGTGGGTAGATTGCTTGAGTCCAGGAGTTCTAGAGTAGCCTAGGGAACGTGGTGAAACCCATCTCTATAAAAAATACAAAAATTAACCAAGTGTGGTGTCATGTTCCTGTAGTTGCAGCTACTCGGGAGGCTGAGGCAGGTGTATCACCTGAGTCTGGGTGGTTGAGGCTGTAGTGCACTGTGATTGTCCCATCACTCTAGCTGGGGCAACACAGTGACACCCTGTCTCCAAAAAAAAAAAAAAAATGGGATTTCTACACATTGTGATTGGAAGGGCACTTAAGCAAAGAGAACAGTCTGAACAAAGAAATGAATCATAGAATAAATATGTATTTATGCCATAAATTGGTAGACTAATGTGAAATGGATGAATAAGTATTGGTAAGACAAAAGATAAGGCCAACTTAATGCTGCAGCCATGATTGTGAAGGTTTTGGGCTATAGAATTAAGACTTTGTTTATATAAATAATCCATTATGGGAGAATTCTGGTGAAACCCTTAGAGGGGCCTGAGTCACAAATCACCCCATATTATAACAGTCTTCCTTCTTATGATAGTAGAGGATATTATTCCACTTTGACTGTTTTTTCTTGGGATCTGCCAAACTGTTTTGTGTTCCTTCATGTAAGATATCTCTATTTTTGTCCCAAGGAGAATAAGAAACATCTGAAAATTATGTTTTCTTCTGGGATTTTGGAACTTGCTAAAGCTCCAATAAGACTTGACTCCAGGGACTAGTTCTGAAAACTCTGTTAGTTGATATTTGATATATGCCATGTCCAAGGCTGCAAAGTGTTTAGGACAACATGGACACAAGGTTTTTTACATTCAGGCAAAAGGCAAACATCATTTTGTCATATATCTAATTATAATTTAGGCATTGCATTTAGTAGGTGATAAAAGGGTATGTGGGTAAATCTGTTTAGTAGTTTTATTTCTTGATCCTGATATTATCACACTATTATAATTAAAAGAATCAAAATGTGGATCTAGCCCAAAGGGAAGAATCTTTCCAGTTAGGGCCAGATTCCCAAATTAATTCTTGGCCATTGAAGTAGAGGGAGGCTTAGGGAAGAAATTGGCTGCAACCAAAGAGATCTATTAAGATGTAATGGCTGCATTCAAGGTGAGAAATGGGCAATGGGAAGAAGGAGACATACAGTAACAGAAGAGATTCTAGATATATTTCAAGAGGTCAAATTGATAAATTAGGAAGTGGAAAGAGGATTCAGAGAGGATTCACAGGGTTGTAGGCTTTAAGAATTAGTTCATGCTGTGATTAGGTAGGATAGCAAACTCAAGCGGGAGAAAAAGTGACAGCTGAAGGAAAAGATCCTCAATTTGTTTTTGGACATGTTGGGAATGAAGTGTCCGGAGCATAGCCCAACAGAGACGTTGAGCCAACAACTGAAAATCTGTGTCTGAAGCTCAGAAGAGAGGTTCGCATGGAGAGAGAAAGAGTTTGGAGCAATTAATGGATTGGAAATTAAATGAAAATAATAACACACAGGGAATTAGGATTCCTGAATCAGATCCTGAGTCTGTAATTGACTATCTAAGTGAAATTGGGAAGTTTGACAATTTACCTCTCTGGGCCTCAGGGTCTTCATCTGAAATATCCAGTTCCTTTCTGAAACCCCCATTGAGCAGAGTAAAGCAGTGGGGCAGATGGAACCCTTTTCTTGCTTCGCATTCTGCCTCCTGACTTGTGTGATGGGCTCAAGGAGGAGAAAGATTGAGAAATAACTGCAGTTTGTAGGCTGACTTTTTTTGTGTGATAGCTCTAATGGCTCTTGCTGTTTAGAAAACTGTTTATCATCCTGGAAAATGACTTCAATTTTCAGTTTCAAACACTCATATATTTCAATGAAAAAAAAATAATTGCACCAAAAATCAAAAACAGCATCATTGACAAACAACTTATCCTGAAAAGTGCAGTTTGTATTTGAAAATAGTGGCACTTCCTTTGTTTCAATTTAAGTGTGTGAAGTTTGTGAGGTTACTACATTTCTTGATCCAGTGGAGTTCTAAAACACAAATAAAAGACCCACACAATTCCTTGGTTAGCACCTGACCTTAGTGACTGTCAACCTCTTGCTTCCCAAAGAGAGTTTTATCTTCCATGAGAACAAACCCATGGAGTTGCTTGTTGCAGATTAGGTGTGTGATTGATGCCCCTGCTCTCCAATCCGAGCTGCTAAGGAGATCAGATGGGCCCAAATCAGACCTTGCTTGATGCTGGGCTTTAAGTGATATGGGAAAACCCTCATGAATCATCAGGCATGCAACCTCTGCCACTCGTCAGTGAAAGGAGAAAGGAATTGGCAATGGTGGGAGAAGTTTTATAGAATTATGTGCAGCCAGAGAAGCAAGTCCTGAGAAGGGCTATTAAAAAAATTGCACATGATAAGAAGAAACAGATCATAAGGAGGGGAAATGCAGTTTAAAAGCATAACTTTCATCTAAGAAAAGTGGATCTTGTTTATCCTTTTACTGCTAAAGGAGTAATCTGTGTATCTTGAAAGGTTTGAGATTATAAATGTAGTTCAGAATTGGGAGTTTGACAATGAATCAATAACTCCCAATCCTGATACATTAGTATCAGCTAGAGTGCTTTATAAGCTTGAAGATGCAAGCTCAGATCCTACCCAGAAATTCTGATTTAGTATGTCCGGAGTGAGGCTAGAGCAGTTTTACTCAGGCAACTATAATAGTGATATTCCTCCTTTATTTGGAAAAAGGCCTTCTTGGGGTGCTTGTTAAGAATATGGATTCCAGTGTTTTATGCATCAAGCTTGATTTAGTAAAAGGGATATACACAGCTGTGTGTTGAAGTGTGTGATGGTTCGTTTTATGGTTAGGCCATAGTACCCAGGTATTTGGCCAAAAACTAGTTCAGATATTGCAGAGGTATTTTTTAGATGAGGTTAACAACAGTAGACTTTGAGTAAAGCAGATTGTCTTTTATAATGTGGACTAACCTCATCCAATCAGTCGAAGGCCTTAAGAAAAAAAAGACTGACCTCCCCCAAGAAAGAGGGAATTCTGCCAGCCTGCCAGCCTACCTTGTGAATTTTGGACTTGCCAGTCTCCACAGTTGGGCGAGCCAATTTCTTAAAATAAATTCCTTAGAGAGAGATTTATTTTAAGGAACTGCCTCACCCAATTGGTACACACATGTGCACACACACACACACACACACACACACACACAGAATTATATATGTACATCCTGTTGGTTCTGTTTTCCGGAGAACCCTGACTGCTACAGAGTAATACACCCACCTTAGTGATCTACACACTATCAATAAAATTTTGCTCCACAGATTAAAATAATTCAAAACATAAAATCAAATCTATGGGTCACTATGGAAATGCACCCTTACTCTCCAATCCCAGAAAATGTAGAGAAATCATAGGGAGAACATACTTGCTACAAAACATGAAATAGTTCAAGCTAATGCTATATAGATTTTAAAGGGTTGGGTAATAATAGCTAACATCTAATTACATCAAAACCTACCATCACCTGTAACCTTTTAAAATCCTAACTTCCTTTTTTCTTGTCATGCAAAAACTTGTCTTCTGAAATTAGACTTAGTAACAAGTTTATGTAATTAAAGGTTCAAGTTATCAGGATTTGCACTAATGCTGTATTCAACATGTATAGAAGATGTTATGTGAATAAAATCTGTAGGGATACAGATGCATGTATAAACATACATATATATTTGTCTAGACCTATATGAACAGCTGTGAGGGTTACTTAAGAGTCATTCTTCAGGATGATCTCTCGCTGTTATTATTTTATTCTCTTACTAACAAATATCACATTTTCAAAATCTGTTATGTCATGGATGTTCATATTTAGACACACAGCACATTTTTCACTGAGTACATTCTCAGGTCTGATGTATGGCTTGGCCACAGGGAGAAGTGACGTTAATCCTGCCTGGAAGGAAACCAGGGAATGAATGGAAAAGAGAGATGACACCAAACAAATATTTGCAGTACTATGTGATAATGCTTATGAAAACTGGGAAAATGCCTTGAAAGGCAAAGAAATGACTGGACAGGGAAGATATTAACAGAAGAGGTAACTTAGTAAACTCAATTTTAAAATATGAGTAGTTTTCCAGATGAAGAAGGAAGAGGGAAAGAATGATAGAGACAGAGATGGTGACACCTGCAGTCAAAGGACATTTATGAATTTAAAAGAATAAGACTGGACAGATTCTAGATGTGAATCTGAGGAAAAAGAAAGAGTTCAGAGTCACTTCTATAAAGACAGATATCTTTTAATATTGATTTTAAACTACAGGTAACTTTACGGAGTCAGGTCAGTAGAGATGGCATCTACTTAAGGAGGAAATAAATTTTGCTATTTTAATGTTCCTTTCAGTTTCATAATCCTATGCCTCTATAGGAAGATAAATCTAATGAAATGAACAAAATTAAAGATTTGAGATAGGCTGGAAGAAATACATGAAAAGAGATCATTTGTTTTCTTGGCATTATATTAAATGTTTCTTGACCAAAGGGAAATTCTGGAAAAAAATGAAAAAGTTGTATCAATGGTTCCAGCTAAACTAGGAGGAATGAACACAAGCATTTATCACCACTTCCTCCTGTATGTCTTTCAAAATGACTATAATTGAATACAGAATAAAAACTGCAGTGACAAAGGGAGCAGCAGAGGGGATGATGGCAGAAGAAAAGTGTCAGTAAAGTTTTGAGGATGGTCGGTGTATGAGCCTGTGCGAACTGACTGAATGGAGTAGAGAACGCAGAAGCTGAGGCCTGAGAAATGTAAAGCGAATCAGAAGAAAGCCAGTTTATGCCCCCAGAACCCTGGAGGTGCCCACAAAGTAGGGTTGTCAGGAATTTCTGAAGGCTGGAGTAGGGCTAGAAACAGAATTGGTTAAAAGTTGTATAAGGAGCGATCAGAACCCCTGTCCGCTTCTCTGTTTGTGGGAGTGTGGCTCTGTACTTTCCTAACTAGACAAAAGTTAGTTAACCTCTGACCAAGGGAACCCTAACCACAGCTGGGGGCGAGGGTGAGCACCAGGCAGAAACCCAGAGGAACATGTAAGTATGACACATCACTAGCCTTCCTGCTTTTCCCCTTCAGATTCTAGAATGCTGGCATCCAGGCTGATTTCCCAGCTCTCTCCTTCCTTTGTTACCCCTTTTGCCCTTTGATTCATATGCCCAAGCAGAATATTAGAGAATTTCTCGCTGGAGAAACTAATGGTCCAGGGGAAAAGATGTAAAGGTATTGAAAACTGCAGAAGTCTCCTGAAGTCCGCTCACTAGCACAGCATCCTTTAGAGAAAGCCACCAGACACTTGCTAAGATTGTCAGTGCCACCGTTTTAAATAAGAACAGGAAGAAAGAATTGCCAGACTTTTTAAGACAACATCTAACATGAACAACATAGGCCAAAAAATAGATGTATAAAACAAAAAGAGATAGAATGTAGCTATGTAATACATAATAAAACAACAACAAAAAACTAGAATACAGGGAAAATAAAGAGAAAAGCACTCTAAAAGACTCTGATATATGTGGAATGATAAGGATGCACCATTCAATAAGAAAAATACACTGAGAATGAAAATTCACAAAGTATTCACACATAGTTGGAATTGGATCATGAAGAAATAAAAGTTGCTGGCAACATAAAGCTAACTTTGGCAAATAGATAGAATTCTTGAGGGCAATGTTAAAGACATTGATGAGATCCAATGTTTTTTTAATAAATGGCCCAGAAAATGCGAGAGAAGATGGAGGGGAAGAAACAGAAGAACGTTTTTCTAGCTTGAAGGTACTCTTAAGTTTTCAAATAAAACTGACTCGCTTGGACTATTAAGGAGTGAGATTTTATATCTTTTTAATTTTCTTTTTAAAACTTTACAAGCAGAAAAAAAAAAGGCAGCATGCTTCTGAAAAAACAGAGAAGAGGCCTACATAGAAAATGTGGTGGGTTGGCGGGGCGTGGTGGCTCACTCCTGTAATCCAAGCACTTTGGAGGCCAAGGCGGGTGAATCACCTGAAGTCGGGAGTTCAGGAAAATGTGGTGAGTAAACTAGAAGATGAAGTAGTGTATATACATTCTGAGGACATGGATTTTGAAGCTGGCATCCAGGTATTCTTCCAAAAAAAAAATCAAAATTAAAGCATCAGTCATTTTCAGAAAAATGTATGATTCTTATGTGTCCTTTATTGAAGAAAAGTGTTCAAGGTGGTGTTTATTAAAATAAAACATGGGATAAATGTGTAAGCAAACCATGGTATATACATATAATGGACTATTATTCAATCTTAAAAAGGAAGGAATTCTTAAACGTCCTGCAACATGAATGGACCTTGAAGACATGCTGAGTGAAATAAGCTTGTCAAAAAAGGACAAGCTATTGTATAATTCCTCTTACATGAGGTACCCAGCACAGCCAAATTCATAAAGACAGAAAGCAGAATGGTGGTTGCCAGGTCTGAAGGGAGGGGATTGGGGAGTTACTGTCTCATGGGTGTGAAGTTTCAGTTTGGGGAGATTAAAATGTTCTGGAGCAGCAGGTAGTGATGCTGGTAAACAATGTGAATGTATGTAATGTCATTGCACTGTGAAAACAATTAAAAGTGGTTTAAATGGTAAATTTAATTTTATATGTTATTTCACCACAATGATAGAAAGAATAAAAAATGAAGAAAAAAGAAAGAACAAATGAACGAACCTATGAAAGGAAAATACATGTTATAGGGAAAAGCAATGCAATGAGTAAAAATGATAGTAAAACTGATAGCTAAATCAATATAATTGCTACTTTTGAGGTGGTACAACTTAATACTGTTCTTTAAAAAGAATTTTTTAAATAAACGAGAAATGATTTTTAAAAATTTTTTTTCATCACATCGATTGGCTTTATTTATTGATTTTTATTGTACTTTAGGCTCTGGGGTACATGTACAGATCATGCAGGATTGTTGCATAGGTACCCACATGGTAATGTGGTTTGCTGCCTCCATCCCCCAGTCACCTCCATCTGGCATTTCTTCCCGTGTTATCCCTCCCCTACCTCCCCACGCCCCCTTGACCCTCCTTTGGTCCCCCCACAACAGATGCCAGTGCGTGATGCTCCCCTCCCTGTGTCCATGTGTTCTCATTGTTCAACACCCACCTATGAGTGAGAACATGCAGCGTTTGATTTTCTGTTCTTATGTCAGTTTGCTGAGAATTACGGTTTCCAGATTCATCTATGTCCTTACAAAGGAGACAAACTCATCATTTTTTATGGCTGCATAGTATTCCATGGTGTATTTGTCCAGTCTATTGTCGATGGACATTTGGATTGGTTCCAGGTCTTTGCTATTGTAAAGCAGTGCCACTATGAACATACGTGTGCATGTGCCTTTATAATAGAGTGATTTATGATCCTTTGGGCATATACCCAGTAATGGGATTGTTGGGTCAAATGGGATTCCTATTTCTAGGTCCTTGAGGAAGTGCCACACTCTCTTCCACAATAGTTGAACTAATTTACACTCCCACCAACAGTGTAAAGTGTTCTTATTTCTCCACATCCTCTCCAGCATCTGTTGTCTCCAGATTTTTTAATAATCACCATTCTAACTGGTGTGAGGTGGTATCTCGATGTGGTTTTGATTTGCATTTCTCTAATAATCAGTGATGCTGAGCATTTTTTCATATGTTTGTTGACCTCTTATATGTCTTCTTTTGAAAAGTATCTGTTCACATCCTTCGCCCACTCTTGGATGGGGATTTTTTTTTTTCTTGTAATTCTGTTTCAGTTCTTTGTAGATTCTGGATATTTGTCAGATGGGTGGATTGCAAAATTTTTTTTCCATTCTGTTGGGTGCCAGTTCACTCTAATGATTGTTTCTTTTGCTGTACAGAAACTCTGGAGTTTAATTAGGTCCCATTTGCCTATTTTGGCTTTTGTTGCCAATGCTTTTGGTGTTTTAGCCATGATGTCCTTGCCTATGCCTGTGTCCTGAATGGTTTTG
Source organism: Saimiri boliviensis (assembly GCF_048565385.1). Classification (NCBI taxonomy): domain Eukaryota; kingdom Metazoa; phylum Chordata; class Mammalia; order Primates; family Cebidae; genus Saimiri; species Saimiri boliviensis. The sequence continues at coordinate 161,323,179 of NC_133450.1, forward strand.
CCTAGGTTTTCTTCTAGGGTTTTTACATTATTAGGTCTTATGTTTAAGTCCTTAATCCATCAGGAGTTAATTTTAGTGTAAAGTGTCAGGAAGGGGTCCAGTTTCTGCATTCTGCACACTGCTAGCCAGTTTCCCCAACACCATTTATTAAACAGGGAATCCTTTTCCCGTTGCTTGTTTTTGTCAGGTTTGTCAAAGATCAGATGGTTGTAGATGTGTGGCATTGTCTCCAGGGCCTCTGTTCTGTTCCATTGGTCTTTATCTCTGTTTTGGTACCAGTACCATGCTGTTTTGATTACTGTAGACTTGTAGTATAGTTTGAAATCAGGTAGCGTGACACCTCTGGCTTTGTTCTTTTTGCTTAGGATTGTCTTGGCTATGCAGGCTCTTTTTTTGTTCCATATGAAGTTTAAGGTGTTTTTTTTTCAGTGTCACTGGTAGCTTGATCGAGATAGCACTGAATCATAAATTACTTTGTGCCATATGGACATTTTCATAATATTGATTCTTTCTAACCATGAGCGTAAAATATTTCTCCATCTGTTTGTGTCCTCTCTTATTTCCTTGAGCAGTGGTTTGTAGTTCTCTTTGAAGAGGTCCTTTACCTCCTTTGTTAGTTATATTCCTAGATATTTTATTCTTTTTGCAGCAATTGTGAATGGGACTTTGGTCATGATTTGGCTCTCTGTTTGTCTGTTATTGGTGTATAGGAATGCTTGTGATTTCTGCAGATTGATTTTGTATCCTGAGATTTTGCTGAAGTTGCTTATCAGTTTCAGGAGATTTTGGGCTGAGATGATAGGGTCTTCTAAATATACAGTCATGTCATCTGCAAATAGAGACAATTTGAGTTTCTCTTTTCCTAATTGAATACCCTTTATTTTTTTTTCTTGCCTAATTGCTCTGGCTAGAAATTCCAATACTATATTGAATAGGAGTGGTGAGAGAGGGCATCCTTGCCTAGTGCCAGTTTTCAAAGGGAATGCTTCCAGTTTTTGCCCATTCAGTATGATATTGGCAGTGGGTTTGTCATAAATAGCTTTTATTATTTTGAGATACGTTCCATAGATACCTAGTTTATTGAGAGTTTTTAGCATAAAGGGCTGTTGAATTTTGTTGAAGGCCTTCTCTGCATCTATTGAGATAATCATGTGTTTTTCGTCTTTGGTTCTGTTTATGTGGTGAATTACGTTTATAGACTTGCATATGTTGAACCAGCCTTGAATCCCTGGGATGAAGCCTACTTGATCATGATGGATAGGCTTTTTGATGTACTGTTGCAATCTGTTTGCCAGTATTTTAATGAAGTTTTTACATCTATGTTCATCATGGATATTGGCCTCAAGTTTTCTTTTCTTGCTGAGTCTCTGCTGAGTTTTGGTATCAGGATGATGTTGGTCTCATAAAACAAGTTAGGGAGGATTTGCTCTTTTTGATTGTTTGGAATAGTTTTAGGAGTGGTACCAACTCCTCTTTGTATGTCTGTTAAAATTCAGCTATGAACCTATCTGGATGTGGGCTTTTTTGGTTGGTAAGCTATTAATTGCTGCCTCAACTTCAGCCCTTGTTATTGGTCTATTTAGGGTTTTGACTTCTTCCTGATGTAGGTTTGGGAGGGTGCAAGTGTCCAGGAATGTATCAATTTCTTCCAGGTTTACTGGTTTATGTGCATAGAGTTGTTTGTAGTAATCTCTGATGGTGGTTTGTATTTCTGTGGAATCAGTGGTGATATCCTCTTTATTGTTTTTATTGCATCTATTTGTTTCTTCTCTCTTTTCTTTTTTTAAATCTGTCTAGTGGTCTATTTTGTTGATCTTTCAGAAAACCAGCTCCTGGATTTATTGAATTTTTGAAGGGTTTTTTGGTGTCTCTGTCTCCTTCACTTCTGCTCTGATCTTAGTTATTTTTTGTCTTCTGCTATGTTTTGAGTTTCTTTGATCTTGCTTCTCTAGCTCTTTCAATTTTGATGATAGGGTGTCAATTTTAGATCTTTTCTTGCTTTTCATTTGGGCATTTATTGCTATAATTTCCCTTTAGACACTGCTATAAATGTGTCCCAGAGATTCTGGTACCTTGCGTCTTCATTCTCGCTGGTTTGAAGAACATCTGTATTTCTGCCTTCATTTCGTTGTTTATCCAGTCAACACTGAGAGCCAGTTGTTCAGTTCCCATGAAGCTGTGCAGTTCTGAGTTAGTTTCTTAATTCTGAGTTCTAATTTGATTGCCCTGTGGTCTGAGAGGCTGTTTGATATGATTTCTTTTCTTTTGCATTTTGAGGAGTGATTTACTTCCAATTATGTGGTCAGTTTTGCAGTAGGTGCAATGCAGTGCTGAGAAAAATGTGTGTTCTGTGGATTTGGGGTGGAGATTTCTGTAGATGTCTATTAGGTCTGCTTGGTCCAGATCTGAGTTCAAGTCCTGGATATTCCTGTTAATTTTCTGTCTCATTGATCTGTCTAATATTGACAGTGGAGTGTTAAAGTCTCCCACTATTATTGTGTGGGAGTCTAAGTCTCTTTGTACATTGTTAAGAACTTGCTTTATGTAGCTGGATGCTCCTGTATTGGGTGCATATATATTCAGGATCCTTAGCTCTTCTTGATGCATTGATCCTTTTACCATTATGCCATGCCCTTCTTTGTCTCTTTTGATCTTTGTTAGTTTAAAGTCTATTTTATCAGAGACTAGGATTGCAACTCTTGAGTTTTTTTGCTCTCCATTTGCTTGGTAGACCTTCCTCCATCTCTTTATTTTGAGCCCGTGTGTGTCCTTGCATGTGAGATGGGTTTCCTGAATACAGCACACCGATGAGTCTTGATGTTTTATCCATTTGCCAGTCTGTGTCTTTTGATTGAGGCATTTAACTCATTTACATTTAAGGTTACTATTGTTATGTGTGAATTTGATCCTGCCATTTTGATGCTAGCTGGATGTTTGGCCGGTTAGTTGACAATTTTTTTCCATTGTGTTGATGGTCTTTACCATTTGGTATGTTTTTGGAGTGGCTGGTACTGGTTATTCCTTTCCTTGTTTCATGCTTCCTTCAGGAGCTTTTGAGAGGCCAGCCTAGTGGTGACAAAATCTCTCAGCAATTGCTTGCCCATCAAGGATTTTCTTTCTCCTTCACGTATGAAACTTAATTTGGCTGGATATGAAATTCCAGGTTGAAAGTTCTCTTCTTTAAGGATGTTGAATATTGGCCCCCACTCTCTTCTGGCTTGTAGGGTTTCTGCAGAGAGATCCGCTTTAAGTCTGAAGGGCTTCCCTTTGTGGGTAACCCGACCTTTATCTCTGGCTGCCGTTGGTATTTTTTCCTTCATTTCAACCCTGGTGAATCTGATGATTATGTGCCTTGGGGTTGCTCTTCTTGAGGAATATATTTGTGGTGTTCTCTGTATTTCCTGGACTTGAATGGTGGCCTGGCTTGCTAGGTTGGGGAAGCTCTCCTTGATAATATCCTGGAGAGTGTTTTCTAGGTTGGATTCATTCTCTCCATCATATTCAGGTACACCTGTCAAACGTAGATTATGTCTTTTCACATACTCCCATATTTCTAGGAGGTTTTGTTCATTTCTTTTCACACTTTTTCTCTATTCTTGCCTTCCTGTTTTATTTCATTGAGTTGATCTTCAATCTCTGATATACTTTCTTCTGCTTGGACAATTCAGCTATTGAAACTTCTGTACACTTCATGAAGTTCTCATGCTCTGTTTTTCAGCTCCATCAAGTTGTTTATATTCTTCTTTAAGCTGTTTATTCTAGTTAGCATCTCATGTAACCTTTTTTCTAGGTTCTCAGTTTCTTTGCATTGGGTTAGCACATGCTCTTTTAGCTCTGAGAAGTTTGTTATTACCCCGCTTCTGAAGCCTGTTTCTGTCAATTCATCAGATTCATTCTCCATCCATCTTTAAAACCTAGCTGGTGAGGAGTTGTGATCCTTTGGAGGAGGAGAGGTGCTCTGGTTTTTGGTGTTTTCATCCTTTTTGCGCTGGTTTCTTCCCATCTTAGTGGCTTTGTAGTTGGTAACTTTCAGATGAGGTCTCTGACTGGACGTCCTTTTTGCTGCTGATGAAGTTATTTCTTTCTGTTTCTTAGTTTTCCTTCTAACAGTCTGCTGCAAGACTGTTAGAATGCCCCTCTGCTGCAAGACTGCTGGAGGTCCACTCCATACCCTGTTTGCCTGGGGATCACCCACAGGGGCTGCAGAACAGTAAGGGTTGCTGCCAGTTTCTTCTTCTGTTATCTTCCTCTCAGAAGGGTACCTGCCAGATGTTGGCCTGAGCTTTCCTTTATGAGACATCTCTTTGGGTATATGGAGGTTGGGGAGCTGCTTGAGGAGACAGCCATCCCTTATAGGAGCTCAAGTGCTGTGCTGGGAACTTCGTTGTTCCATGCAGAGATGCTGGTACTTTTAAGTCTGCTGCAGCGAAACTCATAACCACCTCTTTTCCCACGTACTCTGTCCTAGGAAGGTCGGCTTTATTTATTAGTTCCTGTCATGCTGTCACCTTTTTTTATAGATGCTCTGCCCCACACGGAGTAGTCTAGTCACAGTCTACCAGCAGAGGCATTGCTGACTTGCTTCAGGCTCTGCCCCACTGCTGTGTGAACTGCCTCAGTAGTGGAGGACTGCCTCGGGGTTGTGGTCACCCTTCCTCCCACTGAGCTGGAGTGTCTAGGGTCCAGCTGCGCTTGTTGCAGAAATCCAGAGTGTTTCAGATTGATTGTTTTGTGGGGGTGGTACCCGCTGAGCCAGGTCGCCTGGACCCTGTCTCTGACCCCTCCCTTTCAGTTCAATGGGTGGCTCTGTCTCCCAGGCATTCCAGGTGCCAGTTGAAACAGCCACCGAGATTTGTGTGGGTTTCTGTGCACCAAGCTGGCACTGGCTGAAACCGCCATCCTGAAAACTCATGTGCTTTTCGGTCTGGGAATCTCCTGGTCTGTGGGCAGTGAAAGTTTGTTTGGAAATGTGGTGGGCACTCACCCTCTGTGTTGTTCTTGCTTAGAACTGCACTCTGGAGCTGTTTGTATTCAGCCATCTTGGATCCTCTGCTTAAGTTTTATTCTTATTAAAAAATTTTTTTTATGCCAGGTGTGGTGGCTCATACCTGTAATCCCTACACTTTAGGAGGCCAGCACAGGTGGATCACTTGAGGTCAGGAGGTTGACACCAGCCTGGTAAACATGGTGAGACCTGGTCTGTACTAAAAATACAAAATATTAGCCAGGTGTGGTGGCATGTGCCTGTAAATCTCAGGGAGATTTACTTGGGAGGCTGAGGCAGGAGAATCGCTTGAAACTGGAAGGTGAAGCTTGTAGTGAGCCGATATCATGCCACTGCACTCCAGCCTGAGTGACAGAGAGGGAATCCATCTCATTAATAAATAAATAAAATAAAATAAAAAAATTTAAAGGAGTATATTAGGACATGTCAACATGGATTCAGCAGATAGTCTCAGCTGCCTGAAAGTAGGATGTGAAAAAGCAGATGATGGAAGTGCCCCAGGGTTGATCATGGGAATCATAGAAGATCAAGAGAGTGGAGGATTCTTGAAACTTGGTGAGACCATGTTGATGTGGACAATTAATGGTTCCGTTTTCATAGGGTTTTTATGTAAAACTGAAAGAGATGGTCTAATTTTGGTGTCTGATATGCTGACTTGGAGGAACTATTGGATAAAAATGGAGCAAAGGGCAGGTCACTGGGAATACAGAGAAGAATAAAGATATGTAAAGTTGGGATCAGAGAGGGACTTTTCCTACTTTCAGAACCTGGCACGGAGAAATTCTGTTTGATAATGGAGTCCAAAGTATTGATTTTAAAAAATACAGACAGTTTAGAGACATTGGAGTTGAGAAAATCAAGAAGCCATAAAAAGATGATGGTAGAAAGAATCACCAGTCTCATCTGGAATGTTCTAGTAGGAATGAGTAGAGATGTGTAGGCAAGGAGGACTGCTGATTCAGAACCCCGAGTCTCAGAAGGCGGTGGCGGTGTGCCAGGAGATGGAGGAGCATGGCACCAGCAGGACAAGCGAAAAAGAGTGGACAGCAAGGGCCGTGTCAAAGGCAGCCTCCATTCATCTGCGTTTATGGAAAGTGATGACACTAGTGTGGTTTCAGTGCCACAATTAATTTGATGGCATTTGTAATCATAAACGCCTATTTCAAAATGTATGCATGGTATACTCGTGTGTTAGGCTGAGCCATGTGAAATGCCAATATTATATGGTAATCATAATGGAATTTTCAAGCCTTCCTCAATTTCTTTACTGTTAGAGAAGAAAAGGTTTTAGGGATCTTTTACATATTTTCAGTATGTCAATTTAGATATTCGATGTGCTTAAATTTTTTTTTCTAGTGAAGTATGGGAAATATTTCTTTCATGTATGGCCAGTAGTATGCAGCAAGTGGGGTGAAAACAGCAGTTTTTTCTTGTTTTCATTCTGTATCCCAGCTACTCAAAAATGTTTTTGGAAAATTCTGAAAATTGGCCCTACAAGTGTTTTGTTTCTAGGCCCAGTCGGAAATATAAAGAAAGAAGCCTAATGAGAAATATTTCAACTTTTGGTTGAGTTCACTCGCTGTGATTAGATTCAAGTAACATTTATTAAGTACTTGAACATTTTCTATTTATCAGCCCATGTGCTAGGTTTTGTCAAATATGTAATTTCTTTAATGTAACAACAACTCTTTTTGTGGTCTTACACTAGTGTTTAAGTACTGTTTCCTCATTCTACAGATGAGGAAAAAAGTTCAAACAAGATGAGTGACTTTAGTCACATTATGGAACAGATAGAGAGTGGAGCCAGGAATTAAACTCAGGTCTCTTTAAGTCTTATGTTCTTTCTGCTGTTCCATGATCCTTATGTCTACATTTCTAAAGCAAAGTGAAAAATTACATTTAGGGTAAGATAAAAGTCCTGTGAAGAGACAGACAGAATGGATATTTGTTATTTAATTAGGCTATCATAGATAACATTGCTCTCTTCTATCATGTAGAAATTGAACTATATCTATGCATCTTATTATACATGTCACAGTTTTGAACTACAGGGCACTGTCATTAAGAGAAGTGGTAAAAAATTGTCGCAGTATCTTGGACTATGGGAAGAGAGTGATTTAAGGGAGTGGCATAGACGTAGAAGAAATGGGAAAGTATAATGAAAGGAGCATATTGTATGACCTCTGTGACCTGTACGTTTGAGAACATGTATAGTGTGTGTGTGTGCACGTGTGTGTGCTTTGTATGTGTTTCCTGTGAATTTTAACATGTAATTTGATATCTAAAAAATTTGAGCTTTTATAAAATTATAAAATAGATTATGGGCATCTTACTGAAGGATTATTTAGTTTACATTAGTACCATCATGTTTTAAATATTATGTGACTTATATCTAAGTTTTAGAAACACATGTGTTCTGGAAAGCAACATGCACGATCCTTTAGTGATGTGAAGCTACAGGTCTATATAAGCTTCTGGAGAGTGTGGATCTATCTTATCTATCTTTATACTGATATTCTTTATATTTTATGGATCATAATTCCTTTGAGAATTTGATGAAAGCGAGATATATGCATAAATGCAAAGAATCTTGCATTCCATGCCAGGAATTTGTAAACTTATCAGCACCAAGCCATGGACCTTCTGGGTTAAAAACCACTTGGCACCAAACCTTTTGTTTAGTAAATTTCATAGATATTTCTTTAGGCTTCTAAACTTATGAGAATGAGATGTCAGACTGTCATGTGGGGATGAACCTATCACTCCACAACTCAACTCCCTCTCCTAATTCACTGCAACTATAGTCCCATCCAAACCCCTCTTTCTGACTGAAGGTAATGGGAAGGGTTATAATCTCTGTGAAAAAAACTGTCAGTCCTTTTAATGAAACCATTTTGACACAGCTACTATCATTTGGAAATTTTTGAATTAGAGACAAGCAATAAAACTTCAAGTTTAAAAAAAAAATTCCAAGTAACGTGAAACGAGCTCTTTCATTCTGTCTTGAACCTCATTGCATCATTAAGCCCCATTCACAGAGAATGGGTCAAGATAGGGTGAAGTTCAAATATGCATTTGGGGTTTAAAAAACTAGAGGAAATAGGCCAGGCACAGTGGCAATCCCACCATTTTGGGAAGCCAAGGTAGGAGGATCACTTGAGCTCAGCAGTTTGAGACCAGCCTGGGCAACATAACAAAATCTTGTCTCTATGAAAAATACAAAAATTAGACCAGTGCAGTGGTGTGCACCTGTAGTCCCAGTTACTCAGAGGGCTGAGGTGGTAGAATTGCTGGAGTCTGGGAGGTGAAGTTTGCAGTGATCAGAGATTGTGTCACTATACTCCAGCCTGGGCAACAGAGTGAGATACTCACTGTGTCAAAAAAAAAAATTAGCGAAAATCTTTATACATATGACCCTATTATGATAAAACATCCTGTTTTCATATTTTGATATGGCTGTGTGTCACAGCTCAAGTTAACCATCAGTGGAGTGGTAGTAGAGAAAGCCAACATGTTAGATACTGCCAACAGTGTTTCTGGGGTCAGTGGCTCACAGAGTGATCCCTTGCAAAGTTTGCTTTCAGGCTTAGGACTTAAACTGGAACCATGAAAAAGCTTAACTTGTAAATACAAACTCAGAGGCCATTTTCAGTTTATGCTACATTCGCTCAAATTAATAGACAGTCTTTCTGTAGCAGCACATCAATTGTTACAGCAGACATTACTATTTTTCACTTAGATACCATTCCCCTCTCCTTCTGGGCACAAGACAGGATTGCAGTTTCCATCCCCTTGAAGTTAGTTGAGATCATTTGATTTTCTTTAGCCAATGAAACTTAAGTGAAATGAAAATTAACACACAAGATGCTCTGCCTCCCTTCCCTTTTGCCTTATTGACCTATGAAATTTCAGATAATGAAACCCCATCATCTTTTGTCTCTGAGTGAGGATGATATGGAGAAGAAGCCACTGCCAACCTGCAATGAATGCATAAAAGAAGCAAGAAAAACACCTGAGTTGTGATATGCCACTGCCATCTAGGGTTATTTGTTACAGCAGCATAACCTAGCCTGTTATACCTGCTATTGGTACATAGTAAACTTAACACAATGTTTATTTAAACAATACCAATAGATTAATGAGGTGGTGAGTAGATGGGATGGCATAAAAGAGGAAGCTAGTGCCTTACCTTTAATAGCTTACTTTTAATGTTCCTCCCTAGAAACATGTCAGCCAGTTGTTCTGGGATTCTTGGCTCTTCTACAAAGCAAATATGTGTGTGCAAGCATATCCACAGAATGATGCCTTAGAGAATTCACAATAGCTAGACTGGCCCAGTGGCCCAGACAAATAAACACCATTTGCTTCCTTGTCTCTCTCATTTTCTCTGGGAGCTGGAGAATACTCGAGTTTTTCAGCTTCCTCCATTGGGACAGTGGTGACAATGATCCTGTTGTTCTCTGGAGGCTCCATGTCATAGTTAAGTCACTTGAAACTATTTAATAATCTGTGCAGGTCCTGTTGGGTTGTGAAGTCCCAGAGCCACTTCCTCGTGCATTATCTTCCACCTCCCTCTTTTTTTTCCATGAACAGAAGAGCCTCTGTGGATGCTTATAAAGTGTATCTGTTACAAACTTGGCTGCAATGGGAAAGAAGCTGGGGAAAGTACTTTTCCCATTAGCAGACACGAATTTAACAAATCTTAATAAATGACAGCAACAGGTGATGAAGAGCTAATTCTTAGATGCCAACACTTGACCAGTGCTGCCTTCTAATGTGGCAGAAGATGATATACAGGGAGGGAGGCAAATGTTGTCATGAGAAGAATATAAAATTTGGAATAAAATATCTTGTCTGAAAAGCAGTTGCTACTGCTTAATAGCTTTAAATACCTGTTTAATCTAAACCTTGAGTTTCTCACCAGCACCAATGGATGCAGTGACACCTATCTTCCATGGCAACCGTGAAGATATATTTCACAAATGGAATCTCATCTAATGCTTGTTTCATTCTGTTTCTTTCCTACTTAGTTGAAAAGCATGATGGTCATTTAGGAGTCCAGACTTCTCTAGTCCCCAGGGATTTCATTTTCCTTTAATGCCCAACTAGTCACATGGTCTGAGCCTCCATTCTTCCATAATTCAGGAAGTCCAGTCTTTTCCCTGATTCCACTCCTCAGGCTTTTCTAGGAATCCTTGAGGACCGTGTATGTATTTTACACTGTATCCTGGCTGTGCTTTTCACCTTAGCCAGCTGTCTGGACCAGATTGCTGCCCTGATTTCCTGTAAGTCCCTCTGGCTGTCATAGACCCATCTCCTCCAAGCTCTAGCACTTCATCCCTATAATGTCTTTCTCCAAATCTCGGCCCAGGACTGTTCTTTTATTCCCTCAGCAAGCAAAGACTGGTCTCTGACTAGCTTATCTTGAAGGCTTAAGGTCAATAGGAAAAGATTTCAATGTGGTGGGGGGCGGGGGGATGGGTCAAGGAAGGGCTCATATGCCCATTATGTTCTCATAATTCCCAGACTAAATCCTCTCCATAGGCAAGGCTTTCCAAATTGTCTTTGCAGAAGCACCACCTGGGAATTGTATCATAGAAACATACTTGTCTATTAAATACAGACCTACTCAATTGGAATTTATGAAGATGGCAGCCCAGAATGTATATTTTATTATGCTCCCTGTGAAGCACTCATAGGTTCTCTACTGAAACGTGGAAAGCAGTGTTTGGAAACATGTTCCCTAGAGCCGTGTTATAAGGATCAGCTTATACCCAACCAAAAAGAGTGATTTTGTGGCATCTTCCTTATCTATAGTCTGAGCATCAGCTTCTCCAGGACTAGACTAAGGAAACAAAGTAAACGATAACACGAGCACATCAACAACAACTCTTTATAATCCCCAAGTTGGAGTAAACACTGTTATGTGCTTAGCCCAATATTCATCGCCCCTCATCTTTGCACATGGAAGGAACCCTATTTGGTTAAGTGAAGATGTGGCTAGCTTCTGTTGCTAAATTAGGATTGGTTCAAGTTCAAGTCAGTGTTGACCATCTTGTTTCCTCTTTGTCAGCCTCCCTTGTAGTTAGGGATGGCTGTATGGCTCGATTAAGGGAAATAAGGTGGAAATGGAAACTTCCTGGGGAGGCAGGGAGGTCTCTGGGAAAACATTTGTTTTTCTACCTTGAATGTAGATACGATAATAGGATAATTGTATCTGTGACAATCATCTTCTGACCATGAAGGAAAGAAAAAGAAAGAAACATGTCAGAGCACTAGACCAGAGTTGGCAGCAGCCCACCTTCAGTCCTCTTGCGACCAGAGAGAAATGAACCCCTATTTTTAAGCCTCAGTAGCTGTTGTTTTGTTTGGAAGCCAAAAGCATTTCCCATCTCAGACTATCCTTGTAAGGATAATGTCATTTTAATGTTAAGAACAATGAGGATGGCCTTTTATATTACATGACCTATTAACTCCTTATGGTTGTAAAATGTCTCCATTTTAGAAGAGTATCTTGGCTTCATCAAAAAAAAAAAAAAAAAAATCACTGGGTTTTTTCAAGTTGATAGAGGTTTGTCCTTAAGTTTGCCCTGAAAGTGGTTTGCCCTCTGCCTCTGGAGACAGAAGATGTGCTATCAGCTTTGACATAAGCCTTTTCTCTTTACTATTTCTTTTCCCCCCACATATACACGTCTATCTACAGTTTTGGAAATTGCTGAAGTGTGTCTCGGACAGAGTACCTTTTATGCACATATGTAGCATGTAAAAAATCTTCACTGGCATTACCCACAGTCTCCTAAGAAATGTTCCCATATCTATACATATATCTGTCATCTTTTCCTCCTTTCCATATTGTAAAGTTAAGAGAACCTACAAACATGTGGGGAAGTGGTTTATTTTAGGCTCATACCATGAGCACATTCAGTAGGACCTACTGGCGTTTTAAAAACAAGTCTATTTAGGCAGAGTTTAAGACAGCTCCAAAATTTATTGAATTACTGTAAAGAAGTGTTATTTAAGGTCCAACCCAGAGAACATAATTTCCACAAAGCACTTCTGAAAGAAAGAAAAAACAGTTTCTAGGATAAATAATGAGCAACATTGCATAGTGTGTCTCACTTTTAGAGAATTTTGCAGTTCTTCATGTGTTGCTGGTGACCACAGGTCCTTTGAGTACATTGCTCTTTTGCCTAGAACTCTCCTCCCCTTTCCTCCCTTTCTTCAATTCTCAATGCCATTATCCATGCTGATCTTCTCGACTAGAACAAAATCTCTTATGGTGTATACCTCATAGTACCATAGCACCATAGAGGTACTTGTGCGCCCCTCCAAAACAGTGTTACAATTAAAATTGTGCTTTATTTATGTAATTATATAAGTGTCTAGTTTCCCCTCTAGATTGCTATAAACTCTATGAAGACAAGGACCATGCCTGTCGTCGTCCAGCGAGTAGCTCTAGTATCTGAGGCATGGTTGGCACTAGCTAGCAATGGAATGAATGACTACAGGGGACATATGTACATGTTAATGGCCCAGAAATATCTTGCAGTAAAGAAATATAATGAATTTTGCTTAACTCTACATTTTCCACATTTGTCTGAACCACAGAACTGTTTTTTTTTCTTGTAACTTCCATTAACATCCTGCAAAATAAGGGTTCTGAAAGCATACACGAATAAACTCCTCTAAAGCAAATTGTCCATGCATGTTTTAAGGTCTGAAGGAGGCTAACGGTGTATCTAGTTTAACCCATTTGCTTGACAGAAAATGAAAACAAGCCATAGTAATTAAGTCCTTTCTAAAAACATGTGTATTACTCAGGGTTTTACAGAAAGGCAGACCAGTAGGCTATATGGAAGGAGATTTACTAATGGAAATTGACTCACAGAATCACAGAGGTGGGAAAGTCTTATGATAGGCCATATGCAAGCTGGAGCTTTCTGAGAAGCCAGTGGCATGGCTAGTCTAGAAGCCTTAAAACCCAGCAACCCCATGATGCAGCCCCCAGTTTAACACTGAAAGCCTAAGAACCTTCCGAAGGCCACTGCTGTAAGTTTCAGAGCCCTAAAGCCAAAGATCCTGGAGTCTGATGTCTAAGGGCAGGGGAAGAAAAAGAGTCCCATTCCAGAATGGAGAGAGGGAGAGAAAGTCCCCCTCCTATTTTTCCCGGCTGGGCCCCCAACCCACTGAATGACAAATGCAGCCATCCAGGGTCAGTATTCCTCTCTCAGTGCACTGACTCCCAGTCCGTCTCTGAGACACCCTCAAAGACACACCCAGAAACAATGTGTCACCAGCCATCTAGGCATCCCTCTTTTCAGTCAAGTCAACTCTTAAAACTTACCTTCACAGCACATAAATGGTTATTGGCAGAAAAAAGACTAAGAATCAGCTCTTCTGATGCCTGTTCCAGTGATCTCTTCATGTCCTGTATTACTTTTCTAAACCCAGAATTATGTGAAATTCACTTGTAAAACAGAGTAGAAAAAAGAATGACAGGTTGTTAGAAATTTCATTTAGAGTCATTCATTCCTCTTCCATTTCATTAAGGCATTTATTTGTTACTCACTCATGTAACATTTATTTAGACTCAGTCATTTAACATTAATGACTATAAATTAAAATCCAAAATACTTGACATGGAATTTAATCCTTAGAGAAGATACTCTTCAACACTAAGGAATATCAGCTCTCACTTTGCAATATACTCCTCTTCTTTAATTTCTTCTAATCTTACCAGCAATGAGAGGGCTGAAAGAAGACTCTATACTTTCTTTGCTTATTGCATACCCAACCCCCCAACTTTTTTGCAGCAGTTATTTAAATTATGGAGATTTTTAGATTAAATTTTCAGGTCCTTAACGAGTTTCTGACAACCTGACAAAATGAGTCAAGTTACTGAGTCGTCCATCAGTGGCACCCTGGTGCTCCAGCAGAGGCTGACTTTGCTGCCTCATCAGCCTGACTCAGATTTGGCAAGAGATTTTAAGTTTACCCACACTCTAGTGATTTATTCCAGAGATCTGAGCTAAAAAATTAGTTTCTCTGACACTTACTGGTTTGTTTAAACATTTTGTTTTAACTCTAAATTCTTTTCTTAGAGATAAGTTCTTGCTATGTTGCCCTGGTTGCTCTTGAACTCCTGGACTCAAGTGATCCTCCTGACTCAGCCTCCCAAGTAGCTGGGACTGCAAGCATGGGCCACCATGCCTGGCTCACAGATACTTGTCTTGCAGAAAATTTAAAAGGACCCCAATGTAGCTTTATTACATTTTATTTTTTACAGTGAGGATTGCTTATAAAAGATAACATGATACAGCAAGATAAATGAGGAAGTAGATAAGAAATGGTGAGACAAAATAGTAGGAAATAAAAAAGTGTCAAAGAATAAATGATAGGAAGTTAATGAAAAGCCTCTTACCCCAAATCACAGAGAACATTTGCAGTGACATGCAGGTTCACTTATAGTGGGGTCTTTTCTGCATGTGAGAGTCTACCCGTATATGACTGTCAGAGCTACTGTTTGGCCACATTTTGAGTCTTTTGCCCTATCCTCGTATTCCTTCACCAGCACTAGGATTTGCTCACCTCTTCATCCTCCTAACCCCCCTCATTCTTACGCATTGGGAAGCACAGTTAAGGAACTATGGCAAGATATCCTTCCAGTTTTAGAATTCAATTGTTACTTGAAAAATCATGATCTTTCGACTTCTTTAGATTATAACTTAACTTACCAAAACCCATTGGAAGAATAGAACTATTAAAAGTCATTGCCTTGACACGATCAGGTATAATCCACACAGAAATCAATCTAATTTAGCCAATATATGGTCACCACTATGTGCGCACTAAACGGCAGTGAGAGAAACACACACAAGCAAATAGGAACCACCAGGACAAAGCCTTGGAAATTTATACTCTAAGGTAAAAAGAGAAATGTGGACTAGTATTAAGGGGTATCTTCTGTATGATGGGCCTTAAGCTAAGTCAGCATTTCCTTTAAACTGCACAGTAAATTTTAGTACAGTGTTTGATTCTGTAGGACAGTGCCTAGAGGAATATAAACCTTTGTAAATGTTTTCCAAATGAAGGCATGGATATATAATCATATGAGGAATCTAATACTCAGAGAAGTAGTATGATTGTTTGTAGTTAAGTAGTATATACTATTTAAACAATAATGGCTTGCCATTTATTGGGCTTTTTGAATGCCTGCACCTGTTAATACAGAAGCGCATCTCACACAGTAGTCTGGTGTCTGGGTTTTGGTGCTAAGCAGACATGAGTTTACATTTCTGCCTTACCAGAGTTACAAACATGGGAACACAGGACCAAGTGTCTTCATGTCACTAAAGTGCAATTTCCCCACGTATAAAATGCAGATGAGAGTACCTCTATTTCAGGGATTTAGTGAAGGTTAAATAAAGTCATATGTAAAGTGCTTGGCATAGTGCCTGGGATAGAGCAGTACTTAAGTGACCAGTCTAATATGGGAGCCCAGCTCTTGTGGAATATATAATGGTTCCCCAAAGATGCCTATATCCTAATCTCTAGAACTTGTGGATAGATAACTTTACATGACAAAGGGGACTTTTCCCGTGTGATTAAGTTAAGGCTCTTCAGATAAGAGAGATTATCCCATATTATCTGAGTGGACTTGAGGTAACGACATTGCTCTTTGTCAGAGAGGAGCTGGAGGGTCAGAGTCAGAGAAGAGGTGAAAACAGAAGACAAGGTCAAAGTGATGTAGTCACGAGAAAAGGAATTGGAGAGTCTCTGGAAGCTGGAAAAAGCAACGAGCAACTTTTTTCTTAGAGTATCCAGAAGGAACAAAGCTCTGCTGACACGTTGATTTTGGCCCAGTGAGACTCATTTTGGGCTTCTGACCTTAGAATTGTGAGGTAATAAATGGCATTACTTTAAGCCAGTAAGTCTGTGGTGATTCTTTACAGCAGCTCTAGGAAACCAGTATCCAGCACATGCTCTTTCCTTGACCTCTTGCTGCCTTCTACAGATTCAGAATTAACTGAGAAACAAATCTGATGGTTGGGAGCCTGGTGCTGGTTTTCTTTTGAATCCCTATTCTGTCTCTCCTGATGTTTGTTTCCCCTCTGGCTCTCTCCTTTCATGGCCAGAGGACTTAGCAGGTCTGTGTGCTCTGTCTGATTGCCCCTTCTGTGGCTGCTACTTTGGGAATTACATGGAAAGGGACAGCAAAGGGACAGGAAAGAAGAAAAAAAAAACACTGACAGAAATAAGGAGGTTTTTGATGGAAGGCAGATCCTCTGTATCTGTGGTTAATGTCTTTCTATGTTAGAAAATATATGCCTCCCTTGTGAGAGTTGTGCTTTCTCCACCCCTTTGCAAACATACCTCTCCACACCTTTTTCATCTCTCACCCAGAACAAACACAGAGCAATCTGGAGACTCTGGAAGATTTGTCTAATGGAGGGCTAGCTTCTAACTCCAAATTCCCCATACAGGTTTTTCGTTGTGTTTTTTATAAAATGCCTCCTCAAAGAAAAAAGCTTATTGTAGTGAATATGAGAGGAAAGCTCCAGTGTTTAAAGATATTCATTCACTTATTTACTTATTAACTCAAGAAATATATTTTGGGAACTTTGCATGTGCCAAACACTCATGAAGAATATAATAGCAAGTGAACAGGCAGAGGAAGTTCCTTCTCTCCTGTGCTTAAATGCCAGTGAAAGACAGACTAGCACAAGTGAATATACTTTAAACGTGTGTTAAAAGAACCAAAAATTATGCTACATGTTCCTAAGGAAATGAACCAAGGGCTGAGGTAGCTAATAGAGTATGTGGGCAGTGGGGAGAGGGGAGAGGGCTGCTTTAGGAAAGCTGAGTAAAGGTCTGACGTAAGCTGAGACTGTCTTAGAAGATGAGTAGCAGGAGCCTTGTAAAAGTAAAGGTATCACAGGAGGTATTCCTGAAGGTATTATGGAAGAAGTATTCCTGGCAAAGAGTGTATTCCTGGCGTGTGTAAAGGCTCTGAGGCAGATACCAGTCCAGAATTTTCAGGAATTGAAAGAAGATGGTATGATTAGAACACAGGGAGTATTAGCATGTTTTAAGGTGGGTTTGGAGCCATAGCTGTGTTGTGGTCATGGTGGGTCTTGTAGGCAATGGTAGAGAATTTGACTAATTTTGCATGCAGTGAAAAGCAATTAGGTATTTTAAATAGGCAGTGACAAAAGCTGATGCATGTTTGAATAGATCATGCCTGTGGTTTTTTTGTGAATGGATTTGAGAGGGGTATGACTGGAGATGGGACGACTAGTTTGCAGGTTGTTGCAGGTTGTTGCAGATGAGAGCAGATGGAGGCCTCAAATGAAGTGATGGAAGTGAAATATATTTCAAAGTACAGTAGAATGGATTTGCAAACAGATGTGATGTGGGGGCTCCTGGCTTGAGTACCATGGTGGATGGAGTGACATTCTAACTGAGATGGAGAAGATAAAGTTGTTGAGGAGGTAATTTTTACAAAGAGATTGGGAATTAGTTTTGTGTATTGAAGCTTAAGACATCTGGGAGTTATCCAAGTAGAGCTGTCAAATTGTAAACTGGATGTATATATAAGCCTGAAATTCAAGGGAAAAGCCTGGACCAGAGATATAAATGTGGAAATCAGTAGCACACTTATAGTACTTAGAGCAAAACTATTTGTGATACATCTGCAGGATATGTGTAGAGCAAGAAGACAACCCAAGATGAAGTTTCCTGGGGAATTGTCACAGTGAAATGTCAGGTAGAGGGGGATCTGTAGCCATGAGAACAGAGAAAGAGTGGTCCATGGGGTGGAAGACACAGGTGTGTGAAGTAGGCGGCAGTCCAGAGAGCAGGGTGCCAGATCAGGAGGGAGATGGTAACTGTGTTAGTCGATACTGAAGGATTGAGTGTGATAAGGACAGAGGAGTGTCTCTTCGACTGGCCAATGTGGAAATCACTGATAACCTTGATGAGACAGAGGTACATCTAGGTCACATAGTAGATTGCAGTGGGTTAATGAGTGAATATAACATGAGGAAGTGCAGAAGTCATTTGTATGTAGACAACTTTTTCCAAGAAATTTGGTTAAGATGAGGGGAGACAAATGGGGCAGAAACTGGCAGGGACTATCTGGTCAATGGAGATATTGTGTGTATGTTTGTGTGTGTGGGTGTGCATGTGCACACATATGTGTAGATACAAGTAAGACAGGAGATCCTAAAACATGTTTGTTTACTGAAGAACTTAAGTAAGCAGATGGAAAGATAGATGATGCAGAAGAGATGTAGGTAACTGAAAGAGCAAAGTTCTTGAAAAGCTCAGAAAGAACATGAACTTGACCTTCACGATTAGGGAAAGTAAGCAGGTATGGGTGGAAGACAGGTGTCATTGGTAGGAAGATGATGTTCTTACTTGATGGTTGCTATTCTTCAATGCATTATTTTAAAAATCACCAACTGGGTATGAGGGTAAAATAGGGTTAGTGGGAGGTTTGAGGAAAGAGGAGAAGAAAGGAGTCTTGTTTCAGGGAAACTGCAGTGAGACTAACAAAGAATCATAGCGTTTTCCAGGAGTATTGAATACAAATTTCAAGTGTGAGAATGAATTTAAAGAGAGAGTGGTTTTACTTCAGGAGTGTGATTTTTCTTCAGCAGTGGTCAGGAGCTTTAGGAGGTAGGAACAGAGAAGAAAAATGGCATCCGTGGTCCCAAGTTTCAGCCTTGCCAGGAGTGTAAAATGCAGAGACTTGAGGAAAGGTTGTTAAAAGTGTTTGCCAGACAGTGATTGAAAAGAAGCACCGAGAAATGTGAGCTGAGCAAGAGGGACACATGGCAGTGATCCAGTGGGGTTGTCAGTGTCCTGCAGACCTCGATGGGCTGAGGGCTTGTGGTACTGGGCAGTGCCTGAATAAAGGGTGGTGGCTGGAGAGAAGGGTTTGAGATTTTAACAATGGGGCAGTTTGGGGAGAAAACAGGCATGCAAAGGAAATGAGTGGTTAAACAACAGTGAAAGGAAAAATTGTTATGGATGAAGAGTGCCAAGTGGCCAGGATATTGTATAATTTGTTTATGAAAATGTTGAGGTTGAGGCCCCTGCAAGGCAGGAGCAGATTCTTCAGTGGAGTGGGGTGAGTGATGAGAAAGTTGATGGATAGTGGCAAGAGGAGAGGTTGTCAGTGGCATCTGGATGGTACGTATCTCAAAGGAATAGGAGGATATGTGCCTGTGTGTGTACATATATGTGTGCATGTGTGTATACAGAAATAGTGAAATAGTCTGGAAATTGCAATAGGGAACAGGCGAGAATTTTATGCTACCCCTGTCCCTGAAGTATGAGGACAAACTTCCTCTAGAGACAGCTGGGGAAAAGATATTAAGCTGATTAGCTAAAGAAAGAATGTAATAATCAGAGCAATTTTTATAAGAACATATGCAGAGTAAAGGAGAGTCATACTAGCAAATATTGACCGTGCACATACAGATACTCTTCAGTGGCTGACCTGTCTGATTCCCTCTGTGTAAAGTACCCACAAGATTCTCAGAACCTGGTGCCATTAAACATTTGAATTAGATGACTAACATCCCTTTGGCTGACTCCACGCTTACCAACCAAAGTACTTATTATAATTTGACTTCCTAGGGAATTGTCAACAAGGAGAAGATGTACAGGGTAGAGGCTTACAAGTGTTGTTCCATTAGCACTCTCCTAGTAAAATGTCTCTTGTGTGTGTGTCTATGTAGTCACATGGTCAACTCAGGAAGGCAGAGAAGCTAAGAGCTACGGAACTTCAATCTGAAATGTAACAACTTTATCATTTTTGGACATAGTTTTCCTGGAAAAATCCTTGCCTTATCCAGCACTTTTCTTTTAAACTTCAGTAGGGATTATATTATTTATGGGTGTTAAAGAGGCAAGTAAGACTCACTCATTTAGGCCAACAATAAACGGTGTGCATTCTGTGTTTTACGCAAGAGGCGTGGAGAATGATCAATTATGGTCATCAACAGTCTTATTGAAACATTATTTTGTGTCCCCCAATACTTTCACCCTTTATCTTATAATGGTGAAACTTCTGTTGTTCAGTTCTTATAGAAATAAAACGAGTAAACAAATAACATGGAGAAAGAGGGGAGACCCGTATTAGTTTGGGATTAAGCGAACTTCAGGCTCATGTCAGGGTTCTCAGCAACATTTCACTTGATGGTTTAAAAAATTAGCCAATGGCTGTATAATTACTTTAAAAATAGAGAAGGGATGAAAAAGTTGGCAGGGTATAAGAGCATAGTTCTTAAGTCTATAAAAATCCTTGTATGATCTAAGGACTGGCCATCATCCCTTCACTGTCATCATTCAGAAGATTTTGGTCCCTAAATATTCACGGAAATGTCATCTTGCAGTATTTTAAACAGAGTACATAGTGACCATCCAGAGGGAGAAGCTGTAGATTTCTGTCTCATATCGGATTCTTTGGATATTTCCTTCCATGACTTCTCTTAATAAGTTGTTAGGATAATCACATTTTAAAAGGCTCCTTCATAAAGTTTCCTGCCAAAGGGATAGAAAAAAATAATTGTGGGTCCTAGACCAAAAAAGAAAGCCACGGTATAAATCTATTATAGCAGCTGTAGTCTGCTGTGTGTGTGCTGGCGGAAAGGGTAGAGGGGAGATAAATATTTTTTGTTTGTTTGTTTTTGTAGTGTTCCCTTGCAAAATGGAGCTCAGAAGCACCATCAGATCACAAAATCAAAACACATACATTTATTCTAAGAATGTTTATTGAGCATATAATGTGAACAAGACACCATACTGATGTTGGGCATACAACAACACAGATAACCGACTTTGGCAAACTCTACCCTCTTGGAAAATCACATTCTGGTGAATGGCGCTGGCTCTCAACCTCACTATACCAATGAGTGTGTATCCAGCCTTTCCTGGAAGTTTCCCATACAGTGCTGTGAAACTCATGGGAATTAAAGGCTTTCTGCTTTCTTAGATTAAACACAAATTGGCTGTGTACTTCGTCTTTCTAGTTAACTTAAATGAAATAAGAAATGACTTTCAGGTTTACAGGGTAACACAACTTGTGACCAACGAGCAGAAAAGGGTGATGGTATTATTTACTATAGAAAGAGAAGCATATCTGGAGAGTAATGTGATTAGATCTATTAAGGTAGCACACAAGTAAACAGAAAGCATGTCAAATATGATTGAAATCTTTTCAGTATAATGATAACATTGTCTTCTGTTTTATTGAACCTTTCATTTCATTTTCTGAGAAAATAAGTCTTTTCTCTCTATTTCTCTTGGGCTTGCAGACAAATTCCCAAACACACATGCACATTGTCTCTCTGTCCATTTCTCTGTCTCTTACACACACACATGCACACACACATGCTTTCTGTTTTCTGTTCCAGGCTAGCTACTTCAGTGATTCATCTCAAAGCTGCTATCTGGAAACAAAGCCCATTTTTTCTTGTTCTCATCAATCACCTTAAACTTCTCTTTGAAGATAACTCAGAAGGTTCAGTGGAGTCATTTTCCTGGTTGCTGAAAATTCCATCACTGCATTTTAACAGCAGGATTCTCAAGCTGACAGCTTTGCTCCTGCGGTAACATGGGGACTGACTTCCTCTTTTTTCCCTTACTCACATGGTGAGCGTTAACACATTAGGAAATAAGGGAGGATATTACTTCCACACTGTCTCATTGACGTTGTTTATAGATTCTGCGTCAACACCCAAGATCTTCTATGATAATGAAGAAGGTAATTAGTCTATAATTAGAAGTTAATAACAAATCTATAAAAGAAATTTTAGGATATTGATAGACTTTTCTTTAAGTGACATTTCTGTGCATAGTTAATTAATTGCTGCTCTTGAATTGTGTCACTGGAAATGTATTCTTCCGATCTCTAGCAATTTCTCACCTAGAAACACTTAAAAAAAATTAAGACTAATTTCTAGGTGTTGCCAGTGCAGCTGAGCTGTGCCGTAGAGGAAGAAAAGACAAACCATACAGGACACAGTTAATGCAGTTGCTCGCGAATTACCACGATGTAACTGATGCACCACTGGGATCTACTCTGTGAGTGACAGGACATACTCACTCATCCTTCCTCCAAAGGCATTTCCACCCTGGTTCCTTAGGAAAGTCAGTGAACTGGAAACAACTCAGATTTCACTGCAAAAATGTGAATTGTGATATATAACACACAAGATTAACAATGAGAATAAAAAAAATACAGGAAGCAGGACAGATCTTTTTTACTAAGTATATTTATGTAAATATATAATGTCTTATATATGCCTGCAAGACTATACTAAGGCTTGATACATGGCAGTTGAATAGAATTTTCATAGAAAAGAAGATAAGGACTGCTATGGAATTACACTGATATTATATTCACTAATACCAAATGTATTAGTTACGGTTAATACTATTACCATTACTGGCTAAACAGGGTTGCTCACACCTCCAATAATCTGCTGAGCTGGTTTCATAGAGACTTTCTATCAAGCAAGAATAAAAAGTGAAATGCTTCCTGAGGCTTCGACTAGAGAGAAAGATAATGGTGTCAGGGATTGTGAATTAAGCTTGAAGCAATGTTCATTTCCTGCATTATGTTCCAGCTCAAATAACACAGCCATAGGCAGATATGTCAGATGATTTTATTCCACAGCAATTCCTGAGCAAATGATGAAGGGTCATCTATATAGATTGTGGTTGTCAGTCCCTGATTCAGTCTTAGCTCTGTCCGTCCATAGGCTGCCTGCCTCTCCCTGCTATCAGTGGGAAGCCATTTGGACTCTGTATTGTGTTTCTTATGCTGTTAAATGAAAGGACCCAGGAAAAATCCACCACTCACCCCTGAGCTGATGCTTCAGAGCTGCACCTCAGGGCTGATGCTAATATTCTGTAGCCCTGCAGTTCTTCATTGTCCCTAGGGAAAAGACAAGCTGTTTTTCTGATGCTTACATATCCCAAGAACCTGAGATTTCTGGCAGTGCATGATAGTGTTATTCACTCACCTTAAGTAAGGGTGGAGCATTTCTGATCCAAATTGCAGAAATCCAAAATGCTCCAAAATCTAAGAGTTTTTTGAGCACTCACAGTGCCACAAATGGAAAATTCCACACCTAACCTCATGTGATGGGTTGTAGTCTAAACACAATCAAAGCTTTTCATACACAAAATTATTAAGAATATTATATAAAACTATTTCCTATTTATGTACATGAGTTACATATGAAACATAAATGGATTTTATGTTTAAACTTGGGTCCCTTCCCCAAGATATTTAATTACACATGTGCAAATATTCCAAAATCCAGACGATCCAAAATCTAAAACACTTCCATTCCCAAAAGTTTCTGATAAGGGATACTCAACTCATATAAAGAAGCTGAGGCTTGGAAAGGTTTGGTAACATATAATAGCAAGTAGATGGCAAAGCTGAGAGTCAAATTCAGGCTGAACTAAATAGTCACACCTTAACCATTATGTAGTGTTTCCTCCTTTGTTCCTGAAACTGTTGCCTAGACCAGTGATTCTCATGTCTGACTGTATATCAGAAACTTCAAGAAGTTTATTAAAAATAGACATTCCTGAACATTCGTCCCTCAGATATTTTGCTTTAGTAAATCTGGATTAAAGCCCTAGAATCTCGTCTATTTTTAAGTGGCTCCAGGTGATTCTGATGGATAGCCAAGTTCATGAAGTGCTAATCTTAATCAGTTCAATAAGCAGAAAACTCAAATTGGTTTGCTTATTGTTTCTTTCAGCAAATTTTTGTTCAATGTTTACTACACACTAGGTGATATTGTTTGGCTCTGTGTCTCCACCCAAATCTTATCTCAAATTATAATCCCCACGTATGAGGGGAGAAGCCTGACTGAATCATGGGGGCACCTGTTCCCCTTGCTGTTCTCATGATAGAGTTCTCATGAGATCTGATGTTAAAAGTGTGGCCCTTCCCCTTTTGCTCTCTCTCTTTCCTGCTGTCCTGCTGTCCTGCTGCCATGTAAGACATGCCTTACTTCCACTTCCTCTTGCCATGTTTGTAAGTCTCCTGAGGCTTCTCCAGGTGGGCAGGACTGTGAGTCAATTAAACCTCTTTTCTTCACAAATTACCCTGTCTCAGGCTGTTTTTTTATAGAAGTATGAAAGCAGACAAATACAGAAAATTGGCCCTGAGACAAGTGGGACATTGCTATAAAGATAACTGAAAATGTGTAAGAGACTTTGAAATTGAGAACAGGCAGTGGTTGGAACAGTTTGGAAGGCCCAGAAGACAGAAAGATGTGGGAAGGTTTGGAAGCTCCTAGAGACTTGTTAAATGTTTTTGACCAAAATGCTCATAGTGACATGGACAATGAAGTCCAGGGTGGTCTCAGATGGAGACGAGGAACTTGTTGGGAACTGGAAGAAAGATCACTCTTGCTATGCTTTAGCAAAGAGACTGGTGGCATTTTGCCCCTGCCCTAGAGATATGTGAAACTTTGAAGATGAGAGATGATTTAGGATATCTGGCAGAAGACATTTCTAAACAGCAAAGCATTTAAGATGTGACCTGGCTTTTTCTAAAAGTGTACACTTATATGCATGAAGAAAGAGATGGTCTGAAATTGGAGCTTACGTTTAAAAGGGAAGCACAGCATAAAAGTTTGGAAAATTAGCAGCCTGATCATGCAGTAGAAAAGAAAAACCCATTTTCTGGGGAGAAATTCAAGCCAGCAGCAGAAATTTGCACAAGTAGTGAGGAGCTGAATGTAAATCGTCAAGACAATGGGAAAAATGTCTCCAGGGCATGTCATAGATATTCTAGGCAGCCTCTCCTATCACAGACCCAGAGGCCTAGGAGAAAAAAGTGGTTTTGTCGGGCAGGCCCATAGCCCTGCTGCTCTGTGCAGCCTCAGGACATGGCACCCTGCATCCCAGCTATTCCAGCTCTAGCCATGGCTAAAAGGGGCCAAGGTACAACTTAGGCTGTGGCTTCATGGAGGATGAAAGCCCCAAGGCTTCCACATGGGGTTTGGCCTTTGGGTGTGCAGAAGGCAAGAGTTGAGGTTTTGGAACCTCTGCCTGGATTTCAGAGGATTGATGGAAATGCTTGAATGTCCAGGCAGAAGTCTGCTGCAGGGGCAGAGCCTTCATGGAGAATATCTGCTAGGGAAGTACAGAAGGGAAATGTGAGGCTGGAGCCCCCTGACAGAGTCCCCACTGGGGCACTGCCTAGTGCAGCTGTGAGAGGAGAGCCACCATCCTCCAGACCCTAGAATGGTAGATCCACTGACAGCTTGCACTAGGCACCTGAAAGGCCATAGGCACTCAAGGCCAGCCTGTGAAAGCAGCTGCAGGGGCTGTTCCCTGCCAAACCACAGGTGGAGACACAGAGCCAAACTCCATCATCCTACCTCTGGCCCCTCCCAAATTTCATGTTCTTCTCACATTGCAAAACACAATCATCCCTTCCCAGCAGTTTCACAATGTGTTTACTCATTTCAGCATTAACTCAAAAGTCCAAGTCCAGAGTCTTATCTGAGACAAGGTAAGTTCCTTCTACCTATCAGCCTGTAAAATTAAAAACAAGAGAATGTGAGAATGATGAGGCAGTGTGTATGGAATTTCAGGTGGGATGGTTAGTGAAGGTGTCTTGATGATGTCACATTTGAGCAAAGAGGCCACCCCTTGCATCAGTGTGTCCTGGCTATAAGACATGGAGTCAAAGGAGATTTTGGAACTTTAAGATTTAACAGCTGCCCTGCTGGGTTTTTCACTTGCATGGAGCCTGTAACCTCTTTGTTTTGGCCAGTTACTCCCATTTGGAGTCAGAGTATTTATCTAATGCCTATACCACCATTGTGTGCATTGTATCTTAGAAGTAATTAACTCGTGTTATTTTTGTTTTTTTTTCTGAGATGGAGTCTCACTCTGTCACCAGACTGGAGTGTAGTGGTGCGATCTCAGCTCACTGCAACCCCCACCTCCTGGGTTCAAGTGATTCTCATGACTCAGACTACCAAGTAGCTGGGAGTACAGGTGCGTGCCACCATGCCTAGGTAATTTTTGCATTTTTAGTAGAGATGGGCTTTCACCAGGTTGGCCAGGATGGTCTATATCCCTTGTGACCCACTTGCCTTGGCATCCCAAAGTGCTGGGATTACAGGCATGAAACACTGCACCCGGCCACTGGTTTTTAATTTTATAGGCTGATAAGTGGCAGGGACTTGCCTTTTCTCAGATAAGACTTTGGACTTGGACTTTTGAGTTAATGCTGAAATGAGTTAAGACTCTGTGAAACTGCTGGGAAGGGATGATTGTGTTTTGCAATGTGAGAACATGAGATTTGGGAGGGGCCAGAGGTGGAATGATACGGTTTGGCTCTGTGTCCTCACCTAACTTTCATCTCAGATTGTAATCCCCAGGGGAGGAGTCTGGTGGGAAGCGATTAGATCATGGGGGAGACCTTCCGCCTTGCTGTTCTTGTCGTAGAGTTCTCATCAGATCCGATGGTTTAAAAGTGTGGCCCTTCCCCCTTCACTCGTTTTCTCTCCTGCCACTTGGTAAGACAGGCCTTACTTCCCCTTCCCCTTCAATCATGATTGTAAGTTTCCTGAGGCCGTCTTAGCCATGTGGAACTGTGAGTCAACTAACCCACTTTTTTCATAGATAACCCAGTGTCAGTTATTTTTTTATAGCAGTGTGAAAATGGTCTAATATACCATGTTAGGTGCTTGAGTTACAACTGGAAATAAAATAAATGAAATTCCTACTCTCATAAAACTTATACTCTAGTTGGAGGAGTTAGACAGTGAAAAAACTGGTGATACATGCTATGCAGAAAAACAGAACATGGGGAATGGAGAACGATGAGGCAGTGTGTATGGTGGGATGGTTAGTGAAGCCTTCTTGATGATGTCACATTTGAGCAAAAGTCTGGATAAAGTGAGAGAGCAACTCACAGGGCACATGAGCAGATGTCCAGAGAGAACTTCAAGGCCAACAATCCTGAGGTGGGGGGCACATTTGTTATCTACAGGTGATATGAACAATGTGGCCTTAATCTGGTCAACAAGACTGGAGGAAAAATGATGAGAAATTAATCTGGAGAGGAGAAAGAATGCCCTCTCTGATTGAAGAAGTCAGCAGATTCAAAGACAGATTCCAAAAAGGTTGCTACAAAATCCCCTTCTGGAAGTGGAACCGGGCTGTTCTGTTTTTTCTCTCCAGCTGTTGTGGTGACTAAGATGACAATTCAATCTGCCCTTTTTCTGCAAGTAGACATCCTGGAAACGTGGAATTCCAGAGCCCACAGGCTCATCTATACCTGTTTGGACTGCAAGAGAGAATTAGCTCAGCAGTCATGACAAAGGACCCACCCTTTGGAATCATAGATGTTTATTGCCAAACTAAAGTTTCTGAGGGTGCTTGAAATACCATTTGATTTTAGGTAGTGCTGAGAATCTTTGAGGCTTCTCCATAGCAGTGAAATAACATCAACAGAGCAGTTCACAGATAGATCCTGGGGGATGCTTATTCTTCTTCAGGGCAGGCTCTGTAGCTGCATACACCCAGTCAGCATCTTCTCTCTGCTAGGACTCACCACGTGCAAGTTCAGTGCTTCCATGTGACATCTCCTTGGGGGGTACCCATAGTGAGCTTGCTGCTTTAAATTTCCACTCAAATTCTTTCAGACACCTCGGGGACTTTAATCACCACATATTACTGGAAGGATGTTGTAAAGTGTGCTTCCTCAAAACATTACAGGTTGAGACCAAAGATAAACAGATTATTTTAGTCCATGCTTACTCAAGGCTATGGTAGGTACCTAGGCAGCTTCTCAGAGGTGCTCTCAGAATTTAAGGGAGTTTAAGGAAAAGTCAGCCTTTAAGAGTGGAATAGCATGCATGAGAGTGCATGTTTTACTCACAGAAGCGCCTCACCTCAGGTGGTTTCTATCTGTTTTGCTGAGGAGACTCTGCAGATTAGGATGGCCAACACTTGTCCTGGGTCTAAGTTGGAATTTCAGAAAGAGTTGACCTAAATACTCACGTTACTCTCTGCCTGCTTGAAGAGGCAATGTTGTGGTATCTACAGGGTGGCGGAATTCATGAAAGCTAGAAAAAGGGAAGAGGACAGGAAGAGTAAGTCTCTGCATATCCAGTCTTGTCCAGAGAAAAGCAATCTAGGTAATTAGCATGAGTGCTCACTTATTCTTTACCCATCTAGAATGGAAATGAATGTGTCCAGACTTCAAGTCTTGAAAAGACTTAAAAATATCCCACTCCCTTGACTCTGGCTCTCAGCCAGCATGCAGCAGCCTCACAGAAGTTAGATATCACTGAGAATGCACTGAGCAGTTAGCCTAGGTATTTCAGACTTCTTGAGAGGTTTTTTATTTTTAATTTTTGTGTGTACATAATAGATGTGTATATTTATGGGGTACATGAGATACTTTGATATAGACATAAAATACATAATAATCACATCATGGAAAATGGGATATCCGTCTTCTCAAGCATTCATCCTTTGTGTTAAAAACAATCCAGATATAATCTTTTAGTTATCTTAAAATGTACAATTAAGTTATAATTGACCGTCGTCACAATGTCGTGTGATCAAATACTAGATCTTATTCATTCTATCTTTTTTGTGCCCATTAACTATCCCAGGTCTCACCCACTTCCCTACTGCCTTCCCAGCCTCTGGTAGCCGTCCTTTTACCTGCTCTCTCCATCAGCTCAATTGTTTTGATTTTTAGCTTCCAGAAATAAGTGAGAAAATGCAAAGTTGTCTTTCTGTGCCTGTCTTATTTCACTTAACATAATGACCTCTGGTTCCATCCATGTTGCCGCCGATGGCATGATCTTACTTTTTTTTAATGGCTGAAAGTATGCCGTTGTGTAGATGTACCATGTTTTCTTCATCCATTCATCTGTTGTCAGACACTTAGGTTGCTTCCAAATCTTGGCTATTGTGAATAGTGCCGCAATAAACACGGGAGTGTGGATATCTCTTCAATATACAAATTTCCTTTCTTTTGGATATATACCCAGCAGTGGGATTCCTGGACTGTATGGTAGCTCTAGTTTTAGTTTTTTGAGGAATCTTCAAACTGGTCTCCACAGTGGTTCTATTAATTTACATTTTGATCAACAGTGTACAAGGGTGGTTCCCTTTACTCCATGTTCTCTCCAGTATTTTTTTCTTTAGACAGAGTTTTGCTCTTGTTGCCCAGGCTGGAGTGCAACAGTGTAATCTCGGCTCACTGCAACCTACCCCTTCCACGTTTAAGTGATCCTCCTCCATCAGCCTCTCAAGTAGCTGGGATTACAGGCATGCAACACCACACCTGGCTAATTTTGAATTTTCAGTAGAGCCAGGGTTTCACCATGTTCTTCAGGCTGCCTGATCTTGAACTCCTGACCTTGGGTGATCCACCGCCTTGGCCTCCCAAAGTGCTGAGATCACAGGCATGAGCCACTATGCCCAGCCTCTCTCTAGTATTTCTTACTGTCTGTCTTTGGAATAAAAGCCGCTTTAACTGGGACAAGATGAACCTCGTTTCAGTTTTGATTTGCATTTCTCTCATGATGTTGAGCACATTTTTCTTTGCCTGTTTGCCCTTTGTATGTCTTCTTTTGAAAAATATCTATTAAAATTTTTTGTGCATTTTTTTTTCTTAAATATGCTCCCATCCAATCTTTTGCCCATTTTGAAATCAAAAGATTAGATTTTTTTTTTTCTTAGAGAGTTGTTTGAGCTTCTTAAATATTCTGCCTATTAATCCTTTGGCAGATGGGTAGTTTGCAAATATTGTCTCTCATTCTGTGTGTTGTTTCTTCACTTCGTTGATTACTTCCTTTGCTGTGCAGAAGCTCCTTAACTTGTTGTAATCTCATTTGTGCATTTGTGCTTTCAATGCCTCTGCTTGTACAGTTATTACTTAAGAAATTTTTGTCTAAATCAGTGTCTTAGAGAGTTTCCCCAATGTTTTCTTGTAGTAGTTTCATAGACTGAGGTCTTAGATTTAAGTTTTTAATCGATTTTTATTTGATTTTTGTATATGGTGCGAGATAAGGGTCAAGTTTCGTTATTCTGCATATGGACATACAGTTTTCCCAGCACCACTTATCGAAGAGACTGTCTTCTCCTTAAGGTATGCTTTTCACACCTTTGTTGAAAATGAGTTCACTGGAGGCATATGGATTTGTTTCTGGGTGCTCTATTCTGTTGTTCTGTGTATCTGTTTTTATGTCGGTACCATGCTGTTTTGGTTACTATAGCTCTATAGTATAAATTGAAGCAGTGTAATGTGATTCCTCAAGTTTTCTTCATTTTGCCCAGGATAGCTTGGGTTATTCCAGGTCTTTTATTTTTCCATATACATTTGAGGATTGTGTTTTCTTTTTCTGTGAAAAATGTAATCGGTATTTTGATAGGTATTGCATTGGGCCTGTAGATTGCTCTGTGTAGTGTGGACATTTTAACAATATTAATTCCTCCAATCCATGAACGTGGAATATCTTTCCATTTTTTGGTATCCTCTTCAATGTCTTTCATCAGTGCTCTATAGTTTCATTGCGGAGATCTTTCACTTCTTTGGTTAATTCCTAGGTATTTAATTTCATTTGTGGCTATTGTAAATGGGATTACTTTTTAAATTGCTTTTTCAGATTCTTCTCTGTTGGCATATAGAAATGCTAGTTATTTTTGTATGTTGATTTTGTGTGCTGCAACTTTACTGAACTTGTTTATCACTTCTAATAGTTATTTTAGGTTTCATTTTCTCTAGATTTTCCAATGTATTGGCATACAGTAGCTCATAGTAGCAACTAATGATTCTTTGAATTTCTGCAGTATTAGTTATTGTGTCTCATTTTCATCTCCAATATTATTTATTTAGGTCTTCTTTCTTGTTGTCTTCATCTGCCTAAAGATTTGTCTTTTTTTTTTATCTTTTCATAAAACCAAGTTTTGATTTTATTATTCTTTTCTATTATTTTCTTCATTTCAATTTCATTTATTTCTGCTCTGATATTTATTTATTTCTTCCTATACTAATTTTGGGTTTGGTTTGCTATGCTTTTATAGATCTTTACAATGCATCATCAGATTATTTATTTGAAATTTTTCTTCTTTGACATGGGCACATATAGCTATATATTTCCCTTTTAGTACTGCTTTTGCTGTATCCCATAGGTTGTGGTATGTTGTGTTTCCTTTATCTTTTGTTTCAGGAATTTTTAAAATTTTCTTCTTAATTTCTTCATTGACCACTGATTATTCAGGAGCATATTGTTTAATTTTCATGTGTTTGTATAGTTTCCAAAATTTCTCTTGTTAGTGATTTCTAGTTTTATTCCATTGTGGTCAGAGAAGATGCTTGATATTATTTCAGTTTTTGTGAATGTTTAAGACTTGTTTTGTGTCCTAACATATGGCCTATCCTTGAGATGATCCACATGCTGAGAAGAAAATGTGTACACTGTAGCCACTGGATAAAATGTTCTGTAAATATCTATCAGGTCCATTTGTTCTATAGGACAGATTAAGTCCAATGTTCCTTTGTTGATTTTCTGTCTGGAAGATTTGTCCAATGCTGAAAGTGGGATGCTGTAGTCTTCAGCTATTATTGTATTGTCTCTCTCTTTAGCTCTAATAATATTTGTTTTGTATATCTGGATATTCCACTCTTGGGTTCATATGTATTTACAATTGTTATATCCTCTTGCTAAATTGACACATTTGTCATTATATAATTAGACTTTTCATCTGCTTTTACAGTTTTTATCTTGAAATCTATTTTATTTGATGTAAGTATAGCTGCCCCTGCTCTTTTGTGGTTTCCATTATCATGGAATACTTTTTCCATCCCTTTGTTTTCACTTTATGTGTGTTTTTATAGGGGAAGTGTGTTTCTTATAGGAAACAGATCATTGGGTACTGCTTTTTCTTTTATCAATTCAGCTACTCTGTTTTTTGAGAGAATTTAGTCCATTTACACTCATTGTTATTATTGATAAGTCAGGACTTCCTCCTGCCATTTTGTTATTTGTTTTCTGGCTGTTTTGTGGTCGTCTCTTCCTTCTTTCCTTCCCTGCTGTCTTCCATTTAGTGAAGATGATTTTTTTCTGGTGGTATAATTTAATTTCTTGTGTTGTGTGTGCGTCTCTGTGTGTGTGTGTGTGTGTGTGTGTATCCACTGAATGTTTTTCAATTGAAGCTGATGACAACTTAACACTTACTTGTTTTCATAAACAAAGACGCAAAAATAAAATTAATAAAAACTCTACACTTTAATTTCATTCTTCCACTTTTTAACTTTTAGTTGTTTATCTTTATGGCTTATTATACTGTCTTGTGAAAAGTTGTTATAGTTATTTTCAATTGGTTCATTGTGTAATCTTTCCACTTAGGATAAGAGTAATTTACACACCACAATTACAATGTTACAATATTCTATGTGCTATTACCAGTGATTTTTGTAACTTTAGTTAATATTTTATTGCTCATTAATGTTATTTTCTTTCAGATTGAAGAACTCCTTAGCATTTATTGTAGGATAGATCTAGTGTTGATGAAATCCCTCAGCTTTTGTTTGTCTGAGAAGGTCTTTATTTCTCCTTCATGCTTGAAGGATATATTTACTGGATATGCTATTCTAGGGTAAAAGTTTTTTCCTTTAGCACTTTAAATATATCATGCCACTCTCTCCTGACCTATAAGGTTTCCACTGAAAAGTCTCCTGCAAGATGTATTAAAGCAGCATTTTATGTTATTTGTTTCTTTTCCCTTTCTGCTTTTAGGATCCTTTCTTTATCTTTGAGCTTAGGGAGTTTGATTATTAAAAGACTTCAGGTAGTCTTCTTTGGGTTAAGTCTGCTTGCTATTCTAAAACCTTCTAGTATTTGGATATTGATCTCTCTCTCTAGGCGTGGGAAGTTATATTATTCCTTCGAAAAAATATTCTACTCCTATCTCTTTACCTCCTTTTTAAGGCCAATAAGTCTTAGATTTGTCTTTTTGAGGATAGTTTCTGATCTTGTAGGCATGCTTGCTTTTTATTTATTCCTTTGTCTCCAGTAACTGTTTATTTTCAAATAGCCTTTCTTCAAGCTGACAAATTCTTTCTTCTGCTTTATCAATTTTGCTATTAAGAGAATCCAATGCATTTTTCATTGTTAATTGCATTTTTCAACTCTAGAATTTTTGCTTGATTATTTTAAATTGTTTCAATCTCTTGCTTGAATTTATCTAATAGCATTCTGAATTCTTTCTCTGTGTTATCTTGAATTTCTTTGAGTTTCCTCAAAATAACTGTTTTGAATTCTCTGTCTGAAAGCACATTTCTCTGTTTCTTTGGGATTGGTCCTTGGTGCTGCATTTAGTTCATCTGATGAGGTCATACTTTCTTGGATGGTCTTAATGCTTGTCAGTGTTTGTCAGTGTCTGGCATTGAAGTGTTAGGCATTTATTGTAGTCTTTGCAGTCTGAGCTTATTTGTGCCCCTCCTTCTCAGAAAGGCTTTCCAGATATTTGAAGGGACTTTGGTCCCAAGACCAAGAACACTGTGCTCTTGCAGACTCATGGAGGTACCACCTTGGTAGTCTTGGATAAGATCTGGAAGAACTCTCTGGATTACCAGGTGAGACTTTGGTTCTTTTCTTTTACTTTCTCCCCCCAAAATGGAATCATTCTCTCTGTGTTGAGCTGCATGTAACTGGGGGTGAGGGAACATGAGCACCCCTGTGGTCACTACTATTGGGACTTTGCTGGTTGAGACCTGAAGCCCATACAGTACTGGGTCTTTCCCAAGGCCCGCTGTAACTAATACCTGGCTATCACCTATGTTCCTGCAAGGTCCTAGGTCTCTATAATCAGTAGATGACAAAGCCAGCCAGCTTTTTTTCCCTCCTTTCAGGGCAATGTGTTCCCTCAGGCCCTGGGTGGTTCCAGAAATGCTATCTGAGAGCCAGGAATTGGAGTAAAAAGCCTCAGAAATGTACCTGATGTTCTGTTCTACTGAATCTAAGCTAACACTCAGACCACAAGGCAAAGTCCTTCCTGCTCTTTCCTCCCCTTTCTACAGGTAGAGGAACCTTTCCCTGTTGGCATCACCACCACCAGCCCATGAAGGGTTCTGCCAGGCCACCACCAATGCTCACTTAAAGTCAGCTTGTGGTGAATGCTGTCAGGACTGGTGAATAGCTCTCTAGTCAGCTTGTGGTGAATGCTGTCAGGACTGAGACTCACTCTTCATGGGAGGGGGCTCTCCTCCAATCCAGGGCGGGTTCAGAAATGCTGTCCAAGAGTCCTGGCCTGGACTTGGGAACCCCAGGAGTCCACATGGTGCTTTACCCTATGTGGCTGAGCTGGTACCTTAGATGCAAGAAAAAGTCCCCTTTGCTTTCCCTCTGCTTTCCTCAAACAGAAGGAATCTTTCACCATAGCCACCATAGCTGGGAATGTGCTGGCTCACACCTGAAGCCGGCATGTCTCAGAGCCCAAGGCCCACAGTGTACTACCTGGATATTGTTGGTTATTTAGGACCAAAGAATTCTTTAGACAGCAGGTGATAAATTCTGCCAGGACTGAGTCCTTCCCTTCAAGGCAGAAGGTTCTCTTTTGAACAAGGATATGTCTAGAAATGTCTTTGAGCTAAGGCCTAGAATGGGGGCTTCACACCTCTGCCTGGTGCCCTATACTAACATGTCTGAGCTGGTTTCCAAGATTTAAGGCATCCTCTTTACTCTTTCCTCTCCTCAAGCAGAAGAAGGGGGTCACTTTCACTGCTGTGGGCTGCACTGACTGGGACTGAGAGGGATGCTGCAAGTACTCCCTTTGCCACTGCATCTGGTATCTCATTAGGTCATGTGCCCCCACCCAAGTCCACCGCCTCTAAGCCCAGACCAGCACTAGGACTTGCCCAAGAATTTCAGTTATTGTGTCCTAGACCACCTGTCAAGTTTACCTAAGACCCCAGATCCCTTTGGCCGGAAGAGAAACTTGAGTACCACCTGCTGGGATGGGCAATTCACCTCTGCTTAGATCTGATTCAAATGCTTCTTCTACGCAAAGGCACTGGCTAAGCCCAGCATGGCTTTGCTCTCTTCTGTGACACGGCAGTTCTGAGTTCAATGTAATGTCCCCTAGGCAGTGGCTGCATTCTCTCTCCCCAGAGTGCTCAGATGCTCCATGCTACACTGCTGCTGCTGGGGAGTAGGGGAGAAGAGGAAGTGTCAATGATGTAAGACTGTGTCTCCTAGCCTCTTCAGTTCTTCTTTCAGCAATGTAAAGTTAAAGCCAGGTACTGTGATTGCTAGCCTGATTTTTGGTTCTTGTGAAAGGGCTTTGTTGTGTGCAGGAGTTAAAATTTGGTGTTACTGTAGCGGGGACAGATAGCATATGCTTCCATTTAGCCATGTTGCTCTGCCCTCCTGAGAGGTTTTTTCTTTTTTTAACTATTAATTTCTTGTTGTGAATTAGTGACTCTGATTAACATGAGTTGATCTCAAAAGTCTTGGGCTGATAAATTTAGCTACTGTACCCCAAGGTGGTGATTCTGTCAGAGGCTGATCTGTCTCTTTAATACCTTTCTTTTAAACTTAACCTGGGTGAATAGGTATGACCTACCCCAAGGAAATTTTAGACTCAATTAGATAGATAGGTTGAGAGAGAGAGAGAGAGAGAGAGAGAGAGAGAGAGAGAGAGAGTGCGGGGAGTGGGGGGAGAATGTTTTCATAATGGTGAGCTGAAGAAAAAGTTAACCTCACCCTAGAAACTGAAGGAACTACTGATATATTGAGGGCTAAAACAAACAGCTGATTCCTTGATTGCCAATAGCTGTCATCCAAAGCATAATAAGCACAAAACATATTTATAAGGGTGGATATACTTTTGCAATATTTATGTCTTTCTGTAATTAAAAATCAGAGCTTCTTTATTGGAAGAGACCTTAAGAGACCATCTGGTCTAGCTCCAGGCCTGAAGCAGGTAAGGGTAGAGCTGTGTATTAGCCTGTTTCCATGCTCCTGATGAAGACATACTCGAGACTGGGTAGTTTATAAAGAAAAAGAGTTTTAATGGACTCACAGCTCCACATGGCTGGAGAGACCTCACAATCATGGTAGAATGTGAAAGGCATGTCTTACATGGCAGCAGACAAGAAAGAATAAGAACAAAGTAAAAGGGATTTGCCCTTATAAAACCATAAGATCGTATTCACTATCATGAGGACAGTATGGGGGAAACCATCCCCATGATTCAATTATCTCTCACAAGCTCCCTTCCACAATACATGGGAATTATGGGAGCTATAATTTAAGATGAGATTTGGGTGGGGACACAGTCAAACCATATCAAGCTGAAATCATTCTTAGAATTATCTGGTTTAATATCATGGTTGTATCAGTGAGGTAACCAAGATCCTCAGCTGGCAAATGGCTTGCCCATTTCAGTACAATTAACTAATGGCAAAATTGGTGTTAGAATCTAGTTCTCTTGTCATCAAGTAACCCTTTCTCTTACTGCCACCTTGTTGTTGCTACCATATCACTCACTTTTACTGGTAAGCCCAGTGAGTAAGTAGACTCATCCAGAGACCTATATGCTGCTTCTTTACTCTCAGTAATGTAATCTGAAAGTCTGCTATAGTGCATATTCTATACACCAAACAAAAGAGATTAATAAAGACTCATGAGATAAAGAAAATGACCATTTTTATTTTTATCTTTATTTCAGTCTTTCTATTTTGCAGTTGATTTCTTTATTTTTTTTTTCCTCTAGTAAGTTCATTTGCCCATCCTATCTTTTGGACAAGTTGCTTCTGCTGTTTCTGTTTTTATAAGTTTCCCAAATGTTTATTACCCTTTAGTGCAGGATTATTTGTCCCCAGATTCTTTTGCTTATGTATCTAAGCACTTGGGTTATTTTAATGACTTTCCTCTCAGTAAGTCTGTTTGGATTTATGTTAGCTGCATTTCTTTCCCAATTAAACTAAGTCACCCCAAGGTTTCTAAGACCATAAGATCAAACTTATTGATGACTTCAATTCTTAGGAGTCAATCTTCTCTTATTGCATACAGAGCCTTAGCTCAGTAACAAGGTCTTATTACAAAGGGAAAGCACAAAGTGTTCATTATAATGGATATCATTGTGATAGGTTATTATTATCCACTGAGGGAACTGCAAGTGCAGAAATTTGCTTGGAGTTCTGCCATCACTACTCTGCCTTAGATAAGCAACTGATTTACTTGGAATCAAAATTTCCAGTACATGGAAGATACTGTGAGTTGCCCACAAGAAACTGAAAAGAAGAATGTGCCTTGAGAATTCAATAATAAAGTCAACACAGTGCATAAGGACAAAGATGTTGGAAATCACTCTGAAGATAGGGGAAGGATTTCCAGGATGGAGGAAGTATTCTTATTGATAGTGTAAACATATCTGAATAATGAATGAGTCAAAGCAAAGGGACTTGTTTAACCATAAATGTGCAGGGAAGGGAGTGTTCAAAGACAGCAGTAGCTAGGAAGAAGGGCAGGCTGCCTCAGGGAGTAAATGTCAAGTATAAGAGACAATATCCTGAGACCTTCAAGAATCCTCAGATATAGAATTCTACCAATTTTTTCATCTGTAAAATAAAGATTAAAAATATGAACTTCATAAAGCTGTTGTAAAGTTTAAATGAAATCGTGTATTAAAATGAGAACAAGACCACATGATCTGAATAACAGGATAATGGGTATAAACCAATTTCCTCATTTGTATTAAAAGTTGACACTTTTAATACAGATTTTAACAAGATTAAAAGTGTCAACTTCATAAGCAGTCGTAAAGTTTAAATAAAATCTTGTATTAAAGTATTAAAGTGAGAACAAACCATGTGGTTTGAATAGTGGGATACTGAGTATGTGTTCACTCTTCGTGTCAGCACTTTTCCATAAGTCAGTTGCAAACCTACGTTACAGTTTTTGCAATTTAAAGTGTACCTGTACTCATGTTTACTTAATATTTATCTTGAAAACAACTCACTTTTTTTTCACTAAAATAGAGTTAGATGGAAGTAAAATAATATTGTTACTATAGTTATGCCTATGTCACTTTGATAAATAGGAGGTAACTATAAAATTAAACATCATAAAATTTTTTATCTCCATTTCACCTGGAGGCCATTGCCACTCTGGTGGAGTGAAAGATTTTAGAACCTTCCTTGCTCCCCAGGAGGCCATTGCCACTCTGGTGGAGCGAAAGATTCTAGAACCTTCCTTGCTCCCCAACACATGGCTTTTGGATCAGATTAATATCACCTGGAAGCTTGTCAGAAACGCAAACCCTCACCTCACTTCCCCCCTGCCCCCCACATCTACTGAATCAGAATGTACATTTTAAGAAAAACCTCAGGTAATTTGTAAGCTTTGTTCCAAAAATTATCCTTTCCTGCTCCTGGGGCCTAACCTTTTCCACATTAAGCTCTTCAAATGTAACCTTCAACTTCTTTTCTCTTTTATCCATGATACCTATTTTGTCTTCAATACTTTTGCTTTGCATAAACTGAAATGTTGTACTTATAATTTAAATGTGGGGGTGATTTAAATCTGAAATTGGGTCACTTATGCACACATGGGTTTTTATCTTTTACAATTATTCTGCATACCACAAGTGGTACATATGGAAAAACAGTGCCTTGCTTCTGTGTCCTGTTCACCATGCCTCCAGTTATTTATAGGTCCTTGGGGTCAGTCATAAGTTGTCAAGACCAGAACTCTTAAGTCTGTAAGTACCAAGGAGTATTTGTCATATTACCATTGGCTGGCCTATTCCTATGCCAGAAAAGAGCTTCTAAAGCTTTTTTAAGTTGATGAATTCTTCTTGTATTTACTCTTCTATTATGATTCTTTGCCCCACAGGAGTTCCAACTAGTAATCTTGTGGAAAATAATGTGCCAGTCATGCTACCTGCATGGCCAGAATATATAAATTCCTATAACTTCATAAAATTGACATCCAGATCTACACAGTAATCACTGGGAACTGGTTAATATTCATCTGGGAACTTAGATATATTACAGGTTTGTTGCCAAATGAGATTTTTGAGACTACAATGCAGGTTTTACTGTGGACCACAGTAAATGAACCAAGAAATTTTATCTGGTAAAAACTGCTCTAGAAAGACTGGCAGCCAACATCGCCTGGTGCCACCCTTATCCAAAATGTGCTTTGCATTCAAATATAAACACCAAACTGAGTTTATTCCAATATAGGCCTATTGAAAATAATAAATAATTAATCAGCTCAGAGTTTCACACAGAAGTATTAACTTTCTTAAACTTTCAGCACCTAGCCAACCCTAAGGTTCTCTGAGGCTTCAAGTCACCATGGGGGCTGACTATCTAAAAATCTTATACTGGCTCATTTCAATTTTGATCACTTAAAGTCATAGGTCTTCATTAATTCCTGACTTCTAAGCAAGCTTCCTTTATTGGGTGATAAATCTGGGGGGCTGGCAGATCTTAGAAATTTATCTGGGCTGCACCTGTGATAGACAGATACTAAGGAATGTAAATTAGGGTAGAAAAAGACTTCGAGGTCAAGAATCAGAGAATCAGGGAACTTGAGAACCAGAAAGGACTCTAGAGATCAGCCAACATAAAGCCTTGGAAAACTGAGGTACAGAGAAATGAGAATATTGGCTAAGGTCACCGGCCTGGTAATTAAGTAGCAGAGGTGGAAGGATAATCAGGCCTGATGGCAATGCTTTTACTGCAGTAAAATCTTCATCACAGATGGACTGATTGCTATTAAATAAAGCAGGGTGGTTAGAGAAACAAAGCAAGAAAGAGAAAAAGAGGATAAAATTTCTGAACTTGGTTTTCCCTGAAAAAAATCTTCAGAGATTGCCCTCACTTTGATAGATAATATATTCCTCCAACAATATTCACAGCCTCTCTTTTCCTTTCTCAGCTGCATGTGGTTAAGCTGAAGGCTTCAGACTTTCCTACCATAACCAGGGAACTATTTTCTAGTTACCATTCTGCATTTCTTTTCCATTTATCAGATAGGTTCACCATGCATTGTCTGCTTGACACTCACTGATTTCTTAATCAGCATTTAACCTTACGGACGCCTACCTTTTACCATGTCTTACTGCACCATCACAGTGTTTCCTGTGGTTCTATTGGCACTCCTCAGGTGCTTATGTTTCCCACTCCATAACATCCCAGTCCCTGGTAGGGTGTGACTAGGGCTTGGAAGAGAGAAGAGCACATAAATGAGAAAAAGAAATCCCTGTAGGTTTTACAGGAAAATAGGATATTTTTTCTAAGATTTTAGTGTTGTATGGGAATAAAGAGTTCATTCCTTCTGTTCATTTTTTAAACATGACCTAAAATTTTTTAACATCTAAAACCTACCTTTACAAGGCTTAGATGTGTAGATGTTAAAAACCAAAATCCAGTTTCCACTGGGCACAGACTATTCTAAATTCATTTCCTTTAAAGGGGTTAAAAAGGCAAAAAGAAAACATTAAATGCTCTAGAGGAATTTAAATCTTCCTCCTTCTCAGAGGATTTAATACTCAGAGTTCCGTTTCTAAATCATACAGTGTTCAGTGTAATTCAGGAAATTCAGGACCTATTATGTTTAGCTTTTCCAACCTCAAATGACTCCCATTAGGGCTCTGTGGTCCAAAAGAAGTAGATGAAGCCAACCCTCCAAATGGATGCTATTCTAAAAAACTCTTAATTTATACTTCATCAACTCAAAATAGATGATTTAATTTTTTTTTAGATGACAGACACATTTTTGAGTCTAGGGGAGAAAGATGTAATCACTGTGTTATCTCCCATAAAGATTCATCAAAACTCCAGTGGTTTATGTTGCCAAATATATTAATGGAAGAGCCACATCTGGAATATTGGACTCCATGTCATTCTGATCATGGGTCCTTAAGAGAGAGCTAATGGCACTGGAAATAGTTTAGATAAATGGCAAGGAAAAGTACCTAAGAAGAAGAAAAATCAGGAAAAAGACGGTAGGCTGAAAAGAAAATAAAACAAAAATTAATATATGTGCTTCAAAAGATAGCTTAGTGTATTTATGTATAAAACATTACGATATGTGCAGAGCACAAATACAGATTTGAAAAAATGTTTTGTGTGCCTACTTGGCATAGGCTCCATGTTGAGCACTGTGGAGAAAACAGATGAGTAAGACAAGATTCATATCACAGGGTTATTTGAATGTTAGCGTTTTTGTGTTTGGAAAAGCAACTTAAATATCAGTGATGCAAGTAGAACATGGCACGTCTAAGAGATATGAAGATGAAACATCAGAGTATTTCAGAGGATGACTAATGTCCATTGGAAGGACCATGGACGCATAATGGCTACAGTTGTATCTCAAAGGGTGAATACAGCTGGACAAGCACATGTTAGACACAAGGACGTATAATACAGTGGAGCTACAGAAAACCTAAGAGACAACATCAGTATATTAGATGAGAAAAAGTTTGCTGGTATGACAGATAAATCCCAAAATCTCAGTGATTTAACAGAATAGAAGTTTAATTCTTATTCCCATAAAGTCCAAAATGGAAACTTTTGTTCAGTTCTATCTGACAAGCGGTGATTGAAGGACCATCTTTTGGCTTCCTCCTCTTTAATACCTCCAAGGTCACTGTGCTCACCTACATGAAGCTGGTAAAAGGAAAAAGAGTGTGGAAGGAAAAGCTTAGGAGATTTCTGTGGACCAGGCCTGGAAGGTATACAAATCACTTCTGCTTATAATCTATTAAGCAAAATTTAAGCACATGTCCACACTTAAATGCAAGAGATGCTGGAATATGTAGTCTAGTGAAAAGAGAAATGTGTGTACCCAGGAAGAAGACAAATGAACCTGATGAATGAATATCCAGCCTGTTTCTTCCACATGTAGGGAGGTCTATATGGAGAAGTAATCCAATTTAATTGAAATAGAAGATGGGAGATGAGGGAGCATTTGAGATACAACTAAAGAAGTAGGTTGAGAACAGTTTTATTTTTGATTATTTAATTCATTTGTTTAACAAAATTTATTTAGCCCTACTACGTGCCAGATACCATCCTAGGTGTTGAAGATTCAATACAGAATATGTTTAGTGGAAAAACAGTCGTGAGAGCAAGTATTGTAGACAGTAGAATAGAGGTATGTGCCAAATGCCACTACTCTAAAGCACAAAGGAGAGGCACTAACTCTGATAGGAGAGTTCAGGTTGGCACTGAATCAGAATGACAATCTTTATATGAGGAGGGTAGATACTAGGGATATGAAGGAAACATCCCATGTAGAGAAAACATCATAGGAAAACACACAGGTGCATGGAAAGACATCATGAAGCCACAAAATTACAAGGAATATGAAAATTTTCAGGGGATCGTACTTTATTAGAAACTGGGCCCAACCTACGAGCCTAAAAATGTAAATGCAGGACAAAAAGAAGACAACAACAACAGGAAATGCTGCATTTCACAGTGAATCATAAACTTAAAAACAATTTCTTTTCTCTCCTGTTTTACTAATGGTACAAGCAGGTGATCGTTACACTTACCAAGGGGTTAAAGATATCAAGGTTGATAAATTCACAGTATGTCATTCAGAAAAGTAAGAAGGTTTCTGGGGTATATTTCTGGTTCTTTGCAATAAGGGGTTTGCTCAGAATATATTGTTTGAGATTGCTGTCAAAGACATGGGCTTTGAAGTCTTATAGATCTGGGTTTTCATCATAAATATAGCCCTCGTTAGTTGTGTAGCCTTGGGCAATCTTTTTGTCTTCGTTTTCCTTGTCTGTAAAATTGGGACATGGCCACTATACATTCCAGTTTGTCAGTTAGTCTTTGCTGACCATAGTTTAAGGGATTAAAAATGATTTAATAGCTTATACTTCTGAGAGCTGACAATTTAGGGTTGAGCTCAGCAAGACAGTTTTTCTGCTGGCTTTATATGAACTCATGGGTGTGGCTGCATGCAGCTAATAGTTAGTTGGGGACTAGTTGGTCTACAGTGGCTATATGTCTTGTGATTTGTGCTGGCTCTTTGTTGGTGCTGGTTGTTTGTTAAGGTGATAGAGATGAATATACCAATGTCTCCAGTGGGCTAGTTTGGGCTTATTCATATAGCACCAATCTCAAGATTCCCAGGGCATCAACATAGGACATGCACCAATGATCAAGTTTGTTACAAGCCTTTGCCTGTATCATGTAGGAGCCAATACAAGGCACGTTGTCCCATTGGCCAAGCCTAGAGTCAGTGTGAGAGTTACCCAAGAGTATAGATACAGAGAGACAAAACCAAATTGGGACTGCAAGAATGTACCATATCTAATCACAGAGTTATGTAGATCGAATGACATAATGTGCATAATATGATATGTTTACCAAATTTACTGACATGAGTAAACATTCAATAAAATAGAAATGACGAAGAAGATGACACATGGATCACTGTGAATGCTGCATATCAAATTTTAATTTATAGTTGAAGTCAGTATCTCATTGGGAATAGGAGATCTGGAGGCTAGTCTACCTTTGTGGTTATATAATCTTTAGTAGGTAACTGGGGCCAGGGAGACTATGGGTTGTTTAGCTACAACAATGTACAAATGGACAACACTCCTTTGTTGACTACCTTAGTTCACACAGTTCTGAAAGCTGGATAGTCGAAGATCAATGTGCCAGCAGATTTGGTGACTGAGGAGGACTCACTTCATGTACGGTGTCCCTTTGCTGTGTCCACACGTGGCAGAAAAGGCAAACATGCACCCTCTGGTCTCTTTCGTAAGGGCACTAATCCCATTCCTGAGGGATTTGCCCTCATGACCTAATCAGTTCCAAAGGTTCCCAACTCTTAATATTATTGCATTAGAGATTAGATTTCAACATATGAATTTTGGGAGACACAAACATTCAGACCATAGCACTGCCTCTCCACTAAAACTCTTCTGACCACCACTGCTGTTTTCCATCACATCTTACCCTTCTATCCCATCCATCAATGTCCTTCCCTTCTCCAACCCACCACAGCCACCTTTTTCTACCTGCCATTACCATCACTGCACACATAACTTACCATAGGACCGTTTAGACCATGTCAGATTTCCTGGGTACTTTTTCTTTCTGAATCTGTAACTAGATTTGTTAGAATGCTTATAGATACATGTAATAAAATAACCCACTGACATGGATTAAACTCTGAGGAATTATTACCTAATTTAACAGCTCTGAAAGAAGTAGTCCCTGAGTTGATTGATGAATGCAGAGTTTCCATAAATGAGGTCAGGACTCAGAGATGGGTTCTCTGA
Source organism: Saimiri boliviensis (assembly GCF_048565385.1). Taxonomy (NCBI): domain Eukaryota; kingdom Metazoa; phylum Chordata; class Mammalia; order Primates; family Cebidae; genus Saimiri; species Saimiri boliviensis. Next base: position 161,367,529 of record NC_133450.1, read on the forward strand.
GATTTTCTTCAGTTTCCCTCACTGTTATTGAAGATAGCAGCTGCATTTCCAAGCACCCTGCTCTCACAAGATAACATCTAAGGACGAGAGAGAAAAGGCGTTTTCTACTCCCCTCTGCTGGCCCTTACTCATTTTTATTTATTTATCAGAGAAGTACACTTCTCTCAGAACCTCCTGATTTATTTCTCATTGACCAGAATGTAGTCACATGATAACCTCCAAACCAATCAGAGGCAAAGGAGAATAAGATTATCTTTATCCTAGTTGTAATAGATTTATCATGATTTATGTCCTTGAATTAGGAAGGTACCCATATTTCCTGGGATATTTTCTGTTGCAGAATACATTGTTAAAGGATAATTGTTTTTTAAAGGTTTAACCATGACTGTTATGCAGATATAAAATGAATATATGTAAAATATTTGGTTTAATTCATTAATTAAAGAGGGAACCACAAGTTACATCCAATTCCGCAAAAAAATCCAAAGACCAAACCAATGTAGAAGATAATAAGATGATTACTGGGGCCATGTGCGGTGCTTCTTTTCTGTAATTTCAGCACTTTGGGAGGCCAAGGTGGGCAGGTACATTGAGATCAGGAATTTCAGACCAGTCTGACAAACGTGGTGAAACCCCGTCTTTACTAAAAATACAAAAATTAGCCAGGCATGGGTGCATGCCTGTACTCTTAGCTGTTTAGGAGGCTGAGGCAGAAGAATTGCTTGAACCCTGGATGTGGAGGTTGCAGTTAGCCAAGATCACAGCACTGCACTCCAGCCTGGGTGACAAATTGGAGGGCGGTGGGATGGGGGGGTAGATGATTGCTGAAATGAATTTATTTAATTGACGTAAAACTAGCTTCTTTTACTGTGGGGAAAGAAAGTCAATTGAACCTCAATTGAATAGAATTTATTTGTATATTTATAAAGAGGAAATATTTGTTTTTCACTAGTTTTCTCCAAATTAACATCTATCTCTGCAGTATTGTAAAATAGCTCAAACACGATGAAAGGCACACATAGCACAACGTAGATATGTTGAAAGAGTAAGCTCCAAACGTCACTTGGTTTTCGATAGAAAGTGCCTCACCGTCTTTCGATCCACTTAAAATTCTTTCAATTTATCGTTACAATACAACACAAACAAAATCAGATGTTCTTAACAAGAAATAAAGGGGAAATGGCTGTGGTACAGACAACCCACAGTGTCTGCCACAATAGTATTGCTAGAAATTAAGAGAGAAATAAACATATCCTAATTTGCAGTGAGATTTTAACACTTCCTTAGACGATCACACTGGTGACGAATGGTAACCAAGCAGTGTTGGTTGAGGCAGGGAAAGCCTGCTGATTGACCCTGAATTTAAACTTGAGCCTGCAGGTACTTCTGTCATGAGGGACAAGATCGTGGGTGATTCCCTTCTGGAAGCTGCAGAATTTAATTTTCTAATGTATATGACCATTCTGTGCTTTAATTCCCATCCCCTTCCTTGGCTCTTTATACACTTAGTATAAATTGAATTCCAAGGAAGTTATACCAGGGATCACATACTATTCATTTCAGTCTGTTGACAGGCAATTTTCCTGTAGTATCCTGCTAGGGGGTTTGATGGTGAGAGGGAGTAGTGTGAAAATGCGGTATCTAGTGTTCTTACAGCTTTTGTCCCCAATCTGGTGTTTATGGGCTGTTTTCTTCCTATGTCTTATACAGTTTGGGATACTATATTTTCACACCTTAATTAGTTTCCAAATTAATAAACTATATTTTTTGCCTTTAAAGTTCTAAGCCACGTACTATACTTGCCATCACTGCTTGTGGCTGTGCAAGCCTGTCATTTAAAAGGAATCTAGTGAGGTTTTTGCTAAACACTACATTTCACACACATACTTCTGATTTTTGTCTGTGAGGAAATTGATGCTTGAGAAAGCATTGCTCACATTTTAGAGTAATAACAATTATTTTGCATTGTTACGTCATAACTCTATACATGCTCATTGACCATTTCCAAGGTGAGGTCCAGTTCTACCTTTGAAGTATTGCTTTTTTTAGGCCAGTGGCTCTAAACCTTGAGTGTGCATTATAATCTCATGGGAGGCTTGTTAAAAGACAGTTGGCTGGGCCCCACCACCAGTTTCTGTTGTAAAAGCCTGGATGTGTCCAAGAATTGGCATTTCTGACAAGTTCCTAGGTGCTGTTGATGTTGCTAGTTTGCAGTCCAGAATTTGAGAACCACTGCTCTGAGCTATGGCCTTCAGATCTGAAAAGATTCTCTTTGTCCAGAAGGCAGCCACACATTTATATATGAGAGAAAAAGGAAGTGATTATCACTAGGGAGTATTTTCATGCCTTCCAAAGAAAGTCTATTTGCCATCCCTCCATTATTTCATTCAATGAAAATATTGATATGAATAGTCCAAAATGGCAAAACACTGAAAATCATCATATTGGAATAACTCTAGGGCTTCCAGATTACTGCTGATGCATCATATGGACAGGAGAAATTATCTGAGCTGAAGACCAGCAGACCCACAAACCTGAGCACTGCTGTTAGTGGTAGGTCCCTTTGAGCCCTAATCTGCCATGAATCTGATTCTAATCAGAGGTTCAAATGGTATCTCAGGCCCATCTGCTGATGTGGACCTCCAGAGCAAAAGGGCCTACCAAGAAGAAGGGACCATACCTGCCTCAGAGGCCAAGGCTATAACTTTGCCAACCGTGATGTCAAATGATGAAAAGAAGCGCCGAGCAGCATTTCAAGGGATTCAAAGCTGCATGACTGGGATAGGATTAATCTGATTAGCAGGGTGTTAACCTTGTCTCTTGACGGAGCTGCCATGGGCTTACTAATGATCTCCAGCTGCTAGACACTGTTTTACATGCTCACACCTGTGCCCTCAGCATTATTTCAGCACCAAAGTTCCTCAATTGAAGGATAAATGTTGTCTCCACCTTTGCAGCAGAAACGTGGGGGGCTTTCTAGAAAGTGTTCCATCTGGATAACTAGGAAACCTGCCTCCACTTAACTGTAGGCATCTGAAAGAGTCACAGAAGAAAGACAGAATACTTTAGGTTTCACCACAGACTATTAGAGGCCCATGCCAAGTTTGTAACAAGCAGACAGGAGAACAGAGACCATTTGAAATGGAAGCTATTGCCTTCTGATGTGGTCAGTTGCATACGTGTGTATATCTGTCTCCCTTGCAAGACTAAGCTCTTAGGCTAAAGAGTGCATTTCTTCCATCTTTGCCTTATTGAGTTTATCTGTAATGACATTTTGTCTTTATATTGACTTATATAATAATAATCCCATAGATTAATAATAATCAGTTTCTTTTTGCCCCCTCTCTCCTTTCTAGATGTTTCTAGGCACCTGGAACAGAAGAGGTGCTTTACAAAGGTCTTATGAATGCTGCTGAATGCTGCTTTGAGCGTTAAGGTAAATATAAGGGCTATTTTGTTGGTTTGCTTGTCTTTCTCAGAAAACTCCTCAGAATCAATAAAGTTGTCAATAAAAAGTAAATAAATGACTTTTATATGAAAACAAAGTTATATGAAGGCTTGGAAACTCCATTGTCTCAATAAAGAGCCATTGAAAGGATGGATAAATAATTTCTTCTATAGAATTTTCAGTGAAAACAATTATTTTGTGGTTTGCAAAACTACTAATGTGAATTTCTAAGTCCTAATGCATTTTCTGGGCATCCCCAAAGCAACCATGCAATCATAAAATAAGTAGGCCGGTGCGGCAGCTCACCCCTGTAATCCTAGCACGTTGGGAGGCCAAGGCAGGTGGATCACCTGAGTTGGGCATTTGAGACCAGCCTGACCAACATGTAGAAACCCTATCTTTACTAAAAATATAAAATTATCTGGCCATGGTGGCATATGCCTGTGATCCCAGCTACTCAGGAGGCTGAGGCAGGAGAATCACTTGAACCTGGGAGATGGACGTTGTGGTGAGCTGAAATTGCACCATTGCACTCCAGCCTGGGCAACAAGAGTGAAACTCCATCTCAAAATAAATAAATAAATAAATAAATAAGTCAACAACTTCCCCTTATCTTGATTTTGTGAGTCATACATGTTTATTTTTCTTTGTTTAATAATAATAATAGCTAACCTTGATTGAGCACTAAAGCCCAGACCCTGCTGAAGCTTTTTAAAATTTAATATTCCACATCAATCTGAGATGTTACAATGATTAACCTCAGAAATTATAAAGAATTTACTCAAGGGCATCTAGTTGGCGATGGCTGGAGGCAGGATTTTGGTTTTTTTAATTTTCAAGTTCAGGAGTACCTGTGCAGAATGTGCAGGTTTACCGCATAGGTAAATGGATGTCATGGGAGATGGTTGTACAGATTATTTCATCATGCAGGTATTAGCCCTTGTATCCATTCAGTTATTTTTCCTGCTTCTCTCTCTCCTCCCTCCCTTTATCCTTTGATAGACCTCAGTGCCTGTTGTTCCCCTCTATTGCCTATGTGTTCTCATTATTTAGCTCCCATTTATAAGTGAGAACATGCAGTATTTCATTTTCTGTTCCTGTGTTAGTTTGCTAAGGATAATAGCCTCCATCTCCATCCATGTCCCTGCAAAGGATATAATCTCATTTTTTATGGCTGCATAGTATTCCATGGCATATATATACTACCATATTTTCTTTATCAAGTCTATCATAGTTGGGCATTTAGGTTGATTCCACATCTTTGCAATTGTGAACAGTGCTGCAATGAACATATGTGTGCATCTGTCTTTGTAATGGAACGATTTATATTCCTTCAGGTATATATCCAGTAATGGCATTGCCACGTTAAATGGGAGTTCTGTCTTTAGGTCTTTGAGAAATTGCCACACTGTCTTCCACAATGGTTGAACTAATTTACACTCCCACCAACAGCATGAAAGTATTCTTTTTTCTCTATAAACTTGACAACATCTGTTATTTTCTTGACTTTTTAATGACAGCCAGTCTGACTTGTATGAGATGGTGTCTCGTGGTTTTGATTCATGTTTCTCTAATGATCAGTCATGTTGAACTTCTTCTCATATGATTGTTGGCTGCATGTATGTCTTCTTTTGAGAAGTGTCGAGAAGCTTCTGTTCCTGTCCTTTGCTCACTTTTTAATAGGGGTTGCTTTTTTCTTGTAATTTGTTTAAGTTCTGGAGGCAGGATTTGTGCCAAGGACGCCTGACCCCAGTGCCATGCTCCATGTTACCACACTATACCAGAGACACTGATGGTAAGGAGCCTTTGAGGAAACAGCTTGAGGTGGGCTGAATAATGATCCCCTTATGAGGTATGTTCTAATCCCCGCAGCCTCTGAATATATTACCTTACATGGTAAAGAGGATTTAGGAGTCGTGATTAATTTAAGGCTTTTGAGGGAGGACGAGTATCCTAGATTATGGGGAAGGGGTCTCAGGTACTCACAAGGGTACCTGAGACCTTATAAGGTCTCCTTTTTAATAGGATTTGTTTTTTTCTTGTAATTTGTTAAGAGTATGGCAGGAGTGACAGAGTAATCAGAGTTAGAGAAGGCCATGTGATAACAAGCAAGGGGTCAGAGTTATGTGGAACCATGAGCCAAGACATTTGGGCAGCCTCTAGAACAGGTGTCCCCAAACTACGGCCCGCGGGCTGCATGCGGCCCCCTGAGGCATTTATCTGGCCCCCCACCGCACTTCAGGAAGGGGCACCTCTTTCACTGGTGGTCAGTGAGAGGAGCACAGTATGTGGTGGCCCTCCAACGGTCTGAGGGACAGTGAACTGACCCCCTGTGTAAAAAGTTTGGGGATGCCTGCTCTAGAACCTGAGAAAAGACAAGGAATAATGATATTGTAGCTGGCCCATTTTGGACTTCTAATCTCCAGGGCCATAAGATAATAAATTTGTGTTGTTTCAAGCCACAAAATGGTGTTTTATTACAAATATTTATTTTTGGTAATATGTTAGAGCAGTCATAGGAAACAGATTCACAGCTGATGTAACCTGGTGATGGTCACACTTTGCCCTTAGTATGAAGATACTAGCACAAGGCCCCAAATCTCCTCCTATAAATGCTTCACAGACCTTATTCTGGAGAGAAATACCCTGTTGATTTTGAGGCTTCCCAAATTTGCCTGCTGCTTTATTTATCAGTACATAAATACATGCCATTTCAGAAAGTAGATGCCATTCCCCAGCATATTCACAGCAATCAAAATAGCAAACAGACTGAAAATTGCCATAATAGCGCTTATTCTTGTCCTCACTTTGACTTACAAAATGACATGCTCAGATTTGTAAAAATCTTTGCTTTTCTTTGCTTCTTCCCTTCTTTCTTGATCTTTTTCCTCTCCACTAAAAAATCAAGCCTCTTAGCAGAAGGTTTACTTTCAGTGACATATATTATGAAGATCATTTTTCTTTGTTTACCATTGAGCATAATTTTTTCCTTTTAATTGTTTTGATATGTATGTTTGGTTAGAAACAAATATAACTTTGAAAGTGGCAAACATAAACATGAGAAATACAACTATAAATTAATTTTTCCTCTAATTTAGGGGTAAAAATGGTTAGACCTTAACTGAGTATATCCCAATTATGCAGTAGAGAAAATAGGATTAAGTGTAAAAAGAAGAGAAGGAAATTAATATCTCTGGATATTATTATGCATCTACTGTTTTATGTATGCTATCGTATTACTTCTCATAAACTGGAGATACTAGGTTTTATGCTCATGTTTTGGATGATGAAACTCAGAAATTAAAATAACTTGTAAAAGACCTCACAGCACCAAAAAGAAAAGCCATATATTCCCAGATGCCTTGATTGCTGAAAACCCCATCAACATCTGGTTTCTATCCCAGGCCACCTCCAAGATAAAGAGTCTCTTCTTCACTGGCTATCACCAGGTAATTTTCTGAGAGCTTCCTGACACTTGGAAGCAGGTGGGGCCTTTAGAAGCATGGATCCTTCTCCTTCTCTTCATGCTGTTTTTTTTCCTAGTTGGGTTATTTGTTGGCCTTCACCATCACTCTGCCATTTCAACATTTTCTCCTGTCCTTTATGTTGTAGAAGGTGGCCCTACTCACGGACTCAAACCCTCGCCCTCGTTATGTGCTCTTGTGGCCTTGCGATGTTTGGTAGAGATAAACATTTGGTGGAGAAGGCCTTTGCAGTATTACCAGGGCTGATATTGCCATCCATATCACGGTATACCTAAAAATATGGTGGTCTCTCATTTGCTGGTGAAGTCACATTGTTCCCTGTGGCATTCCTTGATATTCACTTGAAACATTGGTGCCCATTACAAATGCATCCGATAAGGATGATACTTTTATAATGCCACCAGATTTTGGTGTATATAAAAAGGCAGGGTATAAATTTGGTTAAGCAAGTATAGGGGGAGAGAAAAAGAAAAATAATGGGATGAGGAGCAGGCATAACAGGCAGTTTTAGCAGGAGAAAGAAAAGCTTCATGATTTCATGTTTAGCAGTTAAGACTATGACTAAGCACACATGGAAGTGTAGCAAATGCTTAGTTCTACTGAAAGTGTGGGGTTATATTTTCCATGACCCTTTGCCTGTAGGGACCTCAATGTTGCCTAAAACCAAAATACAATCCTGCTAAAGACAGGAGAAAGAACACGTGGCAGACAAGTCAAGCAGGCTGTCTGCTCACACTGCCTCTTCCTCTTTCATCCCACACCCCGCCACCCCCAGCTCCTTGATTCGTTTTTTACCCTACCCTGAATTCCACAAGCCTGACCTATGGACCACTTTATCCAGGCTCCCTTGAACTCATCTCACTGGGTTTAGCCAGTGAAAAGCACCAGCGGGAGATTTCGGAGTGGGAGGACAGAGAAGTTGGGGCATTTCTTTCCTGTTCCATTCCTGTTCCATGCTATGGTTCTGGGGATGTTTGTATTCTTCAGTTAATATTACGTATTAGTCCTACTCCCATAGAGGCATCTCTCACTGGGCTTCAGTAACACTGTTTCTTTCCTTTGTCATGTATAGGAGAAGTAATGATTTTCCATGATTACTAATCTCTGGGTACCTCAGCTTCCCTTGCTGGGCACCTTTATTTGCTGACTCTTAATGCAAATAGCCCTCCATTAAAATTTCTTCAGCTGAAGCTGTGTATGATTCTGCTTCTTGCTGACACCCTGACTGAAGCACAAATAATTCCTTTTCTCAAAAAACTACCCAGAACCTTCTGAAGAGAGTTTCCCAGCAACCATGCTTTTTTTCGTTTTTCAGTTTTGTCCCAGTTTTAGGCTAGTTATGTTTTTATAAATTTTTCCGTGACAAATCTTATTCGCTTATTTCCCTTAGTTTCTTTTACTTTTTTGCTCATTTTTTATTATACATGAAAAAATAACTTCACCTGTTCCCCAGGAAAAATATAAGGCAAAATAGAACTTGGTTAAAAGTGACATGGATTTTGTTTCCCTGAAGGGTTATATCGTAACACCCCTGGAAATAATCCCGTGCCTATTCACAGCCCTGTTGTATACAACTCTCTTACCATAAGGCAAAATTTCTCTGATGGGGGTTTTCCTTGCCATATAACATCAGGGTCACAATGGAGTTCCACTGTGCTTGTTTCAGGTCCTGCAATGTCATTTTTATGGCTTCTCAATACCCATGTCCCTAAATGTCCCCGACATCTTTAGATAATTTAACATAGCCATCAGCAATAAAGTGTTATAAAGACTTGGACTCCTACCTCAACCGGGCAAAAGCTTGATTAGAAAGATCTTGTGCTAGCTCTGAAGGTCAGTATTTATGGCACTATATTATTTATAAATAATGTGAGAATTATTATAGCAATAAAAGCTGGCATTCCAAAGAATGGGCATATTAGGGATGGCTAAATTATGGTGACATTGAGATCATAGGTCACATTTGAAGCTTCATTGCAAACCGGTGGAAAATTACCATCAACTTGACTGCAAAGCTACAGGAAAATCTTGCAACACATAAAGAGCTGTGGGAAAGTCCTAAGCACAGGAAGAATGAGGAGGACTAGGCTGATCCAAGGAGCAGGGAACATGTTATCTACAAACTTGAATAACCCAGAGGCCTTTCTCAATCCCAACTGGCAACACTTCTGCCTCTTTTTTCTCTAAAGCTGAGTAAAGTTCTGCTCTAGTCAGAATTACAGAATTTCAAATAAAACTATACAATGGAAGAAACTCCTGGAAAAGAATGAGATTGGATACACTGTGTTAAATCCTGCCAAAAGAGAAATACTAGATTAAGCACAAAAGTGGACCACAGCCCATAACCCCTTCTTTTCTCTTGTACAAGATCAGACAGCTCTATGGTGCCCTCTTCATACCATGGCATGGCCAAGGCTCAGACAGGCAGAAGGTTTATAGGACTGATTCAGGAAAGTTTCTCTCTTCTTGAAGGAATGCTTTAGAACCACAGAATTATTAGAACACTCTCAGGCACTATCTTTGTGAAGATGGGGTCTGCTTGATTGCAGGAAAGCACAAGCTAATCACAAACCTATCCATTTTTTAAAAGAAACACTCACTTGGAAAGAGTCTATTTTACACAATGCCTCTACTTCACTCTTTCTTTGATTTACATGGCTCAAAACCCAGGACCAGTTTTCACTAAAAAAAAAAAAAATTAGACAAACAAAACAAAACAAAACAAAAAATTATGTTAACAGGTATTTATTACTCTAGGAATCATACCAATTTTAAAAGTTCAATCCACTTTTAACTGATTCTGAAATTTCTGACGTGAGAAAGAGCACGGAAAGTGATTTTTGTAACCAGTCTCTTAATTTTACTGTTTCTGGCCATGGGCAAGAAATTGATTTCGTTAAGAAACATCATTCTTGTGGCATCTGGAATCTAAGTACCACCAGGAGGGTCTCATTCTGTCGGAACATCTCTTGCCCAAAGAGCATCAGAGATGCAAGTGAACATCTGAGAGACCAAAGGAAGTAAAGTAAACCTCCAATCCTTTGTCAGAAGTTCATTTCTTTATTTTATTTTCTCTGTGTTTGGGCTTTCTGAATGTTTATCCTCTTTCCCTGGAGTTCATTTCACACAATGTAAAAGTTTCATAAATATTTTTTCTTTCACTAAGAAAAATCATTTCTTTTAACAGATCTGTTAACTCCTAAAGCAACTTTCAAACTACTAATTGCATAGAGATTGTACTGAGGAGGAGGTAGATTCAACTTAATGGTGATTACCGGGTAATATAGAGGGCGTAAATGATAATCTACTTAGTGCGGAATGGTTTGCAAAATGTGCAACCATTTCTTGCCTATGCATGCCTGGGAAAAGAATAAGAAACCAAATATTTGTGATTTCTGATTCATTCCTCTCTGTTAGGAGTTGTCATATATATTCTTCTAATCTATTCATTATGGAAATAAAATAATCTTCAGTATTACATGACTTCCTCTTTTGACTTTCTGCATTCTTAGGGGCAGAATCAGGCTGTTGTGCATTGGACTTTGCAGGACTGCATGATGAAGAAGCAGAAGCAAAGCTTCTAGACTTGGTTGCCTGAAGGAGAAGTGCTATCCTATATTTCCATAACCTATATTCTAATATTATTTGTCGATTGTTCTACACATTTTTGCACTTTGGCAATAGAGAAAGCTCTGGGTTTTCAGCTTCGCAAGTTAAGGTTTTATTGTTTGATTATTCACTGTGACCTTCCCGTGGTTTCAAGTTCATTCACTCTTAAATAAATAGTGGATTGGAAGGTACTAAGGAAAGGTATTTAAAAATTAGCATTTAATTGAGACTTTTCCCCTAGTGGAATATGAAGACCTCTAAGGCATTGCAAAGAGGAAGCTGGCATCTCTCTCAAGTACAGGCCAAATTTTTATGGATCTGCTGGTCTTAAGAAATCTAAATAGTCTATCCCATCTGGTTCAAGTAGGAAGGGGATAATAAATGTTGTATTACTATTCGATGGTGAATTTAATTGATCATACATGTATATATTATTTCCTCAACCACGTCATATGTGTATTAGCCATATCTTTGAATGTTTTTGTCTCCACCCCAGTGTGTGCACATATTCTTACCTAGACAGAACTCGCACAAACTGCTAAAGCCAAATAATAGTTCATTTGATTAATTCAAGAAATGCATCATCAGTCAAGATAGACTGGGATATGCTACAGCAACAAATGGCAGCAGCTTAGAATACCAAAGACATGTTTCTTTCTCTTGCTGCACGCCCAGTGTGGAGGTCATCTGAAGCTCCCCTTCATTTGATCTCCACCCTGAATTCAAGTTAATGGAGCAGTCACAATAAGAAATATTGCTTATTATTATGGCAAAGGAAAACGAAGATATTGAACCATGTGTTGGCTTTTAAAGCTTCTGGTTTGAAGGGATATGCCGCACGTTTGGCCACATTTCTTTGGTCAGATAAAGTCATATGGCAACTCCTGAGTTTAACAGGATAGAGTTGTATAATCCTCCTGCAGAGAGGTGCTCTGAAATAAAAGAAGACACTAAGTAAACTATAATATATTCTTTCACAAGAGACATAGATTTGGAAGGGAGATATACTAGGGAAGTACTAAGGCTGCATACAGCCCCCTGACCCGAGGCCAGGCACTTAGCAGCCGTTATTCACTACTTTCCTGTCTCCTAACCTTGGGTGTGATTAAATTAATTGGTTAAGGAAAGCTGGGATGTATTTCATGTGATTAATGCCTTGGAAAACAATTGCAGTAGATTGCATTGGTTCATTTCATTTTACATACTTGAAATTAGAGGCTTATGAAGTCTACATGCAAATTTATGCAAAGTGGGATGCAAATTCATATTGTGAACCATGAGTCCTGGCACTCGCCCCTCCCTTTAGAAAAAGAACTGCACCACTGAATATGCATGTGCTGCATATGGTGCTGCTCGTTTCAAATAGCAACTCAAAGCTGGCAGCCAAATAAATCCCAATGACATCGACTAAGCAACAAACAAAAGTTTGAAGTCATTTACAAACAAAAATATAGCACTAAAGCATCAATACGTTCAGGGTCACCAACTTCAGTCTAGGCTTGAGTTAAGTGCACTCTCCCCTAGACTCCAAGCTCTGTTATGGACAAGGCTGAGGTACACTGTTGAACAAAGGAGGTACTGGCAGAACCCACCCCGGAATTTCATTCTCTTTATTACTTGCTCCTGGTGATCACTTGGCTGACTAGATCAAATAAATCTTCATTGTCACGAGCCAGTGCCCATGTGTGCTGACATATTTCTCCCTCATTTGTACCCATCAGTGGGGGATTCTGGTTCCAAGATTCAGATGGAGAATGATTATTAGGATGGTCTCGAAGACAGGAACAAATTTTGCACCTGAGTGCTTGCAAGTCAGGCATAGGGAAAAAATTAACCACTTGTAGGAATATCAATTAGAAGCAATGATATCTTGATTGGCCTGCAGGTACTCAGATGATTCACTGAGCTCATTTTGCTCCTGTGAGACCCGAATTGTGCACTGATACTAAATGCGTGTAAAATATTTTTGGTGAGTGTTTATATAAATAAACAGATATGGGGTGCAGTCTCATGAGGGTTTTTCTAAGTTGATGTTAATTAAGCATTCCATCATTTCATTATTCATTCATTTATTAAATAGTTTTTGATTACCCTCAAAGTACTGAGCAGACATCTGTGGGTACAAGGATGAATAAATATGTATCCCTTACCTTTCAGGAGCACCAAACCACAGAGAAAACCAAAGTTTTTTGCACTGTCTCCTGATGACTCTTTTATTTTGTTTTATTTATTATTATTATTTTTGAGACAGAGTCTCGCACTGTCACCCAGGCTGGAGTGCAATGGGGCAGTCTCGGCCCACTGCAACCTCTCCCTCCCGGGTTCAAGTGACTCTTCTGCCTCAGTCTCCTGAGTAGCTGGGATAACAGGTGCCCGCCACCATGCCTGGCTAATTTTTTGTAATTTTTAGTAGAGACGAGCTTTCACTATGTTGGCCAGGCTGGTCTTGACCTCCAGACCTTGTTATCCGCCCACCTCAGCTTCCCAAAGTGCTGGGATTATAGGCGTGAGCCACTGTGCCCAGCGTCCTGATGACCCTTGTAAGTAAGTGCTTATGAATCACACTGAGGGAGTATACCAGGTGGAAAGAGGAAACAATGAGATAGTCTCTTGTGATGAGTATAGAACAACCCTTCATAACAGCAACTGCTTTTATAAAAATCTACTCAGGAAGCTATTTTTCAGCCATGGCTTAGATTTCAAATAACAGTAAAACAAAATTTTAGTACAACAAATATGTTTCAGATGTCCCCTGGAGTTTATCATAATGGAATTTCATTTATGAATTTAAAAATATATGCCTAGTGGTTGTGTGTATTTTACTTGTAAAACTTTCCTGGAGCAAAGGGAAAAAGGCAATACAGATACTTTGCTGGAGCCATAAAACGGCCAGAGGGTTAAAGGACCTGTATCTATTTCTGCCGTTGGACTGTCACCTTCAGACAATTAAAATTGGCACATCAATAACAATATGCCAGGGATCCCCACAGATAGCAAGGCAGGAGAGAAAAGTCAAGTTGCCATAGAAGCTAGAAGGTGGTGTAATGAAAGCAACAATCGAATCATCAAAAGAGGGCCAGTATTTCAGAAAACAGTGAGAATAATGGTCATAATTCAAGAAAGTAGTCATACTAATAATAAATACAACTAGATCATATTTACCAATGTTTAAGTATTCAATAAGTGCTGGAATTAAGAGTGTTTAAATGTTGCATTGATCCATCATGCCCACTTTATAGATAAAGTTAGTGAGATTCAGACAGATATATAAGAGCAAGAAAGTCTGACTCCAGAACCTCCTCTTTCCCCAGGGATTAAATCTCTGCCCTAAGAGAGTCTCCTTCAGCTGAGACTGAGGGTGGCTGTCAGAGTGGGAAAGTGTACATCAGTTTGACCTCGGAGAACAGCTTGCAGAAGGCTGTTCATGTCAGGCCTATTCAATGAGCATAGAGAATCCAACTCAGGGACCTGAGAAGCCACTTCGTCTTTTATTCCTTGAACTAGAAAAAGTCTTGGAAACAGTGGAAGAAAAGGGACCCCTTATGACTCCCCATATCTTAGCATTTTTCAAGTTTGTGAATACCATGTAAAGTGAGTTGAATTGTTCAAGTCCTAACTTTGGTATCTGTGAATGTGAACTTATTTGGAAATACAGATTTGCTGATATAATTAATTAGGGTGTGGTTATAAAGGATTAGGGTGGGGCCTAAATTCACTGGTGTGTTTATAGGAGGGATAAAAAGGAAATGATTCAAAGGGAAGAAGGCCACGTGCAGATGGAGTCAGAAAACGGAGTGATGCAAGCTCCAGCTAAAGAATGCCAAGGACTGCTGACAGCCGCCAGCTGAGAGACAGCAGGTCCTTCTCCAGGTCCCTGAGAGGACACATAGCTCTGCTGACACCTAGATTATGAACTGCTACCCTCAGGACTATGAAAGAATAAATTTCTGCTGTTTTAAGACAGAACTTTTACCCGCTACTCACTAGCCACTTGGTGATCCTTCCCTCCCCTTCCCCTTCCTCTCCTCTTCCCCTTCTCCTTTACACTCCCCTCCCCCTCCCCTCCTTTCCGTGGAGTCTTGCTCTGTTACCCAGGCTGTAGTGCAGTGGCAGGATCTCAACTCACCACAACCTCCTCCTTCCAAGTTCAAACGGTTTTCCTGCCTCAACCTCCCAAGTAACTGGGATGACAGACACACACCACCATGCCTGGCTAATTTTTTGTATTATTAGTAGAGACAGGGTTTCTCCATGTTGGTCAGGCTTGTCTCAAACTCCTGACCTCAGGTGATCTGCCGACCTTGGCCTCCCAAAGCGCTGGGATTACAGGTGTGAGCCGCTGCATCCAGCAGCATCCTGGAATGTTAAAACACCACATTTCTTGTCTCTTGCCTTTACATCTGTTTTTTTGTTTTGCTTTTTTTTGTTTGTTTGTTTTAGCATGGCTACCACTCTAACTCAGGCCTTTGTTTCCATCATTTGAATTCTTGTAGTGGGCTTTTTCTCTGGTCTGGTTATTGCTAACGTTTAGCCTAAAGCTGCCCCCTTGCGTAAGGGATTCAGCCTCACATAGAATAGTGAACTGTAACCTATTAATAAATGGGTCTATAAACAGAGTATCACATACTTTTGTACCAGTCACAGACTTCTGGCTAACCACAGCAAGCTAGCTGTTTAAACTGTGTTTGAATAAGGCAAGCACCAAGCTGTAGCCAATACAGTCGCTTCTGTATCTCGCTTTCCTCTTTCTGTCCCTAAATGTGATCTGACCGTGCAGCAGCTCTGGAGTCATGTTGAACCTCTTCTGGATCCTGGGGCAGCCTGATTCATGAATCCTTCTTTGCTAATTAAACTCTGTTAAATTTAATTTGTCTAAAGTATTTCTTTTAACATTATCAAAGGATTCTTCCCTTTTGCAGTGCCTCTGTGATGGTTAATTTTAGGTGTCCACTTGATTAAATGAAGGAATATCCAGGCAGCTGGTAAGGCATCATTTCTGGGTGTGCCTGTGAGGATGTTTCTAGAAGAAACCGGTGTTTGAATCAGTGAAATGAGTAAGGAAGATCTTTCTTTACACAGTATGGGCAGGCATCACCATTAGGCTGAGGGCCTGGATAAAGCAAGAAGACAGAGGAAAGGTGAATTTGCGCTCTCTCTCCTGGACCGGAGACTCCCATCTTCTCTGCTCTTGGACGTCAGTACGCCAGGTTCTCCAGCCTTCGGACTCTAGGACTTGCACCAGCAGACTCCAAGTTTTTTACGCTTTTGGCCTCAGACTGAGAGTTTCATGATCAGCTCCCTTGGTTCTCAGGCCTTCAGACTTGGACTCAGCCACGTTACCAGTTTCCTTGATTCTCCAGCTTGCAGATGGCAAATAGTGGGATTTCTCAGCCTCTCTAATTGTATGAATCAATTTCTCTAGTAAATCTCCTCTCATCTATATACACAGTGTGTCTCAGTATCCAGGGGGGCTGGTTTCAGGACATGCGGTAGACTTCAAAATCCAGGGATACTCTAGTATCTTGTAGAAAACAGTGTAGTATTTGCATATAACCTACGCACCTCCTCCTGTATACTTTAAATTATCACTCTGTTATTTATAATACCTAATACAATATAAATGCTAGTAAATTTTTGCTATAATGTATTGTTTATGGAATAATGGCAAGAAAAAAGTAGTTCAGTAGTCACAACCATCCTTTTCCTTTAAAAATTTTTTATTCATAGCTGGTTGATTCCTTGGGTGCAGAACCCTGGACACAGAGGGCCAGCTGGATATATCGTATTGGCTGTGCTTCTCTAGAGAACTCTGACTAATACAGCATCTTTCCCGTCAGAATCAGAACCATTTTCCAAAAGCCCAGGTCCAATTATACAATTCTTTCACTGCTTGAAGTTTTCAATTTTCCCCAACATAAACACCCACAGCCTGGAACTCTATACCTCTCGTTGGATGGCTCTGACTTCTAACATCAGAAGAGTTGATGGTGTAACTCTCACTCTGAGGCCAAAGGCATAAGAAACTTCTCACCATTGTTGCCTCCCAATTCTCTAGAAGGCTTGCCACGATGAGCCCACAGTAAATATTTATAGTTACTGTTATTGCATCATTTTAATTCAAATAACATTTAGAACAACATTTGAGTACAACAGCATTTGAGTACAACCAATGTGTCTCAAATGCACAAGGCCATTCAGCATTCTTTGCCTATGAGCTCATTCTTTCCTCCTCATTGTTTTTCCATCTTTCCATACTCCGATCCTGCTACTCTTTTCCTACTGAGGTCCATAGTTCTCCGTCTTTGTGCTTCACAAATGCCATCTTTTCGCAATCTTTCCCAGTTGCAGTAACTTAGCCATTCCTTTCCATTCTCTAAACTCCCATAATCTTTTCTTCTGTTGATATTAATTAACATTTACTGAATTCATCCCATGTATCAGTCACTGACCTGAGTGTAATTTGCATAGATTATCACATTTCATTCTCATAACAATCATACTTGTTAATTTGACAGAAATGAGCTTCAGAGCTAGAACGTATCTTGCTGAAGATTCACAGATAAGAAATGGTGAAGTTTGGCTTAAAATTGCAGTCTCATATTCCTCACCACTCTACAGTGTCACCTCTGTGTTAGTCTCCATGCTTTTGAATTACAGTGATGTCTTAGCTGTTTTTATTATCTCATATTCTATACTAGATTTTGAGCTGTCTTTGTGTGGGGTCTGCATCTAACTAATCTTTGCTTCCTTTGCAGGTTTTAGTGTAGTAAGAAAGTGTCTGGATTAGGAGGTGGAAGACATGAGTTTTAGGATGGACTTGGCCATGAAGCAATGATGTGGTTTTCGTCAATCACATTATTTCTGTAGATATTTCTGGGGGCTATTCTGACTCTAAGGTTCAATAATGATCATAGCTTAGAGCAGGCGTCCCCAAACTATGGCCTGCGGGCCGCATGTGGCCCCCTGAGGCCATTTATCTGGCACCCCGCCGCACTTCAGGAAGGGGCACCTCTTTCAATGGTGGTCAGTGAGAGGAGCACAGTATGTGGTGGCCCTCCAACGGTCTGAGGGACAGTGAACTGGCCCCCTGTGTAAAAAGTCTGGGGACACCTGGCTTAGAGTTTGGGCTGTATTAGGAGAGCAACATGCATTAGTTTCCCTGATATTAATTAAGAGCAGGTTAAGAGGTGGCTGAGACCTTGAAACAAATTGGAGGGCCAGAGCCATTGGATAAAATTCATTTTTGACCAGTTCTTTTGTCTAGAAACACTACTCAATGCTTAAACCAAACAGTATCGTGAAAGATTCCCTTAAAACAGAGACAGATTATTTGCTAAAGGCAAGTCTGCTTATTTCTTTCTATTGTCACTTTAAGTCAGATGGATCTTCTATTTTTAACAAGTCTTATTTTATTAAAATAAACTCCCAACACATGATGTAAGGCATGAGATTTAGCAGTAGATTTTAAGGCCATTTTTAAGGCAGCCAGAGCAATAGCAAGATGTTTGAGGAGTATAATTAAAATAAGACATTAAAAACAAAACGATTTCACAGCTTTTCAACCATCAAAACATTTGGTGTCCCTTTCTGTGCTAGCCCCCAAATAGCCATGTGATCATCAGTCTGTGTTTTACATGCACTTCTACAGCTAAGTACATCATTATTTGGACTCCACAGATTATATGGTAATCAAGGATTTGCTGTAAACCCAATTTAATTTCTACAGAATTACTGACTTAAAGGTTGGAAAACAATACTGTTTACAAGGCAGTATAATAGCGCTTGGAATGAATGTTGATTAAAGAAAGAACGGAATGCATAACTTTCAGGACTAAGCCTAAATAGCTATAGTGATCGATACGGTAATCAAGCTCCGTTAAGTGAGTACCTGTTGAACACCTACACTGCATTCTACAGACAGTAAAATGAAGTTATCAACAAGAACCAAAGACATTTCAGTATAAAATTCAAGGATAATCCTTGTAATGAGCAGCCTCTTTCCTTAATTTGCCTAGTGTAACTGTGTCCCACATTTGGGATTTCATTTTTTAATTAATTACCACTGTGGTGAATATTTGGATCAGTGAGCATCTGAAGTATCTCCTCAAAACCGAAATGTTGCACATTTAATCTATTATATACTAAACTCATTCTTGCCATACTATCCCTTGCAATCCATTAAAAATGATTTAGATGCACATGTGGAAATGTAATGAACAAATAGATACTTAACAAATTCAAAAAACTTTGATAGGAAAAATATAGCTAAAAGCTCGCTATTAAATGTTCATTGCAGCACAGAGATAAAATGAGCCTAATGCATGTGTCATGCTGTGCAAATCTTGGTTAAGTGTGGGGTAAAGAATACATAGGGAGGACCCATGCAAATGCTGCCGGCCAAATAAAATATTAACAGATGTTAAGAACACCGGCGTCTAACCTAAGGAAAGTAGAAAGGTGGCAGTCTAAAATGGAAAGGAAGGGGAGCATATTCTGTAATTTTTGAAACTATGTTATGATAGAAATTATATCTGAAAATGTTAACAACTAGGAAACGTTAAGACTTTTTAAATTTAATAAGGATTGTGTGTGGTAGAAAGGTTACAAAGTGGTCACAAGTGGAAAGGAAGGGCGTTAATTACAGGCATGCCTTGGAGATATTGTGGGTTCTGCCCCACACTACTGCAGTAAAGCAGATATCACAATAAAGAAAGTCACACAAATTTTTTGGTTTCTCATGCATGTAAAAGTTATGTTTCCACTACAGTCTATTAAGTGTGCAATAGAATTATGTCTAAAAAATCTGTGTACATAAATTTATTAAAAATACTTTATTGCTAAAAACTGCTGATGATCATCTGAGCCTTTAGCACATCATAATCTTTTTGCTGGTGGAGTGTCTTACCTTGATGTTGTTGGCTGCTGATTGATCAGATGGTGGCCAAAGGTTAGGGGACATGAAGCAATTTCTTAAAATAAGACAACAATGAAGTTAGCTGCATCAATTGACTTAGAGTTTCATGAAAGATTTCTCTGTAGCATGCGATGCTGTTTGAGAGCCTGTTAGCCACAGTAGAACTTCTTTCAAAATTGGAATCAGTCTTCCCATATCCTGCTACTGCTTTATGAACTAAGTTTACTTACATTTCTAAATCCTGTGTTGCCATTTCAACAATGTTCATAGCATCTTCTCCAGGAATAGATTCTATCTCAAGAAACCATTTTCTTTGCACATCCATAAGAAGCAACTCTGAATCTGTTAGGTTTTATAATGAGAATGCAGCAATTCAATTACATCTTATTGTATTCAAAAGACAGATGTGATCTAACTGTATTACTGAATACAGTTAGGATGTGGGGTGGGGGGATCACATCTGTCTTTTGAATCTTATATCCCCAGCATCTAACATGAAACCTGCCAAGTAGTAGTAGCTCATTAAATATTATTAATGAGCTAACAATACATTAGCTCATTGAATATTTTTAATGAGCTAATATATTGTTTAGCTTACCTCAGACACATATCTAACAAGTTATGTCCGAAGTCGTGATAAATGTTGTTTTAGTTATAATTCTTTTGGGTATAGAGACAACCCCCCACCCCTCAAAACCCTTGATGTGGCTAAAACAAAAATGGAATGATTGGTTTACAGTTCAAAATGGTCCAGTGCATTCATCATGACTATAAACAGGTTCACAGGAAATCTTCTGATTGATCTCATTGTTTTCATCTTTCCTCCGTAATGACTCCTTATTCAGGCATACTTTCTCTGTGTGGTGACAAATGGCAGCCAGCAGCTCCAACAATGGCTTTTAAGTTTGTAATATCTTTGTAGAAAGAAAATATCTCTTCTCTAGCGAAATTGCACAGAAATTCTGAGCCTGATTTGTATTATTTAGCTTACCTCGGGCCATGGCCCCATTCCCACCCTGCAGCTAGGATATGACCATCTCTAGTGAAATCAGAGTAAGGGTGGAGAGAAGGAATAACTGTGTGTTTAAGAGACACTCTCACTGCAGTGTCAAACTTCAGCAATTGATCCTCTAGCCTCAGCCTCCCATGTAGCTGTAGATTGCAGGTGTATGCCACCTTGCTCAGATCACATGTGTAATGGAAAATACAGGACCCTTCCTCCAGACATACAAGGAAGCATCTTTTCAGTGATAGTTATATTAAAGTCATTTTAAAAGGTATTTTTGAGCATCTCATACAGTCAGAGTATTATTTTAAAATACCAAAGAAATTAGAGTCAGGGAGATTGGGGTCTGTTTTAAACACAAAATATGGTCAACTGAAACAATCTAAGAAGTTCCAATATATGTAAATTGATACATTATGATTTAAATGCTTAAGTGCTAAGTAAGGCACAAAGACTCTCTATACTATAATAAAAAATTACAACTACCATTTGTCCAATATTTCCTGTTTTAAAAGCATGTTCATGGGTGTTACCTCAGTTGATTTTAAAATCATCCCTGTCAGGCTGCAGGGGAATATACTTTCATTTCCGGCATTTTCCACGGGAGACAATAGAGGCAGGAAGGGGTAGAGAAGTCCAACAGGGAGGCGACAGATGAGAGGGGCATGCCCATCCTAGCTGCTACCATTCCCCTGCTCTGTAAAGGGTCTTCTCTGAGGTGCTTCCTATGGTGGAAGTTTTGGGGTAGTCAAAGCACAGCTTAAGTAGCCTGCCACGAGCAAGGCTGTTCTTTTCTTCTTTCAAATGTTCGTGTTTTAGTGTTAAAGCGTCTGTTAAGTTGCCTTCCATTTCACAATGTATCTACAGGTCTTTTCATTCAAAAACGGTTTGCATCAATGTTTGAATAACTCTGTGCTGGCTTATTCTGTGTGTCCCCATTGCATTTTTGACATTGGACCTGTCACCCAAATTCAAAAAGCACAGAACAAGGGCACAGGGAAATGGAGAAGTGTGTTGTGTCTCCTGAGAGGACCAGAGTTGTCATCTTCAGTCTTGAGGAACGTGTTTGATAGAAGCGTAACACAGAGTCACAAAGTAGCACCCTTTCTTTGTGTACAACAGTGACAAGGGAATAATTCAAAGAAACACAGGTCTAGCGGGAGAAATCTGTACATGGCCAGTTTCTGCCAGAATACACCAAAAATTCATGCACTTTGGTTTTCTGTAACCACGTTTACTCCCTTTCATAGAGATAAATAGTAGGTTCCACAGGTTTCAAGTTTGCTAAAAACAAGTACAATTTCACAGCTTTCCAGGATATTTTATTCCTTGTAGCTTATTCCTTAATCATCACAGAATCCTTGAAATAGTTTTGCCTGATATATTGCCATTTCTGTTTTATAAATGGGGAAACTAAAATGAAGTGATGTTCATAGTTACACACAAGGATCAAAGTTAAAACCCGTAAGTCTCAATTACAAATAGTCAGCCTTCCATATCCATGGTTTCCACATTCAGGGATTCAACCAACTGAGCATCTGAAACATTCAGGAAAAAAATTCCACAGAATCTCAAAAAGAAAAGTTTGATTTTTTGTTGTGCTGTGTATTACATTGATTCTACACAAATGAAATCATACATAGGTGTTGTATTTGGTATTATCATTAATCTATAGATGGTTTAAAATGTACAAGAGGAAGTACATGGATTATATTTTAATAGGCTCTCTTTTATATGAGGCTTGAGCATCTATTGGCTTTCATATCCACTAGAGTCCTGGAACCAATACCCCATGAATACTGAGGGAGACTGTATATTCCATTGAATTTGGCCTTTTTTTTTTTTTTCCTGTACTTAACCTTGGGTTTTCTGTAATCTCTTCAAGTCAAGTGAAAAGGAAAAATCTCTCTTTGACTCTGCCCAACCTTTATTCTGGCTTTGTCATGGCTGACCGTGATTTGATAATGTTTCCAGCCTTTCCAACTCTGAGACTTTGATTGCTTGTACAAGACTTCCACTCCTCTTTGACAGAAGTGTTTTGTAAGCTTTTCACAGGATAGCCTCCAGAAGGAAAAATTGTACCTGTATCTCTGTGTTTCCTGATAGCTTTTACCAAAATGATTCCTTTGCAAAGAAAGCATTTACTTAAAATCCCCAGACTGCCCTTTAAAGTCATGCTATTTGTCAGACATATTTGTAAATGTAGTCATGCACCCCCTGGCACGTACTATTCAACGTGGGGAGGACAGTTTAAGAAGCAGGATAACTACCCGGGGAATGTCCTTATCTGTAGGACCAATTGGTAGAACCCACTAAAATTTCCATCTTTAACTCTTTAAATCTAATTAGATTTAGAATGCTTGTGAGTGGTACCAGTTGGCTCTGGGCCCCAAGAGTGGGGTTTTAGAGTTCTGATTATTTTTCCCTTGTCCATATTCACAGTTCATTATGGTGACTTGTTCTTCCTTATTATTGTCCTGAATGAATCAGATATCTCAAGTCCAGACAACTTAGATATCACGAACCAAATCTTGCCATTTCATGAACACCAGTTTCTTGCCAACTCTACCCCATCCTTGGTGTCATCCGCATTCACTTCTAGCAGTCTAGTTTCAAGGCTATCATCATTAGATAAATTTTTACTGAGCACCTGACATATTTAAAAAAAAAACTCTAGTTCTATGGGTTTTTAAAAATTTTTACAGTTTTATGTTCTGTGTGAATAAAAGAACATAATTTTGGAATCGGGCAGACACAGGATTAGACTTGGTTTTGTTACTGTCTTGGTCAGCTTTGGCTACTTTAATGAATTATAATAGAATGGGGGGTTTAGACAACAAACATTTATTTCTCACAGTTCTGGAGGCTGGAAGTGCAGGTTGGGATGTGATTTGGGTTCTGATGAGGGCCCTTTTCCTGGTTTGCTCATGGCCATCTGCCTGTATCCTCACACGGTGGAAAGAGAGAGAGGAAACAAGCCCTCTATGTCTTTTCTTATATCAGCACTAATCAGATTATGAATCAATTACTTACTAAAGGGTTGGCTATACACCCTGAGAAGTTAGTTATTTTCTGAACTTCAGTTGGCTTAATTATGTCAAGATGCTGGGATTATTCTAAAAATTAAATAAAATGGTGTAAGTGAAAGGCCAAGCATAATGCTTGCCTCATCATGGCAAAATTTTAAAAGCTTGTATTTGGAAGTTGAACTAAAATCTGACACCAAATTCTTTTCCTCTTACTTAGTATTCTCAGAACCAAAGGCGTATCGTTTAACCTGGACAAGCCTTGGTTGTCTTACAAAAAGGGAAAGTAAAGCCCATGATTTTGGTGGTCACTGCCTATAACAAATGCAACAAGTGTTAAATATTGCTATTAAGAATCTTTGTACCATTCATGCAACTGTTTTTAGTCACTATAAACTTCTCCTATTTTCTTATGTTACTCTGTCTTGTGGTAGATCATAAATCCCTCAAGGACACCAGCTTCCACTTACAAATTGCTGTGTGACAGTGATTCTGATCCCTTAGAATCACCTTAGAATCAGCTGGGCAGCCTTGCAAAATTATCCACCTCTTTCATTCACTCCAGCCCAATTAATTAAGACTATATGAGAGGTGGGTTTCAAGCATAATACTTCTAAAATCTCCCTGGATGATTCTACTGTGCAGCTAGAATTGAAAACCTCAGATTTATAGAGATACCTGCCATTCCTACTAGACAACCACTTATAAAGTCATAGCTCAATCTCTCTCTCTCTGTGTCTTTTAAATAAATTTAACTTTTAGATTCAGGGAGTCCATTTGCACGTCTTTTACATGGGTATATTGTGTGACGCTACTAAGGTTGGGGTATGATTTGTACTGTTATTCGCAGAAGTATAGTACTCAGTAGGTAGTTATCACCCCTTGCCTTCTTTCCTTTCTCCCTCATTTGCAAGTTTCCAATGTTTATTGTTTCCATATTTATGTCCATGTGTACCCAATGTCTAGTCTCTGTTTATAAGTGAGAACACGCAATATTGGTTTTCTGTTCCTGTGTTAATTTGCTTAGGGTAGTGGCCTCCAGCTGCATCCATGTTGCTGCAAAGGACATGATTTCATTCTTTTTATGGCTGCCTAGTATTCCACAGGGTGGATGCATCACATTTATACGGTCCTCCATTGATGAAGACCTGTGTTGCCTTCATGTCTTTGCTTTGTGAGTAGTGCTGCAATAAATATATGAGTGCATGTGTCTTTTCGGTAGAATGACTTATTTTCCTTTGGATATATACCCAGTAATGGGATTGCTGAGTTAAATGGTACTTCTATTTTAAGTTCTTTCAGAAACCCTTATACTCATTTCCAAAGTGGTTAAGCTAATATACATTCCCACCAACAGTGTATAAGTGTTCCCTTTCCTCCACAGTGTGCCAGCATCTATTTTTTGTCTATTAATAGCCATTCTGACTAGAATAAGGTGGTATCACATTGTGGTTTTGATTTGACTTTCTCTGATAATGAGTGAGTTTTGAGCATATTTCCATGTTCATTGGCCTTTTATATGTCTTCTTTTGAGAGGTGTTTGGTCACGTTCTTTGCCCACTTTTTAATGGGTTTTTTTTTTGCTTGATAAATTTCAGTTCCTTATAGATTCTGGATATTAGACCTTTGTCAGATGCGTGATTATGAATATTTTCTCCCTTTCTATATGGTAGTTTACTTTGTTGATAGTTTCTTTTGAGGTACAGAGCTCTTTAGTTTAATCATCTTCTACTTGTTAATTTTTTGCTTTTACTGGCAAGGTATAGTGGCTCCCATGTGTAATCCTAACACTTTAGGAAGCTGAGGCAGGTGGATTGCTTGAGCTCAGGAGTTGCAGACCGGTCTGGGTAACATGGTAAAACCCTGTCTCTACAAAAGATGAAACTTAGCCAGGCATGGTGGTGTGCACCTGTAGTCCCAGCTACTTGGAGAGACTAGGTTGGCTTGAGCCTGGGAGGTGGAGGTTGCAGTGAGCTGTGAGCACACCACTTTGCTCCATCCTGGGCAGCAGAGCCAGACAAGGTCTCAGAAAAAAAAAAAAAGAAAAAAAGAAAAACAAAACTAAATAAATGTTTTTGTTGCAATTGCTTTAGAGGATTTAGTTAGGAATTACTTGTTAAGGCCAAAGTCCTGAAGGGAATTTCTTAGGTTTTCTTCCAGGATTTTTATAGTTTAAGGTCCTGCATTCAGATCCACCTTGAGTTAATTTTTGTATATGGTTGAAGGTAGAGGTCCAGCTTCGTTCTCCTGCATTGGCTTGTCAGTTATCTCAGCATCGTCTATTAAATAAGGAATCCTTTCCCCATTGCTTACTAGTGTTGAATTTGTCAAAGATCAGATGATTGTTGATGTGTGGCTGTTTCTCTGGATTTTCTAGTCTGTTCCATTGGTCTATGTGTAACAGGATCATGCTGTTTTGGTTACTATTGCTTTATAGTATAGATGGAAGTTAGGTAATGTGATGCCTCTGTCTTTGTTCTTTTAGCTTAACATTGTTTTGGCTACTCAGGCTCTTTTTTGGTTTCATATAAATTTTAGAATACTTTTTTTTAAATTCTGGCAAAAATGATGTTGGTAGTTTGGTAGGAATAGCATTGAATCTGTAGATTGCTTTGGCATCATCAACATTTTAATATTGATTCTTCCAATTCTTAAGCATGGAATGCTTTTCAATTTGTTTGTCTCATCTACGATTTCTTTCAGCAGTGTTTTGTAGTTCTGGTAGAGCTCTTTCGCCTTTTTGATTAGATGTATTCCTAGGGGTTTTATGTGTGTGTGTGTGTGTGTGTGTGTGTGTGTGTGTGTGTGTGAGAGAGAGAGAGAGAGAGAGAGAGAGAGAGAAGAGAGAGAGAGAGAGAGAGAGAGCGCTCTTTCTTAATTTAAATCTTTACCGGTTTAGGGCTTAATTAAAAACAAACAAATACAAAAATTGAGGCATACATAATGAGTAACTTATGTAAAAGATTGTAATTGGTGCCCCTCCTATACATGTTTGTCACACACCCCCATAGAGAATCAGGGATCCATAGAGAATCAGGAGAAATGGAAGCAACTCTGAGGACTTGCTCAAGCTGAGTCTTTGCCACATGGATTCCTCTAGATGTCTAGATTTCCTTATTTACAGTGCTTTCCCATGAGATAAGATTTCACCATTAAGAAGTTCATTTAAATTAACAACAAAAAAACTATTAATAAAAATGTACTTGAAAGAATTGAAATGGGCTGGTGAGAGGAATAAAAAGTAATCTTGTGTCGGGGGTGAGTTCACTCACAGCCTGGGACACTTAACTTGTGCCATTGAGGAAGCTGGACCACCACCCCAGTGGGTCCTGGGGGTGGGACTGCCATGCCAGTGAGTCTGGGAGACAGAACATGAAGCCAAAGAGGATTATTTTCAACCTCTAAGTGCTCATGCAGCTTGTCTTTCTAGGTTTTGAATTTGCTTAGGACTTGTTACCTCTTCTTTTCAATTTTCCCCTCTTGAAATGTGGATTTCTATAATGTCTGTCCCACTGTTGTATTTTGGAAGCATAGAACTCTGGTTTCACAAGTTCACAGCCAGAGCATAATTTTGCCTCAGGATAAATCATACTTCAGTCTTATCTCTATCTCATTTAGATGAGATTTTGGACTTTAAACTTTCAAACTGATGCTGGAACAAGTTCAGGCTTTTGGGGTTCCTAGGATACAATTAAAATATTTTGTATGCAAGGACATAAGTTTGGCGGGGTCGGGGGCAAAGGTGAAATGCTGTGGACTGAATGTTTGTGTCCCCCCGGGGTTTGTATGTTAAAATCCTAATATCCAGTGTGATTCTATCAGGAAGTGAGGCCTTTGGAGATAATTAGATCATGAGAATGGAAGCTTCATGGGTGAGATTAGTGCCCTTATGAGGTCCTGGAGCTTGCTTATGCTGTTTATTCTCTGCTATCTGAAGAAACAAGAAGACAGCCATCTGAAAACCAGAAGGAGGGCCTTCACCAGACACCAGGTCTGCCAGCACCTTGATCTTGATTTCCCAGCCTCCAGAGGTGTGACAAAAGGATTTCTGTTGCTTAAGCCAAAGGGAGGGGGGCGGAAAGAAATAGGATTACTGAACGCTTTGGGGAGGAATGCTTATGTTAGGACTTGGGAAACCTGCAAATAAAACTTCGGTCTCTTTCATTACCCATGTTTCTTTCCTGGCACTGGTCACACATTAAATTTATAATATTTACTTGTACCTTTTTTCTCTCATCACTGGATGCTCAATGTTTTGCAAAGAGCCTGACACAAATTAGGCACTAAATATATACTTACTGAATGACTGAGTAAGTGAGTGAATGTACAAATGAATGATGCCAATGAGCTTGAAAGGGTCAATGAATCAGAAGACTCATTTATCTTCTCTTAAGATCCCTCTTGCTTCTGAACATACTGAGAAGGGAAACATCATCAATTACTTCTCTACTATCAGTGTGGAGATGCTTCCTTTGAGCATCAGATCCTTGAGACTGGGGAGCAGTTTTCCTCAGGTTTAGAAATATCCTAATCACCAGCCACATGTAAGGCATCGTTATCAGTCATAATGAGAAAATAAAACCAAGTAAGTCAGGATACCTGTTGAAGCTCTTTAAAACATATTTTAAGATTCAAGAAAGAAACTCAAATAACTTAAACCTAAGGCATAGTATGAAATATGCTATGGAAATGTGGCATATGATGTTCTTTGGGAGCATAGAGCCGGATATTGAGAAATGCCCTCTAGAGGTTACTTTAGTTTTGGTGATTGCTTATTAATTTTTATTTCTAAGGTAATATCTTTTCGTGAATAAGACTGATACATATGGTATCTGGTGAAAAGCCTCCGTCTCACGTCTTTCCTCCATCATCTCCAGCCCCACCAACCCCAATAAGAAAGTCCCTTATGTCCTTTCAGAGTTCCTTTCTACAAAACTAAGCCAAAAAAGAAAATACTGATATATATATATATATTCTTATTTTTCTCAACTGTTTACTTTTTACTAAAAATGTAGTGTGTTATACATACTTTTCTGCCCATTCTGTATGCATTTAACAGTATATATTGAAGATCTTTGCATGTCAATACACACAACCTCTAGAGTTTGCTTTTAAACTGACTCTTGAAGAGGAGTCTTTTTAAAGAAAAAAAAAAAAACAGGGGAAGGTAATTTCAGAGGAATGACCTGGCAAGTTTAGAAAAGCAAGATTATCCCATTTATCTAGCATACAGAGGAGGATAAAGGGAGTCACTTGAGATAAAGCAGGTGGAGACTCCTTGCGGTGATGCAGATGCCTCGGGGGGACATTATTGGGTGAACAAAGATGTGATGGAGCATCAGAGTGCTGTAGGAAAATCAGTGCACAGCAGGGGGACAGAACTTAGAGATAAGAAATAGGATGATAACCTAGGAAGCTAACTAATCTAAATCTAAACCAGGTATGGTGGTGAAAAAAGAATGGCAGGAAAAGGATATCAATCTTAGAGACATTGGGGAGATGTATTCCACAGCAGCAGTTGTCTGCCATTTTTGTCCAGCTGTCACACATGATAAAATTCATTTACACTATTCAATCCTGTGGGCCTACTTAGTGATATGCACATTTCCCAGCTTGCTAGCCTCACTTCTGTCCATTCCTCTAGAAGAAAATAATTCAGACTTCATATGACTGAGAATGATGACTTACAGAGTTGATTTTGACTCCCCTCTATTTGATACCCTTGTCAAAAAGTAAATCATTTATAACTCTGGCATTTTATTATTAGCAATAGTAAATTATTTTGCAGCTGATTGACAAGGTAGTCTAACATGCCGGCTTGGAACCACTGATTCCCAGAACTTAGTAACTAATCCTGAATGGGGTTTTAAAGAGGACTGTGTGGGAGGAAAGAGCTGATGCAAATCTGAGTGCCTGGATGCTTGGGATGTAATTAATAAAGATGGAAAATGGAGGAGGAGCATAGTTTTGTAACAGTGAAGGCAGAGAACAGCAGGCATAATCAACTATGTGCCTTAAATTATATTTGGAAATCTAAACCTTAAAATGTTCAGAGTAAATATATGAATAAGCACATGGCCTGAGCCTCTTCATTTATTCAGTCTATTCCAGTAGACCACAGTGATTTAGAGGATGAATCTAAAATCAGACACCCTAGATTTGAGTGCTCTCTCTGCCACTTATTAGATTTATGACATTAGGCAAGTTATGTGACATTTCTGTGCCTCAATTTTCATATCTGTAAAGTGGGAAAATTATAATACCTAATTCCTAAGTTAGCAAAAGGGAAAAAATGAACTAGTTCATGAAGAGTGCTTAGAATAGTCCCTGACATATAATAAGAATTCAATTAATATTGTCACTACTTATTAGAGAAATATTTGTTTAGTGTTTACCATTGACTATACAACGTGTTATGCTTAGTGTTGAGCAAAGCACTTTTGTTTCTATCCTCTCGGAGTGCAGAGAAATGTTGAGCTTTAAGACAAGAAGCACTGCTTCATGATTGCTCCTGAAGAGAAAGAAATAGTAGACATCTGTGTTACTGCACAGGAAGCTCTCTGATAAGTTAATGTGTGCAAAGAAGAATAAGGAGTTACAACGTATAGAGATGCATGTGTAGAAGGAGAGAGGAAGTGCATATCATAAAGACAGGTATAGAAACAATACTTCAGGACACTGAAGTCCACAATGAGATGAGAATTGCAAAACTTGCAAACAACTGAAAGAGCCTTTCCTGCTGTTTTCTGAGCAAAAAAACCTGATCAAGTAGAATACAAAACAGACACCAAAGCCAGACAAGAATGATGCTACAAGAAATGAACTGTGGATCAAAACCCTTAATAAATACGGGTGCAAAAATCCCCAACAAAATACAAGCAAATTAAACCCAGCAGCACATTAAAAGTATGTTATATTCCATGACCAAGTGGGATCTAACCCAGGAATGCAAGGGTGGTTCTACATGAAGTCAATCAGTATAATCCAAAATGAGGGCAAAAAAAACCCTCCTGCATCTCGATAGATGTGGAGAAAGCATTTGACAAATTCAGCACTCTTTCATGGAAAAAAGAAGTCTTTTAGCAAACTAAGTACAAAAGGAAATTTCCATGCATTTATGAAAGACCCATAGTGAACATACTTGGTAGTAAAAGACCAAAATACTTTTCTCTAAGATCAGGAATAAGACAAGAATGTTCATTTTCATCACTACTACTCAATATTTTACTGAAAGTTCTAGCCAGGGAAATTAGGTAAGAAAAGAAAGGAAAACCATCCAAATTGGAAAGGAAGAAGTAAAACTATTTATTTTTAGATTATATGATTCTATAAATAGAAAATCCCAAAGAATTCACAAAATAACTACTAGAGGTAAGAAATGAATTCAATAAAGTTGCAGGGTACAAGAATAACACACAAAAATCAGCTGTGTTTCTGTATTCCAGCAGTGAACAATCCAAAAAGGAGATTATGAAAACAATTCCATTTACAATAACATCCAAAAGAATAAAATACCTAGGAATAGGAAGCAAAAGTCTTCATAAAAACCATAAAGTATTGCTGAAAGAATTAAAGACCTAATTGAATGGAAGGACATCCTATGTTCATAAACTGGAGGACATAGTATTGTTAAAATGGCAATATTCCACAAAGAAATCTACAGGTTCAATGCAATCCCTACCAAAATTCCAATGGCCTTTTTGCAGATATGGAAAAGCCAAACTTCAAATGCATGTAAAATTCCGAGGGGTCCTGAATAGCCAAGAGAATATTTTAAAAGAAAAATAAAGTTGGACAATTTATACTTCCCAATATCAAAACTTACTACAGAGCTATGGTAATCAAAAGAGTGTGGTACTGGCAAAACTATAGACATTTAGGCCAATGAAATAGAATAGAGAATCCAGCAATAAACCTAAATATCTATAGTCAATCATTTTTAACAATGAGGCCAGGAACTTTCAATAGGGAGAGAATAGTCTCTTCAACAGAAGGTGTTGGGACAACTGGATAAGCACATGCCAAAGAATGAATTTAGACTCTTCCTTACTCCATTACAAAACTAATCCAAATGGGATAAATGGCTTAAATAAAAGAGAGAAAACAATAAAGCTACTAGAAAAATACATGCAAGTAAATCTTCATCATCTTGGATATGACAATGTGTTTTTAGATTTGGCACCAAAAACGGAAACAACAAAAGAAGAGAAATAGATACATTAGACTTCATAAAAGTTAAGACGTTTTGTGCATCAAAGAATATCATCAAAAATGTGAAAAGAAAACCTACGGGACAGGAGAAAATATTAGCAAATCATATATGTAATTAAGTCTTAATACCCAAATATAAAAGAGCGTCTACAGCTCTCAACAACAAAAGATAAACAACCCAATTTTAAAAATGGGCAAAAGATCTGAAGAGACATTTCTCCAAAAAAGATATATACAAATAGTCAATGAGCATATGAAAAAATGTCCAACACCATTAATAATTAAGGAAGTGAACATCAAAACCACAAAGTTTGAGATTAGTCTGGGCAACATGATGAAACCCCATCTCTATAAAAAATATAAAAGTTAGCCAGGTGTGGTGGCCTGCACCTGTAGTCCCAGTTTCTTGAGAGGCTGAGATGTGAGGGTCACTTGAGCCCTGAAGGTTGAACTTGCAGTGAGCCATGATTCAGTCACTGTGTTCCAGCCTGTGTGACAGAGTGAGACTCTGTTTCAAAAAACAAAAAAGAAAAAAAAAATCCCTGAAACCACAATGAGATACCACTTTATACCTTCTACAAAGGCTAAAAATAGTCATATTAATACGTAAATAATTTAAAATAAAAACAAAAATGAAATAAAACTGAAATATGCATAATTTTAAAAAACAAGAAAATAATTGTTGGTTTTACATTGCTAGCAAGAATGTAAAATCATGCAGCCACTGTGAGAAACAGTTTGAACATTCCTCAAAAAGTTAATCATACAATTACCATATGACCCAGCAACTCCACTCCTAGGTATAGATGTAAGAGACATGAAAACATATGCCCAGGCAGCAACTTGTATAGGAATATCTGTATTAGTGTTATTGATTAACAGTAAAAAGATGGAAACAACTCAAGTGTCCATAACAGAATGATGGGATGAATACATTGTGTTATATAAGTAAAATGTAATATGATTCGGCCATACAAATAACGAAGCATTAAAATATTGCACTGTAAACCATAAATACATACAATTTCTCATTTGTCAATTTAAAAATAAAACAATTTTTTTAAATGACGTATTGACGTGTAGCACCACTTGGATGAATCTTCCCGTTTGCCCCAAGAATTCTTGCAGAAGGCACTTGCAGCCACAGCGTTTATCCCAAGATAACTTTGCCATGAGCTATCCTGCTTTTATTATTATTTTTGCATCATTCTAGCATATGGACTTTGGAAACAAAAGACATCATTCTATTTATAGCATTCTGTTTTTAGTAGTGGTATTTCCATTTACAACATATAGTAATACTTGGTGGCTGAAAATGTCAAATCCTAGAAAATGTTGCATTCCTATGCATGAAGTTAACATCATTCCTCAACATTTGGTCAAAGATTCATTTGATGAAGCCCATTTTTCAGAAATAGATGATTCTGATGATTCAGATGATTCTGATGTTATTTCTGTTTAGAAATAACTCCAAGAACAGTTTTTATATTTTATTTTTGCATTGAAAATCAGTCAGATTTGCTTTAGCCTCAAAGAGCATGTTTATGTAAAATTAAATGAGCACTCGCAGCAAAGTTCACTATTTTTTTTTTCTATAAGGGAAAAGGGTTAGATACATTATGCTAAATGAAAAAGGTCAGACACAAATAGTCACATATTGTATAATTCCTTTCATATGAAATATACAGAGTAGCCAAATGCATGCAAACAGAAAGCAGATTAGAGGTTGGCAGAAGCTGAGGGGAGGAGGGAGCAGAAAGTGATTACCTAATGAGTATAGGGATTCTTCTGGGGTAATTAAAACTTTTTTCTTTTTTTGAGATGGGATCTTGCTCTGCCATCTTGGCTGAGTGCAGTGATGTGAGCACAGCTTACTGCAGCCTTGGCCTCCCAGGCTCAAGTGATCCTCCTAACTCAGCCTCTAGTATAGCTGGGGCTACAGGAATGTACTGCCATGCCCAGCTATTTATTTTTGGGAAGCCAGGATCTCACTGTGTTGCTCAAGCTGGTTTCAAACTCCTGGACACAAGCAGATGCTCCTGCCTTGGTCTCCCAAAGTGCTGGGAATACAGGTGTGAGCCACCACGCCTGGCCATGAAAACATTTTGAAACTAGAGAGTGTTGGTGCTATACAACATTGTAAATGTACTAAATGCCGCTGAACCATACACTTAGCTCAGTGTATTAAATGGTTAATTGTATGCTATGTGAATTCACCTCAATTTAAAAGAAAAAAGAAAAGAGGAAAGGAAGAGATTTGTGGGAGGGAGGGAGAGACAGGACACCAGCCTGGCAGCAAATAGTGTTAACCAGAAGTGAAGAGCTGCCAGGCCTCTTGAATTGTAAAGCATAGTGTAGACTTTTTTTTTTTTTGAGAGTATTGGAAACCAGTTATAAGACATTGCCTAGTTTCTTAAAGTATTAGTTCAAGTTGTCAAATGCAGGTGAATTACCTCTGTAGGGAATGAATGAATTGTCTGATGTGATTGTGGGACCAGTGTTTGTCATCTTTGAGAAATCATAGACAATGAGAAAGGTAGTAGGGCAGTGGATATGGACTACAGCAAAGTTTTCATAAAGGGGAAACTAGCTTCTGAATTTGGCGAATGCTATAGAAAGGAGGAAGCTAAATTTATCAAGGCATCAAAGATCTTCTCATGAACAAAATGGAAAAATGTGGACTCTAATGGTAGTAGGGTTAACTAGTTTAATTGCTGGCTAAATAATTGCTAGTTTAATTGCTTGTTGAATATCCAAGGAGTATTGATTAATGGATGACAGCAATCTGGAAGGAGACCTTGATAATTACATCCTAGGGCCTTTTTCTATTGCTTATACCAACTCACTACTTAAATTTAGATTCACAGTGTATAGAATGGTAGTAAGAAATCTTGTTCAAGAATAAAAGTAAAGTAAAACTATCAATGCAATTATAAATGAAAAGGATTTAACTTGATAACCTTTTTTGTGAGAAACTTGATCAGCATAGTGAATCCAAGATGCTTTTATTCCTCAATATTGAGTATCTGCTATTTGTTAGGCACTCTGCTAGCTACTAAACACATACGATGTTGTGGTCCCTCCAGGAGCCTATAGTTAACTAAGATTGTATAACTCATAGCAGACTAGATATTGCAAAAACCATCCTAGAAATTTTAACGGTTAGTTTCTTGCTCAAGTCCCAGTAAAATATGGGTCAGCAGTAAGGGACATGCTCTCAATCAGGCTTTTAAGGACCAAGATTTCACTTGTTTTATGGCTTCACCATCTTTAGAAACTTGGAGCTCTTCACTCTCTCTGCATCTCTGTCTGCCAGGAGATAGGGTGTGGCTGTCTTGACGTTCATGTTAATCTCTGGCATTTGAGACAAATGACTTGGCTTGAGTGGGAAGAGGGCATCTTATTTTGTTCCATCGTCTAGTTTGCAGAACTTCTTTATAGGGGCAGCCATCAGAAAATGGTCCATTTTTGTACTGTGCCTTACATTGTAAAGCATCATTTAACCCCTTCCAAAGCATATCTCATGGGCCTCAGTAGAACTGTTCCACCAGCCAAAGCTGTGAGGACTTTATACAAACTCCCCATTAAGATTAGTGGGTTTCCATTGTCTTCCCTAAGAGGGAAGCCATGGAGATGTGATTTTGAAACAGCTATCTTCTCTTTGAGAAAAATGGATCTGAAAGAGGGAGATTCTGCACTATCTTGAATCCAAGATTTCCATTTTCAGAGGACTTCAAACCAATGACCAAAATGGAGGGTGTGGCTGCCCCAAGCCTGAGAGAACAAGCAAGGGCCAGCAGGAGCTCTGTCCAGTTCTAGCAGCCTAAGCAGTTCTGTTCTAGGTATAGGGGTCTCAGGGAAAACAGAAACACCAAAGCAATTTCATTATCTTCAAACTCTTAGACAAGGGGAGACCAACATGAGCAGGTTCGGGCTGTTCTCACGCTGGGGTGGTCTTTCTGGGAGCCAGCATCACAGAAACAAGCTTCCGCAGCCCTTGGTTCTGGGGTCCTTCCTTGGTTTTCTGCCCTTGGTCACTAGGCTAGCCGCAAGATACAAGGATGCTCTAGCCAGATTCAAGAGAATGTTTAGGCCCTAATTTCAGCATACCACTGGTTCCCAAATGGAAAACAGGGATCCTAGCTGCCAAAGTGAGCTCAAACTTTTCATGTCTCAAAAACTGGAAGAATGCTATTCAGCTGTGTGTCAAAATAAAATGTAAATAGTATTTTTTTACATAGCAGGGATTGTAAAAACTAGAGGCTTAAAGCACAAACCAAACATCACACATAGAGAAATCATCAAAATCCAACTTGCAGCTTTGTTCTTTGCCCTAAAAAGGGAGGTACAGTGCAGTGAAAAAGGTAAATATTTTGATGTCAAGGTGATCTATGTTCAAATCCAGGTCTTTTAAGATGTGTGGCATTGGGCCAGAGATTCAATTTCCTTCTATTGTGATTTCCCTATCTATAAATTTGCAACAAATATTCTTACTTCATTGTGAGAATTAGCTTAGAACACTGCTGTAGCATGTCTAGTTCAGGAATGGTATACAGTAAGTGCTCAACAAATATTATTCTGTTCTTTTGCTTTCCCTATAGACCTTTGGCTCCCGCCAATGCTTCAATTGTGGGAAACTCCCAAACCTTTGTCTTGCTGGCATCTCAGACTCATTAGGTCTGAAGGTGAGTCATTTCCCTTACTTCGAAACCAGCTCTGTTTCAACTTCCATTTTAAACAGCACCACCAATTTCTCAAATAGACTCACTTATTTGACTCACCTCTCTGCTAGTCAACAGCCCATATAAGTTACCAAATTTTATTGGTTTCCTTCTGTGATGTCTGAAATTGCCTCATTACACCTTGCAAGTCCATACTTTTAAAGTTATAGAAACATCACAAATGTCAAAGCCATTGAGGAATTCAGAGTAGAAGTCTGACCTGGTGAAATCAGGCTTTAAAGATTTTTTTAAGACTACTGCTGCTAAAGGTGAGGCTCAGAACTGCTACAAAGAGGAGGATCAGGACTGGAAGACAGTGGAGCGTAGGGAATCCCATAGAAACAAAGCCAGATAAATGGAGCATACATCATAAGGAAATTTTCTTGTTTACTGGAAGTTGAGGGCTTCAGGCTTTGATCAATCCAATGGTTTTTAGACATACTTTAATAAAGTTGAACCCACACTTTGCTCTGACCTTTTGCCTACTGGATTAAGGATTATTAATTTACTTCCACTTTTCATCCCATTTAATATTTGAGGATGCTGAAGCCCAGTGAGGTAAAATGACTTTTCCAAAGTTTTCCAGTAGATCAGCCAAGAATGTGTTAGTTGCCCTATTTCTTCTCCTCTCAGAGCTTAGCTCTATACAAGCCAATCTGAAATAAATAGAACAACTTAGACTCTATTATCTTCTGAATATAAATACTGACACATGAATCTTAATGCCCAGATTTGGAGTAATTGTAGCTTCTACTGCCCCTACATGCTACCTGCTGTACATGCTACAGGGCCTTAGCTGACAGCACCCAGAATACTCTACTGGTTATTTCTGAGAGAACTAAGGAGAAAGAAGCAGCTCCCACACGTGCAGGGACAAGTTCACCCATGCTTGTGTTAGACCTGACCAAACTGCTGGCTGGGCATCTGGGAGAATTGTGGCCCATCTGCCAGTGCTGAGTGGTGCATGCCCTCCTGCTGTTTCACTGGGCCCAGAGCTTTTCCTCTGGAAGACTTCCTTAGTCCTCAGGGTGTCATGGCTGCACTGAGACCTAGGCTAAGTATGGGTGGTCCCAAGAAAGTCCCTTTCTCCTCAACTCAATTTCACACCTGCTTACTTAGACCCTGAAATGGTGTTGCTTATGCCCAGGGTCTCACACATCTTCCAAAACCTCTTCCAGATCTGGCCACAGTCCCTCCTCCCTTCGTCTTAAATGAAACAAATAAGTAATTAATCAAATAAACAAATTTCTGTCCTCCAGGGAGAACAGACACCACCGGCATTGTCTTTCCTCTGGTGCTCTTTGAAAGAAGCAGACCAACAAAGCTTTTTTCCTTTTCTCAGATAAATATTTGGGCAAAGAGGTATCCCCAACTCCTACTTGGGACATGTCTATGATTCTACATTCCAACTCCGCCAGAATTCCTTATTATTTTGCAAAACTTCTGTGCAATGACAACCATGTGTATTAGTGGGTTCGTATTTGACATGTTCCTGATGCTGATACCAGTCCCTGGCTTATGCATGTTAGAGACTCAGTAAAAACATATCTTTTAGAAGTCTCCTGGTGGCAGCAGGCCTTGCAAAAAAAAATTGCCGTTGTCTTTGATAGTTTGATTCCACAGGGACCAGTCATTTAGAAAACACCAAAACCACCAGTCTGAGGCCATAGCCCACACTTTTCCCAAGATATCCGTGTTTGGATAGCGCAATAGGGGTGGGCAATCTTATATGTAGGATACATATTCTTGAGACTCATTTGGATATGGGTTCCTCCAGGAAGCCTGCCCTGATTCCCAGTATGAGTTAGGTGCCCTCCATAGCACTCCCATTCAACCCTTTACTTGTCTCCATCATAGTACTTTCCATTCTGTGCTATGATTATCATTTAATCATTCATATTCTCCCCTGGACTATGAAAAGGTCTATTTTATTTGCTTTTTTAAAACCTAGAAGCTGATTTGAGACCTGGAACTTGAGAAGTTGGATGGCTTTCTATTGCTATGCAAAAACATAAACACATAACATTAAAGATCTCAACATGGATTATACACCCCCCACCTCTTACCCATGTCTGGTTCTCCAGCTTTATCTTTCTCTTTGCTCATTTCTCAAAGGTCAAGTATATTGGCTTCTTTCAGATACTTAAATATCCTATGTTCCCTCCTGCTAGAGGAAGTTTTCCTACTTTGGTCCTTATAATCTAAGCTCTCAGCTCATATTTCACTTTCTTAACAAAGCCTTCTCTGCTTCTCCCTTACTCCAATGCATGCAACACCCATCACCTCCTACCTCACTCCATTCCAGATTAGGTTCCTTTGTTATGAGAGTTCACAGAATCATGTTCTGTGTGTTCCAAACACTCACCTTGTAACTATGCTCATGGCTGTGCTTATGTGATGAATCTTCCCACCCATACCTCTTATTAAATTTTGATTCCCCAAAAAAAGGGAATTTCATAGTATATTCCAAATGATCAGCACGGTACCTGACATATAAACTGTGCAAAATTAATACTGTGGAATAAATAACATGTTTGCTGAATGGGTAAGTGAATTAATGAATTTGGATAAATTATGCCAGACCACTGAAGGCAGAGAGAAGACTGTTGGAGCTCAAAATACCTCAGGGTTTATTGCATTATTTTGTTAAATTTAGATAAGTGGTCTTTTGTTGAGCACCAATAACAAATTTGCTTAATGATTTCAGGTGCACCATGAAAACATTTATGAAATCAATTTTCCAGGATGAGAAAATAAAACTCAGGTTAATTTTTAAATTAATAACATGACTAAGGCAAAACCCAGTACAGTTGCGATGTACTTATAAATGTTTTTAAGTGGTATGTCAGTAGAATTGGTGATGTATTCATGATTTTCAAAGGCTTCCTACTGGCACATGCAGATAATATGAAAGAACGTTTAATAGGATATTCTTAAACTACTAAGATACTTAAAATAATGACAGTTTTAGAAGAAAGTCACAGAAATATTTGAGGAGCCAGTTCAAAGGACTTACAACTTGGTGTTACATTGGCAGAGCTAATGTTTTATAATTAAAACAGAATACAGTCATCCCTCATATCCATAAGAGATTAGTTCCAGGGCCCCTCCTGGATACCAAACTCAAAAATGCTCAAGTTGCTTATTTTAAATGGTGTAGTATTTGCATTTAACCTACTCACAACATCCTGGATACTTTAAATCATCTCTAGAATACTGCAATTTAACCTAATAGAATGTAAATGTTGTATATATGGTTGTTATACTGTATCGTTTAGGTAATAATAAAAGTCTGTATATATTTAATACAGACACAATCATTTTTATTAATTTTCCCAAATATTTTTGATGTGAGTTTGTTTGAATTCAAACAATTCAGAGCCACAGATACAGAGGGCCAACTGTACTTGTATTTCACACAACAAAGGCACATATTATCTGGGGGAAGCTCATAATTTGTCAGGAAGGACATAGACTTCAGTGTCCTCCAAACCCAGATTTGCATCCTGATTTCACTGCTCTCCAGCTGTGTAAAGTTGGGCAAGACAGCCATATTGGCTTCCTTTCTTTTCCTTGAAATTCACAAGTCCCTCCTGCTTCAAGGATTTTGCCTTTGGCTGGCTCTTTCTCATCTTTCAGGATTTCAGATCATATTTTTTTTCTCTGAGAAAAGGCTGTTTTCAGTCATGTTCCTTGGACAGCAGATTCTGACATGCTGGCATGTTTGCCGAAAGTTGATTGGGAAATGCCCCTGGGAATAATACTTGTGCAAGGGTAAGGGAAGTTGGATTGGGCAGAGAGGAGTTGAGCTTTGATGCACTCACAACAGAGGTCTCAGCCAGTCTCACAAGGAGCTTAGGGGTGGGATAGCCTTTCGAAATGGTCCTGTATTTGGCATCTAATGTCCTATCAATCAGGCATCAGATGCAAACTGCCCCTGGGAATGGGGAGTCATTGGAGTGAGAGGGCTCCCGTCTGCCAAGGACAATTCCCAGAGCGATTCAGCTGTGAGCCATGGAAGCCAACAACACTCCAGCAGCTGGGGACCTTGGTCCTGAAGGGGATTAGGGTGATGCATCACAGCATCTGCTGGAGGCCGAGTAGGATAGACATCTTCGTACACTGCATTCTATTACATCCCTCTGTTTGTTTGATTTATATTTTATCATACCATATATTTTAAAATTAATTGATCCATTTGTTTATTGCCTGCCTTCTGTGCCCAAGAAGTAGAGTTATCTCTTGAGGGCAAAGAACCTACCAGAGAATATTGTCTAGTTAGTACTTAGTAAGTACTGATTGAATAAATGAATGGTGAATGAATGAATCAGGTCTCTTTGATGAACTCTACATCACTTGCCATCACAATTAGGATGTCCAAAGCTTACTGTACAGAGTAAGGGGTCATTTTATAAAGTAGCTAAATCTGTAATATGTGGAAGGAATAAAGGAACACTAGACTCTAATTCTCATTCTGAAAGTAGAAATAGAATATTATCTCAAATTGTAATATCAGATCTGTTATAATTTCCCAGTAGGTTCTCCAAAGGAAAAAAAGTTAAATGTTTTATTTTAATTAGTAAGGTAATGGATATGTTATTGTGGAAAATGTGGGCAATATAAAAACTATAAAAAAGATAAAATTTATCCATTACCAAAACACAGAGAATGATGACCACTGTTAGTATATTCTGGTATGTTCATTCTCAACTTTTTTCCATTTCTTTTTTTGACATAATTGAATCACACTGCTTCTATAGTTTTGTTTTGTTTCTTTCCTTCAGCATCATATAAAGTTTTTTTGGTCATCAAAATCCTTTAGGAATATCATTTTTAAAGGACTAATTTTTAGTCCTTTAAAATTAAATTCAGTTGCAACATTATTATTTAAGCATATTACCATGATTGGATAATTACATTGTTTCCATTTTTTTGTGATTACAAACAATTTCCAGTAAATCTCCCTTATAAGCAGATTTGTTAATGATTATTCTTTTAAATGCTCAGATGATCTAATTTGTTAATCATATGCCTCATTTGTCAGTTAAATCAAATCACTCCCCTTCATTAAAGTCTTTTATCAGAAATAATGGCGTAGAAACAATCACGAAGCTAAAAGTGAGACACTCTGGGTTAGAATCCAGGTTGCCAGCGTACTGGTGACGTAGCCTTGACAACGTGGTGTACTTTTATACCTGGGGCCTCAGTTTCTTTGCTTGTAAAATGGAATGATTGAGCTAGATAATCTTTGAAA
This sequence comes from Saimiri boliviensis, assembly GCF_048565385.1. NCBI lineage: Eukaryota > Metazoa > Chordata > Mammalia > Primates > Cebidae > Saimiri > Saimiri boliviensis. Next base: position 161,409,203 of record NC_133450.1, read on the forward strand.
ACCTTTTTTGCTGTAGTATCCTATACTATTATGACTGTTTCTTATTTTCTCCCAGAAACAGCTTCATGGGCTCAATTTCAGGCCTCTTTGACATTCTGAGTTAACTACAAATCTTCTCTGATTTCCTGTATTTCTGATTTAATTTCCTACCCTTTATCCAATTTTGGCTGGTCCTTAATCTTCTTATCTAGGTCTTACTATAGTTCCTTCTTTCACTGCCATCCATTAAGCTGAGATGAACCCTCTCTTCTTGATCTTTTACCCACTCAGTACCTAATTCTTCTTTAATCCTGTCTCAACATTTTATGTTTTTTTTGTTTTTCCTGCAAAACCTTTGATGTTCAGTGCTCACAAAGATTGTTGAAACTTCTGCTTTCTCTTTTTCTGCAAAAATAATTGCAAACAAAAAGTTGGATAAAAGAATGAAAGCAAGTAAAGTTAAACCAAGTAACATGATATAGCACACATCTGGTGTTTTTAATACATTTTGTCTGTAACAGACTGTATGTGGTATGGGGATTGGGAATGAGGGTGTGGGAAGGGGCAGGATACGCTGAGGACTGTCTGAAAGGCCAAAGAGTATTTCAGTCAGTGAGTAAGGTTAATAGAGGCCCATGTGTCACATTACTCTTAATCTCCTAGTAAAAATGATGATAGTAGTCAGTAATTGCTAACATTTTAAATTGCTTTTTATGTGGCACGTGTTATACTAAGTACATGAATGTACAACGTCTTCCTAGATCCTCAGAAACCCCTGTGAGGTAGAAATTATTACTACCCCCAATTGGTAGATGGGGAGACTGGTGTTAAAATCATTTTACTATATTATAACAAATTTACAGTAAATATATAAAATCCCAGGAGGGTAGTTAGTATAATGGCAGATTTGGGTTATACTGTGTATCAGAATGTTTTATGTTTCAAGTTGTCTCAACTAGGATTTATGCAAAATCAAAGCCTGAAGCAAGGGTTTCGCAAGGTGATTCCAGGAATCGGGAGTGAGGAACGTGAGAGCGAGAAAGCGGGAGAGCAAAATCAGCGTCATGGAGACCACCACTGCAGGCACCTCTGGAGAGCAGTCTGTCTCTGTCTCTCAAGATCAAATCCCCTGGAAGTGCAAAGACTGACATTCTTTCTTTAGTTATATACTATCTTTTCTGAAACTGGGTTTTCAGAAAATAAAAATTTGAAGATGCTGATAGGCAAGATGAGGGCTTACTTTATTTTATTATGCTCTACTGTACTTGCTTCAGAGATGTTGCATTTTTCACACATTGAAGGCTTGTGGCAACTCTATGCCTAAAAAATCTATAGGAGCCATGTTTTTCAACAGCGTGTGCTAACTTCATGTCTCTTGCTCACATTTTAGCCATTCGTATGATATTTCAAACTTTTTTATTGTTATTATAACAGTTCTCCTGATCTGTGATCAGTGATCTTTATGGTTACTACTGTAATTATTTCAAGGAGGCATGAACTGTGTCCATACAAGATGTTGAATGTAATCAGTCAAGGTTGTGTGCATTTTGACGGTTCCACTGACCTGCCATTACCCTGTGTCTCTCTGTTTCCTCAGACCTCCCTATCCCCTGAAACACAACAGTATTGAAGTTAGGCCAGTTAGCAGGCGCGGTGACTCACACCTGTATACCAGCACTTTGGGAGGCCTGGGTGAGCACATCATGAGGTTAGGAGTTCAAGACCAGCCTGGCCAACATGGTGCAACCTCGTCTCTACTAAAAATGTAAAAATTAGCCAGATATGGTGGCACCTCCTTGTAATCCCAGCTACTTGGAAGGCTGAGGCAAGAGAATCACTTGAACCCAGGAGGTAGAGTTTGCAATGAGCTGAGATTGCACCACTGCACTCCAGCCTGGGCAACAGAGTGAGACTCTCTCAAAAAAAAAAAAAAAAAATAATAATAATAATAATAATCATAATCATCATCATCATCATCTACAATGGCCTCAAAGTGTTAAATGAAAAAGTAAGAGCTTTACATTCTATCATTTTAAATCAAGAGCTAGAAATGATTAATAAGGAAGGCATGTTAAAAGCCGAGATAGGCTTTTATCCCAGAATTAGCCAAATTTTGAATAAAAAGGAAAAGTTATCTAAGGAAATTAATAATGCAACTCCAGTATAAACACATGTACAGTAAGAAAGCAAAACAGCATTACTGCTGATATGGAGAAAGTCTAAGTGGTCTAGACAGATGATTAAACCAGCTGCAACATTCTCTTAAACCAAAGCCTAATCCAGAGCAAGGCCCTAAGTTTCATCAATTCTATGAAGGCTAAGAGAGGTTAGCTGCAGAATAAAGTTTGAAGCTAGCAAAGGTGAGTTCTTAAGATTTAAAGAATGAAACCATCTCCTGACATAAAAGTACAAGGTGAAGCAGCAGGCACTGATGTAGAAGCTATAAGTTATCCAGAAGGTCTAGCCAGGTCATTAATGATGGTGGCTACACTAAACAACACATTTTCATTACAAACAAAACAGCCTTCTGGAAGATGCCATCTAGGACTTTCATAACTAGAAAAGAGAAGTTAGTACCCAGCTTCAAAATGTCAAAGGACAGGCTAACTCTTGTTAAGGGCTGATGCAGCTGGTGACTTTATATTTGTGAAAGGAAAATAAAATCTTGAGACCCCAATTCACCATGCCAGAAGGCAAAATTAAGCTGAAAGCTGAGCCATGCAAGTAACTGCCTTTCCTTTCGTTCCTAAGCAGGTAAAAGGCCAGATATTGCCACAGGTAGCTAATTTGTGTTCACTTACATAATTTACTATCCTCTCTTCCGGAATCCTTACAAGATGTGGATTTAGTGATGCAACTATAGTGTCCCTCTTTCCCCTCTAGCCTGGTTTCCCCCTTTAAAGACTCAGCCCTCAAAATCATCTTTGGAAAAGGCATGGACCATGGACTGTTCCTGTGGTTCTGTGTTCCTTTTTTGCTGGGCATGTCTTTATGATAGAAACATAAACTTCTAAATGGATTAAGACCTGTCTCAGATACTTTTCAGTTTGTATGTTGAAGCTAATGTTCATTTACCATTCTGAAAATTCTAGGGTCCTTAAGAATTATGCCAAAATATGGTCTGAATTTTGGCAGCTCATCACCTGCCTGCATTCTTTGTGTCTCTTCTATAAGAAAAGAAACTTTTCCAGGCTGAGAATCTGAGCTTCTACTAGTCCTAGTTCTCAGAATTCTTAGATCACTCTGGGTCTCATCTCCTTCTTTCTAACTCTTATCCAGTCACTGCCTGTGCTTTTTAAATGTGAACAATAATGCCTGGATGACAGCAAATCTGTTTACAGCATGGTTTACTAAATATTTTAAGACTACTGTTGAGACCTACTGCTCAGGATGAAGGATTCCTTTCAAAATATTCTTGCTCATGAACAGTATATCTGGTCACCCAGTAATTCTGGTGGAGATGGACAAGAAAGTTTATGTGACTTATTTTTTAATGTCTACTAACACAATATCCATTTTGTAGCCCATAGATCAAAGAGTAATTTCAACTTTCAAGTTTTATAATTATAAAAATGCATTGCATAAGGCTATAGCTGTCATAGATAGTGGTTCCTCTGGTGGACCTGGGCAAATTAAATTGAAAACCTTCTGGAAAGGATTCACCATTCTGGATGCCAGGGAGAATGCTTTTGATTCATGGGAGGAGGAGGTCAAAATATCAACATTAACAGGAGTTTAAACGAAGCTGATTCTGACCGTTATGAATGACTTGAGGGGTATAAAGCTTTAGTGGAGGAAGACACTGCAGATGTGGTGGAAATAGCAAGAGAAGTAGAATTAGAAGTGGAACCTGAGGATATGACTGAACTGCTGCAATCTTATGATGAAACTTGAACAGAGAGCCTGGTGCAGTGGTTCATGTCTATAATCCCAGCACTTTGGGAGGCTGAGGTGGGTGGATCACAAGGTCAGGAGTTTGAGACCAGCTTGGCCAACATGGTGAAAACCCATCTCTACTAAAAATATAAAAATTAGCCGAGAGTGGTGACGTGTGCCTGTAATCCCAGCTATTGGGGAGACTGAGGCAGGAGAATCGCTTGAACCCTGGGTGGTGGAGGTTGCAGTGTGTTGAGATTACACCACTACACACTAGCCTGGATGACAGAACAAGACTGTCTCAAAAAAAAAAAAAAAGGGAAAAGAAAAAAAAAAGAAAAGAAAAACTTGAACAAAGAAGGAATTGCTTCCTGGATCAGGAAATAAAGTGGTTTCTCAATGTGAATTCTATGCCTGATGAAGATGCTGTGAATATTGTTGAAATTATCACAAAGAATGTAGCTTATTACATAAACGTAATTCATAAAACAGTGACAGGATTTAAGAGGATTGAGTCTAATTGTGAAAGAAGTTCTACTGTGGGTAAAATGGTATCAAACAGTATGACATGCTACAGAAAAATTTTTCATGAAAGGAGTCAGTCAATGTTGCAAACTTCACTGTTGCCTTTTATTAAGAAATTGCCACAGCCACCTCAGTCTTCAGAAACTACCACCCTGAACAGCCAGCAGCTGTCAACATTGAAGCAAGACCCTTCATCAACAAAAAGATTACAAGTCACTGAAGGCTTGGTTGATCATTAACATTTTCTAGTAATAAGAGTTTTTTTTTTAATTAACAGATACACATTTTTTGGACAATGCATACCTAATAGACTATAGTATTATGTAAATATAACTTTAATACACACTAGGAGACCAAAACCTACATGTGTCTCACTTTACAGGGCTTTTTGCTTTATCGTGGTGGACTGGAAATTCACTTGCCATGCCTCTGAGGTATGCCTGTATAACCAACAGAAAGAGTGGCCAGATCAAATAAGTTTGAGAAACACTATAAATAAATTGTAGAGATGAAAAGTATACGTTACTCTCAAAGGTCCTAAAAATTCTATAGAAGGATATTCAGCTATTTTCAAATCACCTCTTAAGTTTTATTTAGACAAACAGGCTAGTATCTCTCAGGAATCCAGCTTGGAAAACACTTCAAGAAGCTATTAGTAACCACCATTGCGAGAACAAGAAATACTGCATCAGTTAGGAGCCAACAGGATGCGTCAAAAGAAAGTTTAACGTGGTTAGATGGGAAGAACTAAGCTGATAGGCCTTAAATCGATGCCGCAGTGAAGATCTGGCATGGCAGGACAGAGCAGGGAAGTAGGTGAGTGCTGGACGGTTTCCCTCTATAAGGCCCTGCCTAGTTCCCTGCTATATCCCCAGGGCCTACATTGTAACAGGCCCAGAATGGATGATCCAGCAATGAATGACTGAGGCAAGTTGCATTCCATCTCTGTGCCCAGAGACCCCAGAAGAGGACACTGGATTGAGCAATTGTCTCTGCTTCTGTCTGGGGAAGCTCCTTGCTAGTCTCCCATACCACACATACATAGCTTCAGCCTGGTGGTGTATTCCTGGGAGGGTGGTAAGGAGCTCAGAACTCCAGGACTGGATGAGACTTAGAAAGGAGGGAAACGAGACCCACAGTGATCTAAGAACTCTGAGAACTAGGGGCTGATGGGAACTCAAATCCTCAGCTTGAAAAGTCTCTTTTTTTGTAGAAGAGGCACAAAGAATTTAGGCAGGTGATGAGCTGACAAAATTCACAGACTGTATTCTCTGCTTCTAATATTAATTGGAGTCTGGGTGTGGTACTTGATTTTTAAAAATACCTTTAAAATCCATTGCAATGCCAGAGTCTTCAGATAATGAAAAGGGATGGGATAATCAGAGGACTGGACAGGAAGCTCCACAAGGAGCTTCCGCAGGAAGTACGAAAGGTACAAAGTGCTGAGTTTGCCCACGTAGGAAGGAGGAAGGGAATGGACAGCGATGTGTTGTTTCCTTTCCCTTCACTATCCCATCTGTTCACCACAATGATAGGAAATGATCATCACTCACACTTCACAGACGGAGAAATCTGGGTCCTGAGAAACTAAGTAACTACAGTAGGATGCCACACACAGGCCCTGGCTAGGTATTAGAACCTAATGCCGTCTGAATTAAGCATCTGTCTTCTGCTTTGGATATCCATTGTCTATGGGAACTGAGGCCTGGCTTCATTTTCTGTTGGGGAAAGGTCACTTCCCCCTCTCCTTCATGTTATCAGACACATGGTATCTGATCAGACACAAGAACTATGAAATTTGTTGAAGGTTTGGCCTGCTGGGCAGCTGTTTGGGGACCACTGGAGCTAAAAAGTATTTGTAGCAAACAGTGAATCCATGGGACAGCTTTTTAAATAGTTTGTGGAGCTTTTTCTAAGTCTGGATGGTGTACACTGATCCACGGCCATTATGGCTCTGTGCTGGTTGGCCCCATCTGCGGGTGATCATTTGTTAAATATTGCTCTGACAAATCAGCACTTTTCAAAAACTCAGAAAGAAAGAAAGAAAGTCTTGAATAAATAAGGGTAAAATATGTCATTTTTAAAAAACTAGCTTCCATATTAAAATTTACCTGATTTATTTTCATTCCTGGGTGAAGAGAGGCATGAATGTTTCACAGCTGCTACTCAAATGTTCCAGAAATACCACTTAGGGCCAGAATTTCAGCATCTCCCTGGTGAAAATTTGAACTTAGTTAGTTGATCAAAAATCCAAAATAAATTTGTTGTTCACTTTTTTCTCAGAGACGCTGGTTTTTAAAGGAAGAGAGACGTGATTTCAAATTCCAGATCTGCTTTTGACTAGTTGTGTGACTTTGGGTAAGTTAATTAAGTTTTCTGCTTTGTCAAAGCAAGATGGGGATATATGGTAATGATCAGATTTGCACGACAGCATATTCTTCTGAAGATTGAAATACGTAACTATTTTTAGCAAATTTCTTATCACCGACAGGTATTCAAATGTTGGCTTTTATTCTGTTTCCTCCAATCTCAGCTCACTTACCCTGGAAGAGAATCTAGGAAATCGATAACAGACTAAAAAAAGTTACATGTTGTTAAATAACAGTCAACAGCTCTAGAGTTTTACTGTGCGAGAGTTTTGGCAAAACAGTTAGCATGTAACTCCTAGATTTGGAATCAACAACTAGAGTGAAGTAAAAATCCAGCTCAGACACTCAGATCCTGTTTGTTTCTGGGAGAGAATTGTGTCTTTTTATATACCAACGACTGTGCTAGTCTCTCCAGAAAATGATTGGTTGAATTTGGTGGCCAGGGAGTAAGAATTGAATAGATCCAGGAAAACAGCTGTGTCTGCATGGTGGCAGCACACTTCCAGCTCTTGCTGATTCATTTCTCTGGCAGTTTTTGCTTAAGAGAACCATTGATAATGCATGGCTGCAGGACTCTATAGAAGGCAAATCACCCAAATGGTGAGCGTTACAAGCATTGCACATTTCCTTTTCCAATTCTGGGAAACTGCATGAGGAGCTACCTATAATTTTTCTAGCAGGAGCATGAAAGCAAGAGAAATGTAGCTACTCAAACAAACATGGCAAAGTGGGAATGACTGATGTGTGTTTTGGGGACATCTTCACCATCCTTCCAATAAGAATTAGTTATTCATTTAGTCTGCAAACACTGGCTGAGCATCTCCTATGTGTCAGGCACAAGGCTAAGTATTGGGTATTCAGAGGGCAGCTAGATTCCTGTGATCTGTGCTTTCACGGAGCTTGCAGCCTAATGAATCTAATAAACATATCACTAAATAAATGAATATGTATTTTTAGTTTAACAAAAATGCTGTGGTAGAAAACAGTGAGAATGTGCTTAGAGGTTCAAGCAAAGTTCTGCCTTTAGAGTTCACATTTGAGCTGAGTCTATAAGATGAGGAGTCAGCTTTATAAAAAAGCTAAGACAAGGACACTCTGTCAAAAGCATGTGCAAAGTTGCTGGAAGGGAAAAAGTTTGGCTTGCCCCGGAAACTAAAAGGAAGCCTTTGAGGCTAAAGCAAAGCAAACAAGGGAAAGTGGCATGAAAGGGAAGTTGGGGAAGAAAATCAGGGGTAGGTAGGCCTGTACAGAATGTAGCTTTTATTCTGAAGTCCATATGAAACCACCTAAAGGTTTGACTCAGGGGAAAGGCTTAATCAGATTTGCAACTTAGAATGATCACTCTAGTTGCTTAGTAGAAAGACCTGTGAAGGGAGGATGAAAGCAGGTCCATAACTAATGAGTAGATATTCTAATATTCCAGGCACAGAATCAAGGTTGGGTGGGAGAGGGTGGGAGGGACGTAGAAACATGATGCCAGCAGTGACATTGCCGGTGAAACAACAGTGGGGGATACACAGTAGAGCTGGAATTGACTCGTGGGATGTGAGGGTGACTAAGAGAGTTTAAATGGACTGGATGTATGGCAGTGCCACTTACTGAAACGGGAAATACTAGGGGGGAAGCAGAGGACAATCGGAGTTTTCTCTGGGCTCTTTGAGAAGCTTTACTTACCTTTGTTATAGAATGAACCACACTACACTTTGCTTTGTAGTCTACCTGACTGCCTTCCTTGCCAGCTGTTGAGCCTCTCTGGGAAAGAAGCTCAGGGGTTGAGAGCAGGGGCTTTTAAGTCAAAGAAAACAGCTGAAATCTCTACTCTGTCCAGTACTGTATGGCCTTGAACAGTTGATTAACCTTATAGAGCCTAGGTTTCTCATGTTGTAAATAGATTCCAACAACACCTATCTTAAGGGTTGCTGAATTAAATGTATGTTATAGAACATGTCCAGTGCCAGGATGTGATCAGTGAATGTTAGCTGTTTCTATCAGTAGAATCTTCCATAGTCTTAGTCCATAATAGACACTGGGTAAGAGTGTGTAGAATAAAAGAATGAAGGAATTGAAACTCACTTAGGTGGTCACTGAACAAATGCGTAAATCACTCTCAGATTCTAGTCTTAAGCCTACTGTTAACCAACTAATTACTGTTGGTTTTAACCTCCCCAGATTAAGCATAAGCTGGGTTTACTCATCTGTAAAATAAGGCAGAGGTGTGTGAGAGAAAGGTGTGTTAGACTTAGTGTTTCGTGAGAAGCTTCTAAATGTGAACTTCTAATAGTCATAGGTTTTTTTTAATACACTTAATCCACAATTAAAGGGTAATTATATTAAAGAGTCATTATAATTCATTAAATTATCTGGTTTTCATTTGATGCTTATAACACTGGACTGGTGGCTTGCTAACACAATTCTTAGTTTATAAGTGAGAAAATTGAAGTTAAATGGCATGTCTGTGGTCCGTATTTGAATTCAAGTCTTATACACAAATTATGATCCTTTTTCTACCACTCCCCGTGGCTTCTTGGACTAGGTAGTAATCTTCACTTGCAAACAAAAAGAATTTATTTCTAACAGCCATATTGAAACCAACCACTTATAAATGTTGAGTCATTCTCAGCTTAACATCTATTTTAGAAAAGAATACAAATGAAGTTTCAGAGCTATAAGAACTCCAACAGACAAGCAACACTTCTAGCGTGCACTCACTTAGTTCTTTGTATTTCTATTATGCTGTTTAATGGGCACATAATGTAAGCCTACATGCTATTTTAAATTTTTAATAGCCATGTTAAATAGTTAAAAGGAAACAGATAAAATTAATTTTAATATTGTATTTTATTTAACCCCATATACCCAAAATATAATTTCAATATGTGACCAATGTAAATATTATTTAGATATTTTACAGTCTTTCTCATTCTAAGTCTTCCAAATCCACTGTGTATTTTACATTTATAGCACATTCCAATTCAGCCTAGCTACATGTGGCCATTGGCCACTGCATTGAACAGCCCAGAATATACAAGTAGTACAATCACACAGTGTTGCATTTCCCTGAGGCTTAATGCTCAGATAATAGAATGGTGTCGTAGTGTTACAGAATGGTTGGCTTGTACGGTGCATCAGTTAATATGGCTGTATTTCTTTAAAAGATCAATCCAGTTAGTCAAACTTAGTGTTTTAACTAAGGTAGAATGTATTACATAATAAACACCTTCATTTAGAAAATATCTAAAACATTAGGAACACAGCACTATGTATAATAACTCTCAGCATATGTATCTCCCTGCAAAAAGATCCAGAGACATACTCGTGTATGTGTGTGTGTTTGTGTGTGTGTGTGTGTGTGTGTATTATATATATACATATATATATATATATATATATATATATATATATATATATATAAGTATGTATCTGTATATACATCTGAAAGAATTTCCAAGAAACTGGTCTTAGTGGCTAACTTCGGAAAAGAAGACAGGTCTAGAGAATTGAAGTAGAGAATTATTTTTTCATTAAATGTGCTTTTGTACTGTTTCAAATTTTTACTAGAGTTTTCAACAGAAAAGAGTTATAAAAAAGTTACTTTTTCAACATAATTACGATATAATACAACTCAACTGCATATTTGGCAAACATAACTATCAAAAAATATAAACATGCATCGGAGAGGAAAATTCCATCAGTGTTTCACTTTTTATTTTTCTCGGTAGGGCTCTTTCATCAGACAGAAAGTTAGAAATTGCAGTGGCATGTTATCCAAGGTTATAATCAATGTATAAACCCAAGAAGGGTTCAACCATATCACTGTGGCATAGGAGACAAACACAGTCTGTCAAAAAGTTCCTGTGGATTTGATGGGATTTGCAGCCCTACATCACCCATGGGCTCAGGCTGTCAAGCAACCAGAGAAAATCAATACAGATGCCTTACTTGTACTCAGAATGGCCGAGCATGTTTGATGTGTTCCTGGTCACCTGGCCCAAATCATATTCTGGCAGATTGTGATCATGTCACTGCACTGGCTCTAGATTGATCAAATCCTTTCTTTTTTGGGAATGAAGTGCTTAGATGTAGTGCTTGTTTCCCAAAGTGAATCTAGTAAACACTAATTCCAGGAGATACTCTTCTAAAGAATTAACAGAAGTTTTTGCTCTCCTTACCTGTTACTGTCTTGGAAAATGAAAATCAACAACATCATATTCATGGCACAGAGAAGTACTTACAAAATAAATCCCCTTTACGGTCTTTAGTACAGCATTTGCCAAGCCAATGGATGGGATCAAGCAACTTTTAGTTTCTTTGAGACACTCTTAATTGCCACACCAGAGCACACTTTGGGACACTCCGATGACTTTAAATGTACCTTGCTCTACCACTTACCATTTACGTGGTCTTGGCCCAGTGACTTAATTTTCTTAAGCCTCCTTTTAAAAATGTGGATAATATATCTGTCTCAGAAATGAGGACTAAATTAGTTTAATGAAAGTCTATGAAGAGCCTCCATGATGGCCAGCACATGAAAGGCACAGAAGAGTAGCTTGGTTATCATTAATTCTATTCCTTTATACTCTCCTGCCCTTTTGTGTTCTTCTTTATCATTAGGCAAACTTTCAGAGAAAGGATGTGATCTCTAGAAAGGAGTAATGCTACTTAGAAATATAAGTATTAGAAAATGGGAAGACCTTTTTTCTTTATTATGGCACGCATTTCCATTAAGGCTGATGTTAAGGGTTGTGTATAAAGCAGAAAATGAAATAGAACTGAAAAATATGGACTATTCATGTACGTGTTGCTTTAATTAGGTTTGAACACAAATAAATGCTTTGTCCTGTGGAAATTCCTTGAAGTAGGAACTTCTCAACTATAATTAGAAATTTTAGGACAAAATATAAAAATATAAACCCTACAGTTTCCTTAATTAAAACTCATTCTCGCAAATAGAAAGTCCACTTCTTGGTGACATGAATAGCCTAGATTCTTAACAGTGTTTCCAAGCTAAATTGCTAAAAACTCTCTTACTGTTTGGCACATGTTCCTTTTTTGAGGTCAAGTAATAATATGACTTTTCTCTACTTAAGCAAAAGTTTAAGAATCCCATGCAAGTGTGTTTATTAAAAAAAACAACAGCAACAACAACAACTTGGTATCAGTCAGGGTCTCTGTTTTTTAAGATCAAAATAAGATCATTTCAAAGCCCATTTTGCATCCTGTGGAAGACCCAGTGCCGAAAGCTTTTGGGAATTCTCAGCAGGCTTGGCCTTGCAGGGCCACCGGTAGCCCCAAGGCCTGCTTCAGTTATCCTAAATGTGCAATCCTTAGGGCTCACTGTATCAATGCAGCTGTAGAACTCAGTTCCTTTCTTGATGTTCAAAAAACAAGCAACAAATTAAAGCAAAACAAACAGAAAGCATTCATTAGGAGGACTTTGTGATTAGAAAAAACTTTTGGGAAAAGGAGGGGATTTACATTTCAGAAACAAGCAATATAAAAATTAAACAGTAGGCACAGCTTTTAAAGTTACACATTTCGTTCCTCAAAATAGAGATTGAGAATAAACTGACTTCTTTACACTTTACATTCTCTCTCAAAAACACAGAAGAAACAAACTTCCAGTGCCCTCAAAATAACCTCATCAATATTAGGTTCCTTATTGTTCAGAATCATCAATAAATTCCCATTGCCATCTTCCCTAAAACACCTACTTAAGAGAATCTATGTGTGAAGCAGCTCCAAGTGGAAACTAACCCCTGTAATGGCAGCATCTGTCCTTTAGATTTTCATTTTCATCTTAAAGTTCACTTTTGAATCCATTGTTCATGACATATAAGTACAGAAGCTCTCTCTGTACCAAGGGACAGAGGATAACTGCTTATTTGTTTAACATGTGCCCCAGGGACCACATTAAAATTCCCTCACATTGAATTTTATGTGAGTCTCATAACCTGCATTTTAGGTTAGACAATCTCAAATTTGTTCTTCCGACTTAGTGAGTCATATTTTCAGAAGATGTAGCTACAGTTAATTTTATGTATATGTGTGTGTTTATATATGTATAGTATACATAGGAATAATCAATAGACATGTAATAAACCCTATCACTTTAAAAATGTTTTTTCAATTTTGTTGCATCATTTTTATATTCATCTTTTTGTTTGTGCAGACACCTATCTGGCATCATAAGGGAATGAGGCATTTTACATTTCATTATAAAATAATTAATGTTCTTTCATAAGAAGTAACAAAAGTCACATAATATAAATCTATTAAATGATATAAATATAATCAAAATTATTTTTAAAACATGAGTCTTTCACAAAATGTAATTGTCACATTTCATTAGGTTGGGTTGGAAGTAATGTGAAGATGGGATGGGAGATATACCATTGGAGAAATTCAGGATTACTCAAAATTGCAGTCAGGGGAAATCAGTTTGGTGAGTCTTGACCAGTAATGAAATAGACTAGACTAGACTCGAATAGAAAAATTGGAGCACATCACATATAATAGGAGTAAGTATTCTTTTGTTAGGCTTTTATTTCTCTATGTGTATATGTGTGTGTGTCCTTAGATGAAATGTAAAATATGTACATATTCTTAAACTACTTTATTAAAGTTTTATTGACATACAAAAAGCTGTACATATTTTCTGTACACAACTTCATGAGTTTAGGAAATGCAAATGCAAACCCAAATGGCAATGGGATACCACCTCACACCTGTTAGAATGACTGCTATCAAAGGACGGGAGATAAGTGTTGGTAAGAATGTGGAGAAAAGGAAACCTTTGTACATTGTTAGTGAGAATATAAATTGGTGCAGCCACTGCAAAGAACAGAAAATTCCTCAGAAAAATAAAAATAGAACTACCATATGATCCAGCAATTCCATTTATAGGTATATATCCAAAGGAATTGGAATCAGGATCTTAAGAGATAGCGGCACTCCCATATTCATTGTTGTTCAATAGCCAAAACATGGAAGCAACCTAAATGCACACTGACGAATGAATGAATAAAAAACGTACCATGTACATAAAAAGAAATATTTAATTTTTGACAAATAAGAAAATCCCGCCATTTGTGGTAACATAGATAAATCTGAAGGACATTATGCTAAGTGGAATAAGCCAGATACAGAAGGAAAAAAAAAATACTGCCTGATACCCTTAAATGAGGAGTCTAAAATAGTTAAACTCATAGAAGTAGAGAGTAGAGTAGTGGTTACCAGGGGCTGGGGGAGAGGGAAAGGTAAAAAATTTCAATTATACAAACTGAATAATTTAGAGAGTACACAGCATAGTGCCTATAGTTACCAATGTTGTACTGCATAGATAAAATATAATTCTTACTGTGGGTCACAGTCAAAAGCATTTGAAAGTCACCAGCTGATATGGTTTGGGTCTGTGTCCCTGCAAATCTCATGTTCAATTGTAATCCCCAATGTTGGCGATAAGGCCTGATGGGAGGTGATTGGATCATGAGGGTGGATCCTTCATGAATGGTTTAGCACCATCCCTTTGGTGCTGTTCTCATGATCATGAGTCAGTTTTCATGAGATCTGGTTGTTTAAAAGTGTATAGCCCCTCCTCCCCCTCTTCTGCCTGCTGCAGCCATGTGAGACGTGCCTGTTTCCCCTTCACCTTCCACCATGATTGTAAGTTTCCTAAGGCTTCCCCAGAAGCTGTGGCTGCCATGCTTCCTGTGCAGCCTGCAGAAACATGAGCCAATCAAACCTCTTTTCTTTGTAAATTACCTAGTCTCAGGTATTTCTGTATAGTAATGTGAGAGTGGACTAATACGCTGGCATAGAGGCCAAGCTGCACGGGGGCAGCAGATGAGTGGGATCACCTCATTACAAAGTCAGTCTTCAACCTTGCAGGTAAGAAATGGAATTTTCCTTGAACAGTGATCCCCAATTTACATACTGATAGCTTCGTGAATGAGAATCTAGGACAGGCTCAAGTTGAGGGCAGCATCAATCAGACCTGATATCTCTGTTGGACCAGCTGTAAGAGGGCTTTGGAATTAAATTACTTTGGTTTAAATTCTGGCTCTACCATTCACTAATTGTGTGACTTTGGATAAAACACCTAGCCTCTGCAACCCTTGGATTCATGAGAAGTTGAGGTAAAAGTAATCCTAATTTCCAAAGGTTCTGTGAGGAATATACAAGATCATTATTTATTAAGTCATTAAAATAAGTTCTCTGCATAGTAACCTATGTTAAATATGATGATAATCATTTTACTCTCCATAGCCATACTTATAAGTGAATGCTGACCCTTATTCTGTGTCTTACTTATAATAGGGAAATTATAAATTTTATATATTTATGATGTAGATGTGTGTATGTATATGTACGTATAAATATGTTGCGTCATCATTCATTGAAGGTCCTGTATTTGCAGAGGTGATTCTTCCTCTGGAATGGACATAGGCTATAAATTTGGGGCCAGTGGGGAGGTAGGTGGCTGAATTACATTAATCAATCTCGTAAGAGGCAGAATTGTAAACTTATATTACTTTAGTATTTAGATTAGATATTACCTTTTAGTAATCAGAATCTTTGTATCTCCGACATAGGACACTTCATTTCCATTATTAAGATATCCGAAATGTCTCAACCTTAGTTGAGAAATTGTTTGAGATATATATATATATATATATCTCCACAACAATGAAGTGCTATGGTTTGAATGTGTTCCTTCCAAATTTCATTTTGTAACTTAATTATCAGTACCCGTCTATCAATCCCATCACAAGCTGACTCCTGAATTAATTGCTGCAGTTGGTGAGATGAGTGTGCTAACTAGTCAGCTTGACTGATGTGCCTACCCAAGGTGACAATAATGGTGGTAGTGGTTAATAGTGGTGGATAGGGCAGGAGTCAAAAGGTACTATGATTTCTATTCCCACCAGCTCTCTAAAGAAACTAGTAGAATGGGAAAGTGTGTAGGGAAAAAAAAAAAGAAATCTACCATAGTCTACTATGAATAAGTAGAAGGTATAGTGGAAGCAATTGCAAGAGAAATTTTTAAAAAATGCTTAGAGTAACTATGTTTCTGAATTATATATGCACAATATTTTTATATTAGATTTTATAAAGAATACAAGTGTACACATTTTATGTCTAGAAGATGAAAGTGTATGTCACCTGTAAAGAAAATCTTTTCCTGTCATTGAATGCTGAACAACATGAAATGTTAGTTGTTTTATTAATATAACCCAGGATATTAAAATATAAAAGCTGGAAGTCTAAGCAGCTGCATAAGAACTTCATGAAGATTGTATAGACCCTTGAACTAGGTTCAGAGGAATTGGTTGAGGAACGATTTGTTGCTGAAGGATGGTAGAGAAGCAAATAAGAGCCTTCGACCTCAAGTCTCTCAGCTTTGCTTTTCTCTTTCATACCTACAGGGGTCCTGCCTGAGTTTTCCTGTAAATGGAAAGTTCTGTTGCCAAAAAACAAAACAAAACAAAAAAAACTGTTTTGAGAGCCCAGTATCAGGTAAAAAGGTATTATAAATTTTAGGGTCTGTATATATTTACACATTCATTCAGTCATTCAACAAACTTGTTTTAGTGTCTACTATATACAATGGTGGGCAAAATAAATTAATCAATTAATTAATCTGCCATAAGAGATTAGGAGCTAAGAATTTAAGATGTATCTGTCACTATCTTAGCATTTTTTAAGTTCATACTGGAAACTGCGCAAAGTCGACTAATATTTGACAGCTATTTAGCAAGCTCCTGCTACGTGTAAGGTAGTAGGTAAAGCAACACAGGTAGGGGCTGGAAATGCAAAGATGAATAGTAACTCTGCTCTCAGAAAATCACAAATCAATAATTTGCTTCTCAGTCTCAGCAGTGGTAGACTTTTGACCTCCTCTTATGCTTCCACTTACAGTGAGGGAGGAAATATCAAGTGGGAGTCATCTTCCATATTTCTTATTATCCCCACTTCCCCAACAACAGCAACAAATTCCTTCTGCACAGTTTTATTTTTCTTCCATGAAGAAAAATAATAGCAATATAAGAGTTCTTGGGTGGCTAAGTCACAACTCATGGACTATTTGTAGACCCAAGAGGACTATTCACTATCAACCTCATTCCTAATAGAGGAACAATATTTCAAATGCAAAGACTTCTCAGAGGGGAAGCTACATGTTTTTATTTATAACATCTGTACATTAATACAGAATTCTTAGAGCAGAGTTTCTTATAATGTGGTTCATGGGTCACTTGTATTACAGCTACCTGGGGAGCTTGTTAAAAATGCAGATTCCTGAGTTTTATCCCAGACCTTCATAATGAGGACCTGCAGACTCTAGAATTCAGAAATTATGATAAGGACTCTAGGCGAGTCTCAGGCACATTAATGTTTCAGAAACAACATTTCAGAAACATTTTAATGGGTAACCAATCTAGCTTTGTAATGTATGTATTCATTCATTGTGTTATGAGCAGGCAGTATTAATGAACTCCACCTTAAAAAAAGGGAAAAAACCCCACCTCATCCATATACTGTCAACCAAGTCATTTTGACCTGCTACCTACTAAGGAGTTTCTCTCTACAGACCAGTATTTGATTCTAATCAAAATCAAAGTGACTGTTCCCTGGATAACAAACGCCGTCATTTCCCCTTGTTAAAACAGTCCAGGCATTCAACAAAGTTAGCAAAGCAACAGCTGTGTCTAGATACCCAGCAACCTCACCCTCAAATTTCTCCTGAAGCATCCAGGAAGTCTTTGGAGGGGACTTCACATGTGTTCTCCTGTGGTTCCTGTGTGGGCCTCTTCTCCCTCAGATTTGCAGTAACCATTGCTCTGACACTGTTACTGGTGCGTTTGGGGCCTTCTCTTCTATTACTGGCAGAGGCAGCTCTCCAGGATGCTGTAGTTTCCTCTCTCAAGTTCCCGAACCCAGAAGCTCAATGTGGTTCCACTTTCATGCTTCAGGTTCCAACAGTCCACCCTGCCGGTGAGGAATACTGTCTCCTGCTGTCGTTCGGTTGTCCTGTGTATCTGAGGCTTTCAACAGGTCCGCCTTTCACCCTCCACGTCTTTTGAGAGATTGAAATGTGGTTCTCATGTGGCTACATCTTCCTGTCCACAGGGTCACCGTCATTCAGGGTACAGTTGAGGACGTTAGGGAGGAGGCTGATGACACTCCAGTTGATCCTTTTCCTTACAAGGGGCCTTCAACCTCCTGTGAAGCTTGTTGACCTCCACATACTTGCTGATAGGCTGAGGTTACTTTTTTTTTTCCCATAGACAGTTTTAAAGGAATGCTTTCATTAGGTTAAAAGGGTCAGGGACATATGGGCTTTCTGTCTTCCTGCTCTGCCATCTACAGCTTGTTGGTTTACAATAATGGGGAGGTATTTAAATTTTTACTAATTACCCACAATCTACAGTGTCTGTCTTCTTAATTAATTTTTAACTACCCCTTGCTTTTCTTGGTAAAAATATAAAAAATACAACTAAGAAGTTTCAGTAGCTTTTCAGAAGCATATCTGTAACATGAATGGCTGATAATAAAACAACGGAGATTTAAATAAAACAAATGTGTTTTCTATCTTCCAGGGTTTGTGAATCTTTTCAGTTCTAGCTAATCAAAACTCTCTTACCTTTCCATAGCAACCCAAGACTTCAATGGTATGAGTAATGTGAGCCATAGACCACAGTTCCATTTCAAACAAAAAGTGCCATAGAATTAAAAAAAAAAAAAAAAAAAAAGAAAAGAAAAAGAAAAGAAGAAACAAAGAAAAGGAGGGAGGGAGAAAAAGGAACAACTATAACCAACCATTAAAGTTAATTAGAACAATGTCAGAAACAGAAATTTAAAGATTTCCTTGATGTTTACTTTGAAACCCACTTTCCCAAAGCTTCCATGTGCTTTTTAAATTTGGTTTGATTTCTAGCACTTGGGCTCACAGCAGCAGATGTGGAAGCAAAAATGAAATCAGAAGGACTTTGGTATTCTGGAGTAAATTGCTGTCCACTGCATTAGCAGGAGAGAATAGATTGTAGCTAGGATAAGAGCTGTGTAAATAATTTTAAGTGTGCAGTAGCACACAGCATCGATTTGAATGACCTGGTAACTTGGCACTGTCCCAGGCAATTATTCCCTAGACAGGATTTATGTTGTGTGTTGTCAAAAAGCAGTCCAAATCTTCGATACAGGTATGTGTTTAGAAGTTGCTCTTCTCAATTGCAAAAGACCATTGGATTGCTCTGTTACAGAAATCAGAAACCGTTTTATCCTTCTTTTTCTTTAAATTCAATAACCCTCAGTGGTATTAGGGAACAATTCACCTTTTCCCAGTCATTTAAATCTTGTTGAAGATGCACATGCAGACTTATTTTAAAAGTATCTGAAAATGATGACAAACATTTATCATTACAAATATATGAATGAAACTAAAAAATCCTACACTTTAATTTTTGAATGTATCCTTCATGTATATCTAAAACTATTCCTGGGCTTTTAATAAAACTGAAGAAGAAATTAAAATATGTTAGGGTTTTTCGCCCCCCACTCCTGCTTCTTTCTGGGGAAGCAGTAAGGCTCAGATTCACATAAAGAACCACATGTTAATGTCATAGCCTCAGATTGTCTGGATAAATGCCAAGGAGTACAGCAGAGTTAGTAATGAACCTTCTATTGACAACTCAGTCAGCCTTTTGACTTCACATTTTATGGCTCCCCACTCTGCCTGACATTATATTTGAGTATAGTCTGCCTGAACATAGTTGGGATGCTGAGCACAATCCTTTGCACTTCCGAATCTCAGGTGCTCAGACACGCACTGGTAGATTTTTCTTTTCTGTTAGCAGGAATCCATCTCATGAACCTATGGTTTAAACTTGGCAGTAATTTTGGCAACACAGCTGCCATTCAAGGGCTGATCTCTTTCATTTGTTGTATATATCTCTCACTTATAACTTTCCAAAGCAGAGCCAGATACCTGAGCCGTCCTCTAGTAGAACTGTGAGCTAATATGTAATATATAAATTTGTGCATGTATTCTAGGTTATAGTATGAGAAAGAGAATGCCAGGCTCTAATATTTTATCCATTTCATTTCCCCAACAACTTTTTTTTTTTTTTTTTTTTTTTGTCACCGTTGCCTACCACCCTTCTCTTGGTTTTCCCAAAAACCCATTTTGTGAGCAAGTCCTCTCTGAATCCTCCTTCAGTTTATTTTGATAAACTGATTTCTCTTTCCCAGTTTTCCTCCTTCCTGGAAATGAGACACTTTAAAACCAGGAGAGAAAAAGAGGAATTTGTTTGCTCAGATCAAATGAGGAAAGAAGCAGACACTAGCTATGCAAATAGGAGATTTATTTTGACACCGTAAAACTGTTCCATTGTCTTACCAATCCTCCATTTACAGGATCTTAAGTACTTCCCTCTCCTGCACACCCCAAAAGTAACCACTAACTTGTCCCAGAGACTTGAGAAGATGAGGAAGGTCCCAGGGAAAGACATACAACAGGGTCAAATGGACTGTGGCTATACAAAGAGTGTTTTGAATTCCTGGTGACACAGAAGGTGGAAGTGGAGGGCAACCCTGAGATACAAGAAGCTACTCAAAAGCTCTAACCTCTGGACATTTATTGAATGGAAATTTTGTCTCAAAGTAAAGAAAATTTGTATATCCTTGGTATTCTGTGTGAGTACCTAAGACTAAGGATGTTTCAAAACACTCTTTCCATTAGTAAAGACTAATACTGGGCTTATTCTAAATTGACTCCAAGCTTCTTCATGCTGACAGGTGACCAGAAAGGGCTTGTAGAATGAATGAACAGCATGAAAGAGGTCTCTATCTCTTTCTGTTTCACTCTTTCTCCCCCTTAAACACACAGGTCAACTTTTGCATGAAGCTATTTCTTAACTTAATTGATCCTCTCAACAGAAGAAACTCAGAAAATTTATGACTTGTCTACACCCATGGGATGTGCTGGGATGGGTAATCAGAATCAGATTTCTCAATTTGATCACAATATGCTGCTTGGGCAGCATCTACAGATTAGGACCTCAGAACAATCTGAGAAGGTCCTTGCCTATATGGCTACATGTATAAAGATCCATGGACATGCGAAGGGCAGCCCTGAACCTCCAGATCTCACCTGAGTCTTGGTTTGCTCAATTTGGCAAACCCAGATTCCTCATGCCCATGGCATTAACTCTACAAATTTATTTTCTATAGTATTATGAATTTTAGAAAATGAGGATGTTAATTAGAAGAAAATTTGAGATCACATCCTGAACTGTTACGATAGCTTTGCTGTTTGATGCAGCTCATTGCCTCATATGCGACTGCTCTGCCACAGTTGTTTTTCTGTGGACAGTAAAGTGGGTTTGACACAAACTAAAAATAAAGTAAGGAGTTACGGGCTTTTAAAGTTAGTGGTAATCTTAGAGATCATCTGGTCGAAACCTTTATTTACAGAAAAGAAACAGGCCCAGAGCTTGCATGCTTTCATTAATTTACACTTATTCATTGAATTCCTACTGAATATATGACATTGTTGTACATAATGGAGATAAAGATGTAAGCAAAATGCACAGTTTCTTTCCTTGTGACATTTACATGTAATCAAAGAGTGAAGACGGGTGTGTATGTAATTGAGTGGAATGTCAGGTAGTGAGAGGTGCCAGGAAAACAGAGTGTGGTAAAGAAACAGTAATAGGACTGGAAGTAGGAGCTCTTCTGAAGATAATGGCAAAGACTCTAAGGGAGTTTGAGCAGGCGCCTGACTTGCGTGAGGGACAAGCACCATGACTAAGTCAAGGGAGAAGTTCCAGGCAGAGGAAACAGTAAGTGTGGAGACTGAGTGAGAAGAGGCTATTCCTGTTTGAGAGACAGCAGGAAGTGTGGTTGGAACACTGTGAGCAAGAGGGAAAGTGTGTGAAATGAGATCAGAGAAGTATCCAGGGTTCAATTATGTAAGTCCTCCAAGGCCAGAATAAAAAGCTTGGAATCTATTCTGAACGTGATAGAGAAAGACAGGCCACTGGAAGTTTTTAGGAAAGAGGGTGAGGAGATCCAGTTTACATTCGAACTGATCATTCTGGCTGCTTTGTGGGCTGAAACTATAGGGGATGCAAGAGAAAAAGCAGAAAGACCAGTCAAGAGAGGATTATAATAATTCAGGCAAAGGCTGGCAATGGCTTGAAGGAGGCTGATAAGTGGTGACCTGGGGTCAGATGTTAGGAATGGTGTGAAGGTAGAGCTAAGAGGATTTGCTGAGGGGTTGGTTGTGAAGTGTGAGAGAAAGAGAAGAATCAAAGATGATTCTAAGCCTTTTGACCAGGGCATCTGGGAGGATGAAGATGCTACTTCTTAAGGTGGGGCAAGAAAACAAAGCAAATTTTGGAAGTGAAAAAAAGAAAGCAAGAGTTCAGATTTAGATATGTTAAGTTCAAGACACATATTGGGCATCTAAGCACAGTGATGTCAAGAGATTGGGTCTAGAAATGTAAATTTGAGACTCACTGTCACTGATTTATTACAATTATCATTATCATTGGTCAAAGATGATCCAAGATCCCCCTTGAAACACCTGAGACATGCTGCCTGAACTTCTGCTCCTTCATTTTTCCCTATCTGGCTGTAGCCTGTATTTAGATGACTTATTAAAATAAAATAGACTTGCCAGAAATTGGCATGTATTATTTTCATTTATATATATATATATATACATATATATATATATATATGTATGTATGTGTATATATACATATACATGTGTGTGTGTGTGTGTGTGTGTGTGTGTGTGTGTGTGTGTGCGTGCATTAAAGGAAATAAGTGAAAGCTAAATTCAGTAGGAGAAAATCCTGAATATAAAAACAGTCCTAATAGTAATTTTAAAATCAGCAGAATTTTATGAACTATAAACTTAAAATAAAAGCCCTGACCTTGGCATGATGTTTTACCTAAAGTGGAAATACAGAGAAAGAGAATGTCAACTAGAATGTCTTAGCAGACCTTGACCTGGGAGAAAGTTGAGTTAGAGAAATGATATCAATGTCAACTGGTGTCAAGTTCACATAGAGCTTCACATGGAGTGAGTAAAATGTCACCAACCTGCACCTGAAATATATTATAGCTAACTGAGCCCAGGTGGGATATTCCATTTAATTTCATTTGTTAAAAGAAGGAGAAGCTATGCCCCTGAACAGCTGGGACTCTGGATAGAATCCTCATGGAAAGAGCTATTATATTTCAAGTCAATGGTAAGAGGAAGGGAAGAGGATTCAAAGAACAGTTGTTTGAACAGTCAAACTGTCTGGAGGAAGAAGGAGCAGATTTGATGGTTTATCTCAGGCGTCCCCAAACTACGGCCCGCGGGCCGCATGCGGCCCCCTGAGGCCATTTATCTGGCCCCCCACCGCACTTCAGGAAGGGGCACCTCTTTCATTGGTGGTCAGTGAGAGGAGCACAGTATGTGGCGGCCCTCCAACGGTCTGAGGGACAGTGAACTGGCCCCCTGTGTAAAAAGTCTGGGGACGCCTGGTTTATCTTCTGATTCAAAGGATTCAAAGCTGAAGTCTCTTGCAAGTTCCAAGAGAGCATGATATTTATTTAAGAACAGTATCACAGTAGGGTTGCTGAAGAGCTAAACTGGTTGCCAAGAAGAAACAGTCCCTACTATTTCACAGGAGAGCCTGGATTTGGAGTGTCTAACAGCACCACGAGATGCCTAACTCCATTTTCTCAGAGTTACACGGCATACTTTCAAAAGGTTCAAGTGGATGAAAGAAGTGGGTAACACCAACTGGTAAGGTTTTAGGAAAAGTTTAAAGGACTTGCCTATCCAGTTATCCTATTTTGCCTTCATTAAAAAGCTGTGAGATGGGCAAGACAGGTAAGATCACCCACTTTCCAGCTGAGGAAGCAGACACAAATGGTGGTGATAGTGTCCAACACAGGGGCTTCATTTGGAACTTGTGCCAAAGGAAAGCGTGTCGGTCCCACAAACCACTTGGTGAAATAAGTGTCAAGCACAGCAGGAAGCCAGAACTGCTGTCGATTGCCCTCCTCCCCCTCAGCCGCAGATATATTTAAACCCAGCAATAACAAAGCAAACTGGCAGCTGGCGCTTTCCTAGTGCCAACGCTGGAGCCCCTCAGATGAAAACTTTTTTTTCTAGACAGAATTTTTGATTCTGTTTTATTATTCATTTGCTATTTATTTTCAAGTTATATTTCTAAGTGAAACATTTTAAAGTTAGAAATTGGGATGAATGGAGCCAAAAGGCAAACAAAAACATGGCTTGAGCAATGTGCAGGTTTTTCATTTTTTTACATTCTGCCTTCCTGGCATCTGCCTGTGATGCATGATGTGACCAAAGACACCCAGTCACTCAGATACTGGTTCACCAGCCCCTCCACACAACCAGATCTTGAGTTCTCATCAAGCAAGAGGACTGATGACACATTACACTACTAAGGCAAAGATACTAGTGAGCATTTATTTACTGCCTTGCACACCGCAGTCACTAAGTATACATTCGGTCCTCACAAAATCTGGTGGGTAGGGCTATGCGTATTTTACAAATTAGGAAGCTGAGGTTCAGAAAAGTTAACTTGTTTAGGGACAGCTTCCTGATCCAAACAGCACCACGTTTGCCTGCATCACTCTGGTCCCTTTGAACCTCAGGCTTCCAAAAACAATCAATGTGTTTGCTTCTGAGGGAGACAGACTGAATTGGTGTTGCTTTAGGGGAGGTACAAACTTCCGCTTCATACCCAGAAGGTTATAATAGACACATCTAATTTTTTGAGAGCCAATATGAAAAGAATATTCTGCAAAGGTGCCACAAAAATGAGCTCATATGATCAAATCTGTTGCGTCCTAGGTGACTGCACACTCCCTGAGCCATATGAAACTACCTCCCTCTTCATCTGTAAAATGGGAACTATGGAAGGTGATCTGCCTTCTCTCCTGGGTTTCTGTAAAGTCAAGCATATAAATGAGTGAAATGAGCCTTGTTGATTAAAACATTCTCTAAGTGGATTAGCATTTAGAAACATTCTCTAAATGGGATTAGCACAATTTTCATCATCTAAAAGAGAATGCCATCGGAAATTCTAGCATCCCCTTATTCAGCCATGGTAAAACCTACTTGAAGACTTTACTTGCCTCTCCTTTTTACTTTTGTTAGGTTGGTGCAAAAGTAATTCAGTTTTTGCTGTTGAAAGTAATGGAAAAGCCACAGTTACTTTTGCACCTATCTAATAAGAACAGCAAAAGAAACAATGAGTTTGTGGAGCAGAAACCACAGAGAAAGAATCATATTTTCACTGAATCATGAGGAGAGGGGCAAATCTGCTGGTGCTGCCAGCATGTGCCAATGTGTCTCTCAGCTTGCTCCATCACTAACAGGTGTTCGCAGGCTGGTGAAGATGAAGAGTGAGCTTTCCCCCCAATTTGCCTGTCTTTCACTTGTCAAGGCTTTTGACAGGCATTTTGCAGTTCCCTCTCACACAGTTCTAAGCATGGCTGCACAGCATGCCTGCTTACAGCAACCCCAAGTCATGGAACTCCAAAAATTCTTCGTGTTTCTATTTGATGGAATGCTGAAGTATGAGTGTTCATAGCCCATCCTCTTGACATAGGTCTACTTAATTCATCCTCCTGATAGATGGGCACACAGGTCAAAAGGTTGTCTCACTGGTGATTGTGCTTTGCTGTGGGTTAGATGTCAGATTTGATTTTTTGTGCCTGTTTAAGAGTGAAAATATCCCTTCTCCTTGCTCCTATGCACCCTGTGTAGAGTACTTACTTATATCACAATCACCTTTTAGAATGTCTGTCTCCCAAACTAGGCTATCAACTTCTGGGAGCAGGGGCACTAGAATATTCTGAACACACCTGGCAGAGTGCCTGGTGTTAAAAGGTAAACTTTGACATATTAAGATTTTAAAGAGTTTATTTGAGTAGACAACAATTGATGAATTAGGCAGTGCCAAACCATAAGTAGCATAGGCTCTTTCTAGGGGGAACAAGAGGCACATTCTTACTAGGTGTTCAGGGAAGCAAGACAAAGAAAGAATTTGATTGGTTAAAGTGGAAAGTCCCTCGTTAGAAGTTTGTTGGCAGTTTCTGATTGGTTAAGCTTTACTTTCACTTTGCTAGGCTATCGTCAGCCACACTGAATTTGAGTTTCAGTTTGCTACATAGGAACTCAAAGTGCTGGAGCTGTCTCAGCCTAGTGGCCTCCCAATTACTTATTTTAACACTGGCATAAAACAAGGGCTAATAAGTGCTTATTGAACTGAATCAATACAGTGCATGTGATATATCTGAAAATGGCAGTTTCCTTGAAGGAAATAGACCAGATTTCTTCTGGTCATTGAAAACTTTTTTGATGATAGCATGATCAGAATCTAGGGCCTTAGCTAGGTCTGACTCCTGATCCTTGGCTTAATGGCCATTTCCGTGGTTGACAATTATAATGATGAAGCCACCTGTGGGCTTTACTGTGCTCACTCAGCTTCACATATAAGCGCACACCATTTAAAATGTATATATTATTTAATACCTGTAAGCACAAGAAATAATGTGCATTTTCATTGGTTTGCTTTGCCTATTCCCTGATAGCATCTTTCCCTTTGCTAAGGTTTGTTGTTATTTTAGACACAACCTACATAATATACAGTGTTTAATTCATATTACTAAACCGGTATTATGCAGAGTGAAACTGAAGGAAGTATTTTCCTATTCAGGCTGTTTAGAAATGGAAAGGGACCACACACACGCATGCACACACCATCCCACCACCACCAATCCCAACCTTTCCTTTGACTTCACAGATTTCTTTTGAATGTCTGGACAACTATGCGGAATAGGAGAGGTGCCAGGTTCATGACTATGCCAAATGTCCTACTTGGGGTCAGGTTCCAGCCCATGCTGAGGTTTGAGGGAGTAGGCGGATGGGCAGACAGCTGACAGAACACTCGGGGGCCCGTAAGCAGGTGAAAGGTGGTTTTATTCAGCAGCTCTCTCAGCAGCAGCTTACTCACACTAGCTCTCTCACACGTCTGCCTTGTCCCAGCTGCTTAGTCCGGTGGCTCCCACACATAGCTGTGCAGCTAGTTCTCTCTTCAGGGTCAGCAGCTGAACTCTCTCTCTCTCTCACTGGGCGTGAGTGAGCTGAGCTGTTTCCTAGCTCCCTCCTGTCCATCTGAAAAGATGGACAGCTCTGGCTCTCTCTGTCTCTGGGTGCAAGCATGCCTGTACAGTGTCAACAGGGAAATTATACCTTTTACAGACAATAGTGGCTTAGAGCCAAGTGATGAGCCTTCCCGATGTTATGGCTATGGGGGTGAGCTTCTCTATGTTATGTCTACATGGCTGTGATAACAAGTAGAGTTCTACGCCTGCCCTCTAAACTTGCTGAGTCATTCTGGATGTTTACCTCAGCCTATCCTTGACTAAAGCACAGCCATGTTCCTTACATTCCACCTGCTAGGCCGAGGGAGACATAGGTCTTGGATATACAGGTTATACACATAAGCTTTCGGTACATAGGCTTGATTACACATACTTTATGTGTGTATATCACATATAAAGGCTTGATATACACATACATATATGTGTATATCACATGTACATCATAGCCCAATGTAGGCCGGAGCCCCAGAGATGCCCGCCATCTCTGCAGGGGCTCTTCAGTAAGGTGTTCAATCACCTTAATCTCTTGTGACACCTCTTGTAAGTCTGCTGTTATGTTATGGGTGGTTGTTTGGGATAAATGTACAACACTGTGTCCCTACAAGGGCACAGGTGCTACCTCAGACAGCTGTGACTACGTCTAAGGCCATCAGTTTTGTAGTACCACCTTCCTGATCTGATTAACCTTATTAGTTGGCAAAAGGAGAGCACACTGGGTGTAGTTCAGGGCCTGAGCTGTGTGCTCTACAAGGACTAGAGCTTTGCACTTCTACAGTAACATCACCTGCTTCAGTGATAGTTATTGCTAAGGGACAGAAGGACTGGCGGCCCACACACTGGCAAAAAGCGGGAACACAGCACCTCCCAGTTATGCGGGTGACTAGGCAATGTGGGAAGCACAGTGATGGCACATTGGGCCACACCCAGGTACAGTGTCCAGTCCGTTTGACTGGCAGATATGACCATCCTGTGTCCCTGCACATCCATAAACTCTCAGGGGACACAAAGTCCATGGGGGCCCAGCCTGCGTAAAGCCGCTTGTTCCACCACATGCTTCACAGAAGCTGGATGCACATGCCAGGGCAAGCTATCCACAGCTGCTGCCGGAAGGGTGGTGCAGATCCAACAGCTGGAGACATTGGTCACCTCGGTGTAGGTGAGGGCCCAGTCCATGATGCTGTTGGACACGCCAACCTACAGCCAGAATGACAAAGCAAGCACAGGTACTCACAAGGATAAATCGTGTCCCTTAGGCCAAATACGAGCCAACTTTTATCTCTAGATAACAATGCAGCTGCCAAGGGCTTCTGCCCTGGGCAAGGGTATCACAGCTTATCAGCTCCCCATGGTTCTTATGGGTCCTGTACCCGTGCCAGAGTCACAGGGGAGCTTATGACAGGCCACACAGGCAGTACATATGTCCCCCAGAGGAGGGTCCCTTCCCCGGCCGTTTCCCTATGAATGGCCACACATTGAACACCCAAGGAGTAACATGTAAATTATACTGCAGACCCTCCTCCCAGGGGGCATGAGAGCCAACCATCTGCAGTGAGGGGCTTGGTGGGTCCATGACCAACACCAGGGTTATCTGTTTCCCTACCTTTAGGGGCAGTGGGGCAGGCAATAACAGATTACCATTTGTCCCCATACATGATTGGAGAAGGTCATCTTTCTTCTCATAGATCTGTCCACATGGCCCGATCTACATGGCTCAGTGATGAGCTAATTTTGTAACTTTCAGGTAGTTAACTACAAGGTTAAGCCTAAATAAACTGCCCAGCTATTGCTGCAGATTACCATAGGTGTTACCTCCTTGGTGAGCATTATCTCCACTGCCCTGAGTTTAAATTATTAGCTACTTTGCCCATACCTGGTATCAAACCATACAGTGAGAGTACTAGGCTGGACTGCAGCAGCAATCTAGGTGGCAGCAGTATTCTTGCTAGACCTATCTGTATACCATGTCTCTTTACGAGTGGGAGAGCACCCTTCCTTAAAAAGTGATGGTTCAGGGTCTAGGGATGCCTTAGGCCCCAGGGCCTTGTCTTACATTAGGATCACAGGCCCTAAAACCTCTTGTAACTTTGCTGCTAAAGGACTTGTACTTAAAAGTATTTGGCTGCTCTAAGCAGGTGCCCCACTTTGCTAAAGTGGATGTCTGTGTTGTCCCAATCTGGGGGGTTATCTAAGAGCATATCCGTCTTGCTATTGGGTAAGTCATCTGCACAATGGTAGCCCATCCTGCAATGCTCTTATGAGCCTGAAGGACAGCATATGCAGTTACTAACTGCTTTCCCAGTCTTGGGGGTAGTTATCTATGAAGACACCCATCCAGCTATTACTAACTGCTTCTCTGTTAAGGAATACCAGAGCTCAGCTCCCGTCTGTAGTTGAGACCACAAGCCTATTGGCATACTTAGGTGCTCCATGCACTGCTATGGGCCCTAACTGAAACTATCTGTGATCATATGGACGTCTAGCTTAAATGGGCACCCCTGGTCAACTACCCTTACAGCTTGTACCTGCTAAATAACCTGCTTGGCTACCAGATGTGCTGTCTCAGCTTCATCATCCCAATCCCAGGCAAGAGGGATGTTGCTGCTTCTAAACCTGCAAGAGAATCAGAGGTTATCATAACATCCTCAATATGATCATGACACATGCATATAGCCTTTTAGCAACACTGTGAAAGTTCATTGTTGCCCTGTCATGAAGGCAAACTCTTGCTGGCTCTCTGGAGCGATGTCAGTGGGGGAGAATGCATTAGCCAAGTCCCATCATGAAGTGCTACTGTCTCAGTTCCATTGTCAAGTGGTCCATCAAGTCCATGATGGAAGGTCCAGCTGCATGCAGAGGAGCTGTTCCTTTATTCAGTTCCTAATAACCCACTGTCATCTGCTTTCTGACTGGCCATACCGGGGAATTGTAGGGGATATGGGTGGCATGTACTATTTGCACCTCCTCTAACCTCTTAATAGTCTCAGTTATCTTTGTATGCCCTCACTCCCACTGCCACCAGCAAATGGTATTGACAAGTGGAGGTAACCCACCAGGGTTGTGGCAGAACTTGGGTCTGGTGATGTGCATGTCTGTACAATACCAGCTTTACAACATGAACTCTTAGTCTGAATTCTCTAGCCATGGCGTGTAAGTCCAGACCATGCCAAATGTCCACCCCCAGAACATATTCAGGTATAGGAGAAACATACACAGTGCACAGGCAGGGAGCCAAGTGGCCAATGCTAAGATGCAGAGACACAGGTCTCACCTTCGTTGGCCCCCATAACTGTCAATAAATGCAGCTTTGCCCAGAGACTTATCCGGGGTTCCCATAAACTATACTGCAGTCTGCACCAGTGTCTACCAGTGCTAGGACCCGCTGTACATTAGTGGGGGACCAGTGGATTGCCAGCTCCACATATAGCCTCCGGTTATCTGGTATCCCCCGCTGAACCAGGCACCTCGGCCAGTTCCCTAATCAAACAGGAAAGGCTCCATATCTCCACCTGTCTGCAAATAGTCCTTGTGTTGTAGTGTCCAGGTGGGAGAAGGTTGAACAACATGGCTTTGCCATCCCCACTCAGGCATTCTCTGGAATTGCTGCTCTGGGGACAACTGCCTTCATAGAACCAACAGCATTCCATTGGGTGGCCTATCAGTTTTCTTCCAAGCAACCCCAGCTGCAGTTAAATCAACCCACATCTGGAGATTAAGGACCTTACTGCTGAAAGAGAATTTAGAAATTATCTAGTCTGATCTTCTGACTTCACAGAGGGTAAAGTTTATGTAGTTAAATGCTAAGTGACTTGCTCAAAAGCGTCTTAGGAACTGGGGGCAGAACAAGGATTAGAATCTGTGTCTCATGGCTTCATTCAGATCTTCTTTCCATTTATGCTATAATTAAGATCCACTGTACAAAGGTCAGTCAGGTTCAGCTACGCCTGAGGCTCATCAAACTTTCTTAAACCTGGAGGGTTTATTAAAGTACAAATTGGTAGGCTCTACCCCCAGGGCTTCTGACTCAGTAATACAAGTCAATAGGCTGAGAATTTGAAAGTCAAGTAAGTTTTCAGGTAATGATGATGCTGCTAGTCCAGGGACCAAACTTGGTAACCACTGAGATACAATAAAATTATGAAGTGGAACAAGTTATTCTTTTTCTTTTCATTCATTTTATTTACTCATTCATCAAATATTTATTGAACCTCATCATCTGAAAGACTTACTTGTTGGGGCTGGGTTGAGAAACATGAAGTGGACAAAAGCACAATCCTCTTGTTGAGGAGTTCACAATCACTGGGGAGGGACAAATGCATCAATAAGCAATTACCAGGCAAACATTTAAGGGCAGTGATAGAAGTCGACACAGAGTTAATGGTTGCATCATAATCCAAGTAATTGAAGTGGAAACATTTCATGGAAGGTTTCATGGGAAAGGCAATGCTCAGTCTGGGCCTTGAAGAACAAGTGAGATTTCTCCATATAATGCAGGGACAAAAAGATATTCCAGCCTGAAGGAACAGCCTGCATAAAGGCCTAAAGAATGACATTTTAGGGAGAACTGGCTTAAGTAAGCGGCAGAAACACAGGCTGTACGGAACAGATGTCAAGGAGTGGAAGACGATCAAGACAGAAAGATATGGAAGTGAAGTCATGAAAGGCATTCCATACTCTGCCAAAGTGTTTGATACTCATCTTGTATGCAGGAAGGATACTGAAGGGTTTTCAGCAGGGACATGTTTTCAAGTAGCTTGGGCTGCAGTGGAGAGTAGATGAGAGGGTTCTCTGGAAGCAAGGAGGAATTAAGAATCTATTATAGCAGTCTACATGAGAAATGATGATAACTGACCCAAAACAATAGCAATGGGAATGGATAGAAGTGAGCATTAGAAAGTTAAAATAACCATGGCTTGTTAACAGGTCAGAAGTAAAGAATGAGAGTAAGAAGGGAGTCATAAATAATTCCATGGTTTCTAGCTTTGCTAGCTGATGAAGTAGAAAGACTATTAACGGAGATAAGAAATAGAGAAGAAATAGGTTGGAGGGAGATGCTAAAGATTCTTTTGGGACAGGTTGGGACTCATGTCTGACAGATAGGAAGATATATTTTGCTGTGACTGGGAAATACGGTTTGAGGTTCAGGAGAATGGTTCAATGTCAGGATAGAGATTGGGGTGGTGTCTTTGAAGGGTATGAGTTTAGGGAGACGAGATGAATGTTTTGTGCTGGATTAATGTTTACATTGCTGTCACAGTGATAAGTGATATAACCTTAATCATAAAGAAGAGGAAACCAAGAGATTAGTGATACTAAGGATAGCCAAGAAAAAAGTGAAAATCAAAATGTAAAATTTTGCATTTTGAAACTTGAATATTTTGAGAATGGATGCTAAGAAAACAACCGTAGCAACATACGTTTATAATTAGTGTTCTTAGCTGAGCCACTACTGGTTCACTGGCTTGAGACCTTTTTTGGACAAACTCTTAACTGCTCCAGGCCTCAGTCATTTAATCTGTAAAACAGGGGTGCTGAGGATTAAATAAAACAATTCAAGTAAAACTCTTAGCATAATAATTGGAATATAAAGAGGGTGCCGGAATTTTAAAAACATTTACTTCCAGTGGAACAATTGTGCTAGAAAGCAGAAAACCACAAAAAACACTTACTAAAATGATCCAAGAAAACCACTAGGAAAAGAATAAGTGAAGTTAGTTACTGGGAAGACAAATGCTTTTCAACTAAATGCCTTTTTCTGGTTACTTTCTGAATATACAGAATGGTATTTAGTCTCATGTACCACCTACTATGACTATACCACCACAAAACACCTCTCTTCCTTGTATTAGGTTTCTATTGCTGTGAGGTAAAATATCACAAACACAGCAAGTTAACACAAATTTGTCTCAGTTTCATATGACTGGTACTATGCTTAGGGTTTTACCAGGCCGAAGCCAAGCTGCTGTTTGGAGCAGTGGTTCTTGGTTCTCAAGTTCACAGTTCATAGGCGGCAATCCATTTCCTTGCCATTACAAAACTGACGTCCTCATTTCTCTTCTGGCTGTCAGATGGGGGCTCCTCTCAGCAACTTCAGGCTGGCTGCGGTTCTTTGCCCCATGGCCCCCAGAGGCAGTTCACAGCATAGATGTGAACTGTCGTCTACAGGCCAGCAAAGAACTTCTGGAGCACTAAATCCTCCTCATGCTTGTAATCTGACTTTTCCTGTCTCTGACTTCCAAATGAAGATTTATTGGGCTCATATGATTAGCCCTTCTGATTAATCCATTTTATGGTCAACTGATCTGGTACCTTAATTACATCTGCAAAATCCCTTCACAGCATCACCTAGAATGGTGTTTGACTGAATAACTGGGAGGTGTGTGTACCCCAAGAGGTGGAGATAGGGACCATCTTAAGACCTTTCTACCACATTCCTGAAACACATGCATGTTCAGCCACAGGACTGAGCAGTGATTTTTTTGTGGCATTGCTGCATTTAACATTTGACCCTTTGGCTCTTTCTCTACACTCCATTTATATATGAATGACAAGTTGTGAATATTTCAAAGTCAAGAGATACGCAGTTTAGAAGAGTGACATATTTTTGCCCCATGCTCTTAGGACACCTCTAAATGATCTGCAGTTATGGGTCTTTCACTTTTGAGTTGTGCTCCTAACACCTACATAATTATTGGGTCAGGGCAAGAATTTGTCTGTCACTAAAAAAACAAAAACAAAAACAAAAAACCAAGAAAAAAGCAGCTTTTCAACTAAAATTATTTACTATTCTTTAATATTTAAGAATAGTAATATAGTCCTGGCAATAAATCAGTTGAGGCCAAGCCTGGTTTGAGGGGTATGTAAACGTATACTTGCCCTGAACATATTTAATTAAAGAGCATGTATTTTATGTTGTCAAATCATCTGGCTTCTTCCAGGAGCCTCCTAGCTTAGACACAGCCGGACTGAGAAACCATTCATAAAAAGGAGCAGGGAGCAAATGCTAAGCTGAGGGTGAAGCTGAAGTACAAATCATAGTTGAGATGCTTAACTACCAGGGCCACCAGAAACAGCTGTCTCTGCAACTGGTCTCAGCCAGGTAAAACTCCAGAAACTTTTTTGAAACTGTCCTGCATTTGGGAGACTCCAGAGCTGCCAACAGCTGTCTCCACAATTGGCCTAGGGAAAAAAAAGAGATCTCTCATCCCCTTCCCCTATGTTACCCAGATTCTCGAGGGTCAGTCTGTATATGGGTCCTTTAATATGTTCATTTTGCTAGCTGATCACAATGTTACAGACTAGGAACAAAAGGTGGTGTAATGATTTCTTGAACATCTCGAGATGCCATAGTTTATACTCACTATATATAGGTTGAGTTAATATCTTGGACACTGATAAAAGTCGCTGTTCATATGTATGTTCACATTTTGGTCTCTGAATCCCACAGAAATGTGCAAGTGCATTTTAAATTACTTTTTGTACTTTTTCTCTTCTCTCCTTTGCTATAGGTAATAATGAGACTATAAACTCTCTTTTCCATGCTGTAAAGGGATTCTAAAGTCTACAAAGCATAATTAAGCTGCTATTCTTACATGACCGAGTTATAATCCATTAATCCTGGAGCCCATTTATCCTGTTTATTCCACCTCATCTTCAACAAAATGAAAGAGACTGGGGACGCAAAGTGAATTCTCTGTACTGAAAGATTAAGGCGATGTCTCTTTTGTCTCTGAAACTTCTCTGTGAAGATCAGACTCATCCCTAAAACAAAATTGGATTTCTGGGTTAGCACTGGCAGAAATCAGATTTTGGAGTACACTTAAAAACAAACAACTTTTAACTACAAATGCAGATTTTCCTTCTGCTTCTTCCCACATTATAGACATGGTAGAACAATATTTTGCCCATACTCAGTCAAATTGTTCCAAGTTGGGAAGAACCAAACACAGATACTTTGGCATTATTAATGGTAAGAAGTCAGGTTTATTCAGAAAAAGCTCAGATTCACACTTGGAAAAGTCTGAGAAAAACATTAAAATGCTATTATAATACAGTTGACCCAAACAACACAGTTTTGAACTGCACTAGTCCACTTCTCTGTGGATTTTCTTCCACCTCTGCCACTGAGAGAGCAAGACAAACTTCTTCCTCCTGTTCCTCAGACTACTCAGCATGAAGATGAGAATGAAGACCTTTAGGATGATTCACTTCCACTTAATGAATAGTGAATATATACTTTCTTAATAACATTTTCTTTTCTCTAGTTTACCTTCTTGTAAGAATACAGTATATAACACAACACAAAAAATATGTGTTAATTGCTTTATGTTATCAGTAAGGCTTCCAATCAATGGTAGACTAACTGCTGGTTAAGTTTTTGGGAAGTCAAGTTATATGCAGATTCTCCATTGAGCAAATAGTCAGTGCTGTTAACTCCTGTGTTGTTCAAGGATCACTACATTTAAGAGTTATTGTTTACCCAGTAGGTCAAGCCAAGACCAATAAGTTGGGTCTATGAGTTTCTGGCTTAACCTAAGGAAATGTTCACACTAAAGCAGTTCATCAGTAGAACAGACTGCCTTTTAAAGCAAGGAACAACTCTCTTTGTAGGTGTTTTAGGTATATGAATGACCATATGTGATGTGCTTTGGGTCATCTAGGGTCCCTTCCAACTTAAAACTTCTATAGTCAGGAACACTGCATAACTACATTGTGGATTTCATATAAATAATATTGTGTTGCCCTCTTTAGGTTTGAAATGGTTTCCTTCTCAATTGCATAGACATATATAGCACTATCCCCACTATGAACTCTGATGTAGAAAATACAAGATACTAAAGTCATCTGTGAGGCTAAATAGATGTAGGCACTTCCACATAATATTGCAAAAAGCAACAGCCTTGAAGACACTACTTGCTCAAATTGTCATTCCAAACATACATACTATGATTAGCAGCTGAGTTTAACAGTGTCTTTCTGCTTTAAAAAGGACTTTATATACCTTTACAAAGAAGTCGTAGTATCTCAGGGTAACAAAACCCAACTGGTAGAAAACACAAACTTCTCCTCTTATAAATGAACTACGGTATATGTTTGAGTGTTTATCTCAAAATCATTGCAGAAATGTAACTTGTGGGAAAAGATCAAAATGCCTTTTTTTTCTAAAGGTTTTGAATTTTTCTTGTGATATTTCGGTCTTTTATTATATACTGATTTTTATGATTATCTGTTTCATAATGGTTATTCTTACCTCCATGAAAGACTAAAACAAAAAACTGACAAGTTCTAGCTGCATTACTTACTGAATGACCCTAGGCAAATCATGGGGGCTCTTCTTTCTTGTGTTTTGAGTTTACCTCCAACGAAGTAACTACCTCAGATTAGCTGTGAAGCTCATAAGATGATGGATTTGAAATGCCTTACAAAGTATGAGCATTAGATATATAGAAAGTTTCATCGACTTTTATATATTGCATGGGGCCCACCCATGGTTAGGTTGATAACAGGTGTTGATCCAATTATGGAAGAAATAAAAAGAACTCTTTAAAATAATAAAAATAGCTAATTTTCCCATTGTTTATCATTTCCTCTGTTTAAAAGTTTAAAAATTTGTATTAACTATATAACTAAACATATTTATTATATATAATATGATATGCAATAAGACATACAATTATATAATGCTTAAGTAATTAAACAATGAAATATAAATTATATTCCCCTTCCCAGATAAGACACATAACCTGTTTACTTCTCCGAGGGATTTATTGGTTCCTGTGAAACCTATGAAAGCCACAAACACTCATAGCCAGAGAATGACAACCTATAATTGTCTTTTTAGTCTTGTAGTATCCACAGTACTGAGCTCTGTCCATAAATTCCATGTCTGCTCTGTGTGTCAAGGGGACAGGAACAGGAGAAGACAAATTGACTGGTGGTACTTTCAAGCAATGCGGTAGGCCTTCCCTTTGGGATCTGCCATGATAACGATACCCCAGGTGGCAATACCTAGGAAAAAAAAACAACAATATCTTACCTGTATGCTGCATTTTCATTTACCAAGTATTTCACATATACTCATCTTATTTAACCCTCACAACTCTTCTGGAGGATAGATTACCATTCTATCTTTCTTATAGGTGAGTGAAGCACAGAAAAAGAAAAAAAAAAAATTCTTAAAAAAAAAAAATAACATCCTGTAGAATTTACGTATACAGGATCAAGAAAGTAAGACAGAATTCTGTTCACTGACAATCGGTTTGAAAGCTAAAAGAATCATTACATTTTACTGGATGATATCTTGACGATCACAGAACAGGACTGTGGGCCACATTGCCCAAGTGTACCAAGTAGGTGAGCTTAGAACCCACTTCTCAAGTTCTGGGCTTTAAGGCAAATTTCTTAAACTAAGGTCAAGTGACCTTGCTCAGGCCTTCTCCAGGACATGAAGAAAAAGTATGGGCTTTGGGATCTGATATACCTGGGATCAAGTGACTGCCATTTCCTGACCATGAACACAATATTCCTCTTTGCCTTGGTTTGCTCCGTAGTAATAAGAGATTATAATCATAGCTACTTCTAACAGCTATTCTGAGAATTAAAAGGACTGAGCCTAATAAGGGTTCTCAAGAAATACTGCTGATTTAAAATTAAAAAAGAAAGGCGTTCCAACTTCCTCTCCCCACCATGTTTGAGGTGCCCCCACCACCTGACCAGCGAAAGCGCCCCGCCTCCCCGCCCACGTGGCTGCTCTGTTTCCCTCCTCTACCACTCCGATCCCCGACCCGCCCAAGTGCAGTGCGCTGATTCTCACTGATGCCGATGACCATCTGAGTAATATTGCCTGGACTCGGGGGATATCCCATCTTCATGGGTCTCCGTGCCACCAAGTACACGTATCCGCCCGCCCCCAGCAGCCCCAACCCAGAAAGCAGGCGACAGCTCCAGCAGTTATTAAACAGGCGGGATTCTGCTGGGGAGTTCGGCGCGGCGGGTGTAGCTGGGGGCGCAGGCTTGGCTGGCGCAGGCTTGGCGGGTGCAGGCTTGGCGGGCGCGGCAGCGGTATCGGGAGGCTCATCGATCTTGAAGGACTGAAGAGGTTGGGATGTCTCAGACCCCATGTCGTGGATCTCGGCCTCAACCTTGGAAGTCTGGTTAAACGGACGTACAGGATGCGCCGGAAAGCAGAGCGCCGGAAAGCAGAACGCAGGGGCGCCAGTGCCGTGCGCGGGAGGAAGCCTAAGGCCTGCTGGGAAATGAAGTTCCCCTCTGCCTCAGACGGGGAAACGGTGAAACAAAGCTGCCAGGTCCTGCTGGATTTCTCTGACAGCAACAACCTTGGGTGCGCTGGAGGCTGATTCCAGCCCCCTCTGGCTCCCCCGCCACTGCCCACTGCTTTAGAAATTCTGTAATCGCTACTCGCTACTCCCTAATATGCACCACCTTTCAGTCTCCTTAGAGAGGAAGTCTGGGTCTCTAAGTTTCCTGCCTCACATGAACTGCGAGACCTTGGGCACGTCCTATCTCTTATCCAGAGGCCTGTGAAACAAGGAGTTGAATTTTATATATGCATAATCATGTGCAAGATACAGACGTACTATGAAGATACTACAGGTTTGGTTGCAGACCACCACAATACAGCAGATATCTCGATAAAGCAAGCCATGACATTTTTTTTGGCTTCTCGGTGCATATAAAAGTTGTTTATTCTGTAGTCTACTAATGTGCAATAGCATTGTGTCTAAAAAACAGTATGTGTGTGTTTATGTATATATATATATCTATCTTAATTAAAAACAACAACAAAAAAAATCTTGCCAAAAAATGGCAACGATTACCTGAGCCTTCAGTAAGCCCTCATCTTTTTTTTTTTTTTTTTGAGATGGAGTTTCACTCTTGTTGTCCAGGCTGGAGTGCAATGATGGCACAACCTCCGCCTCTCAGGTTCAAGCGATTCTCCTACCTCAGCCTCCCGAGTAGCTGGGATTACAGGCGCCTGCCACCATACCTGGCTAATTTTTGTATTTTTAGTAGAGTTGGGTTTTCACCATGGTGGCCAGGCTGCTCTGGAACTCCCGACCTCAGGTGATCCACTTGCCTCGGCCTCTCAAAGTGCTGGGATTACAGGCATGAGCCACCGCGCTCGGCCACTCCTTATCTTTTTGCTGGTTGGGGGTCTGGCCTCGATGTTGATGGCTGCTGACTGATTAAGGTTCCTGGAGGTTGGGGTGACTGTGGCAATTTCTTAAAATAACACAATAATATTGCAAGAATTGACTTCCTTTAACGAAATATTTATTTGTAACATGCAAGGTCATTTTATAGCATTTTAATAACCACCGTATAACTTCTTTCAAAATTGGAGTCCTTTGTCCATGAGATTTTGTCCTTTGTCCATGAGTTTTATCATGAGATTGTGGCAATTCAGTCACATCATCAAGTTCCACTTCTAGCTCTAGTTCTCTTGCTGTTTCTACCACATCTGCAGTTACTTCCTCCATCTAAAGTTTTGAATCCTTCTTAGTTGCTCATAAAGGTTGGAATCATCTTCTTCCAATACCTAGTTAGAAATATTTTTGATCTCCTCCCATGAATCACAAATATTCTTAATGGCATCAGAATGGTGAATGTTTTCCAGAAGGTTTTCAATTTACTTTAACCAGATTCATTAGAGGAATCACTATCTATGGCTGATACAGCCTTACAAAAATATATTTCTTAAATAATAAAACTTGAATGTCAAAAGGACTCCTTGATCTGTAGGCTGCAGAATGGATGTTGTGTTAGCAGTTGTGAAAACAGTGTTAATCTCTTTGTACATTTTCCATTACAGCTCTTGAGTAACTAGGTACATTGTCAATGAGCAGTAATATTTTGAAAGAAATCTTTTTTTCTAAGCAAGAAATTTCAATAATAAACTTAAAATATTCAGTAAACCATGCTGTAAACAGATGTGCTGTAAACAGATGTGCTGTCATCAGGCTTTGTTGTTCAAATAATAAAGCACAGGCAGAGTAGATTTAGCATAATTCTTAAGGGCGCTAGAATTTCCAGAAAGGTAAATGAGGATTGACTTCCATTTGAAGTCATCAGCTATATTAGATTCTAACAGGAAAGTCAGATTTGAAGCATGAAGCCAAGCATTGACTTCTCCTCTCTAGTTATGAAAGTCCTAGATGGCATCTTTTATTAATAGAATGCTGCTTCATCTATACTGATTATCTGTTATGAATTACATAAGCTAGGTCTCTTTGATAACTTGCTGCAGCTTTTACACTAGTACTTGCTGCTTCACCTTGCACTTTTATATTATGAAGACAGCTTTTTTTTTTTTTTTTTTTTTTTTTTTTAATCACATGAACCAACATCTACTAACTTCCAACTTTTCTTCTG
Organism: Saimiri boliviensis; assembly: GCF_048565385.1. Lineage (NCBI taxonomy): Eukaryota > Metazoa > Chordata > Mammalia > Primates > Cebidae > Saimiri > Saimiri boliviensis. The sequence goes on from NC_133450.1 coordinate 161,449,540, forward strand.
CAGCTTTCTCACCTCCCTCAGCCTTCATAAAATTAAAAAGTCGAGGTCTTGACCTAAGGCAATGTTGTGGCTGTTTTGATCTTCTATCCAGATGACTGAAACTTTTTCTGTAGCAGCAATATGTTTCACTTTCTTATCATTGGTGTGTTCACTGGAGTAGCACTTTTAACTTCCTTAGCACTTTTAACTTCCTTCAAGAACTTTTCTTTTGCATTCACAACTTGGCTGTTTGGCCAAGATTCCAGCCTATCCCAGCTTCCAACATTTCTTCCTCACTAATCATTATTTCTAGATTTTGACTTAAATTGAGAGAAGTTTGACTTTTCCCTTCATGTGAACAGTTAGAAGCTGTTGTCAGGTTATTAATTGGCCCAATTTCAATATTTTTGCATGTCAGCAAATACAGAGGAGAAGTACAGAGGGCAATGGCTGGTAGGTGGAGCGGTCAAAACACATATTTTTATTAAGTTCACCATCTTTTTTGGGTGTAGTTCATGCTCCCCTAAAATTATTCCAATAGTAACATCAAATATCGCTGATCACAGATCACCATGAAGGATAGAATAGTAATGGAAAAGTCTGAAATATTGCAAGAATTACCAAAATGTGACAGAGACTTGAGTGAGACATGTACTGTTGGAAAAACTGTGCTGGTAGGCTTCCTCTCCACAGCGTTGCCACAGAACGTTGTATTTGTCAAATATACAATATCTGCCATGTATAGTGAAGGGAAGCATAATGAAGTAAGATATGCCTGTACTTTGCTAAGCAATTAACTGCATTATGCCATTTAATTTTCCTCACTCAACATGGCAGATTAAGCTTTCCCATTATATGACAAAGCTGGCTAAGTGCCATAGCCATAGTTGAAACCAGTGTCTTTGAATACAGTCAAATATCATAAACATGACCTGTAAATATTGTGAAGAAACTACACAAATGTGATCAAGATATTAAGAATTGATTTGAATTACCTGGATAAATACTTTTTATTTCTCTTTAGCTTCTCTCTTAAAGACATGATCTGAATTATGTCATAGTCATGGCATTGTGTTTTTGAGAGCTTTGGAAAAATTCAACCCCAGAATCAGGCTCATAGATACGAGGAATCTGTTTTTTTTTTTTTTTTTTTTTTTTTTTTTTTTTTTTTTTTTTTTTTCTGGTTTACTTTCTTATCATCTCTTAAGAATGATCTTTTTTTTTTTTAAGCTTTTTTTTTTTTTTTTGAGACTGAGTTTCACTCTTGTTACCCAGGCTGGAGTGCAATGGCATGATCTTGGCTCACCGCAACCTCCGCCTCCTGGGTTCAGGCAATTCTCCTGCCTCAGCCTCCTGAGTAGCTGGGATTACAGGCATGCGCCACCATGCCCAGCTAATTTTTTGTATTTTTAGTAGAGACGGGGTTTCACTATGTTGACCGGGATGGTCTCGATCTCTTGACCTTGTGATCAACCCGCCTCGGCCTCCCAAAGTGCTGGGATTACAGGCTTGAGCCACCGCGCCCGGCCAAGAATGATCTTTTAATTCTGATACTGTCTTTTTATTAAACTTCTGCATCATCCACTCCCAGCTTATTTCACCTTTCATTTTCTTTGGGTTTTGAGTACACATTTCTTATGTTGGGCTGTTCTCAGAGGATTACTAACAAGAAATAATGACATTTAGAGTTTTGAGTTTGTTCCTCTTAGAGGAGATGGGTGAATATAGGAGTAACTTTGGACTTAAACTGTTTTCCTTTAGATTGGCTTTAAAAATTAACAAGATAAAAACATTCTATTCCACTTTCTGCAATAAGGTGATTTTAGGAAGGTTAGAAAAGGAAAAAATAAAGATATGGATATATAAGGATAAAATGAAATAGCGAGAATACTGGGTTGGCTTACTGTTTGATTTCAAAGACACTCTCTTCATATATATGTTACATGGCACATATATATGTTACATGGCACACATACACACATATATGTGAGAGGGATCCACCTAGATATACATATCTATATATCTATGTATATTTATATCTATCTATAGAAATTGTGTGTGTGTGTGTGTGTGCATGCATGTGTGCATGTGTAGTAGGAAGACAAAGAGGTTTGGGATATTTGGGTTCTATACCTTGCTTTATCACTATGAACTACCCATGTGATGTATAAAATATGATTTATCTTCTGTGGACCTCAGGTAAATGTCTAAAATACGATTTTGACTAGTTGGTCTCTAACATTTTTTCCTGACTGGAAAATCTTACTACTTATTAGGAATCTTTCTTCAGATGGCATTGCACTGAGTGCCATACCAAATTCAGTAGTATTTCACTTAGAAATTCACAATTTATGGCTGCTGCTTCCCACTGTTTGATACAACATTTTATAGCTATGTAATTTCTTTTTATATATACAGGAACAAATTTATCATTTAGCAATTGTTGCCAAACATTTTGACTGAACACCCTATAGATAAAAAAGATTGAGTATACACTATCTTTTATGCATGTTTCTTATTTATAAATTGTATATTAATATACTACCTTATAGAAGGATAAGGCAAAATAATAGAAATTTCAGTATTTTCTCACATCACAATATATGGACTTGTGCATCTCCATGGATACCATAGTTATTTGACATGTTATTTTATTAATTCTTGTTTTATCTAAAAGCTTATCTTCTGTCAAGAGAGAATATCATTGGTTCTCCAAATAAATACTGTTAAAATAGCCCCCATAACACTATATCCAAACAACAGGCAGGATTTTATTTTAATTCGTGTTTCTTTCAAATACTTTCCAAAAGGTGGGTTTGTTCTCTTATGATTATCTCCAATGAACTATTTTAGGCTTTGTTGCTATTTTGTTGTGATATCCAAAATTCAACGATGACTTCAACAGAACCTATGTGTCCTAAAACTTCATAGCACATGTTGCGATGAGATGGACTAACATAGTTTTGATTGGAAAATTGCTGGAAGCATTAACACACCTCTTGAGATAAAAGAAACAGAAGGGTCTGAGAATAAGGGGAGATGCTGATGAAAGTGAGCAGAACTGTAATTGGAAGACGTCTTTATTTTAAGGGAAGGAAAGTAGTAGGAGAAGGTCAAAAGCTAAATTTACTTCATTTTCTTCTTCATTGTGTTTATTTATTTTACTATTTGCTGTATCGACAGTTCATTTTGGCATTTTTGACTCACAAGATCTTGTGTTCTTTTCTATTTATTTATAAATATAAAAATTGCAAAAGATGTAAAAGGGTATATATTGAAAGTGTGCTTCACACTCCTGTCCCCAGCCACCCAGTTATTCTTCCCTGGCAGCTGGTGGCACCAGTTTCTTGTGTGTCTTTTCAGAGATGTTTGCCTCTCTGTGTGTGTTTTTTTCTCCAATGGTTTTAGCATTCACTGTACATCAGTCAGTATGTAAAGAACTTCTTCATGCTTTTGTATGGCTCTGTAGTGTTCCATTTTATGAGCATATTATATGAGTGCCCTCATATCAGTAGATGCTAATGGACATTTAGACTGCTTCTGCTCTCTTGCTGCTACAGATAGTGTCACAAGAAATAAATTTGTATATACATCATATCAAAACTGTATGAGTCTATCTTAGAATAGGACATATTCTAAAGGTATGTATGGTCATTATAAGCTTAATGGATAGTATCAAATTGCCCTCCATAGAAGTCATACCAGTTTACACTCTCACCAGTAAAAGAAGATCTGTTTCTTCATGATGTTCTTCAAAACAGAATCCTTGATCTTTGATCTCTGCCAATCTAATATATGATAAATGGTTTCATTTTCCTTTTTTTAATGAGTGAGTTTCTTAAGTATGGTTAGGGGCAATTCATATTTATTTTTCTGTGAACTGTCGATATAGTATATCCATTTTTCCATTAGATCGCCTTTTTCTCATTGACTTATCAGGACTCTACACATTAGATGAGTTAACCTTTTGTCTGTGATATAAAGCATGCACGTTTTTCTCCCAATTTGATATTTGCCATTTGACTTTGTTTTACTTTTTACTATGCACATTTTATAAAACATATACTTGAGTTGATCTTTCCTTTTATAGCTTCTAAGTTTCATGCCATGTTTAGAAAGGCCCTCCACTTTCTATGGTTTCTTTCTGCCTTTTTTGCCTTTTTTTCATGCTTAAAATAGTTCAGCCTTTTTTTTTTTTTGACACTTAAAACTTAAATATATTTGAAATGTATCCTGTTATTAGGTGTCAATAATAGGATCAGTTTTTTTCTCCTCAGAGGCTAACACAGTTGTCTTAGTATTAATTATTAAATAATCCACCTTTTTACTAACTATTTAGAATGGTACTTTTAGCCTATAGTTGCAGCTACCCGGGAGGCTAAGGTGGAAGGATAGCTTGAGTCCTGGAATGTGAGACTGTGGTGCACTGTAATCATGCCTGGGAGTAGCCACTGCACTCCAGCTTGGGCAATATGGTGAGATGCTGTTTCTATTTAAAAAATTAATTAAAAATTAATAAGTAAGTACAATTTAAAAGGTTAAATGCCGTTTTCTAAAATATATATGTAAATATGTATGTATATGTTTATTATATATATTATGTCTATTATATAGAGAGGTATGTATTTATACACACACACACACACACACATACACACACACACACATACATTTATATATTTGTGTCTGTTCCTGGACTTCATATTCTATTCCATGATCTGCCTATTAAATCGCATGCCAATATCACATTATTTTAATTGCCAAATCTCTCTTCTGTGTTAGTACTTGGAGACTGGCTTGCTCCATTATCTTCTCTTTCAGACTTTTCTCGGCTATTTTTGCTTGTTTATTTTTCCACATGCACTTTTGAGTCAGGTTGATCATTATAACAAAAGACAATGACATCTTTATTAGGCTTCTATTAAAATTATAGGCTAATTTAGGAAGAAATGACATCTTTATGATGTGGAGTCATCTTATCCAAGGACATGGAATGCTTTTTCTTTCATTCCTATCTTTTGTATTCCTCTGTAGCATTTTAAAGTCTTTTCATAATGGTGTCACATATTTTATTTCAGACATTTTATCTTTTGTTACTGAAAGTAAGGGATTTTGCCTTCTATTGTATCTTCTGACTGATTATTGTTTAACTATAAAAAGGCTCTTGATTTCCAGAAATCCTAATATTGAATTATGAGTGCATTCTGATGAACCTCTGAAATGTGATTGGTAGGGGTGTGTGTGTGTGTGTGTGTGTGTGTGTGTATGTGTGTGCAATCTATTGATTTAGGTGATCACTATTAAGTCTACTTCATAAAAACAACCTGGAGATACTTCTTTTTTCTGTACTCTGAAATAGTTTAAATGCCATTGGAATTATCTGCTTTTTAAAACTTTTAGTAGAATTTCCCTGTGGAATTTTCTAGTTCAGTCACTTCATTTTTTGTGGGGGCAAGCAGGTTATTTGAAGAGGTGCCTTTCTATTTTGGAAAGCTGTTTAAATTTTCCATTGGCTATATATATATGCATATATATATACATAAATATATATATATGTGTGTATATATATATATATATATATATATATATATATATATATAACAAATTATACATGTCTGGAATATTATCAGTTTCATACTAGTTTTCAAGTTTGTTTTGGCCAGATATGTTGGTACACACCTGTCATCTCAGCACTTTGGGAGGCTAAGGAGGGAGTATCCCTTGAGGCCAGGAGTTCAAGACCAGGCTGAGAAACATAGCAGGACCCCATCTCTATGAACAAATGAAAAAATTAGCCTGGTATTGTGATGCATGCCTGTAGTGCTAGCTACTCGGGAGGTTGAGGTGGGAGTATTGCTTGAGCCCGGGAGTTTTAGGCTACAGTACGTGATGATCGTGCTACTGCACTTCAGCCTGAGTGAGAGAGGAACACTCTGCCTACCCCTATAAAATAAGTTTGTTTGTATTGAGTAAAAAAGACAGTACTCAACAATTCTTTTAATCCCTTAATTTATTTAGTCAGTGTGGAATCCGTAAATGTTAGCATATATGGAAAAGAATCTTTGCAGAAGTGATTAAGGATCTTGAGATGAGTGGATTCTGATGGGTTATCTAGTCAGGCCTAAATGCAGTCACAGGTGTCCTTCTAAGAGGCGTTCAGAGGGCAATTACACACAGAATACGGTATTTACACATAGCAAGTATACAAAGAATACCACAGAAGCAGAGATTGGACTGAGGCAGCCACAAATCAAGGAACGCTGGCAGCCACCAGAAGCTAGAAGGAGCCAAGGCACACTTCCCAAGAACTTCCAGAGGGACCTTGGCCCTGCTGACACCTTGATTTTAGCTCAGCAATTCTGATTTTGAACTCTGGCCTCCAGAATGGTAAGAGAACATACTTTTGTTGTTTCAAGCCACCAAGTGTGTGGTAATTTGTTACAATGGCTTCAGAAAACTAATTTATGCACTTGATTAAACTATTGTCTCAAGACTGCACTCAAAAACCTAGGCTCAGACAGAAAGTGTATATAACTGCTTGGGACAGCAGTTTCTTTCTTTATGGATTTTGGGTTACTCCACTATTTTCTGACACTGAACCTTGCTGTGGAGAATTCTGAGGCCGGGCCAATTTATTTTCTGATGTAAGTGACTAGATCTTTTTGCCTGAATACCCAAATGATTTTCTTTTCCCTCCTTCCTTTTCTTTTTTCCTTCCTTACTTTCTTAAATTGTTGAAGTCCAGTAAAATCTTTGCTGACTATTCTAGTTCAGTTTTCCCAGGCATAAGCAATACACTTTCTATATGAACAGATTCTTATCTTTTATTTCAGGAATGTTTATCTGAATTATATCATTTTAAAAACATAATTATTTTATTACTTTCTTATAACCAAATACAGCCAACTAGCATTAGTTCTACTCATTCGTCATTACAGACAAAGGATAATTTATGGAATATTTTTGAACAATGCGCTAGATGACAAACAAAAAGTTAAATTTACAAAGCATCTTGATTAATTATGTAGACTGATGATTAAGAAAACAGCAGAATTAATCATTCATTTCTTTCCTTATAAAATAGAAGTTGAAAGGGTTCTGTTAGTCTTAATATCATCTTTACATTAAAGTAGTGTAAAGTGTGGCACGTATAGTTTCATCTGGAAAGGTACATAACTTATACTTTTCATAAAAATTAACCAAATTTACATAATAAAGTGAATACAGTGAGACTTAGGCTTTCATATTAAAATTTTGTGTTGAGCTATCTTTTATGACATTATGAATTATTACATAAAACATATTTTATACATTTATAATCCTAAGAGAAGAAAAATAATTGCTTCTTGGAAAGGTATTCCAGTAGTCATTTGTTCTCTAATAGGATAAGCTGAACTTCCGAGATGAATATCTACCAAATCTGAACTCCTCAGCTTGAGTCAATGAATTTGTTATGCTGCATATTTCACAGTGACTGTTTCCTAAAGTCACAAATCTGCCATTTCTTCAGAAATACTGACAGATGATGCACTTCTTGGAGTGTCCCTGGTGTGGTAGGTTTCCACATGTTGTTGTTGTATATGACCTGTATTATTTTTCCTCCCTCTTGTACGCTCTTCCATTTTACTTCTTTATAGGTCCTTTCCAATATTCTCAAGAAGAATATGCCTCTAAGAATTTTTCTAGGCAAAGGAGTTTTGAGATGGAAAATTAAAGAGAAAACTGGGTATTAGAGTTCCCTGGCTTTGCCTATAGTTGTTGCAAACCTCTGCCAGATTGATGAGGTTGTTGAAGTTTCTAAACATGGTGATGAGATCCATAACTCTGATGTTTTTCTACAAAATCAGTATCTACCAATGGCTCCTTTTTTATTGGATCTTTTCTGAAGACTGGCCTTTTAGGTCTTCGGTTGTTTATTTTCTTTCCTTACTCTTTCATTCTTAACCTCAAGGAACTCCATATGCCTCTTTAGATAAACACTTTTTATTGTGTGTGCATTTTTTAAGTGTTTGGTCACCTTTTGGAGCTTTGCTTTCGATAAAATACATGGCTCTCCTGGCTTATTCTGTTGCTGATACAAAAATTAGGTCATGCTAAAAGACCCCCCTAGATTTCTGCAGGCGTTTCTGTGGTGGGCCTCCATTTCTGAAGAAGAAAGATATTGCAGATGAGGAGCTACATTTTTGTCTATATTCTGCTGGATTTTCATACTTTCACATGGTTTTATCTTTTCTCTTTCCAGAATGAGCAGTAGCTGTTTTCTGTGATGATCTCTTTGTAATTCCAGTTACAAACATGTCTGTCCAGTCTAAGTCAGCTCATAGGTTCAGAAAAGTATGTCTCCCTTGGGAATCTTCATTACTTCCATAGACTCTGGGGTGGGCAGTGGCCTGAGAGTGGTAGGCTGTAGCATTGGCACAAGAAAATGGAGTAACAAGGCAGTGTGGCATGCCATGCCCCTATCCCCTGCACACAGAGCCTGGTGTGGGCCCAGGGGCATAACAGCCACATCACTTCTTCTTCCTGTACTGTTGCCAACCTGGGCATGCACTTTAAGCATTTGTTATATGTTTTTTTCTTCAAGAATTCCAATTATGTACACCGTTATATCTTCTTTCATTTTCTCACTAATTCATTTCATTTTTCTTTTTGCTTCTAATATGCTTGTACAAGTATCTGTTTTTATTTATATTTTCGCCCTTATAACTGAGATCGCTTAATTTTTTTCTTCCACTGAGTTTATTGAGCTCTGACAACTCGTATTTTATCATCTCCTGCTGTCTAATCATCTCATTCCTAGTTCTTTTATTTGTACCTTGAGTTCTTGCTTCATATACCTGATCGCTTCCTTGCAGTTTTAAAATTCAGGGAGAAATGTTTGGTGATGTTGTTTATGTGCTCCATGACAATATTCTTCTGGATGTTATCATGAATCTACCATTTGTGTTTCTTATTTCTTTCATTCTTTTCCCTCTTTTTTTTTTTTTAGTATACCTTTGAATATCCTGCATTGGTTCCTTTTAAAATGAACCGTCTTTGAAAGGTTGAGATTTCCCAACTATTAAAGAAGATTTGTATCAGGAAAGAGACAGAACCAAGTTCCAGGCTAGCTGTGATGTCCCCTGTAGTTCAGAGAGTGGCGTGTGAGTTCATATAGCCCTCTTTTCTCTTCAGTGAGTGATACAGGCAGCTTTGCGGTCTTATAAGTCAGTCTTTTTTTCCTCTACACTGCTGCAGAAACCATGTGCTTCCTGGGTACATGCCTTCTTCTTGGCTGGTGGGTTTCCTTGTGGAACTCTACCTTCTTTTCTTCATGGAACAAAACTGTGTGTATGGAACTAAGGACTTAATGTTTTGCATCTCAAAGTGTGCCCTTCACTTTCAAGAATTATGCTTTGCTGATTCTTTCTGATATTTGCGGCTGTAACGTCCTTGCTTTTCTGTCTGTTCTCTCTAACACATCCTCCTGTGATCACCACTGCCATAGTGATTGCAGGTGTTCAGATTGCAATGAAGCCTGGTCAGCCTTGGTCCCTGGTAATCAGAATGAACAGATACCTCTCATTACTTGCTTTGATATGTAGGGTGAAAGGGAAATAAACTTTTGTTGTATTAAGTTCCTGGGATTTAAAGTTATTTGTCACTGTAGCATAAACTAGCTTATTTTGGCAGATACAATTGGTTCACAGCTGAGGTTACTACCCTTGAGGGCATTTGGAAATAGAAGGAAGCATTTTTGGTTGTCACAACAGAGAGGCTAGCAGCCAGGGATATTAAGTCTCTGGTAATGCATACAACAGTCCTACTCAATAAAGATTTCCTTACCTGATATGCCAATAGTGCCCTTCATGAAATACTCAGTAAATGGCTTGACAAGAACAGCCAAATCTCCTTTCTGATACGATTGCCCATTATTAAGCCCTTGCCCAAACTGGATTATTTTTGGCATCATTTATTGTCTTCCGTATTAATTTTTTCAGATAATTTTAAATGTTTGTATATGATTTATTATTTTCTAAATATATCAATGAGGGAACTAATAGAGTTTATTAATTTTTGCATTCTCATACTGTTTAACATGGTACCTTACACTTAAAGGTACTCAGTAAATATCTGTGAATTTCATTAAGATGAAGTATCTTCTTGGACCTATGTCTGAAAACCCATTTTCCATATTCTGGGTGCCCATTAGTAAATTCAGGGTCCCCCTTTTGTTTTCTGTAGTTTGAACTGACAGGAGATTTGAAATATAAACAATTGAGAAAGACATTCCCTAAAGGTAACTATCAAGTGTAATAAGACTCAAGTCAAATGGCCCAGCTGTCACAGTAAAATACACCTATTGACTTCTTTCTCACTAGAAAAAAAGCTCTGCTTACCTGTTACCACAGACAGCATGGAGAGAAAGTATCACCCACGGAGCTGCGGGAGGGAATGTCCTGTGTAGCTGAGAGACAGGCACAAAATAAATCTGGCTGGGAATAGATAGTCGTGTTTTGTAAGAGACAAGGGTAGGAAACATAATTATCTTACTTTAAGGGGCAGAAAATAAATAGCACCATAGTTAAAATCTAAGTGAGGTGACCAACAACTGTTTTTCAAAAATCACCCAAAAAATTATTAAATATCAACTAGGTGCAAACTCCTAGTACAGGAGTGGATGGCAGTGAGCCTCACACAGAGATGAGCAGGATGGAGCCTGCCTTCTTGCCTTTTGGAGTCTAACCTGCAAACTGTGTACATATCTAAATAAGTATAATATCTATAGAACCCTGACAAACATTATGACGGAAGTAGTAAGAAAATTTTACTAAGAATGAAGGGAAAAGAAACTCTTTCTTATTGCATGGAAGCAAATGAGTTGAATCTATGAGGAGTAATGCTGCAAATTGAACCTTAAAAGAAGGCTAACGTGAGGAACACCCAATAACGGGAAACAGGCCCTGACTCCCTTGTCCTGCAGCAGGGCTAAGAGGCGTCATATATAACATTGGTAAAATGCTTCACAGGTCAGTGGTATGGGCACATACATTATTCATAGGGCTGCGTTACTATTAATGGATAGTTTAGGTAACTAGAACCTGAAAAATAGTGACTGTTAAGGACTTTAAACATTGGGATATACTAAAAATTATTATAGTCATTTCCCACTGATTTATCAACTTACTAGTGCATATATGTGCATTTCTAGAATATTTATGTCATGTAAAAGGACAGCTAGTGTGCTCTCTGGATGGCCATATTGCTTCAGTCTACTGACATTGACTCCTTGCAGGATCTCATTCCAACCTCGATTAAAGATAAAAACTCATTTAAAATATTGCTTAAGTACATTCTGTTCTTATAAAATCAACCATTCTTGTGGCTTAATACTAATGTTTATATTTGTTGATTTCAAGGAGTTGTACATGGGCTATTTAGCAGCATATTTCTTTTGGTTTGAGTGCTTTTATTGATTAAATAAATAAATGGCTTGGCTTCTCTTCAAGAAGTGGTACTTCACAATGTCTTATATCTTCTTAACTTGGAAAAGTCTAATGCATATGCATAGTTAAGGGGGAGGATAAGATGTTCAAGTACATGACAGTGAGCCTAGGCCTTACGAACTGTGACCAAAAATGGTTTAATTATTTCAGTTTTTTACCATAACACTTATTCACTTCAACAGAATACCTCTCTACTCCCTTATTCCTTATTACAGTCATGAAGAAGGCACTCATATTGATCCCTGTTGCAATCTTTTTTTGGGGGCCTTGTGGATATTTTATGGGTAAACATCTGGGAATGTTGTTCTTAGCCATCCAATGCATCAGTAGAAAAGGAGATGGGCCCTAGGTGTCTTGCAGTCCACTGCATCTGAAGGAACACTGACACTAATTCACACCACTTCCTGCCATCAAGTTAGAAGCCTCTGGAGCTGCCACTGACGTGAAGCATAGATGGCCCAGTGGAGACAGCTGCTCTTGATAATAAAATGCATGGTTTTCTTGGAATTTTTGTTTATCACAGAATTCCTTTCCAGAGCATATTCTTGTATTTTTATTGAAGTTAGCATAAAAAATAGACTGGAAGAGGAGTAGAATGAGGAGATAATATGAAATAAAATATCTATAATATTATCCTGTTTATACATTATCTAATTTAATACAATAGTACAACAACATGAGTACTGTTATTTCCATCTTACAAGTAAGGAAATTGAAGTCTAGAAGATTAGGTAGTTTTGCCCAAAATTATTTGCTAGTGGATGGAGATGCTGGTGCATAGAAATAACATCTAACATTGAGTGGGAAACTGAGCATATTCCACATGCATTAGTAAATTGAATCTTTACAACAACCTTATAAGCCAGGAACTCATACTGACCCCATTTTTGAAATAAAAAAATTAGGAACCAGCTATTAGTGATGCCTTTGTTTAAGGGATGAAGCCTGGATTTGAATCCAGAACTTCAAGCTCCCAAAACGTATTCTCGACCTTTATACTGTGGTGTAGTCCAACGCAGTGTGGCACCTGACTGCAATTTGAGATTTTCATCCATACGTTGTGCTCAGATGCACCTATGAAATGCTTTACACACTGCCTGGCACAAAGAATGCATTTTATAATCAAAAGCAACTATTAATGTACAAATAGCAATGGTGTATTTGCCTGTTACCTTTATTATAAAGATTTTGAAACATTCAACACCTATTGTCGGAGTCATGGAATACTGGATTCTGCATATTTTCAGATTATATTTAGAAAGATTGAGATGCAGTGACAATATGTAACTTTTCAGAATTGATAAGGTGTCAGTGGCAGGTCAGGCTGACAAGGCAGTAAGGAAAGTTCTTATTGTGCTTGACTGCATGGTACCCTTACTGACCAAAAGCAGCCTGTGAGCTCACAATATGATTTTGAAAATGCTTTGCAGTTTAGCAAGTGCTTTCAAATGCATTCATTCATTTGTGACTCACAACGACCTTGACCTTGTTGAGTGGCTATTATTATCTCTGTTTTACAGAAAAGAAAACAGAAACACAAAGTCAGAGGTTAACTAATGACATGATTCATGCAACTAAGCAATGAAGGACCCAAAATCAAGAGCAGATTCCCTGACTCTAAGCACAATGATTTTTTTTTTCACTGTACATTGTCTGGTATTTTTATTAAGATTCTCATCGTCTTATATTAATTATGAATTAAATCTGAAAATGAAAATGTAATAAAATGTCACAGTGGGTAGCTTTTTGAAATGAGTAAGCAAAGAGAAAAATTTGATAGGCCTAATATCAAAATACTAAAAACTTCTTTCAGCAAATATTCATCCAACATATATTTATTTAGTCCATACTTTGTCCATGGCATTGTGTTATGTGAGGTAGCTAGAGAAGCAGGGGCCAGGAATGCTGAGAAAAGCCTTCAGGTCACGTTTGCTTATTTTTAGATTTAAGAAAATTCATAGGAATCATGTCAAGGTAATTATATGTCTTATTTCACTAATTAAACTAAAATCATATTGGTGATGGCAGCTGTTTCTAAATTGTCTTTACATTTCACAAAATGCGTGGTGCAGTATCTTACCTGTTGAATGAACAAATTGAGGTGTGAATTCAGAGCCCTAGTGCTTCAGGAACTTATGGATTAAATTGAAAGTTGTGAAACTAAGTTAAATAAAATAGAAGATTGATATATGATTATATGGTATCGAGAAGAGAAGCATTATTTCTAGTTCAGATAATCTAGGAAAGCTTCGTGGAAGAGACACTTTTTGAATGAGAAGTAAGTAATGATTTTTTGCTGCCTTTTTTAGGCTAACATAGGTAAATTAGTCCTAATGGAAGTAAGAGGCAAGATATTTAAATCTCCTAGCAATCTATAGTGGGCATAGTGGGCATTCAAAATACTTTTTTGACTGACTGACTGACTGAATCTTTGCAATGAAATATTAAGTATATTAGTCTTTAAATGTGTAATGTTGAGATATCTTGGTATTACTTGGAATCATATTAAAATGTCAAAACACTCTGATCAAGGATCTATCCATATTTAATTTGACCCTTCTAAAACAAGGAAATCACAGAAGTATTTTAAAGAATGCTCTGTTCTGTTATAAAGATCTGATAATCCTGTATAATTTCAAGATGCATATGGAATGTATAATCAAAAAGCAATACAAACATCTCTGAGAGGTTGCATCACTTACCTGAAGGGGAAATTACTAAGCCAAAAGTATTCCCTCATATCCTCATTCCTAATATATCCCACCTAATTTTAACATCTTTTAGCAGTCTGGCAATAAAAACTATGATATGAAGATTTCCGTTCAATCCTGAGTCTAGGTTACACTTTAGTCTCTGCATTGATCATTCAGTTTCGTGTTTTTTCCACAGAAAACCACTCACAATGCCTCTTAGGTTGCCCTAGTAGTATAAGAGCTAGAATTTTTATACTAACAATAAAAGGAAGCATTATTTACCATAGAGTACTTTTTCCTTTGATGATCAGTGACTCATAGTGCTTTCCTTTACTCAAGAGTAAAATAATAATGCTTCTATCCACCATTTAAAGGTTTTAAAAATGTTTACTAAATTTTATACTAGTGTAATTATAAAAGGAATAAATACAAATTTAAAACAATTATGGAGAAGGGACTTCAGTTTGCTTTTATTACAAGAATAAATAACAAACACATTCAATGGACTTTCCAAATATTGTACTTCTTTTGGATTTCTTTTAGGAACATTTTAAAAGAATAGCATAAAGAAAAATGTCAACGATGTCAGTGTTACTAACATAAATTATTTAATGCTTTTGATGGTAACATTTGATGTCTCATATATTCTCACATTTGGAAGATTCCTCATTTGTGCTAGATGTCTGCATATCTTCAGTATGCTCAAAAAATTTAAAATTTTGATGAGTAAAATCCTGATGAACTGTTAAAAAAATAGCTTTCTAAATTAATTAACACTGTGAGGTGAATCTGTTTTCTTGAAAGTGTACATGGTGCATTTTTGGAAACGATGTATATATAAATGCTTGAATATTTTATATCACAAAATGTGAGCCTTTAATAAAACTTCTCAGAACTTTGTAAAGTTTAGAGTCATATTATCCCCATGTGCTCTTATAACTACACATCATGATTCTATATTTTTATAATGATTATGACTAAATGATTACTTTTATTTGGAATTTCAGAAAATAAAAGAAGAGAGTGATAAAAATAGTTGGCATATATCATAAACAATATGAAAGGATATTCAGAGTTAAAAAAAAAGATATGCTTTTATGGCTCAAAGTCTAAAAATGGAATATGTTTCAAAAGGAATATGAAGTTTCTTTCCCAAGGCAGTGGTTTTTAAACCCTGGTGCCTTTGTCTGTTTCATGGGGCTATACTAGAATACCACCAACAGGATAATTTATAAAGAAAACAATTTTATTTCTTAAAGTTCTGAAGACTAAGAAATCCAAAATCAAGGGAGCAGTATCTGGTAAAGTCCTTTGTGCTGTGTCACTTCATGGTGGAAAGCATCATGTGAGTGAGAGAGAGCAAGAGATTGAACTCACAGTCTCAATCCCTTTATAACTGGCATTAATCCATTCATGAGGGTGGAATCTTCGGGATCTAAATGCCTCTCATTAGACCCTACCTCCCAACACTGTTGCCTTGGGGATTGTTTCCAGCATGTGCTTTTTTGGGGTATACATTCAAACCACAGCACTTGGTGAATAGGGGGAATCACTTGAGAAGCCAGTTAAAAATAGGATTTCTGAACCCCATTCCTAAAGATCTTCTAGTACGTGCTGTAGACGGCCTAGATAGCTGACCATACCAAAGTGTTGACAGTTTCCAAGCCCCTCTAATGGAACTCTCACGTTCTGCTTGGCAGAACATAAAGTTGCACAACCATTTTGGAAAATAGTTTGGTAGTTTCTTAAAAAGTAGAACATACACCAACTATGTAACTCAGCTATTGCATTCCTGGGTATTTACCTAAGAGAAATGAATATATATGTCCATACAAAGACAGTGTCATTCATAATAGCAAAAACTGTAAGCACCCCAAATGTGTGTCTGCAGGTATAAACAGAATTAACAAGAAACAGTATATCCATACTAATATTACTTTCTACTGAAAAGGAATCAACTATTGGTAAGAGAAACAACATCAATGAATTGCTAAATAATTGTGCTCAGTGAAATGAGTCAGAAAATACTATATGTTATGTAATTTCATTTCCACAAAATTCTAGAAAATGGAAACTGTAGTGACAGAAAACAGGTCAGTCATTATCCAGGAAAAGATATAAGGGGTGCATGAGAAAGGGGTGAGATTAGAAGCCCTGGAAAAAAGGTTTTGGGGATAATAAATTTGTTTGTTTGTTTGTTTTTAAAGGCAAAAACACATGTAATTTTATTTTTGTTTAATTTTAAGCTTGCCAACTTCTTTCCCTATACAGCATTTGTCTTGTTTTTATACCCACCTACCCTTATATTAGAAATGTACTGCAAACTACTTAGTGATTCCACTTTGAATTTATAGTCGTACGACTAAGATGTTTTGAATATAAGCCTACGCATATGCCAGATATAAATTTCAGGAACTCTTAATGTCTCTTCTTTTACAGAAATTCTAACTCTATCCTGATGTAATTAGGTTGATTAAGAAAATTAAAAGGTTAGGGGCCAGAAAACTAACTTACACAAATACAACAAAAAGAAAAGATTTTCCAAGTACCTCTATGCAATGGGAAATATTTCTTTCAAGTACCAAGTCAATTTCTTCAACTGTACAATGTATTCTAATTTAATGGTTTTCAAATATAATATAGTAACAACAAAATGTAATAAAATTAAGACTATAAGAAAACAGAGTAAATGGTATAATTCAAATAATGACTAAAACAAAAGGGCATTATGGATGTTGTAATCAATATATAACTATATATTTAAATTTTACTTTACACCCGTAAGATCGCAGTTAAGGAGGTTAACCATAATTTCAGATTTTATTACCAGCCATTTGTGCTATTTTATCACACTTGAAAATATCACTCTTATTTTTTACCTTAAACAGTGATCTATAAATTTGTTTAGACCATAATAATTAAGGACCTTTTCTTTTCTTCTTCAGGATAATTTTTAAAAAATGAATGATATATTGAACATACTACTAAAGAAACTTTACTTTTTGATTATGGCCTCTACATTGAAGATCTGTAGGAATTTTTCTAATTAATTCTCAAATCTTTCCATGACGTCTCTGTTCATAGAAATATCATCTTTGAAATAATTTGTGTGACTACTTTACAAATCAAAAATGGATTCACATGACCGAATTATCCTAATCACTAATTTAACAGATTCCTAGATATTTTCTATATCAGTTTTCTTGATTATGTCAATAATATAAACACACTCTTAATAGAACAGAATGTTTAATTACATCAGTTTCCCATCGACCCACCAAAATCACTTAACAATTATATTGGCCATTTCCACT
The DNA here is from genome assembly GCF_048565385.1 of Saimiri boliviensis. Taxonomy (NCBI): domain Eukaryota; kingdom Metazoa; phylum Chordata; class Mammalia; order Primates; family Cebidae; genus Saimiri; species Saimiri boliviensis. Next base: position 161,467,012 of record NC_133450.1, read on the forward strand.
GATCTGCAGGAGGCTCTTCCAGTAATGGCTCCCATGTTTTCCACTGCACCATTTTTCTTGCCAGACTTAGTTCATGTTCAGCCTGAAGAATCACCTCTTCTAACTGACCACCTTGAAGTTGGTCTTCTAATTTTTCAACATCTGGTTCCGCTTTAACCGTAGCCAGCTTCTCATTTATAATCTGTTCTGTATGTTTTCTATATGCTGCATTTTTAGGGATATCCTCAAGAACATGAAGAATCTTTGTGTACAATATTCTTAGCCTCTCGTGTGGAGTATTGCACACAGCCAATCCCACCTGTGGTCTTCTTCAGCACACCCGCCGTAATAGTGCCAACGAGTCGCGGGGAAAATAAATTTGTTTTTTATCTTATCCGGGGACACAGTTCCACAGGAATATACATGTCAAAATATCAAATTGTACATTGAAATTATGTTCAGTTTGTTGTATGTCAGTTATATTTTAATAAAGCTGTTTCAAAAAATGACGTGAGCATGGGCAAAGGGTACGAGGAGGCTCCTCTGCTCTCTAAGGCACCTAGTCTTAAAGGTTCTTGTGTCTGATACTAGGAGCCCCTCTAACCCAGCCACATTGTGAGGAGTGTGTGTGTGTGTGTGTGTGTGTGTGTCTGCACGTGCACATGTGTGTGTACATATGATGTGAAGGCATTAATAGGGAGCAGAAGCAGTCTCAGACAGTTTTGATTTTTGTGTATTTATAGGACCAAAAGAGAAGAGTAGCATTTCTGCCTCTCAATAGGCCATTCACTGTGAGTCTACAGCTGTGACGAATACAAAGTCTTACCTTGGGCACATGGGTTCCTCGGGTGATTGCGGTATCACACAGAAACTACAGCCGCTTTCACATCACTGAAGTTGTTCGTTTCCCATTTTTAATATAGGAGATATATATATATATATATATATATATATATATATATATATATAAGCAGTATTCACTATCATAGGAGGCTTTATCCACTGATTTCCCCCTATTTTCAGACTATACACGTGACCACACCTATGCTAAAATTCACTTCCCATTATATTTATAGGTATAAATTTAACCTTCTTCCCACAACTCTTTCTTGGCTTATCTGGCATACCTTGCCAATACTCTGACTACCCCGATGCATATACATGAAATATTATCTCATCTGTAGGTTGATTTATTTCTCTAATATATATAATATAAATATAAATAAATCTATCTATCTATATATTTATTTAGAGTAGTTCATAGCAAAACTGAGGGAAGGGTGCAGAGATTTCCCACCCCTGTATAGCTTCCCGGTTATCATTATCCCCCACCAGAATGATGCATTAGTTACAACTGATGAACCTAGATTGATACATCTTCATCACCAAACGTCTATTGTTTACAATAGAGTTCACTCTTGGAGTTGTACATTCTGTGGGTTTAGTCAAATGTACAATAATAGGCATCCACCATTATATTATTGTACAAACTGGCAGGTTTTTTTAAAGGCTACTTTAATAGCTGGGCATGTACTGGGTAAAAGGAACTGCTGTAAACAGGCCTTTAGTAAGTCGGTGATAAGATATTGGGGCAGGTGGAAGAAGTTTCCATAGTCCTATAGTTAGGTCTCAGAGTCTCTACCCACCTCCTTAGGTGGAGCAGGAGGGCTGGAGGGGGCCTGTTTGGATATTTCCCTTCCCCTAGGTTAATTAATTTCTGATAAAACCCCAGCAAGCTTAGCTCTGATTAAATAGTTTCTTCTGACAAGGGATCTTGTTAAGAACAGAATGTTCTGGATATTTCAAGGTAGTTCCTTTTTCCCTCCCTCTGCTGGAAACCTGAGGAAATTTTTCTCTGATCTTCATGGTGAGAACCTGGTAGAACTTCAGGAAGTAAACTCACAAAGGCGTAGACTTACTGCCTATTAATGACTGGGTTTCCCTGGAATTTTTGACTCTCAGACTTGTCCACACTGAGCCTCCAGCATGCAGGGTTTCCTGCCCTGGCACTAGTTTCCATGGAGGTTTCTGCTTGTAGATTTCTGCTAGGATAAGTTCTGATTCCCTGTATCTGCCTGTCTCTCCAATTTGGGGGCCAGAAGTTTGCCCTGTGACTTCATGTATCTTACGGATCTAAGAGGAGCTGTTGATTTTTCAGCTTGTTTATCTTTTTACCTGTTGGTACAGAGGGGCAATTTCCATGCCCCTCTCATTGCAGGTGGGAACTTGCTTGGGTTTTGATGGTAGTCATGTGCAATAGTGGTGAAGAAGACTAAATTATCAGAGGTCAGCAATGCTAGAGAGCCTCTTGCAAAAGAGCCTCTGAGATTTCTAGGTAGATGACAACATACATAGGTCAAATATGGATAAAATGACTGATTCATAGGATTTATGAGTATTTTTTGGGAAGAAGAACCTTGGGTTAGGAGAATTGATTTTACCAAAAGAAGATGGTGGCTTGGTGCCACTTGAATATTACAAAAAATGACTCAATTGGATAGCTATAGGAGATATATATATATATATATTCATATTCTTGATATCTAAACATACACATTCAGAATACATATATATGGTATATATAGCTTCTCTATATATGTATTCTGAATGTATATGTTTATATATTTTTATAGAAATATTCCTATGAATGACAGTGAAAACTACATTTATCAAGAGCAAACATGAAATTCTAGGAGCTGTATATACTTGCCTTTTTATATGAATGAGGAAATGGGGTCAGTATTGATTGTGAGCTGTGTCTGAAGTCACACACACTATGTGTATTACTGAACTAAGAAACAATACCCACTTTCTCAGTTAAGTGTCTAATCTTTCCCCAGTTCTTTTCACCAATTGCAGCTTCTTTTAGCTTTTTGACTCTGCAGAAGTTAAGTTCAAACTGGAAAACACAGAGCAAACACGGCTAAGGGGCATCTGATGTTTCAGTAAGATTAGATGTGGGAGAGCACTTGGGTGCTGTAAATTAGCAAACTTCTCAGTTACAAAAATTGCATATTAGGATTCTAAAGGATCTTGCAGATGTACATGCTGAATTACAGTCTAGGATGTTTCTTAATGAACAGCAATTATTTAAAAAAAGAGAAAATTTAAAAAAGGTAAGGCTCTGGAGAATCTCACATATCTGATAACACACTCCAAGGACTGTCATGCTATGCTGTGTCTGTTATAAATGACAGGGTTCAGTTAGATGGCCATTTTTAGTTCTCAAATAAGTATCATAAAAATCCAGCATTCCTAGGCTAAGTGTTATGAGATCAGACTGAGGAAGATCCTAGTAGGGTCCTTTAAGAACATGAGAAAGAACTGGAAAAATGAGCTGAACCTACTCTAGAATAAACACGTTGACTATAAGTAACTCGATAAGAGTTTCATATGTACAGAGAGGCTATAGATGAGCTGAACTTCTACATTCTCCAGGAAGATATTCTGACTTCTATAAAACAAATTTGTCCACCTTTTTCTGAACTTCTATTCCTTTTAGAGTCAGTGCATGCAGGCTATTCTGTAAAGTTCTACTTGTGTAAACAATGTGCAAAGAATAAGTTACATATATGGGAGATAGGTATATGAAAAGATAATAAACTGATCATCTTGAGATCATCTGGGGACAATTTCTTTGTCCTGAAAGTTTAGTTGGAATTTATGAGAGAGAAAAATAGTTTTAGCTAGGTTTTAGGAATTTTTAAATAGAGGGCCAGGAATTAAGTTATGGCTAGACTGTCAAAGTCATGATGGTAACAGGCAGGAGGTAAAGCTGGAGCTGTACCCACAGAATAAGAGAAAATATGATTTGAGGAAATCATGTATAAAGAACTTATGTCTAGAATATATAAAGACCTTTTACAACTCAGTTTTTTAAAAATAAATAACCCAATTTTTAAAATGGTTAAAGAATGTGAATAGATATTTGTCCAAAGAAGATGGCCAATAAGCAAGCAGATGAAAAGACGCTCAACATCATTAGTCATCAGGGAAATGAAAATGACAATTAGATATCATTTCACATCCATCAGAATGGCTGTAATAAAAGCCAGACAATAAGTAATGTGGGTGAGAATGTGGAGAAATCAGAACCTCATATACTGCTAGCAGAAGTAGAAATTGGTGCAGTTGCTTTCAAAAACTATGTGGTAGTGCCTCAAAAAGACAAGGGATCTTGTTAAGAACAGAATGTTCTGGATATTTCAAGGTAGTTCCTTTTTCCCTCCCTCTGCTGGAAACCTGAGGGAATTTTTCTCTGATCTTCATGGTGAGAATCTGGTAGAACTTCAGGAAGTAAACTCACAAAGGCATAGACCTACTCCCTATTAATGACTGGGTTTCCCTGGAATTTTTGACTCTCAGACTTGTCCACACTGAGCCTCCAGCATGCAGGGTTTCCTGCCCTGGCACTAGTTTCCATGGAGGCTTCTGCTTGTAGATTTCTGCTTGGATAAGTTCTGATTCCCTGTATCTGCCTGTCTCTCCAATTTGGGGGCCAGAAGTTTGCCCTATGACAAGATATCAGAGATATCATTTGACCCAACAATTCTACTTCTTTGTATATACACATAACAAATAAAAACATATGTCTACATAAAAACTTGTATGTGAAAGTTTATAACGCTATTATTCATAGTGGTATCAGTACAACTCAAGTATTCATAAACTGATGAGTGGATAAAGAAAAGACAGTCTATCCATACAATGAAATATTATTCAGTTGTGAAAAGGATTGAAATGCTAGGGTGGACTTCTGCCAAGATGGCTGAATAGGAACAGCCCCGGAGTGCATTTCCCAGCAAGAGCAACACAGAGGTGAGTGATCTCTGCATTTCTAACCGAGGTACAAGGTTCATCTCAATGGGACGGTTGGACACAGAATGTAGCCCGAGGAGGGCAAACTGAGGCAGGGTGGGGTGCTGCCTCACCCAGGAAGTGCAATGGACTGGAAGATCGCCTTCTCCTACCCAATGGAGGCCATCAGGGACTTTTCCGGCCACTCCGGCCTTCTGGTTCTGATGTTCTGGTTCTGTTCTGATGTGGTCTTTGCAGCCCACAGCCCAGGAAATTCCTGCTGGGCCGACAGGTGCTGCCTGTTTCCAGCACAAATCTGGGTGGCTGATTCAGTCAGCACCACAGATTTCCAGCACAAATCTGAGCAGCCGTTTTGGCTGGCACCTGGAGTGCCTGCGAGAGAGAGCTGCCCATACCCATGAGAGAAAGGGGCCTGAAGGCAGGGAGCCAGGTGATCTAACTCAGTGGGTCCCATCCCCACAGAGACCAGCAAACTGAACCCACTGGCTTGGGATTTTCGCAGCCAACAGAGCAGTTTGTGCTTAATTGAGATGGTCAAGCTTGGTGAGGGGAAGGGTGTCTGCCATCACTGAGGCAGTCTACCATTACAGAGGCAGCCCACCATTACCGAGGCATTTCTAACCTTACCTGTGTAGACAAAAGCACAAGGAAGTTTACACAGCTGCTGGGCAGAGCCTATGGCAGCCCAGCAATGCCTCTGCAGGCAGACTGTGACTAGACTTCCTCCTTGCTGGGCAGGGCATCTCTGAGAAAAGGCAGCAGCCCATCAGGGACTTATAAATAAAGCCCCAATTTCCCAGGACAGATCACCTAGAAAAAGGGGTGGTTGTGAGTTCCGCTGCAGCCAGGCTTAAACATCTCTGCCCAGCAGCTGTGAAGGGAGCAACAGAGCTCCCAGCACAGCACTTCAGCTCTAATAAGGGACAGACTACCTCCTCAAGTGGCTCCCTGACCCCCGTATATCCAAAGAGATACCTCATACAGGAGAGCTCTGGCTGTCATCTGGCAGGTATCCTCCTGGGACGAAGCTACCAGAGGAAGGAATAGGCAGCAATCCTTGCTGTTCTGCAGCCCCTGCGGGTGATTCCCAGGCAAGCAGGGTCTGGAGTGAACCTCCTAAGAACAGAGCAGAGCTGAAGGAGATAGAGATACCAAAAACCCTTCAAAAAATCAATAAATCCAGGAGCTGGATTTTTGAAAATATCAACAAAATAGACAGACTGCTAACCAGACCAATAAAAAAGAAAAGAGAGAAGAATTGAATAGATGCAACAAAAAAAATGATAAAGTCTAGGTCCAGACGGATTCACAGCCAAATTGTACCAGACATAGAAAGAGGAACTGGTACCATTCCTTCTGAAACCATTACAAACAATACAAAAAGAGGGAATCCTCCCTACCTCATTTTATGAGACCAACAACATCCTGATACCAAAACCTGGCAAAGACACAAATAAAAAAGAAAATTTCAGGCCAATATCCAAAATGAACATTGATGCAAAAATCTTCAATAAAATGCTGGCAAACCGATTGCCACAGCACATCAAAAAGCTTATCCACCATGATCAAGTAGGCTTCATCCTGGGGATACAAGGCTGGTTCAACATACACAAGTCTATAAACGTAATCCATCACATAAAAAAACCAGAGACGAAGTCCACGATTATCTCAATAGATGCGGAGAAGGCCTTCAACAAAATTCAACAGCCTTTATGCCAAAAACTCTCAATAAACTAGGTATCGATGCGACATATCTCAAAATAATAAAAGCTACTTATGACAAACCCACAGCCAATATCATACTGAATGTGCAAAAACTGGAAGCATTCCCTTTGAAAACTGGCACTAGACAAGGATACCCTCTCTCACCACTCCTATTCAACATAGTATTGGAAGTTCTAGCTAGAGCAATCAGTCAAGAAAAAGAAATAAAGGATATTCAGTTAGGAAAGGAGGAAGTCAAATTGTCTCTATTTGCAGATGACATGATTGTATATTTAGAAGACTCCATCATTTCAGCCCCAAATCTCCTTAAGCTGATAAGCAACTTCAGAAAACTCTCAGGATACAAAATCAATATGCAAAAATCACAAGCATTCCTATACACCAATAACAGACAGAGAGCCAAATCATGAGTGAACTTTCATTTACAATTGCTGCAAAGTGAATAAAATACCTAGGAATACAACTAACAAAGAATGTGAAGGACCTCTTCAAAGAGAACTACAAGCCACTGCTTAAGAAAATAAGAGAGGACACAAACAGATGGAAAAATATTCCATGCTAATGGTTAGGAAGAATCCATATTGTGAAAATGGCCATACTGCCCAAAGTAATTTATAGATTCAGTGCTATCATCATCAAGCTACGTTCTTCATAGAACTGGAAAAAACCGCCTTAAACTTCATATGAAATGAAAAAAAAGCCTACATAGCCAAGACAATCCTAAGCAAAAAGAACAAAGCTAGAGGAATCATGCTACCTGATCAAACTATACTACAAGTCTACAGTAATCAAAACAGCATGGTACTGGTACTAAAACAGAGATACAGACCAATGAAACAGAACAGAGGCCTCAGAAGTAATGCCACACGTGTACAACCATCTGACCTTTAACAAACCTGACAGTAACAAGCAGTGGGGAAACGATTCCCGGTTTAATAAATGATGTTGGGAAAACTGGCTAGCCATGTGCAGAAAACTGAAACTGGACCCCTTCCTTACACCTTACATTAAAATCAACTCCAATGGATTAAAGACTTAAACATAAGGCCCAATACTGTAAAATCCCTAGAAGAAAATCTAGGCAGAACAATTTAGGACATAGGCATAGGCAAGGACTTCATGAATAAAACACCAAAAGCAATGTCAACAAAAGCCAAAATAGTCAAATGGGATCTAATTAAATTTAACAGCTTCTGCATAGCAAAAGAAACAATCATTAGAGTGAACTGGCAACCAACAGAATGGGAAAAAAAAATGTGATCTACTCCTCTGACAAAGGGCTAATATCCAGAAACTACAAAGAACTAAAAAAGATCTGCAAGAAAAAAAAAAAAAAAAAAAAAACCATCAAAGAGTGGGTGAAGGATGTGAACAGCCACTTTTCAAAAGAAGACATTTATCAGCCAACAAACATGAAAAAATGCTCATCATCACTGGTCATTAGAGAAATGCAAATCAAAACCACATTGAGATACCATCCCATGCCAGTTAGAATGGCAATCATTAAAAAATCTGGAGACAAGAGATGCTGGAGAGGATGTGGAAAAATAGGAATGACTTAACACTGTCTGTGGGACTATAAATTGGTGCAACCATTGTGAAAGATAGCATGGTTATTCCTCAAGGATTTAAAATAGAAATACCATTTGACCCAGCAAACCCATTACTGGGTATGTACCCAAAGGATTATAAATCATTCTATTATAAAGACACATGCATACATAAGTTCGTTGTGACACTGTTTACAATAGCAAAGACTTGGAACCAACCCAAATGCCCATCAATAGACTGGATAAAGAAAATGTGGCACATATAAACCATGGAATACTATGCAGCCATAAAAAAGGATGAGTTCATGTCCTTTGCAGGGACGTAGATGAAGCTGAAAACCATCATCTTCAGGAAACTGACACAAGAACAGAAAACCAAATACCACATGTTCTTATTTATAAGTGGGTGTTGAAAAATGAGAATACATGGACACAGGGTAGGGGGGGGATCATCATACACTGGGGTCTGCTGGGGAGTGGATGGCTAGGGGAAGGAGAGCAGGGGGTAGGGAAATTGGAGAGGGATAACACTAGGAGAAATACCTAATGTAGGTGACAGGGGGATGAAGGCAGCAAACCACCATGACATGTGTATACTTATGTAACAATCCTGTAAGATCTGCACATGTACCCCAAAACTAAAAATATAATTAAAAAAAAAGAAATGCTAATACATGTTGCAACATGGATGAACCTTGAAAGCATGATGCTAGGTGAAAGAACCCAGACACAATGTATCACACATTCTATGACTCCATTTATATGAAATGTCAGGATTAGGCAAATCTATAAAGACAGAATGTGAAATAGTGTTGCTTAGGGCTGGTTAAGGAGGGGGAAAGTGGAGGATTGAGAAGGGTAAGTAATAGCTAAAAGGTCCAGAGTTTCTTTTGGTGGTGGTGAAAATGTTCTAAAATTGATTGTGACTATGGTTTCATAATTCTAAGAATACACTAACAACTATTGAATTGTATACTTAAAAGAGTATATTTTATGGCATGTATGTTATAACTCTATAATGTTGTTATTTAAAAAAAATTCTGTGGCCCTGAATCTTAACTGTAATCATCAATATGAACCAATGATGTATTTTTTTCTTTAAAACCTTTTATTATCTCCACACTGAAAATGCCGAAAATCAATGACCAACTTAATAGTAAAGTCTACTCTTAGTACACAGACTGTATCATTATCATTAAAAGGAACTTGTGTTTCTTGGAAAAATGACTGATTCTAGATATGGGGCAAAAGGAAACATGTCTGAAAAATCCTCTATTATTGAAAAGAAAGTAGCTATCAAAGTCTACTTGAGTAATGTCAAAATAACTTGGGAGACAATTTAAATAAGCTCCCACTGGTCAAACATAAAATAATTTGGGCATTATTTAAGACAAAAACTCCAATGGATTGAATTGCATCAAATATGTTTAAATCCATGGGTTTATAATGTACCAAAAACAACTCATTAATGACGTTGGTGATTCATTTTATTTGTTTATTTTTAAAACTTCTAAAGAGAAAAAGAAGTCAAGTATTTGTTCTTCATTTTTACATGATATTACCTCAAGGCAACCCAATCACTGATGAGGGAAAATTTCTCTGTGTGGAAGTATTCTAGCTAATAAATGAAGAAGGAATGACAAATATTGCTATTTTTCAACCCCCTAATAAATTAATGGGTCCAAGTTGTAAACATTGATAGTTGATAATACCAAGCAAGGGAGACAACCATGCGTATCCTCATGGAAGTATGCAATATTACCTGTGAAGGAAATTTTCCCAGAAAGGAAAAAAAATGATCTGAATCTAATCAGGCATCTAGATTTACCTATCAATTAATAGGTAATACAGATGACAAAGAAACGCAATAAATGACATTACAGGAATGTACTTATCAAAACAACTTTTAAAAACTCTACAGAATTAATTATCTAGTTTCTTCAATAATGATAACAATAAGAAAGGCCAGGAAAAAGAACAGAGGGAGTGTGCCTTAAAAGGCATATCTAAACTGTCTTAATATGAAGAGCTTATCGGGGTCCTGATTTAAATGAATAATCTGGTTTAAAAATTTATAAGAGCTTCCACATTGGTAAACACATTTTCCTGAAGGTTCTATTGTTTTCACTGCAGGCAAGACAAGTGGGATGAAGAAAGATGGGCTCTTTGTCTACACGCTGATGTTTGGGGAAAGTGGAGCCTCTAGAGTGGGCATGGAAACTGTGCCACCCTCATGCCTTCAGACTTTGTCCTATGCATTCCCTTCCACTTAGGTGTTCCTGAGTTGTATCTTTTATAATAAAGTCATTAACATATATAAATATATACAGGGGGATGGAGGCAGCAAACCACCATGGCATCTGTATACCTAGGTAACAATCCTGCCTTCAAGATTCTCACTCCCTGGAGTTCATACTTTGCATAATTCCCTCCCTTTGGTGTGGGTGGGAACTGTGAATATAATAAGATAACCAGGATGTCTTAACATTGTATAGATATTTGATTATATTAAGGAATTATTGTTAATTTATCGGGTGTGCATTTTTTTGTCTTCTAAAAAGAATTTCATTTTTAAAGATACATGCTGAAATATCTCTATGGCATGAAATGATGCTATATTATTTGCTTTAAAATAATTGAAGGAGTAGTAAATAAAAGTATAACTGAAATAAGCTTGTCACATATTAGTTTTTGAAGTTGGGTGATGCAATGTATACATTGGGTTCATAATATTATTGCCACAACTGTGCTTTATGTTTGAAAACTTAATACAAACATTAAATGAAATGAAATATAAGAAGAGTAATGCATGTTTTGGGGCTTTATGATCAGTAGACATAATTTGAAGGAAAGGAAATGAAGGAACCATCTTTGGCAGCTCTTATGCTTACCCCTTACAGCCCTGTTTTTACACTGGGCAACAGGATTAAGTCACTAAACTCAGCCTATCAAGGATGAATCAGGGCCAATGAATTCGTAATCTTAAGTCAGAATGTGTCACAAGTTAAACTGTTTATGTTTATTTGTTCGAAATATTCAATTCATTCATTTTCCATGGATGGCAAGTATTTTGCCTGTAGGTAACAGCAGGCAGTGGGTGTTTAAACATCAGCGAAATTCTATTTAGACAAATTAACTGAAAAAGGGGAAGGATTGACTTCATTAAAAACCAAAGGGAGGAGAATGAGAGAACAGATTTAATGAAATGTGGAAGACTACACAAGAAGAAGAAATGGGCCATTACCAATTTCACAAGAATGTGAGCTGACTGAAGACAAGGTCAGAGTTTTCATGGGAATAAAAAAGGCCTACATATTTTGAGAATGAATAAGCTTATTTAATGTTTAGGTAGCCCTTTTCATAGAAGAATCATTTATAAAGATTTATGTTGATTTATTTTCCCAAATCCAGAAGCCAGTTTTTGTAATATTGATTGCTAGTGTTTTGGGTTTTTGACGTAGTTACTTATTTTCAAGTAACTAAATTCTGATATTTATGTTGATATAATATCATTAGTGTTTTAAAAATGTGAAATCTCATTTTTTTTTCTTAAGATATCCTGAAAATTATCATCTTCAAACCAACAAAATATACTCAGACATTTTCTGACCACATTCTCCCTTGGTGTATTATTACTGTTATGACTCTCATTTCTGAGGCTGCTAATAAGCCTGAGTATTCTTTCTTATGTATAATAGTCATGTGTTTTATGTGAGTGTATTTTATCAGGCTCATTTTGGGCTTTATCTGCTATGTTCTTGAGGCAGGCAGAACTCTAAGATGGCCTTCAAGATTCTCACGCCCTGGAGTTCATACTTTACATAATTCCCTCCCTTTGGTATAGGTGGGAACTGTGAATATGATGGGATAGTTACTTCCCTGATTAGTTTGCACAATATGACAAAAGTGTTGGGATAGTCACTCTGTGATTATTTTCTCTTACATATACTGCTGTTGTTATAAACTGGAAAGAGATGCTCCTGTTGGCCTTGAAGGACCAATCTACTATGCTGTCACTGGGGTGTATGGCTATATCCTGAAGGCAGGCCCTACAAGCTAAGAGTTCCCTCCTGGCCAAGGAATCCTATTCTTCCTATAACCTGAATGAGTTTGTGAGGAGCCTCTAAGATCCACCTGAGAACACAGCCACGCCCCCCACCCCATCGACATGGTGATTTCAGCCTAGGGAGACCCTGAGCAAGAAACCCAGCAAGAAACACTATACTGACTTCTGACCTGCAGAACTGTGAGGTAGTAGATGCATGTTGTTTTAAGTTTGTGGTATTTGTTATGCAACAGTAGAAATGAATGCAATTGTTGTCGCCTTAGAATGAGAGAGTGGCATGGGTGGTGAAACACAATAGAGCATGCTTGGCAGGACGGTGGGGCTGGTTGGTGGATTAAGTGAGGAAAGGGGAAGAGAAAGGGAAGGAGGTTCTTAGGCCCAATTCCCAGCTGTTTCCCTGGAGCCCAGCTTCCTGCCTTCACTGGTAGCGCGATTCTCTCCACTTTATTCCCTTGACTGTCTTTCAGGAAAATCTCTCTCTGGGAATGACCATCTCTTACTTTAAATAATTTAACCACGATCTTTGGCTCCAATTATTCTCCCAGTGATACTGGATTGGAGCTCTCACTCAGGAAAGAACTACCTCTGAGGGCTTTGTTCTTATATACTAGTATATCTCCTTGTTCTCAAATACTAGTATATCTTCTAGAGAAAAGAAGAGCTTATTTTCTTTCAGTTCATTTATATAAGAAGCAATTATTTAGTACTCACTACACTATGCTAGACATAGTAGAGGGACTTGAAAATGAACAAGAATATCTGCTGAGTACAGTAACTAGTAACTAGCAAGAGTTTAATGAACTGACCTTCCTCTGTTTCACCAAGCATCAGCTTGAGCTCAGGCATATCACTTAACTTCCCTGAGCTTTGGTTTCCTCTATACAATGATGGTCATGGTAGATGATCTCAAAGTGTCCGTCTTTAACATGACAGTGATGGGTCAATTTGACAGGGATATCAGTAGAATACTAGAATTAACATGCAACACTAATAGAGCTTCAAGGAGAGGTAGAATTAAAGCTATAACATTCAGTTTCATTAATATTTGGTGAAATATAAGTTAAAATAAAAATTTCTGTACCTATCAGATTGTCAAAAAGGATAAAGTGGATAATATCAAACATTGGAGAATATGTTGGGAAACCAGCACTCAAATATAACGGGCAAGAGGGCAATTTGGTAATTTCTATGAACATTTTAACGTATACAGCCTTTGACTCAGCAATTTCACTTCTAGGAATTCATCCAATAAAAGTACTCTAGTAACTACCCAAATACTTTTTCATAATGATTCTTATTGCAGTGTTGGTTATAATAGTTCCCAAAGTGGAAACAACTTGAATATCCCTGAGTGAAATATTTGTTTCATGAGAAGAATTCACTAATTAGCAGAATATCTTACTGTTATTAAAAAGAATCAGATAGATCTATATATATTGACATAGACAGGTAACTACGATATATTGTTTATTGAAAAGAGCAAGTTATAGGAATAATGATTCAATTTCTTAAAAGTAATTATATGTATCTGTACAATATATAATTATATATAATATGCATATTTATATACAATTGGGCACATGCTTATAATAGAGAGCAGTCTAAAAGGACACATACTAAGTTGTGAATGGTATTCACCTTCAAGCAGTAGAATAGGGTTAGGAGGGCAAAATTCCATGTCTGTGTCTGTATTGTTTAAAAAATCTCTAAGAACTATATTCTATTTTTACTACAAACAATTCTTTAGACAACTTTTTCAAAAAAAGTATTTCCAACTCCTGATCATCTCACCTTATTAATATTTTTAGTTTTTATTATACTTTAAGTTCTGGGATACATGTGCAGAACATGCAGGTTTGTTACATAGGTATACATGCGCTATGATGGTTTGCTCCACCCATCAACCTGTCATTTACATTAGGTATTAATCCTTATGCTAACCCTCCCCTAACCTACCAGCCCCCGACAGATCCTGGTGTATGATGTTCCCCTCCCTGTGTCTGACAAGTGGTTAATACGCACAAAAAGTAGGAAGAGAAAACTATGCACTTGGTCATAAGGGAGATCAGGCTAGATTTTAGGCCACTGAATAATCAATACAAACATAGATGTCAATTAAAAATAAAAAAAAAACTAAAAACATGCTGAGCAAAAGAAATTTTTAAGGAGATAAATGTTTATAGAGCCCAGAGTAAGGGACAGGGTACTAGGACAGCGTCTGCACTGTCTGTAAGGCTGCCGTGAGGAGAGCAATTATGTTTAAGAAGCAGGAGAGGAATACGGTGGCATACGGAAAAGGATTCAAAATGATGAGGTTGGGAATAGGAGAAATAGATCCATGTTGGACAATTCCTAAGACAAAGAGGCAGACAACTGAGGATGAAAAGATCCCTTGCAAGTTTCAGTGCTTTATTGAACTCGGATCTAAGAATACTTATTACCTCCTTTAACTAAATATGCCCTTGATCTCAACCTTAGGAAAGCAAACGCGGCTGTAGAGACTAGTAAATAGCAGCCCCTGAATCAGAGAGGATCCCAAATCAGACTTATTTATGAAATGAATAGGGATGTGACACTGTGAGGTACGTTTGTGTTAAAAAAAAAAAAAAAAAAAAAGCAGCAGTTGGTGTGTGTGTGGCTAGGCTGTAGAATACAATGGCTGGAACCAGTTTCCATCTATTTCCAGTTGTTTACATTTACTGAAAACAGCACTGGATTTAGAATCAGAAAACCTTACTGGGCTTGGACCTTTGTCCTGTTAATTACTAGTCCTCTGGCCTCAAATAAATTGTATAATTTCACTGACTCCCAGGGTCTTCATTAGTAGAATAGGACTTTTAATAATCCCTATTTCAGACGGTTGCTGTGAGAATTAAATTGTGCCAGGCATGTAGTAAGTGTTCACAAAATGGTGACCGGTAGTAGGGAGCAATCTCTGAACACTTACGATGCATCAGGTACTTCAGAAACACTTTTATTACTTTATTTAAATAAATAAATAAAGGTAAATAAACAAATAAATAAAGGTTAAGTAAAATTATTTTATTTAACCTTTAAATAAACCCATGAAAGTTGCCATTATACTTGACATTTTACAGATGAGGAAACTGGAACTTAGTCAAGTTAAAATGGACCCAGACAGGAAGTGGCTTCGTTGGGAGCCAAGCCCTGGCTCTTCAGTTATGATGATGTGCTGTTTGTTAGTTGTCTCCTTTCTTCACATTAGAAAACAGCAGTGTCCCAAGTTATTTTTAACCAGAGTGTTAGCAGTGAAATGTAAGGAACAGAAGAAACAATAAACAAGAATTAGTTACCTATTTAGAGATAATAATCTGGGTAGAGCTGTTTAATTAAAATATAACCAAATATAAACTGTAATCTCTGTTCAAAAGTGGAAATAAAGACACTTTCATCAGTATTTATCAATATCCTTTACAGAAGATGAGGAGTCATTCGTTTCATTTTAATACAATTTTTGTACATCTCTAAAAACCTGTTTCATACATGTTCCTAGCTTCTTTTAAAGCAAGAACAGTGTAGGATCTGCAAAATTTTATACCTCTTGCTTTTTCTTGAGAGTGAGAGAAATGGGGAAGCTGTTTCAAATATATTTCTCCACTTTGGTGGAAAACGAGTTTTTTAAGTGTGCCAAATATAATAGTTATGACCCAACTATGCTTGCATAAAGGGAATTTTTATTTCTTTAAAAAAAAAAAAAAAAACCTTGAGAAAGAGTTTCCTATTTCATTCTAACTGTAAATCTCTTCCCACAGAGATCTGTTCTCACTTAATGCCCCTCTTTAGAAAATGACACATTTTATCAGTGGGAACAGTGGGAAGCATCACTGCCTCCTTGAGTGTCTGTCTTTCAAACCTACCCATTGGCAGCAGGAAAAAAGGGGGTGCTGAAGAGAATCAGTGGCTATGGGAAGATGAAGAAATGAGATTGTCGTTCTTGGAGGATCAACTTCCTCCACAATTTTACCATGAGAGATAATTATCTGTCATGGAGGAACAAGTATCCTCCACAACTTTACCAGGGGAGACAATCTCATTTCTTCATCTTCCCATAGTAAATTAGTCGAGGCAACCATGACACTTTTATTTTCTCTATGGTAGGAACATTTCAGTCTTGGAAAAGATGCCATATTTTTGGTAAGAACAGTTTATTCCAAGACTGTGTTTTCTCTAGAATACAGACAAAGACATTTGGAGAAAAACCTCACTATAGCAGGACTGTTTTGCGGAGGGTGTGTAACAAACAGTCAGGATCCCTACAACGGCCTCTTTCTGGTCCTCAGCTGTAGTGCATCTTTGAAGTGTTGCAGCCACCAGAGGAAATTGTGTGTAGCTGAGTGGTTGTGCTAACTGTCCTAGCAATGGCTGATTCTATGACTGGAAAAAAATAGCCTATCACTTTATACATAAACGAGAAACTGATGGAGCATTTACCATGCCAGAGAGACAACTGATATCTGAAGGACTTGACTTGGCTGTTTTAAATGCCTTAATTCAATTTATTTATTAAGCATACAATTTATAGTAGTAGTTGAGGCTTCAAAAATTAGTAAGGCATAAACCTTTGCCATAAGTTCCACGAGAGCACAAAGCCAAGTGAGAGAAAGATATTTACTTGAATAAAAATTTTTAATAAGTATTGCAATAGGGTTTGTACAAACAGCAGAGGTAAATAAATATGAGAAAAATAAAATATTCTTTGAGTGGAGTTAGGATTAAAATAGTAAACACAACTATAAAGAGGACGTGGTCAAAATGGAATGATCTGCAATTTTACCCTACTGACAACCTAACAAATTAGCCTTCTACAGTTTCATGGATGAAAGCAAAGAACCACAAGATTCCTGGGATAGAGAGGAAGAGCTTTATTACTCATGGCACCACAAGCAACGTGAGCTTCCTGTTGGCGTCGGTTCCCGTTTTCGCCCAGGCACTACAGGGATAACACAGAGGGACCAAGGAAACACCGTGCAGACAGCGAATTTGCGTAACAACAGAGGAACCCCAAGCTTAGGAACGGCAACTTTTTTACAATGGGCCGCAGACATACATCAACTCTGCCCAGGGAGGTACTATCTGTGGTATATCGAACAGTCATTAAACCTACCCTCTGCTCCAGGAAAAATAAATAAATAAATAAATTCTATCTTTTAAGGCTTTTTGCTAGATAGTTTTTGTTTTGTTTTGTTTTGAGATGGAGTCTCGCTCTTTTGCCCAGGCTGGAGTGCAGTGGGGTTTTGTTTTGTTTTTTTTTGAGACAGAGTCTCACTCTTTCACCCAGGCTGGAGTGTCTCTGGAGTTTGAGCAATTCTTCTGCCTCAGCCTCCTGAGTAGCTGGGACTACAGGCATACATCACCGTGCCTGGCTAATTTTTTTTTTTGGGACGGAGTTTCGCTCTTGTTACCCAGGCTGGAGTGCAACGGCGCGAACTCCGCTGACCGCAACCTCCGCCTCCTGGGTTCAAGCAATTCTCCTGCCTCAGCCTCCTGAGTAGCTGGGATTACAGGCACGTGCCACCATGCCCAGCTAATTTTTTGTATTTTTAGTAGAGACGGGGTTTCACCATGTTAACCAGGATGGTCTCGATCTCTTGACCTCGTGATCCACCCGCCTCGGCCTCCCAAAGTGCTGGGATTACAGGCTTGAGCCACCGCGCCCTGCGCCTGCCTGGCTAATTTTTGTGTCTTTAGTAGAGACAGGGTTTCACCGTGCTGCCCAGGCTGGTCTTGAACTCCTGACCTCGTGATCCACCTGCCTCAGCCTCCCAAAGTGCTGGGATTACAGGTGTGAGCCACTGTGTCTGTTTTTAAAAAGATGGTCTGGAACAAAACTTCCATTGCTTCTGTTTGATAGATGTGCAGAAATGAGACCCATGGAAAATTGTCTTCCAACAATATTCACGTTTTTTCTACACCATATTAGCTTTTGATATATTTTCCAACATGTATAGCCACTCTGATTAATTTGACCTACAGAGGATGAGATAAAATGTCTAATTTGTCTCATAGAACATTTAACTAAAACTGTTAGACTCCAGGAGGAAGTGAGGAAGGTAGCATCAGGAGAATGTAAGAGAAGTAGTGTCAGAAATACTCTGGAGTCCCTTTTTGAGGTTATTCCAATGCTGGACTATCAGATGCCTGTGAATGGCAGGGACTATGGAAAGTCCATTACTATCAGCCCATTGTTGAGTAGCTTTTACAATAAAAGGTGTACCATTGCCAGACTGTAGATGATCAAGTAGTCTACAAACATGACACATGTAAGTTTCAAGGGCCACAGTGGTGTAACTGGAATCATCTGATTAGACTGGAACAACTCTGTGGCCTCATAAAGTCTCAACAGTGGTGAGGCACCAATGATTGCCTAGAAAGAGGGTTAAAGATCCAATGTAGTTGATTTGCCAGTAGCAGGTGGGTCAATGCCCACTGCAACCTGGCTTCTCCACTGTGAGAAAACCATGTCAACTTTTGGCAGCAATCACAAATCTGGCATGCAGTAGTAGTTTCTTCATCAGAAATATGGAATTCTTTACATTGTGCGCAGTCTACGGGTTATGTTCAACTGAATGATTTATCCCAGTAGCAATGGTGGCAATGTGGGCAGTGTAGGCTTGTTTAGCAGCTTAATTCCCATTGGTATCATTGAAGAACAGACACTCATCATGGGCATGTACATGAGAGACCCAGATGGCTTCTTCAGCAGCCATGATTCATTTTCACATTTCATAGCCCCCAAAGAGGAATGTCTTTAATCTGCCAGTCTGTAATTTTCCAAGTGGCAGACCAAACATTTAAGCCATTGGCAATAGCCACAAGACAGCAAAAATATAATAGGGTTTATCAAAGTGAATATTGGCCAAAGATATGAAGTGAACCAGCAGTCTGCCAACTGAGTACAGCAACTATGACCATTTTGATTTCGCATAGCTGATGCTGAGCCTGAACAGCTGCCTGGTGGAAACCACTTAGTTCCAGCTTGACCAAATCATCAGTACATCCATCACAAGCCTGTAGAAGGAATCTCTGTGAATCAAGGCCAACGGCTTTGCTTCAGGTAGTGGAGTGGGAGGTAAAGTTATCTCCAAAGGAATCGCTGACACTTTTTCACACGAAGTCAAGATGCTACTGAAGCCAGTTCTTGAATTAAAGCGTCTGTTATTGAATACATCTTTTACTTTTGATAAGTGAAGTCTACTAGGCTGTTTCTACTTTGTTAGTTACTGAGTCAGAAACAACTGATTCCAAAATATTATATGAATATTAAGCTGGGAAGTCACGAGGATTCCAGAGTCTGGCATTCAGATTCGACAAGAGCCCAGCAGCAAGCTGATTGCTGTTTCTTAAAATTAGCCATGCCAGGGAGGCAACAAGGCCAAGCAGCACCTCTGGGTGGAGGCTGCTGCCCTTTCCATGTGCCTTCCATGACAAAATAATCAGAAATTTGAGCTCAAATGGATCCTTGGGGTGTGGAGTCCTCAAGATGAAATGGTGCCACAAGTTTCCGGACTGCTTCCAAAGCAACCCATTTGTCTGGGCCCTATTAACAGCGTTGTGGTTAGCCAACACAAAGGACCTAGTGGAATGTCCAGGCGAGGCACTTACTCTTTCCAGTACCCAGTCATCTGCTGGACTTTCATTTGGATGGTGAAGGGCTGAAGAGACAGCTTTCCATCTCAGACTGTTGAAAGCCAAAGGCTTCCCAGTGTTGTCCCACACCCTCAGCTCTTTGACATCATCTCCTTCTTTTCTTCCCTTCATTTTTTGTGGCCTGCCAATGCTGGCTTTCTTGGTGTTCCTGAGGTGTGTGGCATGTGTTCACTTTAACCACTGTTTCTTCTCTCTGGTATGTTCCTTCCAAGACAGCCGTATTTTCTCTTCTCATCTCCTTTACATCTTGTTCAACTGTCAGCCTTCTCAGTAGAGCCTTTGACCGTCACCCTATTTAAAATGCGACCCACTGCCCCACCTCATGGCACTCCAGACTACCTGTTTAAATTTTGTCATAGTACTTTCCGCCATCTAACTGTATATTTTACTAGCACATTTTATGTATTGTCATCTTCTTCCTAAAATGGAAGCTTTATGAGAGAGTGTCTGGGTGTGTGTGTGTGTGTCTGTGTGTGTGTGTGTGTGCGCGTGTGTGTGCGTGTGCATGTGCATGTTTATTTCAGTGCCATTTCCCTGGTATTTGGAAGAATGTATAGCTCTCTGAATGAGTTAATGAATTACACACAGATGAGGGCAAGAAGGAAAAAAGGGTCTTTCATCCTGGAATTTACAGAGGATGCAGTTGTGTCACACAGACGATCCTAGGTGGAGAGTGGTGGGGAACTGGATAGAACATACAGAAATAAAAGTTGCTGCTGTAGCTGGGAAATAATTGTGCACATGCTAAATGATAAGGACATACCTTTATACTCTGGGTGATAGAGAAATCTGGGGAGGCTTAACTGCCATCCACCAAGTGTGTGACTGCATCCCTTGCACTGATAACATATGACTTCTCTGAGGAAAGTTAGTTACTGCCTAAATGATATTTCCCTGCCTCCTCAGTAAAGCCATAGCCTGAGAGAAGATATGGAGAAAAGAGAGAACGAGGCTATGCACTTCCCTGCCAAGACCTATGTCTATGAAGACCTATGTCTATGAAAGGGTCATGGCCACGAGGGAAGCCCGTGGTGCAGTATAGTACCTAGACGTTGCCGTGGATGCACCTGTGAATTATGGAGGGGGAGGTTTGATGGTTTATTTTACCCGAATCATCCTAGGGTTGCACATCTGCTGCCCTTCCTTTTGTTTGTTGGAGTTTTCAAATGATAGATGGCCAGATGTCAAGCTTTCCGTCACTTATCGGCCAACACCATTCTCCTTCCTCAGTGAGATGACAGGGCTGCTGTTGCTGCTCCTGCTGCCGTCCCGCTGATAGGTTTTTTGTCAGCCATGGGCAGGTTATACGATGATGTTGTGAGCCCCAGCTAATCACACCTTCCAGTCTTGAACACTAGCTGCCTAGCAGATGTCAGTTCCAAGCAGAAAGTGATGAGCTGCCTAGTCAAAATTGCTAACTCTGAATTCTCTCTCATCTTAAAGAACTAAACAATCTTGCATGTTCTTTACATGTACCCCAAAACCTAAAATGCAATAAAATAAATTAAAAAAAAAACCCAACCAAACCAAACAAAACAAAAACCAACACATGAACAACGCTGAGAGATCTGATACGGTCTTCAGTTCTTTAATATCTGTTTTGGCATATTGAAAACCACCATGATTTGCCAGGCTTTTCTACCTTTTGTGCTCTAGCACACAGCTCCCTCCCAATCCTTCCTTTTCTTTCCTCCTTGTATTCCCAGTCCTACAGATGTTCATGGGTTACCTTCAGAAACTGGCTGACACCCTTTTGGAATAAAGATCTACTTTGTCTTCACATTCCAAGCGGCAGGGAGCCCAAACTTCCCTTTGCAGACAGCATGCATCTGTCTGCTTTGGTACTTGGTGGCAGACATTTGAAATATGGTGAATAAAAAAGGCTGTAGAAATCAAACTGCACTTGTGAAACAAAACGACAATAAAAACAACTCCCTAATCTTTTAAATGTCATGCAGCTCAGCTATAGTTTTCAACTTAGAGTTCACAGCCAGCTCTGCCTTGATTGCAATTCCACTGGCCAATTAACACTTTCTATTTAGAAACTACTTAATTATAATAGAATTACCCATGTCACCCCCCATAAAATATAAAAGAAAATGAGAAGATATGCAGGAAACAAGCTGTCATGAAACAAATGGCTTTCTGTCCTTAGTGGGATGATCACAGACTATACTTTTTTGACCTTCTGGGAACATTCTTTTTTAGAAGCTTATGTGTACACCATTACTATTAACTACTCTGAGATAAAAAACTACTTTTCATACTCTACCTTATATTATAACCATTCTTGTATTTAGAGTGTTGAGAAAGCAGTATGTCATTACACTTCCCTGTCATGGTGGCTACACGCACAGGCCTGAAGTTAGATCTATTGTGGTTTGAATTCCAGCTTTGCTATTCAATGGATGAATATGACCTTGGATCAGTTGCTTAACTTCTGTAAGCCTCGGTTACATCATATATAAAATAGAAATAAATATAGCTATATTATTGGGTAGTTGTGAGGATTACGTGAAATAAATAATGTACAGTACTACAGAAGAGACTGCTAGTTGTCCACCAAAATTCATCCCCCCCTTCCTCTTTGGTTCAACTCTAGACCTCATTTTTAAAAATATATATAATTTTTAGGCTGGGCGCGGTGGCTCAAGCCTGTAATCCCAGCACTTTGGGAGGCCGAGGCGGGTGGATCACAAGGTCAAGAGATCGAGACCATCCTGGTTAACATGGTGAAACCCCGTCTCTACAAAAAATTAGCTGGGCATGGTGGTGCGTGCCTGTAATCCCAGCTACTCAGGAGGCTGAGGCAGGAGAATTGCCTGAACCCAGGAGGCAGAGGTTGCGGTGAGCCGAGATCGCGCCATTGCACTCCAGCCTGGGTAACAAGAGCGAAACTCTGTCTCAAAAAAATATATATATATCTATATATATTTATAATTTTTATTTGTTAACTATACCTCAACAAATCTGAAAGCAAGGGAAAGATTTCATTTAAGAAATTTCTACTATTTTATACACTGTTTGCATTATTTAATTACAATTTCCAAAACAACAGCTAAATCTATATAGATTTTTTTTCCCCATGAAACTCCTATAGAGAATAGGTACATTCTGCTAAAAATATTTTATAGGTAAGGACTCTTTCACATTTAGACTCCATTAATGTGCCTGTTAGAACACATGTCAATGTGATTTTTAAAAAGATTTTTCTATTTTTAAAAAAGTTTTACTTTAAGTTCTAGGATACACATGCAGAACGTGCAGGTTACATAGGTATACATGCGTCATGTGGTTTGCTGCACCTATTGACTTTCCTCTGAGTTCCCCTAACTTGCTCTGCACCCCCAAACAGGCCTTGGTGTGTCATTCCCCTCCCTGTGTCCATGTGTTCTCACTGTTCAAGTCCCACTTATAAGTGAGAACATGCAGTGTTTAGTTTTCTGTTCCTGGGTTTAGTTTGCGGAGGATGATGGCTTCCAGATTCATCAATGTCCCTGCAAAGGACATAATCTCATGCCTTTTTATGGCTGCATAGTTATTCCATGGTGTATATGTACATTTTCCTTATCCAGTCTTCCTTCCCGGTGGAGCCAGGATCTAGTGGCCCTTTGTGTTTTGACCATGCAGAGGTAATGTTTTAGACTCTAGAAGCCTATTTCTTGCCAGCATCTATTGTTTCTTGACTTTTTAATAATCATCATTCTAACTGGCATGAGATGGTATCTCATTGTGGTTGTGATTTGCATTTCTCTAATGCCTAGTGATGCTGAGCTTTGTTCATATGTTTGGTGGCCACATAAATGTCTTCTTTTGAGGAGTGTCTGTTCATATCCTTTGCCTACTTTTTGATGGAGTTGTTTGCTTTTCTTCTTGCAAATGTGTTTAAGTTCCTTGTAAATTCTGGATATTAGATCTTTGTTGGATGGGTAGATTGGAAAAGTTTTCTCCCATTCTGTAGGTTACCTGTTCACTCTGACACTAGTTTCTTTTGCTGCACAGAAGCTCTTTGGTTTAATTAGATCCCATTTGTCAATTTTGGCTTTTGTTGCAATTGCTTTTGGTGTTTTCATCACAAAGTCTTTGCCCATGCCTACCTTCTGAATGGTATAGTTTGGGATTTTACATTTAAGTCTTTATTCCAACTTTAGTTAATTTTTGTGTAAGGTGTAAGGAAGGGGTCTAGTTTCAGTTTTCTGCATATGGCTAGCCAGTTTTCCCAGCACCATTTACTGAATATGAGATTCTTTCCCCATTGCTTGTTTTGTCAGGTTTGTTGAAGATCAGATGGTTGTAGATGGGTGGTGTTATTTCTGAGGTCTCTGTTCTGTCCCACTGGACAATGCTAGACTTCATTTTCTATCTTCCCTTGTGGCTAGGGGGGACCCAGTGAATAAATTCTCTCCAAAGAGGTGTGAACAGAAGTAATGGGTGCCACTTCAGGGCCTAAGCCTTAAGGCAGTGCCCCTGCTGGGCCTCCATGTTCTGTCTTCTTCCTTCCCGGTGGAACCAGGATCTAGTGGCCCTTTGTGTTTTGTCCATGCAGATGGCAATGTTTTAGACTCTAGAGGCCTGGAAGATGGCAGATGTGGCTCTTTACCCCTGGGTCTCTTGTTGATTTATTGCAGCAGAGCCCACCTTGAACATTTACATTTGACATAAACTTCATCTGTTTGAGCTTTTTTTTTTTCTGAGATAGGGTGTCTTTCACTCTGTCACCCAGGCCAGAGAGCAGTGATGTCATCTCCACTCACTGCTACCTCCACCTCCCAGGTTCAAGTCATTCTCCTACCTCAGCCTCCTGAGTAGCTAGGATTATAGGTGTTTGCCACGACACCTGGCTAATTTTTGTAATTTTAGTAGAGATGGGGTTTCTCCATTTTGGCGGGTTGGTCTCAAACTCCTGATCTCAAGTGATCCATCCACCTCTGCCTCCCAAAGTGCTGGGATTACAGGCGTGAGCCACTGAGCTGGGCGTTTGAGCTATTGTGTTTTTGAATACCCTTGTTAAAGGACTATAACCTCTACCATAACTAGGTGTTTAGTAGGAGATTCAGTTAGTTATAGATGTGAAAAAACCATGTATATTGTGTACATGCAGTTTCCTTACCCAGACAATGATTTCTTTGTGGCAAACTTGTAACAATTCTTCATTGAATAACTATAGTGAATAGAAGTAAATCACAGTTCATAATATTTGGAGTTTGAAGTCCCAGTTGTTATACATTCTTTTCTTTCCATTTCATATCTGGCTTTTGTAGTTTCCCTTCCCTAAATACAAGCTGTCTAGAAGCTAGAATTAATAATGTGTTATGATTCAGATTTTGTTATCATAACGTTGTTTTGGCAGTAAGGATATGCCACGATCTGATATAATAATTTCTTCTTTAAAATCCAATAAATCTTTAAAGAAACTAGGAATTCCTTCTCTAAATGAACTCCTTATATTAAAGGTAACAATGACAGTGGTTTTCTGGAAAAATGAAGCAGATAAGAAAAATGTTCAAAAAGTTCCCATGAATTTAAAAATAATCACTCATAATTCAGAATTCATCATTCTTGAGCTTTATTTCATGAGATAGATTGAGGTCATTATTAACAATGTGCTTCTTCTTGCATTAGAAACTTGATAAAAAAGGACAGTAGTTTATGATGGCTATATAGTTAATAAGATATTAAAATTTCACACTGCAGCAGGAGCTCAAAGAGGAGAAATATCTGAGAGAAAACTATCCTTTCTAGATATTTCTATGGTCTGGATTCTGATCTAGGCTATAAATTGATGTGAAACCATTATCAGTTTTACAACCACTTTATGTGCCTATATGTGCTTAGAATATAATTAACATGGGTGATTTTGGGAAAAGGATAGTTAATTGATTTTTTCACTTTAAGTCATATAGGCCATGTATAACCCAAGAGTGAGGAATTAGTTGATTTCTATTTTTTCCTAGGCAGATGTCATCTTCCTGGCTGTTTTTCTTAGGACAGTTTATTTTAGGAGACATTTGAGTTTCAAGTTCAGCTTTGACACTTTCTAATGCGTCCTTGGTAAAGTCACTTAGTCTTTTTGAAACTTAGTTTCTTGAAACTTTAAAGTGGAGATAATAACCATAATTACTGGAGATAATGTACATAAACCTTATAACAGGACCTGGAATCTAGTAATTGCTCAAAAAAGTTAACACATGTTATGTGTTAAGAGCAAAGTATGGTCACTAGACCAGCATCAGTATCACCTAGGAACTTGTTAGAAGTGCAAATTCTTGTGACTCAATCCAGATCTACTAAATCAGAAACCCTGGTGGTGGAGCCTGGCAATCTGTATTTTAAGGAATCCTCCAAGTCGTTCTGAGCCTCTCAAGTTTAAGAAACAGTTTTATGTAAATGGTTTAATATTTCTGAGTTCTCATTTTTTCCAACATGTAATACATTTCTATGATCAACATATGATGCTCAGAAACTGCTCCTGTTTTTGGAAAGAGCACCCTCATTTTACATTACAGAAACAACCTCTTCCCTATTCTTAGTCCATGTTGTTGGGTGGGGCCTATCCTACCTACTCCCAACTTTGGGGTGGGTTTCAGGGCAAAGCCAATTAGTGTATCCCATCCACTTGGCCACAACAACTACTTCAAGCATGGACCTGTGATCTGATTTAGGTCAGTGAAAGCCATGCCCAGGAGTTTCACTGGCATTGTTGAGAAGATGAAAGTTCTTCACCATTGAAATCGCTAATAGTATGTAAACTTCTTAACATGAGAACAGAGGTTCTCAAAAAGGAGTCAGAGAACTTTAGAGTTAAAGATGGATGTAAACCAAGTCCTAATGACATTGATTGAATCCTTAGACCTAGCCATGCCTGAATATCTTCCCCTGGACTTTACAGGTGAGAAAAAAAATTATATCTTTTCCTACCTCTTCCACCTCTAGAACAAGTTTTCTTATTTTAAAAATCAGTTTTCTATTATGTAACATGAAATCTTATTAGTAAACTATCTCATGAGATTTTTGTAAGGAATAAGATGAATGTATACAAAAATATTATCAGTCTGGGCCATTTGAGAAGCAGACAATAAGACGGAATTAGATGTGTGAGAGATTTATCAAAGGAAATGATTGTTATGGACAATGCATGCGAAGTCAAGGGAAGATGGGAAAGCTATCAGACCTGTACTGTGGAGAAGACCTGCGCTGTACTATTAATACCTGTGAAGGAGAAAAGGAAAGAAAGGAGGTTGTGGAGAAGAGCCTTAGACTGAGGTATAATTCTTTTTTTTTTTTTTTTTTTTTTTTTTTTTGAGACGGAGTTTCGCTCTTGTTACCCAGGCTGGAGTGCAATGGCGCGATCTCGGCTCACCGCAACCTCCGCCTCCTGGGTTCAGGCAATTCTCCTGCCTCAGCCTCCCGAGTAGCTGGGATTACAGGCACACGTGCCCATGCCCGGCTAATTTTTGTATTATTAGTAGAGACAGGGTTTCACCGTGTTGGCCAGGATAGTCTCGATCTATTGACCTTGTGATCCACCCGCCTCGGCCTCCCAAAGTGCTGGGATTACAGGAGTGAGCCATCGCGCCTGGCCGACTGAGGTATAATTCTAAGAGAGACTCTGAACCAAAGTCATCTGCCTGAGGAATCGCCTATCTTCAAAGAATGGACACACCTTAATATCATGCTGAGTGATTGGTTAGAGGCAGCCCATGGGAAGTTTGGCCTGTGTGAGAAAGCAATGATGGATTTCAGAAGTTGAGGCCTAGATCAGTCATGCTCCTCACAGTCAGAGATAGGAGAGACACATTTTCATAACCGTGATAAATGCCTAGGGCGGTGTCTAGAGTTAGCAGGGCTTCGATAAAAGCTGATGCCATTTCCACCTAACCTATTCTTTTGAAAGCAAAACAAACATCCTCAAAAACCTTGCACACTCCTTCTATTCTTTGCTCTAATTATCAGTGCATCCCGGTCTCTTTCAGCAGTCACATGTTCGAAATATTACAGGCCAGTAAAGGAAACTAAATTCTACTAGCCCAGCAAGGAGCAAGCTGTTCAGCTAATCACTTATTGCACATGCCACTCAGGTGTTGCCTTTAATGTGTAACTGCCAAGCATACTGATTTTGTCAATATTACACTTGGTCTAAAATCAGCATAGGTTAGCGCAAAGCATAAGCCACTTCAGCTCTCTCTTATTGTTATGGAGTGTAATTTCCACACACCTTAGCCCCAATTTATCTTTCAATGACTCTGGAGTAAACAGTGGCTCTTCAAGTCCAGTAACTTTTAGGGCTAGGAAAAAGAGTTACAAATTCATGGAATTCCGCATTCAACAAGATTCAGCCAGGCCGTTTTCTATCATTCTTCCTTTCCTCTGGCTAAAGAGTCAGGGATTAGTAGTAGCCAAGTGAATCGCAGATGTTTTTTGAATTTTTAAAAATTTAATTGGAATAACATTTCTGAGGTTACCTAAAGTACTAAAGGAAGAAGAAAAATATGAATTACTATTATTGGAAAGAACATTGTAGACTGCATGTTATAAGTCATTGAACATTGGGGAAAATGATGTACAAATAGGACTCTGATATCATTCTTTATATATATTCATCAAGCATACCAGTTACTACTGTACTAGACATTTTAAAAAGCCTGACAACTTAGGAGTAATGTTTTCTCAGTTAAGAGCATGTAATTCCCGAGATAACATACTACCAAGTAGGCATGATCTAACTATATTAATATCTGGGGGAGGACTCTCTCCAGTGCTTCACCTGGCAACATTAAGGGGCTTTCCCACCACTTATCTGGGGTTTTCAATTCTCTCTGCTGTTTCGTTTTGAAACCCCTATTCAAAACCACCATATAGCTGTTTTAGCTTGGGCATAAGGCAATCTAATAACCTTTCCTCGGTTTTCTTTACAATCTTACTCATTTTTTTTAGAGTTTCTAAAAGACTCGTTCAGTTTCACTTTGTGATTACTCACATGCTCCAATCCTGTTATAAATGGCCCCGCTCTGATTGTGGCAAATGCTGAGAGCTACTGCACGTGAGCTGGAGTAAGCTAACATTGGGCCTAAAATAAGAAGAGCAACATCTGAATGCAGCCCTAGAGGAGAGGAGCCCAGGCATCCTAGACCAGCATGCTGGCTGGTGTTAATAATTGTATTCCAAAGGACAGAGACTAAAGCTGGATTCCAACATGAGACAGCCCTTGGCTGAAAAGAGCCAGAGAAGCAAGCCAAATCTGAGCCCATTGGCTTCTGGCAAGCCAATAAGCAATATCAAGCCACAGGTCCTGTTGCAAAATGTAAACGAGATTTCAGAGCCAAGAAGTTCACAGTAGAGTGGAGACAGGGTTTGAGAGGCAGCAGGTGAGATACAAGCAAGGAAGATCTAGGGGACTTGCCATGAGTGACTTAGGGTTATCTCTAGCTTGTCACTATTCATGGTTAGTGGGTGGCACTTGAGTTGCCTTCCAGGGCCAGAGCCACTTTGTTGCATAGCAGAGGTGCTGTGCTATCCCCATCTTAGGGTAAACCTTTAAATCTAAATGGTGTGGGGATAAATTCAGCTCTGTGCAGACTTGTTCATTCCAAGAGATTTTATTGGAGGGAAATGGCTCATGATGTGTTTTTAAAATTTCTGGGAAGATATGGTTCTTATTTTTAGTTGAAAGTCTTATCCGTCAAGGAGAGTAATGCAACATTACTGGAGAGATTTCCAGAAGCCAAACCTACTCTGAAGCTGGCAGGGAATTACCTCTGATGCTCTCTAGATAGTGTAGTAGACTGGATTAAAGCATGAATTCTGGAACTGGTATGCCCCACTTTGAATCTAAATTTTGCCCATTACTAACTATGTGTAAATTTGAAAGTTTTTAAATTGCTTTATGCCTGTTTTCACATAAGAAAAGTGAGAATAATAGTTGTACCTATGTCATAGGGTTATTATAAGTATGTAATGAATGAATGCTAGTAAAGTTTTTGGAACAGTGCCTAGCATATAGCAAGTATCCGTTAGTGTTGGCTATTACTATTATTCACTTGTAGGCACTTGGGCAGTTTAAGTGGAACCTAGACTTTTGGTTTTCAAATATTCAAAAAACAGCAAACTCTTTCTTAAAATTCAAACTTTCATGGGAAATTCAACATGTGAGATAAACAAACATGGTTCTTATCTAGTTGATACAGGAGATGGGGATACCCAAAACCCTGCCGACTCATCTCTCTGTAAAATTTCACAGAATTCAAAGCCTATGCAGAACACAGTTGGAAAACTACTAAATAAGAATTGTTCAGACCCTCCTTGCTAGTGGTAAATGTGCTATCATCTATTCGTCTGCATTATTATTGGTTCTAGAAATGGAAGCTACAATGCCTGGGTTAGTCTTAGAGTCTTGGCGATGGACCTAGGACAGAATGGAACTCAAGTGACACATGGCTGTACACTCAGTTCATGTTGTGGTTGTGTAGCACAAATAATCACCCACTCCACAACAACTTTCAAAATATGACAAAGTACTTTTGCCAAATGTTGGAATGCACTGAAGGGGAAGTGTCAGACAAGACAGAACAGAGGTTGCTAAGCCAGATAGTATCCAGAGTTGCATTTTGCATTGCTTGTACAGTGTTAGCTCAAATAATGTTTTCAAAAAAATCAAATTATTGCCACATTATCAGATTTCTCATAAAAATCTGGATTTCCATAATTTTTTGCAAAATTAGAAGATTGCATGCAAACGGCTGGTGTTAGTAACAGTTGTTCCTTATCTGTAGTGTGCATTTTCCTGGTTACCACAGTCCCCAGCTCTCCCTCTTGTGTCTGTTACACTGGAGCAAAGTGACAATAGTCATATACCATTGCAGATTTATGTCACCAGAGGGCATCTCCATAAATGGAGTCTCTCCTGAACCTATAACAAGTTGCTATCCTTACTGGAATTCACTGTCTAATGAATTGGGGGAGATGGTTCTCTCTACTGAAAACTATAGCATTTCCTTGGGATCTCTTGATTTTACATGTATCTTGATTTTACATGAGTTTTGCTTTCTCAAGTATGGCTTAACTCGAATGCTGAACTGGTTTGGTGCTCGATGTAAGGTCCTTCTTATAAAAAAATATTGTGTTTCCCATTATGTAGCAAATTAAGCAATAGATGAGTGCTTATAGCAGGCCAGTCACAGATCTAGGCACCGTGGGTGATACCAGAGATATGAGACAAATTACTGTCTGAATCAGTCCAGTTTGCCCTACTATAAAGAAATACCTGAGATTGGATAATTTATTTTAAAAAGAGGTTTATTTGGCTCACTGTTCTGTAGGCTGTACAAGAAGCATGGTGCCAGTATCTGGAAGCTTTCAGTCACAGTGGAAGGCGAAGGGTGTAGCGCTCCCTTCAGCCTGTGGCTAAAGGCCTGAGAACCCCTGGCAAATCACTGGTGAAAGTTGTTAAAGCAGACTAAGTATGATCTGAGAAGGACTCCAAACTTCTATATTTGAGGCCTTCTGGATGAACTGTAAGTTAGCTTAATAGTCAGCCTGCATGTCACATGGTGAGAAAGAGAGCACGAGAGAAGAAATGGGAAGGAGGTCCCAACTCTTTTAACAACCAGATCTCCTGTAATGCAATAGAGCCAGAACTCACTCATTACTGCAGGGAGGGCACCAAACCACCCGTGACCCAAACCACCTATGGCCCTCCCACTAGGTCCCACCTCCAACATTGGGGATCACATTGCAACATGAGATTTGGAGGGGACAAATATCCAAACTATATCACCATTCCCCACAGAAATTAACAATCTAATTAGAAGGCATTTCCAATCTACTGGCTGAAGCTACCTGTTATGTATCAGTCTTGCACCTCTGTGCTCTTGATAAATGCTTTCTAATCAGCAGTGTGCCATCTAGTGCACTGAAGCAACTTTTTCCCCAATGGCACCCTGAGGCCTGAAAAAGTTTCTGTAGCTCTGAAAGGTGTGGAAGCTGCAAGGGGAGAGCCACGTCTGAATCGGGTCAGTGTAATCTATTCACACTTGGACTGTTCTGTTTGTTGCAGAATACCAGGGTATTTGTTGTCAATGGGGTGGAGGGGGTGTTCCTTTGAGCCTGTGGGAAGTTTGAGCAGTAAGCAGCCAGTCACGTATCCCTGTGAATAAGATCAGAAATGGTTAGTTTAAAAAAATTATCTATTTTCTAAATTATGGCTTTAGAAGATACTACAACACAGTCGTTAGTGTCTTGTTTTGCCTAATGTTCTACAAATTTATACATCTTCTGAGAATACAAATACTCTCACTAGAAATAAGAATAAATTACAGCAATAAATCTATTATATAGTGACCTAATAGGAAAAGTGATAACCTCTTAAAATGTCACACATTGGCATTTAATTTACATTTAAAAGGCAGTTACTATGAGTAATTATAACTTAATTAAATATTGATTATTCTAAGAGCTCTATTGTGATTTAGGATCTATGTAGAGTAGAGTAAATCTGGGTGGTTTGAAATAAACTCAAAATGACATTAGTAACTACTGTGTAATTACATTTTATGGTTATTAAATGTGACTAAACAAGCTAAATATTTAGGACAAACAAGTCAAGTATTATGATATCAACATTGGTTTTTCAGTACCTGCTGTTATCATATGTCTGTTTTGCCAAGTCGCTACTAAATGTTTAAATTTTCCTAAGTTTTGCTTTTTTTAATACTATCAGCTTACTCTCGGTTCTTTCAATGGAAAGCCGAAGTATTTAGGAGAAATTTCATGTATCTTTGGGTATTGTATTAGTTAGGGTTCTCTAGACGGACAGAACTAATAGGATAGATGTACACATAAAGGGGAAATTTTTAAATTTTTGTTCTAGAAAGATACATTTATTTGATCCCCCCTACTGCATATATACAGGGAGAAAATTATCTAAGATATGCTCCCTAACTTCAGAGAGGTTACTTTTTTTTTTTCTTTTTTTGAGACAGAGTCTCACTATGTTGGCCAGGCTGGTCTTGAACCCCTGACCTCAAGTGATCGACCCATCTTGGCCTCCCAAAGTGCTGGGATTACAGGTGTGAACCACCACACCTGGCCCTTCAGAGAGTTTTTAATCTACATAGGATAAATCATAATTGATAAGGTAACATAATAAGGACTAAATATAGAGGCTCCTATTCTAAGTTGCCCAGAGAAATCAATATTTCTGAAGGTAGTGGTGGATAAAGAAGACTTTCCAGAGGAGGTGGACTAGAAAAGCTTGGATCTCAGAGTTTGAAGGATCTTAGGGGCCATTCAGACCCACTCTACATTTGGAGCTTACATCTCATCTTCATCAGCCTCACGGCATGACATCCTCTTTGAACATAGCCAGTCTCTGACCAGAAACTTGATATTGTTTAAGTTAGTCTCTTCTACATTTGAGTTTTTCTCACTACTTAGAAGTTCTATTTTTATTTTTTTATTATACTTTAAGTTCTGGGGTACATGTGCAGAACATGCAGGTTACATAGGTATACACGTGCCATGGTGTGTTGCTGCATCCATCACCCTGTCATCTACATTAGGTATTTCTCCTAATGCTATCCCTCCCTTAGCCCTTCACCTCCCAACAGGCCCTGGTGTGTGATGTTCATGGGGAATTTATTAAGGAGTATTGACTCACACAGTCACTAGGTGAAGTCCCACAATCGCCTGTCTACAAGCTGAGGAGCAAGGAAGCCAATCTCAGTCCCCAAACCTCAAAACCTCAAAAGTAGAGAAGCCCATAGTGCAGCCTTCAGTCTGCGGCCAAAGGCCTGAGAGTCTCTGGCAAATAACTGGTGTAAGTTGTTAAAGCAAACTAAGTGTGGCCTGAGAAGGACTCTGTGCTTCTATATTTGAGGCCTTGTGGATGAATCGTAACCTAACTTAACAATCAGACAGAATTGAAAATCTAACTCAATAGTATGCACCCATAGCAATAGCTGAGCGTCGGCCAATGCCGGCAGCCATACCACCCATAGACTGCTGAGTGTTAAACTGCGTTCAAATAAGGCGAACACCAGGCTGTAACCAGTCTTGCTGTTTCTGTACCTCACTTCCAATTCCTGTACACCACTTTACCTCCTTTTTGTCTATCGATTTGTTCTGACCACTAGGCGCCCCTGGAGTCTCGTGGTGAATCTGCTGTGATTCTGGAGGCTGCCCGATTCACAAGTCGTTCGTTGCTCAGTTAAACTCCTTGAAATTTAATTCAGCTGAAGATTTTCTTTTATCAGATGGCGTCAGACGCAGGATCCGAAGTGGAGCTTCTAGCCACCCCCAGGCGCGCTGACTGGACGTGCCGGTCACCTGCAGGACTCACTTGTGTCCATTGATCTCTCAGAGCAGCCGAGGACGCTGGGTAAGTTCCCCCTCTAAATTTGGAGCTCCATGGATTTGTGTTTGGAGCTCTCCGAGTTTCTTTGAGCAAATTTCCGATTTTGGAGTCGTGACAAAGTGCCCTGGGCCCAGGAAGGGATTTGGTCAAGGAATTAACTGGTTTGGATCCAGTTAGAGGCGTCTTCCATCTGACTGGGTCAGAAAGGAACTGGTACTAAGCAGTAATATTGCAGTGTTATAAAATTCACAGGGATTTTTGTGTTCTACTCTTGTGTTTCATTTTTCTTGCGCGCTTAGGTAGGAAAAACTCATTGGCTAAGTTAATCAAGAGAACCTGAGAGTGATCACAGAGATGTCTTTTCTATTACTCAGGGCAACAGTCTTGCCGGGAGACCACGTGTTGTAACTCCTTGTCAGAGGTTGGATTAAAGACGATGGGGCCCATCTGAGGGCAAATTTAAGCTTTGCCAGTTTGATATTGGGTGCTAAGCAGAGTGGCTAATGTTTATGTTTTATCACGTGTATTTTGCTCTGGCCAGAACAAAAAAAGATAATTTTCCTTTATGATGCGGATGAGTCCCCAGCACAGTGGTGTGGCAAGCTGAGTCACTAGGGCTGCTCAGGGAAAGAGAACCCAGAGCCTGGCACGCCAGCAAAAGGGGAAGAATTTCTTACCAGATTCTTACCATCTTTCTGTGCAAACGGTTGAATGGTAAAAATCACTGTTTATCTCTTCTTAAAGTTTTGATTAGTGTGAAAAAGAATCTGAGTCTAGTGTTAAACTGATATATTTGTGCTATGAATTCATTTTTCTGTGTCAAGGGGCACCTTAAGATAAAACATGGGCTTAGGACCCAGGAGTTCACTGCTCAAGATGGCCCTGCAAGCTGGTCAGTAACAAATTTTCCTGCAGGTCCCTGAAACAAACAAAAAACTGGATGGGTGCTCCATCTTGTTTCATGTCCTTGGGAGCTTGACGTCATAACCACGTGGCAGGACTGTTGGTCTTCACGTTCCAGGGAACAGAAATTTTAGAGTTTATGTCACAACTCTAAAAATTATCTCGAGTAGTTAAAAACCTTCACAGGCTCAAAATTAACTACTCTAGACTTCTTCTGAGAAGTGTGTTGAAGATTGCTGTATGCTGTGGCTCGGTAGCTAAAGTTTTGCCCTTTAATAATAGCAGTCTGAGTTTGATACGCTGCTCAGGAAGTAAGTCCTTTCTGGCTTAATATCGGCACAACATTGTCTAGTCTTTTCTTCTCCATGTACTATCTTCACTTTTCCTTTCTGTGTGCACCTTGGAAGTTACCTTTAGTAAAGTTCAAAAGCCAGAAATAGCAGCCATTTGGCCTGGCTAAAATTGGGTAATAAGAAATTTTAAAAGGAATTCATTGAAGAGTGCTGTGGTTAAGAATTAGCTTAATTAAAAGCAGATATTCAAGCTCTAACAGCCTGGACTCCTTGGTAAAAACAGGAGGCACCAGAAACCCCTTTCCTAGCTCTGTTCTTCCAAAGACTCCACCATAAAGCAAATAACCCAATTAAGAAACTTAACTGACAAATGAAAAATCTCACAACTACTGTAGTACTCTTCTTCTGTCTGTATAATTATGTATGTGTTGTGTGTAATGTTTACATAAAAGAGCTCTAATTAACTGGCTTAAACAAAAATAAGCACTTAAATATTTTGAAAGCAAGATAAAAAGTATAATGCCTTTTAGTTTATGTGACTTAGTAATTTTGAGAAACAAAGATAGTTTTTAAAAGTATTGGTAAAATAAAGACATTCGGTCTAAATTATGCAGGTCAGATATGAAGTTTACTAAATGCTTTAAGGTCATAAACTGATTCTAAGGCTTTTGAAAATTGTCCAATTTACCCACCTTAGAGACATCAGCTTCTAGATAAAGCCTGGGGATATGTGGAGTTAGCCATGCCTCCTAGCTATGCTGGAGAGTCAGCCCTTATCTGCCCTTCCGCCTGCTGTGTCCTAGGTTAGGCTCAACACCTAGTACACAATTAAAATCCTTTACTTACCAAGGTTTTTACCAAAAGTAAAAGTTGCTAAGAGTCAATATTGTCTATGTAATTGAGACTACTGAAAAATAAGTTTACATACAAGATGTGCAAGGAGAATAAAATGTATTTTGATTATGAGATTGTAGGAGGTAAGGGAAAGTAAATTTTTGCCTCGGTTAGAGGGTTAAAATATTGTTTTAAATAAAGCTAAAGATCTGAACAAGTTGTGGAAGGTTTAAAAAATTAATTGTGGCCGGGCGCGGTGGCTCACACCTGTAATCCCAGCACTTTGGGAGGCCGAGGCGGGTGGATCACGAAGTCAAGAGATCGAGACCATCCTGGTCAACATGGTGAAACCCCGTCTCTACTAAAAATACAAAAATTAGCTGGGCATGGTGGTGCGTGCCTGTAATCCCAGCTACTAGGGAGGCTGAGGCAGGAGAATGGCTTGAACCCTGGAGCCGGAGGTTGCCGTGAGCCGAGATCGCACCATTGCACTCTAGCCTGGGTAACAAGAGTGAAACCCCATCTCAAAAAAAAAAAAATTAATTGTAAGAGACTCTGTGTGTAACTATATTGGCAAAAGTTAACATGGCATTATTCAGCTTTCTTTTTTTCCCCCATAAATTGGACATTGGAATAAAAGCACAACAGAATTTTTTTAGAACATTGTTCTGCTCTGAGAAAAAAAATTGTAAAGGTTATAAAAGCTTTATAAAAATCCTGCCTTATGGTCAAACTATTTAAAACTAAATAGATTTATAAAATGTTAAAACTAGCTTTAACATTAAAATACACTAATGGAAAGAGAATTTGTTTTACTCTTTTAAAAAGGATTTTTATGTAATATTAAAAGATAATGAAAGGTTTTTGTTTACCTTTTAAGTAAGCTACAAAAGAAAAAGTGGAGACAGGAGAGACAGAGACGGAGTCAGTTGTTCTTATGCTGTCTTCATCAGGTCTTGCTTGGAAAGCTAAGTCTCCTTTCTATGAGAATGTTGTTTTTTCCTTTTAAAAATTTTTGACTTTGTTGACTAAGTGAATGATTTACAGTAATCTGAGATTCCATTTTGTAATACCTAGTGTTTTAAGCCTTTGGTGTTTAACAAACCTTTCAAAATCAAGCTCTAGATTATCATGCTAAATAAGCCAACACTACATTTGTTTAAAGATACAACTTGAATCCATTCCATGGTCTAAGTCAAGTTACCTATGATAACCCATTAGTTATCAGTACTATGCACCTACCCAGTGGAGAAACAGCTGGTATCCATGAAGACATAAGTCTCATGTTAAGCATGGACTCATGAAGAACTAGGACAAGCTGCCTGGTCCTTCCTGAGTCCTTAAAGCTTTTGTTACTATAGGTTCTGCATTTCATGACTCATCATAGATAAGATAAAATAATCCAAATTGAATATATTGATGTGTTGACTTACACATTGTGGAAACAGTTTAAGACCAATGTTTGGTTCCATATTCCTGGAAAGACAATCAAAGCTTCAGGTACATTTGGCTACCTGATGGGCCATTTAAACATTTATAAGGGGATTTTATTCAATTGTCATTTTCAGTGCATGTTTTCTGGTTGTATAAAACTTTCTCATGCAAGAGTGCTGATGTTATAACAGTAGATTTTCATGCTACAATGTATTTTCACCAGGTAAAGAAAGCTTTTTATGGTTCATTGAAAACAATCCCTTCACAATCTAAAATGCAAAGATTGGATCTTCTGAGAACATAAGAGAAAGATTGTCCTTGCCATCCACACTCTAGCAAAAGTTTGGAGACTGAAACCTTGGGTTCATAATCTCAAAACTGAGAA
This sequence comes from Saimiri boliviensis, assembly GCF_048565385.1. NCBI lineage: Eukaryota > Metazoa > Chordata > Mammalia > Primates > Cebidae > Saimiri > Saimiri boliviensis. The sequence continues at coordinate 161,505,017 of NC_133450.1, forward strand.
AGGTCCCTCCACACTCCTGGAACTGTACAGCCATTGGAACCCTTAAGGAAAACTAAGCAGGAAAATTTCTCCCCAGGAAATGGCATCCTTGATGTGAACAGCTTTTCCCAGTATCGCAGATCAAGACATGTACTGTCATGAGACTCTTGGAGTAGTTTTTCTTTGCTTATGCCTCTATGAAAAATTTGTAGGGTATCCTTTTATTTGTGAAGGATTTTGCAGCGAGCCTTATATGTGAATCATCTTGTACTTTAATCGATAAAATATGAAGGCACAATATAGGTGAGAAACTTTAGTGGTACATACATTGCCTCATAATCAGTCAAAACGTCTCTTAGCCCACATGGTGGATGACAGAGAACATTGGCAGGAGGCCTTCACTCTTCTAGAAGGACATCATCCTTTTTCCATGGTTTAGAATAAAACAGGCAATAATTAGAAATGCATCCCTTATAATAGGCTCTACAGCAAATTCTACTGTAAAGCCTATCCTTAAACAGACTTTAAATTCTCTTGTGAAAGTTATACTAAATAATATAACTGGCTAAACAGAAGGTACCTGTGCAGCTACTGACACTTGTGGCTTATGGAGAAATGCATCAAATGTCGATTAGAACAATTCGATTGTAGTGGATTCATGAAAAGACCGCTTAGTCAAGCGAGCAGACTCTTCATCTAGCTCATTCTCAAATCTATTGAATTTTACATGGCTTAGTTTATGGGGACCCTGGGTAAGGAGCATACTCCAAAGTCTTGATATAGTCATAATAACAGTCTCCCTGGTATGCTGTATTCTCTCAGGTTTTAAATGTTTGTAAGCAGCCATCCCTAGAATGTCAAATGGTCTCTCTTAAACTGGAATGACAAAAGCTGAAAGAAATGTCCGACCACAAGGACACTGAAACCTATGGATGATGCACTGAGACGGAAACCCACGTGATCATAATGAGAGTGGTGCTGAGGCCCGAAGGTTTGGTCACACTCTCGTCTAAGCGAGAACCTGGCCAAAAACGGGAATTTCTTTTTTAAACAAAATGATGGGAGGCCATTATTTTGAACTGAGCTTCTGTCGTAGGCCCCAACAAACCAAACCAACCTAAAATGGAGTCAGTTGTGCTAAATGTGACATAATCAAACTAAGGCTTCAAGAAAACACATAGATCATAGAAGAAACCAGGTCTTGTTTTTTCTCCTATAAGCAGGATGTTCCACCATAAGGAGGTACCCTCTACTTAGTCCTTATTCCCTCATTGCAAACCCACTGTTCTACTCTTTCCCTGTGGGTTTCAAACCATAGAAGTATATTTATGATAGTGATAGTAACATCGATGACTGAGGTTTTGGTCAATCTTTCAAAATTGAAAAAATGAACAAAAGGGGGACATTATTAAAGCAAACTATGGCCTGAGAAGGACTCTGTACTTCTATATTTGAGGCTTTTGGATGAACTGTAATCTAGTTTAATAGTCAAGACAAAATTGACAACCTAACTTAATAGTCTGAGCCCATAGCAATAGCTGAGTGTTGGTCAATCCCAGCAGCCATACTTCAACCACCCATAGACTGCTGAGTGTTCAAACTGCATTCAAATAAGGCAAAAGCCAAGCTGTAACCAATTGCTGTTTCTGTACATGACTTCCGATTCCTGTATGTCACTTTACTTTTTTTGTCCAAGAATCCAAAAGCTGAAAAACTTGGAGTCTGACATTTAAGGGCAGGAAGCATCCAGCGCAGGAAAAATATGAAGGCCAGAAGACTCAGCAAGTCTAGTCCTTCCAAATCCTTCGCCTACTTTATTCTGGCCATGCTGGCAGCTGATGAGAGGGTGTCCTTTCAGGTTGAAGATGGGTCTCCCTTTCCTGGTTCACTGAATCAAATGTTAATCTCCTTGGTCAGCACCCTCACAGACACACCCAGGAACGATGCTTTGCATCCTTCAATCCAGTCAAGCTGACACTCGGTATTAACCATCACAAGTACCCTTTGCATTGTGCCTGTTGATATTCTCACATGCAATCAATCGTAAATTATTATGCAGCAAGAGTCTTTCACTTACTTTGGCCTATGCACTGTTTTGAAACATTTATATTTTACTTCTAACATATAGTTGGTTGCTATCCTTACTGGAATTCACTTTCTACTGGATTGTGGGGGATGGTTCTTCCTACTGAAAACCATAGCATGTCCTTGGGATCTCTTGATATTACACGCATCTGTGAGTTTTGCTTCCTTCAGTGTGGTTTGATTCTGATGCTGAAGTGGTTTGGTGTGGATGTAAGGAACTTCTTGTAAAAAAGTATTGCATTTCCCATTGAATAGCAAATTAAGTAATAAATGAGTTCTTATAATAGGTCAGGTGCCTACTATGTTTATGAACTATGGAGTCAACTGATTTATTCTTCTCTTACCTCTTAGAAAAAGAATGTCATCAAGTAAATACAAATTAACTCCAAATAAAACTTATTCTGCCTGTTCTCTTTGAATAGGGAGGCATTTTTCCAAAGAATAAACGTATTTTTGAGGTTTCTAAGTTTTAGGGCTAACACAAAACTTGTCACAGGAAGATAAAATTTAAGAAATTTCTTTAATAAACTTCCAGACATTGCTGTTTAAACCTTCAATTCATATTTACCTCTCCATCTATTAAAGAAAAAATTAATTATGACACTTGTTAAAGATGTTAAGGAAGACATTAATTAAAGGTGTCTGCAGTAAGGTCCACTGCAATGAGGTCTTGTAGTGGGCTTGACTCTGCATCCGTAAAGGAGAAAGGTAGATTTGTAGCTAAACAGTAGGATGGGGCCAATGGATAGACGGTTGGCAAGAGGAAGTATCAGGGATGAGGGAGATGATTGCAAGATTGACTCAACAGAATTCTTGCTGAAGGCTACCCAGGGTGGTAAAATACTGAGGGTGGAGAATGAGAACAGATACCAAGGGTGGGAGATTCTTACTGAACTGCCTTAGCAAGGTTCTTGGTCAAACTGGATTCAACAGAGAGGGAAGCCCAAGGTCAGGCCTGTAGAACAGGGGGTTGAGAGGAGTCTGACTCAAGTTTGGTCAAAAGAGAGAGTCCATCACCTCCATCCATCTGTCTATCCCCATCTATACATTCAAATGGCTATTTATTTAGCATGCCATTATGACCAATTCTCCATAAGATTGTGAATAAATTTGTTTTTTTTGGCTTCTTTACTAGAAATGCAACTCCATTAATGCTGGAGCCTAGCTAGGTGTGTTGATGGAACTCAGAGTCCTGTCAAAAGCTGATAGAAAGTGTACCTACTGCAGAGAGATCTGTGCTCCTTGTTTTTGGTCTCTTTCTCTGCAGAAAAGTGGTAGTGACAGCCTAATACGTTAGGTACCATCAGGGCATTGCCTCTTTTAGGCGGCCCCTCAACCTCCAAGCAATTTAAACAGGGAATCACCTCCCACAAAAAGGCAAGAGAAATAATCAAATAAGTCTGAGAACCACAAAGTGGCATAAATGGAAGAGTATTGTCAAATTTATTATTGTGCACCTGACATCTGAAAAATTACTAACAGCAACGTCTTTAAAAATCCCAGCTACCCAGGAGGCTGAGGCAGGACGATTGCTTGAACCGGGGAGGTGGAGGTTGCAGTAAGCCAAGATCATGCCACTGCACTCCACCCTTGGGTGACAGAGCGAGACTGTGTCTCAAAAACAAAACAAAACAAAACAAAAAAATTAATTATAAGCAACATCTTCAGGTTCAATCTCTTCTGGGATTCAGAGGGTAAAATATAAACAAAGAATGATTTATTATTTAATCTTTTATTGAGCCTGTAATATGTGTCTGGCACTGTGTCTACATTTCAAATGTTTTGTTTCATTTGAATTTGAATCCATGCAACAACCATATGTTGTAGAGACTATTATTATTTTCCCTTTACAGATGAGCGTAGTGAGGTTGGGAATAGTTAGCTTGTCTAAGATGATGGCGTAGTAAGCTTCAGAGTTCGCTTTCAAACCTTGGTCTGTTTCCACAAAAAAACCTTTCTCCTTTCCTTTCTTTTATCTTGCTTCTATTTTGCAACTCTGTGCCCATTAAGATTTACCACTTTCTATTTCAAGAGATATACTTTTAAAAACTTCTGTTTAAATCAAAATTAGTAGGACTCACACTATTTTAAATAAACTTTGATGGAGGGAAGGGATTCTATTTAAAAGAATCCTCAAATTACACTTGCTACAAACCAAGAATTATTCTGATGATGTGTATGATTATCCTTATTCTTTTTTTTAATCCCAAATTTGAGAGTTCTGTTCTAAAAATGGGATATACTTGTAAAGGCCTTAGTATGAGCTATCATGTGCCAAATATCTAATTTCAAAAATTTACTTGTTTTCTTAGATTTTTTAATAGTTTGTGAGCATTATAGAATATAAAAATTATATGTTAAGTGATAATTTTGATCACCATTTATAAGGTGATAATATTATAAGTGTTTTACATATGTTATTTTCATCCTTATAATAGATTATGAGGTAGCAGTAATAAATTTCTTTTTTACTTACGTAGAAATGAAACGCAAAGAAATTTAGTAACTTGTTCCAAAGTCACTGGTCTGTTAAGGAACATGCCTAGGGTTTATTCTTATGTCTGTCACAGGTAAGCCATACCTTGTTCCCCCACAGGAGTCTGTTTTCCTAACATAGTTTATAGGGGTTACTAAGAGGAACACACAAACTAATTGGTTGTGATTTAAATAACACTAAGCACTCATGGTATTTCATTGATTCGAACATTTTCACTTTTTCAGATTTTAATATTTCTAAAATTGGTGTGTATCTGAATCAATAGCATCATAATACTGTGCCATACTTTTACTAATAGTAATTTTTCTTTCTTTAATGATACATTAAAAGATAAATTTTCCAGTAAATGACATCTTAATTAAATATTTACACATGTTTATTGAATATAGTGCATTTTTTTGTAATTAGAGATATATTACTTTTTCCTTCATCTAAACTCATTTCATTTTACTAGAACTCACACCGAGTCTTGGTTTAAGGCATTTATTCCTGTGACTCCTCCTCACTTTCCCATCAATCCTACCATATTCTTCTTTTATTTGATGATGCTATACACTTACTGTGGTTGGATTTCTAAAAGAGAAGGCTTTGAACATTACAAATTAGACTGAGGCCAGGCACAGTGGTTCATGCCTGTAATCCCAGCACTTTGGAAGATCACCTGAGGCCAGGTGTTCAAACCAGCCTGGCCAACATGGTGAAACCCATCTCTACTAAAAATACAAAAAAATAGCCGGGCATGGTGGTGAGCATCTGTAATCCCAGCGACTTGGAAGGCTGAGGCAGGAGAATTGCTTGAATCCAGGAGGCGGAGGTTGCAGTGAGCCAAGATTGCACCACTGCAGTCCAGCCTGGGCAACAGAGAAAAAACACCATCTCAGGAAAAAAAAAAAAAGTTGGATTGAAATAAAACATTAAGCAATATGCAAATATTGTCACGTCTCCTAGATGTTGTTAAGTGTTGACATTAAAATATAATATACTAGAAAAAGGGCTAGGTACTTGTTTGCTGATCTATTGCCATGACCTTAATTCAGTTATCTTCCAAAACAATTCCCCTTCCCAAATTGGTAGGACTGCTCTATGCTCAGAATTTTTCCATTGTATCTCTCTTCCTAAAACCTTACGTCTTAGCTATTCTACCTGCTTGCAAAGTCCTCCATCGTCATCTGGGAGGTGTCACCTTTTCATTATTTCCCACTGTTCCCCAGCATAAAATCTCAACAACTTCCTTCCTTTCTTATATTCCTATCAAAATCTTTTAAGATTGAGAGTCCAGTCTTGGCTCTGTAGCTCATTGGCTGTTTATATTTGTACAAATCACTTAATTCTTTTGAGAGTCAGATTCTTAATCTGTAGAATTGAGAGAGAAGATGCTGGTCATGGATGTGGAGATGTCTGAGATATCAGTAAGTTCCTTTCCCATCTGAGACTTTTTTTTTTTTTTTTTCAGTTCCACGTTGCATCTCAGGTTCTTATGATGCCTTCCCCAACCATAATAGTACATACTAACTTCACGTCTGTGAACTCTTACAGCACTTGCAGCCTACGTTACTCCATCTGTTACTGAGATATGGATTGTCTTAGTCCATTCTCTTTTTTTCTATAAAGTTTCAGCGTTATCTTTCTAAATGGATCATAAACTTCTCTAGAGCAGAAAGCATGATTTAGGCTTCTTTGATGTGCCTATCACTTAAGTCAAAAACCTTAAAATACTAATAGGCTCAGGGAAGAAGCTGTATACTTTTGATGGATTATTGACTAAAAAATAGAATTAATAGTTCTGATGTACCAAGCTATGTGAGCTGAAACAATCCTGTTCATCTGTCTAGACTCAGATAAGACATTACCTCCTCTGTAGGACTATGCTTTGTTCATCTTCATTCCTAGCACCTAACACACAGTGAGTGGTCAATAAATACTGGTTGAGAGAATGAATGAGTGAATATCTTCTGCTCTGAGAGCTTTTATTAGCCATGTGGTTTACTGAAAATAGTTTCTTCTCTTAGTTCATGCACCAGCAAAACACCTTTCAAGTCTCAGGGTTTCATCTAGAGATTTAAATACTCCCTTTCAAAGTATATTAATCTGCATAAGTTTTGTTATTATTATTATGATGCCAGGTACTCCAATATATTGTTTCCTCCACCAGAGTCTGTACTAAGAAAGTACTTGCTCTTGTCTAATTACATCTGCAAGTAAGCAAATATGGGCAAAAACTCATAAAATCTTGTTCCTTTTGGGTAAATGATTTCAAACTTAGGGGGCCACTGTTGCCATTTATACATATGAATCACAAATTTACATTGCCTCTGGACATCATAAATGGCCTTTGTCATAAAATGTGAGTAAAGACTGTTTCCTCTCTTGTAAGAAGGGTCAGCATGAATAATCAACTCAAAACAAGCCCTTAAAAGCATTTTGATGTTAAAGCTTGCTTGATAAGCTTTAACAGCTCGAGTCCTAAGAGTAACACACAATTTTTACTTATTTAGTTCTATTCCATAGGTTTGGGTTGCTTGTGGAAATCATACTGTGCAGTAAGGAAAGCTAAAATGGCTTTTCCGAATAGTAGCCATATTAGTTATGATTCTTGACTGCAAGCAACATAAATAGTTTTTGTCTAATAAAAGGGAATTTATTACCTCAGAATGGAGGATTCACAGGGACTCTGGGATGCTGGAGGGTGGGATTGAGGACAGACGGGAACCAGCAAAACTCCAGAAAACAGAAGGTACGAACCCCTGCTGTTCTCTCATAACCTGAATTGTCTGGAAGGGCATCACTGACGCCATTGCTGAAATGAATGTACAAACTCTCCCCAGTCCTTGAGTCACTTGCTCAAAAGTTTCTCTTCTCTTCCACGTTCTTCTGTGTGACAGATTTGCCTAGAATTATTCACCCTACAAAATTACATACGATGGGAAGTGTAATGTTGTATGGAAAGGAGTTAAACCAATACAAATCAGGATGCTATTGTAAAGGAGAATGCATACTGAGTAGCCCCAGAGTGCTGAACATTTACCGCAGTAAGTGCTGAGAAATATAGGCTTGCATTTGTTCAGTACATTATTCATTCGGTCAATAGACTAATGTAATGCGTGTCTACTGTTAGCTACTGGGCAGAGAGCTTGACATCTGACCTTGAAGAAGATACCATCTAGTGGGTAGGAGAAGCCTGTAAAGAAATAAGTATGATTGGGGTCACAATGACTCATAAATAAAATGATAAGGAAACTCAGAGAACAAGTGTAATGAAAGGTCGTGAAGGGGAGGGAAAGAGTCGTGGTGTGGAGATTTTGAAGCTGGGTTTGATTCTCTGTTTTAGTACCTAACAGTTCTAAAACTTTGAAAAAGTCACTTATCGTCTCCAATATTCAGTGTCTTCATTTGTAAAATGAGAAGAATAATGGTCCTTGTAGGATTGGGAGAGGTAAATGAGAGAGATTGCATATATTTAAATGTTTAGCATTAAGTATTTGATAGGTGGTCATTCTTTCATGCGTTCATTCATTCACATAATAGGAAGTTAATGACTTAGCCTTGGCTCTACAAAGGAGACATGGAAATACATCTTTAAGAATGAGTAGGTATTCCCTGGGTTTAGAATGAAAGGGCATTCAGGCAAATTCAAAGGTGAAGAAGTGATAGGGCATGAAAATGTCTTGAAAAGTGGCAAAATCAGCAAAGATGGACAGTGGACATTTAGGGCTGTGTCAGGCAATGAGAGGAGAGTGATAGAGAAGGGATAGCTGACATAAGGTGTTGTGCAATGTTAAAGAGTTTGGATTTCACCCAGTAGTCCATGATTTTCAAAATGTGTTCCCTGTGCCTCCTGCATCTAATTCACGAGGAGCACACTTAGAAATGCAGATTCTGGGTTCCTAACCTAGACTTCTAGAAACAGAATCTCTGAAAGTAGCACATGAGCAATCCACAGTTTTTACACTCTCTCTGAGGGGTTTTAAGGCACTTCACTCTATGAGAAACCCTGTTAAGGAAATAGAGAGCCAAGGAAAGTGTTTAAGTGGGTAAGAGAAAACCAGACTTTCGGATTCCGTGCACTGGATTTCTTTTACTTTAGGACTTCCGAGTGAATTTCATACATCTGGGTAGGATTTTGATACTGTTGAGCTAAACTTAACACATATGAGACAGAATCCCAGCTCAAATAATAGTATTCTCTTTTTACAGCCAAGAATAAGCCTAGACTATGGAATAATTCTGTGGCAAATAAAACAGAACAAGATGGCTGATAATAAAAACGAATGATTTCAAATAGCATTTAACACTCAAGGAGATGGAGCCAAGAGCAGAAGTATACTTTTGAAAAGGGGATAGAGGTGGGAGAAGGGAAAGGAAAAACAGCATAAATTGTCAGAGTTATGGTAAATGTCACAGAGAATTCAACAATTTTCTTTGCGGAATTTAGAAAATGAGTGCGCATAATTCCAACTGGTTGCTATCACAGGGAATTTGAAAAGCACCCCGAGGCGATTCAGAGAACTGCTTTTACATTGAAACAGAATGAAATAAAACATCAATATTTCAACTAAACACACACACACACATACATACACGCACACACTCCCTCCCTCTCACTCTCTCAATGGCTGCATGCACAAAGCACTTAATCACAAAAATATTGTTAGGTTGAAAGTAGAGCAGGTAGGATTGCTTTCTGAATGCCCTCTGTCTATTTACCCAGGCCCCAAAGTCAGGGCTGCAGATGCTGAGCCAAAATCATCAACAAACTGCAGTTTAACCTCAGAATTTGGGGGGGGGGAACTGAATAGATAACAAAAAAGTCTATTCCTTATTGTTCTGATTTAAAGCCTTAAAGTGGCATATGCATGGACTTCTGTAGTAGTTAGATGCTTATTTGCAGAGGACTACACTGAGGCACAGCCTGTGATTGCTAGCAGCACTGTCTACAACACATTAAGAGTCTGAACTGTTTTGAACCAGTTTCATTCATTCAGTTCAAGAGTTGCTTTCATTCATTTGCTAAATGCAAAACAGAAGGTAAAGGAAAGAAAAAGAAGTTGATGACATGCTCGAAAAAAGAAATTTCAGCACAATAATATGAAGAAAACAAGTAATATTTCTGGGGCAGAAGGACCAACAGGTGTATTTCCATGGCTGCCGTGCTCTCAGCAACAGAAGTGAAGAATATTGATAGAATTGATGATTGACCCAAACTGGAGTTCTCTAAGGAGTCACTTTTGGTCAAATTCGTTGATTGATTCATTCATTCAACTCACACTCGTTTAGCCACTACCTGTGTCCTGCTCTATGCTACATGGTGTCGATACACAGATAAACATAGCACAGTGCCTTCCATCAAATTGAGAACATTTCTGTAAGAGAGGGAAACAGGGAAATAAATATTTGTAAAACATTGCATGTAAATGTAGTTAATAAGCAATCAAACAGTTGCAAAAGCATTAGAAAATTAGAGAAACTTAGTACTTGAAAATGTATGGGTAGGTAACAAAAAAGAGAGCAACGAAAGTTCTTAAGAGTGCTTAAGGGGAAATTCATATGACTTTCTGACCAGTTTTAATGAAACATTGGGAGCTTGTTTAATATATTACCATTTAAATATCATTCTTGTTATCACGTTGCATTTGGCTGGAACATGAAGTCCAAAGATGAAGTAGTATTACAGTAACACAGCTGGAGTGTCATATGTCCTGTCTTGTAACTCCATGCTGCTTTCAGCATGAAGTGGAGAATAAAGGAAGGAAAGTGTATGGTCAGCATCTCCATCTCCCTGAGTCAGGAATTTTTAGAAACTCAGATTACTTGCTTAATTGGATGGAATAAGTTCATGATCATATCTTCTTTTCTTAGAGCCTAAGAGGTGATGGATGTTAGGGGAATCAGCTCAAATTAAGCTGTAAAATTGGCAGTATATGGCTTTTTTGATGACTTGAAGAATAGCAGCTGATCTAAAGAAACTGGCATTTATGGAGCACCTACTTTGCACCCAGCTCTGTGTCTAGAGCTTAGTACAATTTATTTCTCATTACTATTTAGGGGGCTTATGGAAGTGACACTACTGCGTTGAGGTTCTACACATAGAACTGGGATTCAAATCCCATTTCCTCAACTTACAAATCATATGATCTTGGAAGAGTTACTTAACTTCCAGGAGCCTCAGTTTTTGTTGTTGTTTTTTATTTGAAAGATGTTATATTAATAGAGTCTACTTCAGTGGTTGTTATGACCTCTCAATGGTTTAGTGTAAGTGAGATGCTTGGCGTAATACCTTGCCCAAAATAAACACCAATAAATGTCAACTACTTTTACTATACTTAGCACTACAAACTAACATTTCATTCTTAGCTGATCATCTGAGGAAGATACCCATTTATATTTTCTTTAACACTTAGCAACTACAAATAGAAAAGATATCTAGAATTCAAAAAAGTGTAGTGACATACAGCTTATAGCAATCATTTTATTTAATGGTGAAATGCAAAATCTTCTTTCTCTGGGACCAGAAAACAGACAGGGAGGCATTTTACCACCAATGCTGTTGGGCAATGCTGTGGACATTGTAAGGAGGACAGTAAGACAAGAAGGAGAAGGACAAAAGGGATAAGGACTAGAAATTAAAAAAAAAAATCCAGCTGTCACTATTTGTAAATAATTTGATGGGGTACAGGTGGGTACCTGTCCTTGGGTTGTTAGGACCTGGGCCAGATCGCAGGAGGTACATGGCAAGCAAACAGAGCTTCGTCTCTGTTGACAGCCACTCCCCATTGCTCACATTACTGCCCAAGCTCCACCTCCTGTCGGATCAGTGTGGTATTGATTCTCCATAGCAGCACAGACTCTCATATGAACTGTGCATGTGAGGTATCTAGGTTGTGCATTCCTTATGAGAATCTAATGCCTGCTAATCTGAAGTGGAACAGTTTTATCCCCAAACCATCCCCCCAACCTCCCCTGTTCATAGAATACTTAATTGTCCACCATGAAAGCAGCCTCTGATGCGAAAAAAGTTGGGGACCTCTGGTGTACATAAAAACTTGAAAAGAATTATTGGATTTTAAAAGATGAGTTTATTAAGGTTTTTGGATAAAAGATTAATACAGAAAAGTTCATTGAATTTCCATATTCGAGAACAGAAAATAAAAATTTAAAAAGACACCTTTTACTATAGCATGAAAATGCCAAATATCTAGGATAAACATAACTGCAGAAAGCTATAAAGACTACATTAAAGCAAATTAGAAATTAGAAGACTCAATAGCAACAGATTAAGACTTAGTTTTAAACATGTTAGTTCTTCCTCAAATTAATCTAAACCTTGAACGTTTTTGTAGATAGTCTTCCCAGTTGTTCTTCTTTAAGAATGTATTATTTATTTTTAACCTTTTGTATTTCCATATTAAATTTAAATCAGTATGTCAAAGGGAATAATTGGGATAGTAATGGGCTTTAGATTAATTTGAGTAAAATATGGAAAATATTCCAGTGCATGATCAGCTTTCATACAAAAATACAAAGTACATAAACAAATCCATAATAATGAGAGTGAGTTGGTAGACCCAATAAATACAGTAAGTTACACCTGAGGAAATAGAAATAATTGAGCAAATGGCAAAAGAGTTTAAAACAACTTTGTTTAGAATCTTCAAAGAGAAAAACAAAGAAATAGCATTCTAAAATAAGAACACATTAAAAGACTGTGTGTGTGTGTGTGTGTGTGTGTGTGTGTGTGTGTATATACCAAAAATGGTTGAAAAAAATTAAGTAAATGGCATAGCAGATTAGTGGATGCATTAAATAGTGGACTATATAAATTAAAAGAGAATCAGTATGTTGGACAAGAGAACTAATTAAATGTGGTAGAATCTGACAAGATACTTACCAATTGCATTATGTTTTTCTAAGCACATAAGAAAACAGTGTTTCCTGAATCTGTTTGCAGTGAAATTGGGGCTATATGTTTGGAAAGTGAGTTTAGGCCTGGCACAAAATGTCTTGGATGATTCTCCATGCTTTTCTCCTTCTTTAGAGATCACAAAGACCACATATTTATTAGCATCACAAGATCAAGGGAGGTTATATTTCTGAATTATAGGATGGAGGACACCTGTTCAAAAAACCACCCAACATCATCAAACTGTGACATCAGTGAGATAATAAATCTTTATTTGGCTTTATTAGCTTATTTGCTGTAAAGTGTAACATATCCTATGCTGAATATACAGGAAATCACCTAGAATGTAGTAAAACAAGATAAATACATAGAAAAACAGAGATGAAGTTACATAGGATAGATAGACTGAGAAGCTCTGACATATTTATAACTGGTGTGTTAGATGAAAAGGTAATTAAAACATGGGAGAAAAGTTATTCCAAGAGAAAAATAGATTGAGAGTTTTTCAGAATTGAAGAAAGATATGAATCCTTAGATTGAAAGATAGTCATTCGGTGTACTGGTTTATTGCTTTAGCAAATTCCACAGTGATAGTGAAAAATAAATTGAAGGCCAAAGCTTGGAAAAGCTTTGTAATCTTTTAGTAACTATTCATTTATTTTTTTTTTCATTAGTTTATACAGAACGTATTTGTAAGAACTAACCATCTTTCAGAATTCTAGTTAGTAATTGAGAGCTTATAATCTACTGAGAAATTAGAGAAGTAGCCAGAAACTGCTAGAGACTATGTTATAAAGAAGAAAAAAATGGAGGGCATTCTGGGCAAAAGGAACAGGTCATAGAATAGTGAAGAGGTGATGTAGAAAATAGTCCATTAAAGAAGATAAAAAGATCAATTTGACTGGGATCCATGTGATATAATTAAAATATCATGAGGATTGTAACACATATTTCTTGTTTGGAAACTCTAATGGTGATCATTTTAAAGTTTTTCAAAATCATCCATTTACTTCTATTTCTTTGTCTATGGAAGATAACAATTAAAATGTATATTTAAATATATATAATATATGATGTATATGTAATAATAGCAATCATATATATGATAATCATAACAATACATTTATATTATATATAATCATGTATACATGAGCTAGTTAAGAACAGAATGGGCTCCATCTTATATAGAATCATATATATTATGTTATATAATATACATATATACATTATGTACATATTATATATCTTATAGTATACATATATACATTATATACATATGTAATTTATGATATATAAAAATGTATAAATTTATTTTAAGATACAATTTATGATTCATATAAATATAACATTTATGATAGATAATTATATATGATTGTTATAATCATTACAATAATTATAAAAATATATATAAATATGTAACATATAAAATTATGTATAATTTAGCTAAAATATACATATTACATATATGATTATATATATTGTACATACATATAATTGAGGCAGTTTTTACCAGGTTCATGAGATTTATTTCTAGTTAATTCTTGCTAAAACAGTGTGCACATGGGGACAGCTATGTGGCATAGTGTTAACAGTCCAAGGAGAGCATAGTAAGACACCCCAGAAGTTAGCGTTATCTACTGGGAATTAAACTGGGGGAAAATAAAAAGTCAAAAAGAAAGAGTATGGGAAGATATGAACAAACCTTGTCCTCAGGTAAGAACCTAGTTGTGGTTTGATTATAAAGAATAGTTCTATTAGCATTTTAGAAATAAAGGGGCTATCTTTTAAAAACTTTACCAAAAAGCATTCCTAGGAAGTTTACTATAATGATCTAAAGGAAGATTTTCCAGGATCCTAAGATCTTTTAGCCATGACTGGCTATGAACACCATGAGATAGGTATCCTAGTGGGAGACAGAACCAGAGTCAGGGAGATGAGAATCTCAGAGTTATGGAGTTCTTATTACTGAGAAGTAAATCATGAAGGAAACCCTGTGGAGAATAAAAGAGTGATCTTTTCCATCCAAAATGCTCATGATTGTGACAACAGCAAATGAAACTGAAATCTAGAACTTTGAAGAGATAGATCCAACATGGGACAAAGCTGAGACTTCTGGGTAAGACAGATCAGGGTAAAAGAGGACACCAAGAAGAGAAAATTCTCACCCCTATTTCTAAATGCCAGAGAAAATCCTCTCAACACTATTATATTATTGAAGAAGTTGACTGTGTACCTGCAAATCATTATTCAATAGTTACTCCCTCATAAATGTGGAACTTTTTGAGACGATAATGACAACTTCCCTGAGATTATTTGAATAGACCTGGCCAATGCCCAGATTGTGAACATGATAACCCCAGAAAAATAAGATCTAGGGGAATTTTTTGACTCTAAGGAACTTCGTTAATGCCATCCAGTTCTCCCTGGTCATGCTTGGTGAGCACATATATAAGCTGGCCAGTGAGGTGGACCAAAATTTTCTGCTTTGGCTGCCGTGGCTGGTCCACCTCCTGGACAAGATGGAGCCCATTCTGTTTCTTAGCTAGTTCAATGCCTTGGATGAGCTCTTCTTGGAGTATTGACTGCTTGGTAGCTTTGCCAGTCCCCTGCAAGTTCCTCATCTTCTGTTGAATCCCTTAGTTTCTGTAGCTGTTCAGAAAAATATCCCTAGTAATATGGCCTCCCCTCACATCTTGTGAGAGTAAGTGGCTAGAGCAGATTCTGAACACCCTAGAAGGCTTGACTTCATAACTGTCTCCCCGCTCATCCAGAGCTTATGGAACAGTGTGAAGGGGGCTAACACTTGAGGTCAGAGAAGCAAGCATCTGACTCAAAGAGAGACTTTTCCTGCCCAACTTACTCGGAAAGCACTTTCTTCATTGACTGGAGAAAGTAAATGGATTTCCATCTGCAGGTAGCAACCTGTTACTGGGTCAAAAATCATCTTAGTGAGTCACAGTCAGTATATTCTCTTTTAAATTTATTTGTGATTTCTTGAGATTTAAAAAATCTATTTTCTAAAATTAATAAGATGCTTATTATTGACTATTTAGCATTTTGACTCTGTGGCACTTTTAGAAGGAGGAATGTTGCCCCATCCTAAGGGTTCTCAGACCTGACTATGAACACTTTCAAGTCAGGTGTCTTACCGGGTGGTAGACCAGTCTCAGGGAGATGAGCACTCAGAGAGAATTGAGAGAATAAATATGTTATAAATTCAAGCAGCCAAAAAATGGAAATACTGTCTCAGAAGCATCAGTAAGTGGGAACTTGGGAAGATGTTTTCATTTCTCTTTTCACTTTGCAATACCTGTCACCATGTTTACAGGGAATATGGGGAAGAACTGATTAACAGCAAACAGTTGGCCTCTCTGCTGATCTTGAATATTCCTTTTGATTCTAGCATCTGTAATGTTTCGTACATGTTAATATCACCAAACCAATATCAAAATGGGGAAATAAACATTCACTGAAAGATTTTTACAAATCAGAAACATTTATATCATTTAATCTCTGTAATAATCTAGGTTGGAACATCTGACTATGCTTATTTACAAATGTGTAGCCAGTAGTTCTGGAATCTAAGTAGTGCTCAAGGGCATCTGGTTGATAGGTTATAAGGTGACAGCATCCACAGGACAAGCTCCACGGTGCAGACAATGTTTTCCATATCATGCTCTCTCTGTAATCATAATTAAAGGATCTAGTTCACCTTCTTTTGATATTGTGTATTTCTATGCTTTTTTAAAAATGTATGTTTGGTTGTGATCATGGGATTATTGGTTTCAGATCATCTTACAGGACCACAAGTTGTGAATGCCAGTGTCAAATGGTACATGTCTATCTAGTAACTCCGTTCTGTATTCTTTCCTGAAGCTTTGATTTCACGGAAGAAGGAGCGCCCTTCAAGGCGTTGTACTGTTACAGGTTTGCACAAACCAAAGCAAATCTTTTGGAGTCTTAGTTTGAAGTCTGACCACCTTAAGGGCCAGTGTCTATTATCATTTGAACTAAATTAATGTTTCTTCATAAGACATACACTTTGACTAAAAAGAGTAATGTGGTATGTAGCTCAGTGAATACTGCACTCCATTCTAACAATGTGTTTAAATTCTTCCACTTTCCATTATTTGGGACCAAAATACCTCTTAACAGATTATCTAAACGATTGTTTTCTGCTATCTTTCTAATATTTGCTCATCTTACTACTCTTTCTGTAATTGGGGCTGCTTGGATGTCAGTAAAAAAAAAAAAATTCAAATTCATTCAGACAAAAAATGGAGCTATTTTAAGGAGGCGTCTGGCCTTCCTGGGTATGGAATTGGGAGATTCACTGACAGCTTCCCTCTTGGTCTATCTTTTTCACAAGCTGCATAATCTCTCTCCTCTCTTCTTCTGTCTGCATCTTCTCCACCATCCTTTTTGAGAGTAGCTTCCTTTTCTATTATTTAAAAAAAAATTGTATACTTATTTATTTATTTCTTGAGACAGTCTCTCTGTGTTGCCCAGGCTGGAGTGCAGTGGTACAATCTCAGCTCACTAAAACCTCCGTGTCCTGGGTTCAAGCAATTCTTGTGCTTCAGCCTCCCAAGTAGTTGGGATTACAGGCCTGTGCCACTACACCTGGCTAATTGTTTTATATTTTTAATAGAGGCGGGGCTCTGCAATGTTAGCCAGGCTGGTGTTGAACTCCTGACTTCAGGTAATCCATCTGCGTAGGCCTCCCAATGTGCTGCGATTACAGGTGTGAACCACCTTGCCTGGTCAGGAGCTACCTTTTTTAGAAACTTTTTTTTTTTTTTTTCGTTTTTAAAGATAACGATTGTTGAAGTCTAACAAGCACATTAGCTGGTTAAGGGGAAGTTTTTCTTCACTGTCCCATAGTATATCCAATAAATGAGAGAGTCAGTGTCAAATGTCAGCACAGATTTTTCTAAAATCAGGTTAATTTCTTCATGACAGAGTAAAGAGTGAAAAAAATTTGATTTTTCCATCAAGAGAGCTATGTTAAATTTTCAACAGATCTAGATGTGCCACCCCTAAACCCCTGAGAACATCTTCCCCACTCATTCAGCTTTCTGGGCATTACCAAAGCAGTCCCTATTCAAGCAATGTAAATGGGTAGCTGTGGTCACCAAGTACCTGCTTCAACTCAAACTAGCCAGGTGAGCTCACCGAGGTCAAAACCAGGAGGACTTTAAGGAAAGTATAAGATAAACATTAAGTGTAGCATTCCAGGGACAGAAATGCACTACCGGTCTTACTGAAGTTCTGAAACTGCCAAATAGAAATAGTTGAGGAATGATCCTCCAGGCATCGGCTCAAAGAGTATTGGACTGAGTGAGATCTTGCTTTGGTACTGTGTTTGCTGAGCCAGGCAACTGAAGGGGTGCCTTGGGCACTTGGCAGAGATGTCAGTTTCAGTGTGTCTGGTGCTTAGGGTCCTTCAGTTCAGTCACAGGGCACTCTCCAGTGCATTGCATCTGTCTTTAAAGTTTGCCAGTTTGACAAAGTGCTCAGCAGGAAAGAGATATAACCCTCAAATCACGGTGGTTGGGAAACAGGATGACATATTTAGCTGACCTGATTGTCATAGTCAAGTAGAAAGACATTGCTTCCTAATAAAAACAAGTGTTCTCTCCAGCCAGAGATTGCTTCACAGAGTGTGCTGTTTCATAGCCATCTAGTGGAATATCAAGAAGGGCCTTATAGGCACTCTCGAAAGGATGCTGGTGTTTGGGAGATCTGCGCAGTAAGAGCTAAACGTTCATCCATTAGGAAATGGAGCCACTGCTCTGCAGTATGAAATGGGATCTCAAAGGTACTTATGTTGGCCAGTGCTTTCATACTGTGGCAGGAATTGTTGCAGTATTGATTTTCCAGGTCTCCTGCTGTAGCAAACTGCCATCTTAATCTGCAAGAGCTTGAGTTAATGCTTTACATTCTGTTTCCTAGAGAGTTGAATGTCGATTTCCTCCTTCAAGAACCTGGGGCACTGTCTCCCACTGTGCCTGAGGTACTTTTAAAGATTTCATTTCAAAATACTCAATTGTCTTGTCATAAATGAATACATCTAACAGTGTAAACATCAGATGTCATTATCCGTAGATATTCCCTCAGTCAGCCAGTTACTTGTTTGCCCCAGAGCCTGCCTCCGTAGTCCTGCCCTTATCAAGGCGATGACTCCAGGTTCCACTGTCATTTCTTAGGAAGGACATCCAAGGCAAGGCTTGTCTGAAAATATGGAGGCTGAAGTGACAGGGTAAAGAGTCTGAGGGAAAAAAGATATGCCTTACTGTTTCTGATAAGGTTTCCCTCTGTCCTCACCCACATCTATCTTGAATTGTAATCCCCATTATCCCCACATGTTGAGGGAGGAACCTTGTGGGAGGTGATTGGATGATGGGAGCAGTTTTCCCCTTGCTGTTCTCATGATAGTGAGTGCGTTCTCACAAGATCTGATGGCTTTATAAGCGTTTGATAGTTTGTTCTGTGTTCATTCTCCTTCCTGCCACCTCGTGAAGAAGTTGTCTTGCTTCCACTTTGCCTTCTCTCGTGATTGTAAGTTTCCTTGGGCATCCCCAGCTATGTGGACTTGTGAGTCCATTAAATCTCTTTCCTTTTTAAATTGGATATGTCTTTATAGCAGTGTGACAATGGATTAATACAGTAAATTGGTACTGGTTGAGTGGGGTACTGTTGTAAAGATACTTGAAAACGTGAAAGTGACTTTGGAACTGGGTAATAGGCAGAGGTTGGAACAGTTTGGAGGGCTCAAAAGAAAACAGGAAGATATGGGAAAGTTTGGAACCTCCTAAAGACTTGTTGAATGATTTTGACCAAAATGCTGATAGTAATATGGATAATTAAGTTGAGGCTGGAAATGAGGAACTCTCAAAAAAAAAAAAAAAAAAAAAAAAAAAAGAGGAACTCTCATTGGGAACTGGAGTAAAGGTCACTCTTGCTTTACTTTAGCAAAGAGATTCGCAGCATTTTGCCCCTACCGTAGAGATCTGTGGTACTTTAAACTTGAGAGGGATTATTTAGGGTATCTGGTGAAAAAAAAAATGTATAAGTAGCAAAGGGTTCAAAAGTGACTTTAGGTGCTCTTAAAAGCATTCAATGTTATGCATTCACAAAGAGATGGTTTAAAATTGGAACTTGTGTTTAAAAAGGAAGCAGAGCATAAAAGTTTTGAAAATTTTTAGCCTGAAGATATGATAGAAAACAACAACAACAAAAAAACATTTTCTGGGGAGAAATTCAAGTCAGCTGCAGAAATTTAAATAAGTAATGAGCTATATTTTAATCGCCAAGACAATAGGGAAAATATCCCCAGGGCACATCAGAGATCTTGGCAGCAGCCCCTTTTATCACAGGCCTGGAGGCCTAGGAGGAACAATGATTTTGGGGGCCAGGCCCTGGGCCACCTACCTTGTGCAGCGTCAGGACATGGCACCTTGCATCCCAGCTGTTTTACCTTCAGTTGTGGCGAAAAAGGGCCAAGGTATAGTTTGAGCCATGACTTCAGAGGGTGCAAGCCACAAGCGTTGGCATCTTCCATGTGGTGTTGAGCCTGCAGGTACCCAGAAGTCAAAAATTGAGGTTTGCGAACCTCTAACTGGATGTCAGAGGGTGTATGGAAATGCCTAGATGTCAAGGCAGAAGTTTGTTGCAGGAGCAGAGCCCTCATGGAGAACCTCTGCTAGGGCAGCATGAAAGGGAAATGTGGGATTGGAGTCCCCACACAGAATCCCTATTGGGTCACTGCCTAATAGAGCTGTGAGATGAGAAGAAAGCCACTGTCCTTCAGACACCAGAGTGGTAGATCTACTTACAGTTTGCACCATGCACATGGAAAAGCTGTGGACACTCATTGCCAGCCTATGAAAGTAGCTGGGAAGAGGGCTGTATCCTGCAAGGCCAAAGGGACAAGCTGCCCAAGACCATGGGAGCTCACCTCTTCCATCAGCATGATCTGGATGTGGGACACGTAGTCAAAGGAGATCATTTCAGAGCTTTAAGGTTTAATTGCTGCCCTGCTGGGTTTTGGGCCTGCATGAGGCCTATGACCTTTGGTTTTGGCCAATTTCACCCATTTGGAATGGGAGCATTTATCCAATGCCTGTACCCCCATTGTATCTTGGAAGTAACTAACTTGCTTTTGATTTTACAGGCTCATAGGGAGAAGAGACTTACCTTGGCTCAGATGAGACTTTGAACTTGGTCTTAAGGGTTAAAGCTAGAATGAGTTAAGACTTTGGGGGACTTCTGGGAAGGCGTGATTGTTTTTTGAAATTCAGGACATGCGACTTGGGAGGGACTGGGTATGGAATGATATGGTTTGGTTGTGTCCTCACCCAAATCTCATGTTGATTTGTAAACTCCTTAATCTCCATGGGTTAAGGGAGGAACTTGGTGGAAGGTGAGGGATGATGGGGCTGTTTCCCCCTTGCTGTTCTTATGATAGTGAGTGAGTTCTCACAAGAGTCGATTTTTTTTAAGGGGCTCTTCCGCCTTTAATCTACACACTGTTCTTTCTCTCACTTGATATCGTGTAAGATGTTCCTCTTCCCCTTCTTCCATGGTTGTAAGTTCCTTGAGGCCTCCCCAGCCATACAGAACTGTGAATCAATTAAACCTCTTTCCTTTATAAATTACCCAGACTTGGGTATGTCTTTATAGCAGTATGAAAATCAATACATCTTCCCCCTGATAAGAGAAAGAGACAGGCAATGCAGCAAGGACTGCAGGCATTAACTTCCTCCTTAAGGATCAGGTCTTCTCTTTCACACAAGTTTGGTGTGTTTTGGCTGGCCATAGATATACTCCAGAATAAATCACAACCACAATGAGATATAATCTCACAGCAATCAGAATGGCGATTATTCAAATGTCAAAAACAATAGATGCCGGCAAGGCTATGGAGAAATTGGAACTCTTTTACACTGTTGGTGGGAATGTAAATTAGGTTAACCATTATGGAAGACAGTATGGTCATTCCTCAAGAATCTTAGGATCGAAATACTGTTTGACCCAGCAGTTCCATTACTGCGTATATACCCAAAGGAATATAAATCATTTCACTATAAAGATACATGCACATGTATGTTTATTACAGCACTATTTACAATAGCAAAGACTTGGAACCAACCCAAATGCCCATCAGTGATGGACTGGATAAAGAAAATGTGATACATATACACCATGGAATACTTTACAGCTATGAAAAAGAGTGAAATTATGTCCTTGCAGGGGCATAGATGAAGCTGGAACCCATCATACTCAGCAAACTAACACAGGAACAGGAAACCAAACACTGCATGTTCTTACTCATAAGTGAGAGTTGAACAGGGAGAACACATGGACACAGGCAGGCAGGGGAACAACACACACTGGGGCCAGTCGAAGGGTGGTTGGTAAGGAGAGGGAAAGCATTAGGACAAATAGCTAATGCATACAGGGCTTAAAACCTAGATGACAGGTTGTTAGGTGCAGCAAACCATCATGGCACATATATACCTATGTAACCTACATGTTCTAAAGTTGTAACCAGGAACTTAAAAAGCAACGATTTCCTTATCTATTTAATCCTGTTAGATTGCATTTATTTTTATTAACAGCCTCAAATTCCTTGGTAAGAAAAACAGGATATGTACACATGAATCAAAGAATAGAGGACCCTGATGAAAATGCAGGTAGAGTAAGCCCAGTTGATGCCAGTGCTCTCCCATGTGGTGATGTCACAGTGCCTGAAATTGTGGCATTAGAGATACTTCTTTGAAACAAGTTACTTTCTCCAAAAACTCATGGTCAAAATGAACACATTTTCTCCCTTCAACACATTGGTGATTTATAATTGTACCCTCAAATGCTTTTTAAGCTGAAAGCCCTTTACAAATTTAAGGAATTGTATTATCCATGCCATAATTTTGACTAATGTGGTTTAGATTATTCATATCTTAGAAATCAGAAGGAAGGAACCCTGGCACAATAGAGTAGAGAGCAGATAAATCTTACAAGCTGCATGAATGAAGCTCAAGGGGAAACCTGGGAATGACGAGACAGGTTGTTCATATGTTCCTGGTATAGATCAAGCTGTGGGGTAATGAGGCCATTCAAGGAAGAAGATTACCTCTCCACAGGAGGCTAAATAAGTCATGAGGAGCATGAACCCTAGGGACAGATTTTCCAGTTCAAATCCTGGGTCTGGTACACACTGGCTGCATGATCTTGGGCAAAAGACAACTTTTCTGTGCTATTTTCCTGTCAAAGTAATGGAGACAAGAAGAGAATGACCCTCATGAGTAGGCTTGGGGACCAAATGAGCTGACATTAGAAAATTGTTCAGAGTAGTGCCTGACACATAGTAATACCATGTTGGTTAAATAAAACATGGGAAAAAATAAAGTGGTTCAGAGAATGGCTGGGTATCATGGAGGTCATGAAATGTGTGTGATTTTAACTCTAACATGAATTTATTTTTCCATTTAAAGAGGCAGATTTATGAAACAGAAGTATAAGATAAATAAATATTAAAAGTGGGAAGTTTAGTGTAGCAAGAGTGCATGAATCCTGTGGAAGAGACAGAAAAACAAATTTGGAAACTGTTTTAAAGAAAAAGCAGAATTTGATGACAGATGTAATGATAAGGTTTTTTTGTTTGTTTTTAGAAGAACAGGTAAGATAGTTCTTGAATGCTAAGAATTGTAGTTACTCAAGTGCAAGTTTCTGATGTTTATGGAAAACTGTCCTGGGCCTGTTGTGAGCCCAGGTGTTGAATGGATGTTGATGGACACTTTTAATGAGTGAGCAGTGGCAGGACATAGCATTTTAGGCCTTAGAGTCTTTATTGAACTGCCCAACAGAAATGTAATGAGTCACAACTGTAATTTAAAATTTTCTAGCAGTCTCATTAAAAAGATGTAATAAAAAACAGGCAGAATCAACTTTAATATTTTATTTAAATTAATATATCTAAAATATTATTTTAACACATAATCAGATTTAAGATACCAATAATGAAGTATTTCTAACTAAATCTTTGAAATATAATATGTAATTTATACTTCTAGTACAACTTAATTCATACTAGCCACATTTCACATGCTTAATAGATGAATGTGACCAGAGGCTATGGTACTGGACAGAGTCATACTGGACCTTCAGTCACTAGCCTCTCTCTTGGGGTGCATAATACCCTAATCTACTAGATTCATACCCAGTTGTTCCATTTTGGTCATCCATGGTTTTCACTCATACATTCAGTTTCTATTCTATATTGAACCTGAATTAAATACTAGCAATTCAAAGATGTATATAAGGAGTATGATTTTATATCCCAAGTAAGTTCTACTGGATTAAACTAGTTCTGGACTGTTCACATTGAACTCAAATTAAAGTAGTTTAAAAATAATCAATTGAAAACTTGATCCAAGTGCTTTAAGAAAACAAACCATTGTGAACCTGTTTCATAAAGAACAAAAATTTCTGGTTAATTCCTTTTGGTTTCAGCTTAATTAAACTCTTGAAAAGTTGTTCCAATTTCAACTGGCTCTTATGTGTGTTGATAATTTAGTTTTATCTGGACTATTTATATTTCAGTCATTTCAAAATAGCTCATAATAGATTCAGTAATTTCTTACCAATTCAAAATTGAGTGGTTTGTGTATTTCTCCATCCTCATCCTGCTATGAAGAAATACCCAAGACTTGGTAATTTATAAAGGAAAGAGATTTAATTGACTCACAGTTATGCACTGCTAGTGAAGCCTCAGGAAACTTACAGTTGTGGTGGAAGGCACAGAAGAAGCAGGTACCTACTTCACAGCATGGTGGGATGGAGTGAGTGCAAGCAGAGGAAATGCCAGATGCTTATAAAACTATCACATCTCTTGAGACTCATGAGAACAGCATGAGGGAAACTGCCCCCATGATCCAATTACTTCTACTAGGTTCTGCCCTTGACATGTGGGGATTATTGCAATTCAAAGTGAGATTTGGGTGGGGACACAGAGCCAAACGGTATCAGCCTGATTCTAAAATATTAAATATTTTAAGCCACTTATGAACAGGCAAATGTTGCTAGACCCACAGCACCATGGGAGAGAAGGCAGAAACCAGGTTTTAAGAATGGGTCCTGGAGATTACAACTACTCTATCAGGAAACCTAACTTTAGCCTGAACTGGTAGATTATTGCACTAAGATTTTCCCAAACCTCCTGAATAAGGGAATGCTTATTCACAGAAAGAGGTACAAACATGAAACATTGAGCTTAGGTCAAATAACCTTAGTAGTAAGTTAATATCATACTTGGCAAGTGGGTGCTAAGTGATTCCTGACACTTAGGACTATATAAAACAAGTGAATGGGAAGAGAGAGGGGATTGGACTCCAATTCAACATGGAGTCAGTCAGAGACACCTGGTAACTGTACTAGGGAAAGAGGCAACAAAAAGGAGGAAACAGAGAAGGGATACAGTTGCCCAGCACACTTCACTCAGACTTTTGAACTCATGCCTTGGTGCAAACGGCATATATAGAGGTTCCCACCCACACTTGAGACATAGGAAAGGAGGTAACCATGAACTGTTGCACAGACAGACTGCAGAAAGATACACTAGCTTTTTCTTACTCCAGACATTTTACCATTCAATGCATTGCTGCCTAGCACTGTCAGGCTAATTTTTACTGAACGGCCCTTTCATTTTTGTGAGAGCTCTCTTCTCAAAAGCATTCAGTGGCTCCAGCTTGGCTCCTAAGTCAAGCTCCACATCTGGTTTGTTATCACCAGCCTCTTCTTTCCTAGCTAGGCTACTTTTCTTGCCACTTTATGATTGCTGCTAACCTCTACAGTCAGGATGACTAGCTTTTCAGACTCAGGTTAATTTATTCTTCTTGTTGATCTCCCTGTCTTCATTTTGTGTTTCCTATGCCCATCTAATTCTTTTGACAAAACCAATACAAGGTCCTGCTTCCTCCCTGAAGTCTCCTGACTCATAGATCTGATCTTTTACTACAGCTTTCAGCATCATGCAACATATTGCCTATATTGCTTTGTCTTGTTCCATGAGAATTTCATCAGTGTTAACATCTCAAGTAGCTAGCTTAAAAAATATTCAATAGCAAGAATCCTGCCTTTATAATCATTTGCCAGTAACCTTATAAAGCTATGAACACACACATTCTCAGTGCATTCCTTCAAAATGGGTTTTAATTTTTGCTACTTGTGATAAAGCAGGAAATAAGTGTCCTGGCTTCATGGAGCTTATAACTCAATATGAGAAAAAAATGAAGACATAAATGAATAAATGTATTAGCTTATTTATGACTTGACATGTCCCATGATAAAAAATAAATTAATCCATTGAGATAGGAAGAGAGGAGGCTGTAGGTAAAACTTAGTTATCAATATTCAGAGAAAGCTTCTCTGAAGAACTTAAGTAGAGCCTTTAATGTTGAGAGAGAGGAGGTAGTCCTGCAGAGGGAAATATATACTGAATATTTTATCTTTTGCATCATTTGTAATGAATGCAGAGAGGCTGCTATACACATTTAGTCCAGGTACAAAAAAACTTTACGTACTTGCCATCTGGACTGTAAAGGCATACACTGAGCCTATAAGAATTCAAAGAAAATAAAAGGTCATAGAGTAGTGAAAGAGTACTTTTTCAATTCTCTCTTACTGCAAGAAGATACTGATTTAAATGTGATAAAGCAGTCTTATGATGGAACTTGTAAGTAGAGAGCATTTCAACAGATTTTTAAAAAACAAAATGGTAACATAAGAGGGTTTATCGGGGATATTGCATAGACCTTGTAGCCTCACTTTCTTTTTCTAGATTGCCTAAGAACTATGATACCTGTATCAGTTAGGATTCTCCAGGGAAACAGAACTATGAAGGATGAAGAGAGAGAAAGAGACAGCAAGAGAGAGATTTTAAGAAAATCCCATTATTTGATGGTTGTATTGGTTCATTTTCATGCTGCTGGTAAAGACATACCCCAGATTGGGCAATTGAAAGTGGTTTAATGTACCTACAGTTCCACATGGCTAGGGAGGCCTCACATTCATGGCAGAGGCAAGGAGGAGCAAGTCACAACTTACGTTGATGGCAGCAGGCAAAAAGAGAGCTCGTGCAGGGAATCTTCCCATTATAAAACTGTCAGATTTCATGAGACTTACTGTCACAGAACAGCACGGGAAACACCTGTCCCCATAATTCAATCACCCCCACCAGGTCCCTCCTACAACATGTGGGAGTTCAAGATGAGATTTGGGTGAGGACACAGACAAACCATTTTATTCCATCTCTGGCCCCTTCCAAATCTGATGTCCTCACATTTCAAAACCAATCATGTCTTCCCAACAGTCCCACAAAGTCTTAACTCATTTCAGCATTAACTCAAAAGTCTACAGTCCAAAGTCTCATATTTACTCAATTAATCTGTTTTCATACTGCTGATAAAAACATACCTGATACTGGGCAATTTACAAAATAAAGAGGTTTAAGGGACATAGAGTTCTACATGACTGGGGAGGCCTCACAATCATAGCAGAAGGCAAAAAGAAGCAAGTCATGTCTTAAATGGATGGCAGCAGGCAAAAAGAGAGAGCTTATGTTGGGGAGCTCTCCCTTATAAAACCACTGGATCTCATGAAATGTATTCACTACCACAAAAACAGCATGGGAAAGACTACCTCCATGATTGAATCACCCCCCCCCGTGGGTCCCTCCCACAACATGTGGGAATTCAAGATGAGATTTGGGTAGGGACACAGACAAACCATATCAATTGTGTATTCTGGCGAGTCCACGATCTGCAGGATTAGGCTGACAGGCTGGAGACCCAAGCTAGCAACCTGGGGAATATTTGCTGTTGGAATTAAAAGGCAGTCTGCTGGCAGAATTTCCCCTTCCTCCAGGAAGGTTAGTCTTTTTTCTATTAGGGCCATGATTAAAGTGTAAACTATGGCAATGATTGTAGGGTTAACAAGGGGGTTACATTCAAGAAATATTTGCAAGATAAAATAAGCACAACTTAATGGTTAGATGCACAGAGAGGGAATGGAGAATCTAAGTTGACTTCCAAGTGCTTAGCTTTGATGCTCAAGTGGATTTAGGCTCTATTATTTGAGAGCAGAATATATAGAGAGGAGCAACTTTCTTGAGGAAAGAGGGGGAAGAGATTTGAATTTGTATTGTAATACTATGAGTGTGAAGAGCCACTGGGCCCTCTAACAGAGAAGTGCAAAAGTTCAAAGAAGGTTTGGGAATTTAAGATCAAAATGTGAAACTCAAGTTTTCCTTTAGAACTTTCGAAGACATTGACCAAATAGAGGAAAAGAGCAGTATGGGTCATGGAGAAAAGAGACAGAAGTCATAAAGAGGACTGTAGAGAAATAGTTACAGAAGGGAAAAGGAACCAGGGTAACAAGAATCACAGAAGCCAAGACAGACAAAAAAAGGAGTGGGGGACCAACTGGAATAAAAAATCAGCAATGCTAGTGTAGTGAAGAGTTTAAGAAAGATAACTACCTGCCGAGGTCCACAGTACTTGGCAACAAGGAGGCCACTGGCAACCTTAGTGAAAGCAGCTACAGTGGAGTGATGGGAAGAAGGCCAGATTGCTAAAGGTTGAAGAATGAGCAGGAAGAGAGAGAATGGCAGCTAGAACAATCCTCTGACAACAACCCTGGCTAAGGGAAGGAGAGAGCTGGAAATTTTTAGTGCAGGAGAAACTCTTATATTTATAGGCTACAGGAAAAGAACTGAACGGAAGGATGAATAGAAGTTGCAGGGCAAAAATTCATTGTAGGGTTCTGGAGGAAATGGAAACAAATCAGTTTACAGTCACAGCCCTGACTGGTTTATCTGTGGCTGGAGAAAAGCAGAGAATATTGTCTGCACAAATAAGTGCATGCGTAGTTGGGGAAGCCCCAAACTGAAACCTTTATGTTGACTGTTAGCCTCAATTTCTTTAAAGAAATAAGAGCTGAGATTATCATCAAACTACAAGTGGGATAGAAGTTAGTGTGGATTTGGGATGTTAAGTAAAGGGAAAGAGAAGACACTGACAAGGGACCAAACTTAAGACTGTGAGCTAACAGGGCATGGGTGGTTACAACTCTGTGATGTTTTACTGGCTTGGCCAAAGGGAAGGGCCAATAGCCAAAGGGAAGGGCCAATAGAGTTAAGAGTGTTGATGAAGAAGCTCTTTCAATGAACAACCATTTTAATTCTTCAGTCTTTTTTTCTTTTACCTTAGGATGTTATTATAGAAAAGTCTCTAAAACATTTCCATGTTGTATTCCCTTAAAATTCTACTGCCCGAGCCTCTTAATCTTTTACTATCCTTAACTTTATCAGCTTAATGTGAAAAGAAAGACTACTTAGAATTGTCCTAATAATAGAAAATTGTCCCCTCCAAATCCATAGATCCCAAACCACCAGATAAATAACAAGAGTGCTTTAGCTTTAAATAGTGCATTTCCTTCTACTAAACTCCTAGAAATCTGAATAGAGAATTTTAAAGATATGCATATGCCCACAGGTGCATATATTTGACACAGTACAGACCTTTCATTGGAAAACAAAATACTATTCATGCTGGGTAGTTTTCATAATTGTTTTCTTTTTGTATTATTGAAAGAGAAGCAAATCTACTTCCTCTGTATTCACAGAAATGGAAATTAGTATTGAAAATAAGCAATTAAAATCCCCAAAAAGATTACATTAAAGACAAAATACAATAAGTTAAAAATACCATATGGAGCAGATGAAATCTGATATGAAGCCAGGAGAAAAATAACCGTAAAGGTCCAGGATTCAAGGACAAGCTTTCCCTGCTCCTTCAATCTCTGCAAGGTACAGGATTTCCACACATATGGTGTTAGAATCTTTCACTGTTCTACAACCCCTGGTGCAGGACCATATGTGCTGAGATCCACAAGCACAACGGGATGAGATGGGAATTATCTGCCAGTTTTTCCTTGGAGTTCCCTTGTGTTAAGAAGTTTTATACCTTGTCCCTATTGTTATAATTTATTAAATTAACTATAAAAACTTTTAAATATGTGACATCCTCTGACTGATCCAGCCTCACCTGTGACTGGTTTTTGCTCAATCCTGTGCCAAAATCACTACTATAATCCATTTGGGCCTCAAATTTAGTCTTACTAGAAAATCCAGTCAGCTAATTGTTGAGATACTAAATTATACTTTTTTCTGGCTGGCTCTGCTCTTGTTTCTAAACCAGAAATGCTGTAATTACTGACTCCTTCCAGCACCTTTCACTCATTTTGATTAGTTTTAAAATGTTAAGAGTAGCATCTTGATACTCCACATTACCAGTTCTAGATGTATTTTTCTTTTTTGCTTATTTATTTTTAAAAAACTGGCAAAGATTTATAAGATATTCGAGGTAGCTCGTACAGTATTATTATATTTGGTCAGCTTTAGGAGGAATTGACATCTAGGGCAAAATTTGTCTCTCTTGGCACTATTGACACTTTTGGGCTTGATAATCATATGTTGTGGGGGTGGTCCCGTGCGTTATAGCATTCCTTACTAGCATTCCTTGCTTCTGTCTGCTTGATGCCAGTAACCACCCCACTGAAGTTACAAGAATCAAAAGTGTCCTCAAATTGTCAAATATCCCCTGGGTAGCAAAATCATCTATGGTTTAAAACCACTGATCTGGGGAATCTTTGGGAACCTTATAATATACACCCACACCAATGGACTCATTCCTCTGTGAAAAGCAAATAGTATAGGAAGAGAAAAGCACTAATCCTTATCATAGTATTTTACAAACGAGTGTAAAAAACTAACAAATCCTGAGAAAGTGTGTGTGTGTGTGTGTGTGTGTGTGTGAGAGAGAGAGAGAGAGAGAGAGAGAGAGAGAGAGAGAGAGAATGAATATGTTTGGAGAAGTTTGAGAATTTCGGAAGGTAGAAACTAAAGGAAACTGAAGGAAAACATGTCCCTGAGCAAGAATAAGAAACAGACAGGGGCAGCCGAGGACATGGAAAACAGAATTCTGTGTCCAGATTTCTCTCAGTTCTCTCTTAATTGAACTAGTCAGTAAAAATTGATTGTCACTTATTTCTCCTCTCATCCCCCACACCTAATCCATTACCAAGACCTACTGACTTGATCGCTCAGGTATTTCTTACCCCACCCTCTGGTTTCCATAGCCACTATTCCCTCACTAGTCCTAATTATCACTGCCTACTGTCTAGACTACTCCAGCATCTCCTATCCCTTGGATTCCAACCTGGCCCCACTCCAATTCCTTGTAGACACTATGGGCTACATGATGTTTTCAAAAACTCACATCCAGTCAGAGCTCCCCAATTGCTTTATACTCCTCAGTTCATCCTCTTGCTCTTAAAATTAAATGAAACTTTATGTGGCCAGCAAGTCTCTGCATGGTCTCCCACTACGTTCCTCCAGCCTCACTTCCTAACATATTCCCATTTCACTCACTATTCACTCTGTTTTCTCACATGTTTTCACATTCAGTTTCCTCTATCTTAAATGCACTTACCTCCCCTTTCCTAACTCATCCTTCAGATATGAGTTGTAACTTTGCAGAAACTTCATTAATCTGCCTCTCCTCACATCAGAATGCTTACTTTCTGAGAGAATGAAGAGATCTGGTTCATTTGGGTCAAGCTTGTATCCCCAAAGACCAGCAGCGCAATGTCAGCATATAGTAGGTGTCCAGTAAATATTTGTTTCATCATTCAATGAAGAAGGAGATAAATTAATGAATTCTCTTGCAGGGAAATCTATGGAGAGATCTGATAGGGCTGCATCTTCTTAATGTGTAATCCTATTCTATAAATACGCAAATATTATTCAGGCTGATTGCATCATTGCATCAATTCCCATGGCAACTAGGCTATCAGATTTTGGTGGAAAGCATCATCCTAAATATCTTTGATTTTCTCCACAGACCTCACTAGTTGCCAAAAGCTGGCTAAATGTATATTTTAAAAAAGGTAAAAAAAAAAGAATGAAAATTTTATACTATAATCTCCATAAAGATGGTTCCAAATCTAGATTCTCCTTTGTATCTTAACACTAGAGATTTCTAACGTCCTTTCAACATGAATCTAGTAGGTGTTTGTATTTCCTTGTATTCTCCCTTATTATTCTTGACCCAGAGTTGTTCCTGAACAAATTGACTGCAAGGGCAAAAACTGGCTGAGCCTTGAGTGAGCTGGAAAACTTGGGAGAAGTTCCTGAAAAGCTGCCTCTGATTGGTACAATTTTGAAGTACTTGACAGACCTTATTTTCTGAACAATGGAAATTTCATCCCTGTTAGCCAGACATCCACCTGAAAAGAGAAAAGGAAGTTCTAGGATGGCCTGAAGATGAAAGTGGCCCATGGAAAAAAATTGTAAATACAATAGAGTTTAGGCTGAAGTCCAGGGGGATATTGTTTGTTTGATCCTTGTGTTTTCATGATACAAATGATGATAATGATAATAATAACGACACTGACAGTTGATATTTTTGTTAACTAAGTGCTAGACTTGGCAGCTGGCCATTTTAATATACATTATCTTAGTCCTTCTGACTTTTCTGTAAGATACAATCATTAAGGGTCAGGAAATGAGGCCAAAAAATTAATTTTTCATTCAGATTCATGCTCTATTTCTGTGTCTCTGCATTGGAGCATAAGAGAAAAGAGAAGATGTTCAGAGAGGCAGAATTGCCTTTTTATGCAGTATGGTTTTTTTTATATTACACCAAAAACTACTGTATAGTTCACAACTATAGGTCACCATGTTTAGGCTCAACCATAGCCAGTATTTCTTGACAATGTGTGTGTAAGTTAATACTAACTTTGCCCAAATTAGAAAAGCATTTTACTCTTACAAATCAGTTTCATATGCATTTCTCATTTGATCCTTAAACAATATCCTCAAGAACTTTAACCCTATTTTACAAACAAGGATGCTAATACTCAATCCAAGGTCTGTAGCCAGCCACTAGCTCTGCCAGACTTCAACAAAAGTCTTAGACATGTGAGCTTAATGCTGAAGACAAGTTAAGACTGAGACAGGAAAAGTCGTTTGTTAACATAGTAGTTTTCCAGAAAAAACTTTAGACTCACAGCAGAAATTTCACAATTAGTTGAGTTGATGAAGTGAAGAATCTGGGGAAATGACTTGGAGACTTGGCCTAGGAGGTTGTGGATTAAAGTGGAAAGTCAGACGAAAGTGTAGTAATATGTGTATGTAAAAGGGATGTGTATGTACACAGGATGACCTAACACTAAATTTCTTTTGCCAATTGTATTAATTTAACAGTTTTAAAAATAGAACACTGCTATTGTAGTAGTAGCTGTAGGTCTTAAAATATTCCAGGTATAGTTCTAAACACAAAATAAATATTAGCTTGTTTAATCCTTTTGATTAAACAATTGCATAATGTTTTTTGCTGTGGTGGTTAGGAGCAGGACTGTGAAGGAGTATTGCCTGGGTATAAGCCCCGATTCTACCTCTTATGCACTATGTGATCTTGGACAAGTTATTCACCAACCTTGATTTCCATATCTGTAAAATGGGAATAATAATAGAAATGACCTCAGAGGGTTACTCTGAGCAATAAATGAGGAAATATATGTAAAAGAGCTTAGAATAGTGTCTGACACATACTAAGCTCTCTCTATATATTTGCTCTTGTTACTTTCTTTATCCCCCTTTACAGCTGAAGAAATAGAAGCATAGAGAAGTAATTGGCTCAAGGCCACACTGCTGGTAAGTACCAGAGCTAGGACTTGAAACCAGGTATACAGCTCTAGGAACCACATTACGAACCAGAATTCTCTGCAATGTCTCATACTATAGTGGTACCCAGGAATGTGGTTAGACTTCTAGAAGTCTAAGATTCAGTCTCCTCCCAGGGAGAGCTGTGATAGGCAGAATAATGGCCCTCCAAAGATGCAGGTCTCCTCATCCCTGGAACCTGTGAATATGGCATATTACATGATGGGGGGAAATAACATTTTGAGTAGAATTAAGGTTGTTGATCAGCTGACTTCATAATAAGGATATTATCTTGAATTGCCCTAGTGTGCCCACTGTAATCAGAAAGGTCCTAAAATGTAAAAAAGCAAAGCAGAACTGTCAGTGCCAGAGAGATATGATATGCCCAAGGCTCAACCAGCTATTATTGGCCTTGGAGATCAAAGAAGTGGCCACCAGCCAGTGCTCCAGAAGCTGGCAACATTTAGAAGCTGAAAAAGGAAAGAAAATAGAGTACTGTATGGTCTCACTCATAGGTGGATGTTGAACAACGAGAACACGTGGACTCAGGGAGAGGAGCATCAAACACAGGGGACAGTTGGGGAGTAGGGGAGAGACAACAGGGTTTGGGGAGGGAGGGGAGGGTGGAAAGGGATAACATGGGGAGAAATGCCAGGTATAGTATGCACCTAAAGTAAAATAAATAAATTTTTTTAAAAAAGAAAATAGAGTGTCGTCTAGAGTCTGCAGAAAGGAACCCAGCCCTGCCAATACCTTGATTTTAGCCCAGTGATACCCATTGAGACTTCTGACCTCCAGAGCCACAAGATTAAAAAAAAAAAAACTGTTGTTTTATGCTACTACATTTGTAGTAATTTGTTATGGCAGCAATGGGAAACTAATAGAGGAGCTTACGGTGTGATTAGGGAGAAAACGAGACAGGGACTCTACTGTGTGTTGAAGACCAACCCCTACCACCTCTTGGTAGGGGGGATGGAACTATAACAGAGTTTAGCAAACAAACCTAAGAGGTATATTTTAGTGTGTAGGGCTTTTATTTTTTAATTTTGTATTTTGTAGCCTAATAGAGAATTAATTGTTTCTGAATAAAACTGATTGTCGGGCCTCCATTATAATAGCACACATTGTCATCTGTGAATAATTTTTTCTTTCACTACCACATTTCATCCTTGTGGCACTAGGTCATCAGGACAGATGGTATCTGACACACTGTGGAGGGGTAAGAGAGGTGCAGGATTTGGCGGTTGATAGACCAGGTTCAAATTCTGTCTTCACTCACAGTAGCTGGTGTTGGGCCTGTGATAGGATCTCTCTGAACTGCGGTTTCTTCATCGGTAACATAATAATGGTGCTGCCCCTTCATGAAGATTATAGGGAATGCCACTCTGAGGGTCCCTGCCACTCAGTAAGGTACTCTGTGAGAGTTACATTTTTCTGTTTACATCTTACAGATGGGGAAGCTAAGGCCAAAGAAGAACAGAACCCCAGGGAATTAGCTAATCAGTTGGCTGCAGAGTCAGGATTCAAGCTATGTTTTCAAAATCCTATTACAGAGTTGATTCTATTATATCTCGTTGTTTTCCTTAAATGACTTTTGAAAATGCATTGCTATATTCAGTAACTTGCTAAACTAATCTGATTGCATTAATACCCTTCCTGTTTCCAACAAGAATTGGAAATTACTTGATCAAACTTAATGCACAAAGGTGATACCTTTGTCAGCCTCTTTAGCAGTGCTGCCAATAGGCACACTGGCCGGGGAGGAGCAGAGCATGCCTGTTAACTGATAGAATATTCTTAATCCAACTAGCTGCTGCTGGTTAAGGTGGCCACATAAGCCAGGGGCAAATTCACAGATTCTCTGACTTCGCCATCCAACATTTATGCTGTTTGCTGATGGAACATATTCTGGAGAATATGCCAGCAGAAGTCTGCTAAGGAGAGCTATCTATTCTCACAATTCAAGATAAGTTCCAAAGTGGGACATGAGTAGGGTCACAATTAGGAGGATACCAATAATCATTAGATAGCACAACTGACTACTTACATCAAGAAATGTGTTTTGAAAAACATCTTGTGGGACACTGTTAACATTCTGTTAAGTTTAATAATAGCCAAGCATTCACAAGACCTGAAAAACTAAGTAAGTCAGCAGGTTACCAAGCTACTCCTCAGAATAAATTGAAATGGATTAGGTTCTTCTGTTGGCCAAATTAAGGAATTGGGGTTTAGAAAACAAGTTCTATTCCCATAGTATAAAAATAATCCTTTTTAGTTTAGATTGTAGCCTGAAGTGGTTTGAAATGGATATGTAAACATATTCACGCTAAACTATATATACTTTATATAATAAAATACATTTATTAAAGGCTTTTTGTTTAGTTTTTAATAAATGTGTTTTGCATAGTAGCCACTGTGTAAGATACACATCAGTGGCTGACCTCTTGGCTTCATTGTAGATATGTGCCATTTCCATACATCATTGTAATGGAGGCAAGAAATCATGAGTATACTAAGAATGTTACAAAAAAAGCATATGAGAGTTCAAGGGTATAGCATATTTAGTTGGCAGAAGATAGAAAGGCATTTTGGAAGAGCTATTTTGATGTAAGATTTGAAGAATAAATAAGAGTTAGATTTGAGGTGATAAGATAGAGGGAGACCAAGTATGAAAGCGTGTTGTGTGAGTAGGGATGCTTGTCAGTGAATGAATAGGGTGGGGCTCTTTACGTGGGAAGAACATAGAAGGTATATTAATTTGTTTATTCAATAACAAAATATTTATGAAGTAGCTCCTGTGTGCTGTGCTCATTTGGGTGAAGAGAGATGAATAATATAGATAGGATCTCTACCTCACAGCAGATAGTAAATGTTGTCCATGAATATAGTGCATTAAAGGAAAAAAGTGATAGAAGATATCAGTGCCAGAAGAAGCATGTGCAGACTCTTGGAATAAAAGCAGCATTCTTTATTTACTTCACTATAAGAGGCTGTATTTATGGTTAACTGTTCAAAGTAAATGTGTCTCTTGCAGATGGATTCTACTAGACAGACAGGTCTATAGTTTGTTTAGTGTTCTTGGAAAGAAACAGATGACATTTTTCACTACCTACCCCCATCTTTTCTTTTTTTTTTTTTTTAATACAAAAGGGACATTAAAAAGTCCTCAGTAATTGCTGGCATAAAGCCTTTATTTTATGAAAATGATAGAAGTATAAAGAAAACAATAAAAGTATGTCCTTTGTATATATACTTGCAACAATATACAATAGGTACCTCTGTTACATGCCCATTTTACAGATAAATAAGGCATTGGGGATTAGGTGACTCACCCAAGGTTAGTGATTTTATAGCTATTTAGCAACAGAACTGAGACAAACTGAGGTGGAACAGCTCCAGAGTCCACATTCTTAACTAGTGTAGACAACTTCTAACACCATCTTATGCCTAGAAGTTCCCTGGATGAGTTAAAAATTGAGACGATGTTAGTGCTTTGGGCTCCCTTTGCCTAACATTTCTCTTGAAACTCTCTTAAGTGGTAACCTTTATTTTTGGATGCATTCCAGGGGCGTACATAGATTTGTGTGAGAATAAGGCACCCACATCTGAAAATAAAAGAAGTTGCTCTTTACACCATGGCAAGGATTCTGAATTTAGTGAGTGGTGCTTGGCCATCTAGGACTTTGTGATTCCTTTATGGGAGTGCAGCAGGTCAAACTTTCAAAACCAAGGAGGGCTGATACAATCCAAAAGTGTACGCTCAGCCCTTCCATGGCAGACAGATCAAAATCCCCTCTGGATTTAACATTCTTGCTTTGTTCTCTAATCAGCAAAAATTCTTTTTCCCCCAAGTCAGTATTTGTTCATGCATTTCCAGAGGCCTGGGAGGAAGGATATTATGCAGAGAACACACCCAAGCATATAACTGGATAGATTAAAAGATCCAGATGGACACCCAATGTACTCACATAAATACATAAAAAGCCAAACTAGAGCACTAAGTGGTGGCGCTTATTGTAAAATGGGACTGAATCCTGCCGTTTCTTCTATTTCTAAACCAATTTAGATTTCAGGGCTCATTTGCAGCACTGGTTCTATAGCCATTGGTAACCCAAGGGACTTTTGCATTCTCTTCTTCACATAGATTAGTCTTTTTTGTGTGTTCTTTTTAAAGGCATAAAACTTTTTAACGAACTTAGTCTTAAATGTTTCCAATGCCGAGCCACCACTTCTTAAGCCCCTCATTGCAAAGCCAGGGAAAAGAGAAAAGCCCCCAAACTGATTTTCATCTATTTGAAAACTGACCTTGGAGTATGTGTTCATGAACACCCGGAGGTATTTGGACATTGTTACCCTTACTCATGGAAACCAGCTCACAGGTCAAGACAAACATTGAAAGTAATGAAAAAAAAAAATGAGGCAGCAGGTCAAGTGCTTATTGACTGCCAGCTGGGAGCCAGGTATCTTTACATACGGAAATGATGATCTTGGGAAGCCTTTGATTTGTGTTCTTTTCATCAAATTAGGGTATTTGAAAATGTCACAAATAATTATTTCATCAATGAACCAAAGATGTTAATTCAGTGCCAGGTCTCATTATGAACTAAGATACAAAAGATTTGGAGATTTATCCTGAACCTTCAGACACTGGATCTCCATGCTTGCACGGAGGCTTGTCTGGGACTGTTATTCTAATACATGACCCAGAAGCAATAAAGAGATTTTATATAGGAATATATTTGTAAATGTTTTTATACTTTTAAGTATTTTTTAAATTAAAAAAAGCCAGAGTTACAGGAAATCATTATATACTAAAGTATTCCACATTATAAAAGATAGAATGAGGACAGTGGGAGCATTATTGTTTCCATCACTGAGTGGAAAAATGAGAATTCTCAACACTCCAAGATGAATAGGAATGTAATGCTATAGCTGGACATGATTAGAATATGGCAACTATTACATTTAGGAAAATCCAATAGTACAATTTATAGTCTGCAGATGCCTTTATATCCCCATAGAGTATCTTGCATTGTAAGCACTGAATAGAGGCTTTTGGAATTATTATTGAATTACAGCAGGCGTCCCCAAACTATGGCCCACGGGCCACATGCGACCTCCTGCGGCCATTTATCCGCCCCCCTGCCGCACTTGAGGAAGGGGCACCTCTTTCATTGGTGGTCAGTGAGAGGAGCACAGTATGTGGCGGCCCTCCAATGGTCTGAGGGACAGTGAACTGGCCCTCTGTGTAAAAAGTTTGGGGATGCCTGAATTACAGTCAAACAACACAACAAAGACTGACAAAAATCCACATATTTCTAAGTATACTGGAACAATTTGGATGTGCAAATAGACTGTAATGCAAGCAGATGTCAATTCTGATGTAGCAGAGAAGAGAGAATCAGACTTAAGCAGGAAGTCCGGCATGGAGTCTCCACCCTCATGTTACGTTAGGTAATGTGCTAAGCTAACCTAGCTATGTTACCTGAGATGAGACCTTTAGCTATGCCAGTGTCCTCATCTATAAACGGGTGTCACTTCTTTCAAGCAGCAACTGCTTAAAGAGTTGCGCCGGAGGTTTTGAAATTATGTGTGTCATAATTTGTTTTTTTTTTTTTTTTTTTTTGGTCCTAAACAAATGTAATGAATGTGTTGATGGTTAAGCAGTGTTTATTTAAAAATATTCCCATGGAACTCTATTCTTTTGAGAGAGAAATTAAAAGTTAGGACTGTGGGAGGAATGGGAAGAAGCTATACTAAGAGTCTCCATCTCCAAATCCCTAATTTTTATCTAGGGCAAATTTGTTTCATATATTTTATAGACGCTGCACTTTTACATAGATTTCAGCTAAAGAAAAAGTACTACTGGCCGGGCGCGGTGGCTCAAGCCTGTAATCCCAGCACTTTGGGAGGCCGAGGCGGGTGGATCACAAGGTCAAGAGATCGAGACCATCCTGGTCAACATGGTGAAACCCCGTCTCTACTAAAAATACAAAAAATTAGCTGGGCATGGTGGCGTGTGCCTGTAATCCCAGCTACTCAGGAGGCTGAGGCAGGAGAATTGCTTGAACCCAGGAGGTGGAGGTTGCGGTGAGCCGAGATCGCGCCATTGCACTCCAGCCTGGGTAACAAGAGCGAAACTCCGTCTCAAAAAAAAGAAAAAAAAAAAAAAGAAAAAAAGAAAAAGTACTACTGATTTAAAAAAATATTGAAGACCACTGAGTTAACCCTTCTTATTTTGGTTTGGAACCATGAAATTAAGAAATAACCCAAAAGTCCATGCAGAAAAGAAAGAATATGCAATTTATCATATGATCATATAATAGAATACTACCTAGCATTGAAGAGGAAGGAACTACTCATACATGCCACGAGATAGATTCAAAACATTATGTTCAGCTAAAAAAGACAGACACAAAATAGTACACACTTCACAATTTCATTTATATAATGTTAATTATACATTTAGGCATCTTGCTGTCAAGTGCTATTGACCTAAAAGAAGTACAAGAGAACTTTTCTGGAATGATGGAAATGTTATATATCTTGATTTGGCAATTGGTTATTAAAATATTTCAAAATGTCCTTGAGCTCTACATTTAATATTTGTGCAATTCACTCTATATAATTAATATCATGGTTTTAAAAAGTAGGCTCACCTTATTGGTTTTCTGATCAGTGTGTGAAAAATAAAGGGATTTAGTTAAGTTCCAGGGAGATCCAAAAGGAAACAGTAAAAATGTGTCCATCTCTATGGCAGAGTCTATCTCCCTACTTCCAACTCCCTAAACACACACAAAATGTATACATCCATACAAACACTTCTTCATTAAACTAATTTGCTTTCTTTTTTTTTTCCCCTTCTGTTTTTCTTACTGTACTTTAGGCTATGGGGTACATGTGCAGATCATTCAAGGTTGTTTGTTTAGGTACTTACATAGCAAGATGGCAAGGTGGTTTGCTGCCTCCATCCCCCATCATCTCTATCTGGCATTTCTCTCCACAATATCCCTCTTCACTCTCCCCACCCCCAACTGTCCTCTCCTAGACACACCCACAACTGACCCCAGTATGTGATGCTCCCCTCCTTGTGTCCACGTGTTCTCATTGTTCAACACCTGCCTGTGAGTGAGAACATGTTGTGTTTGATTTTCTGTTCTTGTATCAGTTTGCTGAGAATGATGGTTTCCAGATTCATTCATGTCCCTACAAAGTACACGAACTCATCATTTTTTATGGCTGAGTAGTATTCCATGGTGTATATGAGCCATATTTTCTTTGTCCAGTCTATCATTGGTGGGCATTTGGGTTTGTTCCAGGTCTTTGTTATTGTAAACAGTGGAGTGATGAACATACATGTGCATGTGTCTTTATAATAGAATGATTTATAATCCATTCGGTATATACTCAATAATAGGATTGCTGGGTCAAATGGAATTTCTATTTCTAGATCCTTGAGGAATCACCACACTGTCTTCCACAATAGTTGAACTAATTTACAATCCCACCAACAGTGTAAAAGCATTCCTATTTCTCCACATCCTCTCCAGCATCTGTTGTCTCCAGATTTTTTAATGATTTCCATTGTAACTGGTGTGAGATAATATCTCAATGTGGTTATGATTTGCTGTTCTCTAATGACCAATGATGATGAGCATTTTTTTCATATGTTTGTTGGCCTCATGAATATCATCTTTTGTAAAGCATCTGTTCATATCCTTCACTTACTTTTGAATGGGTTTGTTTGCTTTTTTCTTGTAAATTTGTTTTAGTTCTTTGTAGATTCTGGATATTAGCCCTTTGTCAGATGGGTAGATTTCAAAAATTTTTTCCCATTCTCTTTGTTGCTGGTTCACTCTAATGATTGTTTATTTTGCTGTGCAGAAGCTCTTAAGTTTAATTAGGTCTCATTTGTCTATTTTGGCTTTTGTTGCCATTGCTTTTAGTGTTTTAGTCATGAAGTCCTTGCCTGTGCCTATGTCCTGAATGGTCTGGCCTAGGTTTTCTTCTAGGGTTTTTATGGTGTTAGGTTTTATGTTTAAATCTTTAATCCATCTGGAGTTAAATTTAGTGTAAGGTATCAGGGAGGGGTCCAGTTTCTGCTTTCCAAACATTGCTAGCCAGTTTTCCCAACACCATTTATTAAACAGGTAATCCTTTCCCCATTGCTTGTTTTTGTCAAGTTTGTAAAAGATCAGATGGTTGTAGATGTGTGATATTACTTCTGAGGCCTCTGTTCTGTTCTATCGGTCTATATCTCTGTTTTGGTACCAGTACCATGCTGTTTTGATTACTATAGCCTTGTAATATAGTTTGAAGTCAGGCAGCATGATGACTCCAGCTTTGTTCTTTTTGCTTAGGATTGTCTTGGCTATGTGGGCTCTGTTTTGATTCCGTATGAAGTTTAAAGTGATTTTTTTTCAGCTCTGGTAAGAAGGCCATTGGTAGCTTGATGGGGCTAGTGTTGAATCTATAAATTGTTTTGGGCAGTATGGCCATTTTCATGATATTAATTCTTCCTTACTATTAGCATGGAATGTTTTTCCATTTGTTTGTGTCCTCTCTTATTTCCTCTAGCAGTGGTTTGTAGTTCTCCTTGAAGAGGTCCTTTACATCCTTTGTTAGTTGTATCCCTAGGTATTTTATTCTTTTTGTAGCAATTGTGAATGGGAGTTTGCTCTTGATTTGGCTCTCTGTTTGCTTGTTATTGGTGTTTAGAAATTCTTGTGATTTCTGTGTGTTGATTTTGTATCCTGAGACTTTGCTGAAGTTGCTTGTCAGTTTGAGGAGATTTTGGGCTGAAATGATGGGGTCTTCTAAACATACAGTGATGTCCTCAGCAAATAGAGACAATTTGAGTTTCTTTTTTCCTAATTGAATACCTTTTATTTCTTTTTCTTGCCTGATTGCTCTAGCTAGAACTTCCAATACTATATTGAATAGAAGTGTTGAGAGAGGGCATCCTTGTCTAGTGCCAGATTTAAAAGGAATGCTTCTAGTTTTTGCCCATTCAGTATGATATTGGCTATGTGTTTGTCATAAATAGCTTTTATTATCTTGTAATACATTCCATCAATAGCCAGTTTATTTAGGGATTTTAGCATAAAGGGCTGTTGAATTTTGTCAAAGGCCTTCTCTGCATCTATTGAGATGATAATGTGGTTTTTGTCTTTGGTTCTGTTTATGTGATGTGTTACGTTTATAGATTTGTGTATGTTGAACAGGACTTGCATCCCTGTGGTGAAGCCTATTAGATCGTGATGAATAAGCTTTTTGATGTGCTGTTGCATTCGGTTTGCCAGTATTTTATTGAAGATTTTTTCACCGATGTTCATCGTGGATATTGGCCTGAAGTTTTCTTTTTCAGTTGGGTCTCCACCAGGTTTTGGTATCAGGATGATATTGGTCTCATAAAATGAGTCTGGGAGGATTCCTTCTTTTTGTATTGTTTGGAATAGTTTCAGAAGGAATGGTACCAGCTCCTCTTCGTACTTCTGGTAGAATTTGGCTGTGAACCCATCTGGACCTGAACTTTTTTTGGTTGGTGGGCTATTGATTGCTGCCTCAACTTCAGCCTTTTTTTTTTTTT
This sequence comes from Saimiri boliviensis, assembly GCF_048565385.1. Classification (NCBI taxonomy): domain Eukaryota; kingdom Metazoa; phylum Chordata; class Mammalia; order Primates; family Cebidae; genus Saimiri; species Saimiri boliviensis. Next base: position 161,547,849 of record NC_133450.1, read on the forward strand.
TTTTAATTGCATTTTAGGTTTTGGGGTACATGTGAAGAACATGCAAGATTGTTGCGTAGGTACACACATGGCAGTGTGGTTTGCTGCCTTCATTCCCCTCACCTTTATCTGTCATTTCTCCCCATGCTATCTCTTCCCACCTCCTCACCCCCTGTCCTTCCCCCATTTCCTCTCAACGGACCCCAGTGTGTAGTGCTCCCCTCCCTGTGTCCATGTGTTCTCATTTTTCAACACCAACCTGTGAGTGAGAACATGCGGTGTTTGATTTTCTGCTCTTGTGTCAGTTTGAACTTCAGCCCTTGTTATTGGTCTATTCAGGGTTTCAACTTCTTCCCAGTTTAGTCTTGGGAGAGTGCAAGTGTCCAGGAATTTATCCATTTCTTGCAGATTTACTGGTTTCTGTCAATAGAGTTGTTTGTAGTAATCTCTGATAGTAGTTTGTATTGCTGTGGAATTGGTGGTGATATCCACTTTATCGTTTTTTATTGCATCTATTTGATTCTTCTCTTTTTTCTTTTTTATTAGTCTGGCTAACAGTCTGTTTTGTTGATCTTAAAAAAAAACAGCTCCTGGATTTATTATTTTTTGGAAGGATTTTTTGTGTGTCTATCTCCTTCACTTCTGCTCTGATCTTAGTTATTTCTTGTCTTCTGCTAGCCTTTGAGTTTTTTTGATCTTGTTCCTCTAGCTCTTGCAATTTTGATGGTAGGGTGTCAATTTTAGATCTTTCCTTCTTTCTCGTGTGGGCATTTATTGCTATAAATTTTCCTCTAGACACTGCTTTAAATGTGTCCCAGAGATTCTGGTACATTGTGTCTTCATTCTCATTGGTTTCAAAGAGCATCTTTATTTTTGCCTTCATTTTGTTTATCCAGTTGACGTTCAGGAGCCAGTTGTTCAGTTTCCATGAAGTTGTGTGGTTTTGAGTTAGTTTCTTAATCCTGAGTTCTAATTTTATTGCACTGTGGTATGACAGACTGTTATGATTTCCATTCTTTTACATTTGCTGGGGATGGATTTACTTCCAATTATGTGGTCGATTTTAGAGTAAGTATGATGTGGAGCTGAGAAGAATGTATATTCTGTGGATTTGGGGTGGAGAATTCTGTAGATATCTATTAGGTTGTCTTGGTCCAGGTCTGCATTCAAGTCCTGGACATCCTTGTTGATTTTCTGTCTCGTTGATCTGTCTGATATTGACAGTGGAGTGTTAAAGTCTCCCACTATTATTGTGTGGAGAGTCTAAGCCTCTTTATAGGTCGTTAAGAACTTGCTTTATGTGTCTGGATGCTTCTGCATTGGGTGCATAAATATTTAGGATTGTTAGCTCTTCTTGTTGCATTGATCCTTTTACCATTATGTAATGCCCTTGTTTGTCTCTTTCGATCTTTGTTGCTTTAAAATTCATTTTATTAGAGACTAGAATTGCAACTCCTCTTTTTTTGCTCTCCATTTGCTTGGTGAATCTTCTTCGATTCCTTTATTTTGAGTCTGTGTATGTCTTTGCACATGAGATGGGCCTCCTGAATACAGCACACCAATGGGTTTTGACTTTTTATCCCGTTTGCTAGTCTGTGCCTTTTGATTGGGGCATTTAGTCTGTTTACTTTTAGTCTGTTAACATTAATATTATTATGTGTGGATTTGATCCTGCCATTTTGTTACTGGTTAGATGTTTTGCCCTTTGGTTGGTGCATTTTCTTCATTGCGTCATTGGTCTTTACAATTTGGTATGTTTTTACAGTGGCTGGTACTGGTTGTTCCTTTATTTGTTTTCGTTCAGGAGGTCTTGTAAGGCAGGTCTGGTTGTGATAGACTCTCTCAGCAATTGCTTGTCCATAAAGGATTTTATTTCTCCTTCACTTATGAAGCTTAGTTTGGCTGGATATGAAATTCTGGATTGAAAGTTCTTTTCTTTAAGGTTGTTGAATATTAGCCCCCACTCTATTCTGGCTTGTAGGGTTTCTGTGGAGAGATTTTCTGTGATTCTGACAGGCTTCCCTTTATGGGTAACCTGATCTTTTTTTCTGACTGTCCTCAGCAATTTTTCCTTCATTTTAACCCTGATGAATCTGACAATTATGTGGCTTGGGATTGCTGTTCTTAAGGAGTATCTTTGTGGTGTTCTCTGTATTTCCTGTTTTTGAATGTTGGCTTGCCTTGCTAGGTTGGGAGGTTCTCCTGGATAATATCCTGAAGAGTGTTTTTCAGCTTGGATTCATTCTCTTCATCACATTCAGGTACACCTATCGAGTAGGTTAGATCTTTTCATGTAATCCCATATTTCGCGGAGGCTTTGTTCATTTCTTCTCACCCTTTTCTTGCCTTGCCATTTTATTTCATTGAGTTAATCTTTGGTCTCTGATATCTTATCTTCAGCTTGATCGATTTGGCTATTGACACTTGTGTATGCTTCGCGAAGTACTTGTGCTGTGTTTTTCAGCTCCATCAAATCATTTATGTTCTTCTCTAAGCTTGTTATTCTAGTTATCATTTTGTCTAACCTTTTTTCAAGGTTTTTAGTTTCTTTGCATTGCATTAGAACATGTTCCTTTAGCTCAGAGAAGTTTTTGTTATCCACCTTCTGAAGCCTGCTTCTTTCACTTCACCAAATTCATTCTTCATCCTGTCTTGTTCCCTTGTTAGTGAGGAGTTGTGTTCCCTTGGTGGGGGCAAGGCATTCTGGTCTTTGATGGTTTCATCCTTTTTGTGCTGGTTTCTTCCTATCTTTTTGGATTTATCTAGATTTGTTTTCAGGTTGCTGCTTGGGGAGGCAGACTTTCCTTTGTCTGCCTGCAGAGGCACTGCTGGGCTACCACGGATTCCAGATTCAGAGTAGCTGCTGAGTAGATTCCCCACGTCTTTTGTTTACTCAGGAATATTAGGCCCACCTCTGCAATGACAGCTGTCCTTCCCTCCACTGAGCTCTCCCCTGGTCACTGTCTTACTGATGTGTTGGCTGCAATACTCTCAAGTGAGAGAGCCTCCTGGGCTTTGTGAAGGAGGGATCCTCCCAGCCATATTGCCTGATTCCCTGCTTTCAGTTCCCTTTCTTTTTGGGGGGTAGATAGCCCCATCCCGTGGGCTTTCTCGGTGTCAGCCAGTGCTTCCACCTAGATCTGTGCCGACAACCTCAGCACCACCGGAGTTGCTGCTCAGCCCTGTTCAGGCAGCTTGTGGGGGCTTTTCACCCCAGTGAAGATCTCCTGTTCTGTGAGTTGTGGAGGGCTTGGGTGAAGCACAGTGTCCGAACCGAAGTCCTGGAGTGGGAGAGCCCCTGATCCTCTGGTCAGTTGCACATACCTCCTGAGTGGGGCAGTGCCCCACCCTGCCTCAACTTGCCCTCTTTGATTTATACCCACTGTTCAGCCAGACCCACAAAATAAACCTGTACCTCGTTTGGGGCTGTGGAGACCACTTGGCTTCTGCGGCTCTCTTGCTGGGAACTGCATTCTAGAGCTGTACCTATTTGGCTATCTTGGAAACTCCTCTTATTTGCTTTCTTATCCCCTTCCTTTTCTCTGTTTTTATTCTTTCCAGACTCTACTAGGTTACTAGATGTTACAAAATTCACTGAATAACAACAATACTTATTTTCAAAGTTATTTTGTGATCTTCCCATCCCATAAGAATCTCCAGTGGAAAGAAAGATGCATCAGCATGCAAAAACTTCTAGTCTCCAAAAAGCATATTTTCCTAGAAAATTATTTTACTTACAACTTTTATACAGAAATCTGTTCATAAGCATTCAGAGATGCTTATATATAAAATAACGGGTAGCAAATATACAGCATTTACTATGGTGCAAGTACTAGTCTAAGTAATTTGTATTGATTAACTACTTAATTTTTCCAACACTATTTTAAGGTAATGCAGATGAGAAACTGAGCCACAAAGAGATTAAGTAACTCACCTAAGGTAGTAAGTGGGGAGCTGCAGTATGAACCTGGCTCCCCATTCAACAGCCATGTGTGCAGATAACTGTCTACTTGTAGCTCTGAGTGCCCTCTGAGAACCTTAGCTTGCAGCTGGATGCTCTTACTATTGTGTCCTTTCTGGTGATTTTTTCCAAAAGCTTTTCAAACCTATTATCTCAATTGGATTGGTGTTCTCAGGTGATACTATCATCTAAGAGACCAGTAAATGTTCCCAAAAGTCAATGCAGTGATCAGCAACAAAATGGAAGGCCTTCCTTGCATGGATAGGCTGACAGAAGTAACACCACCCGTGTTACTTTAACCTTCTAAGCAAAGCAAAGAAACCTTAACTTCCTAACCAGCTTTGCAGTGCTGAGCCCAGTATGAGGCACAGATGGTCAAGTGCTTGATCAATGTGTAGTATGTAGAGATCTAAATCACAGCAACTGTCTTTATGCCTTGTATGAGCTTCCTGGGGTGGCCATAACAAAGTATTGTGCTACAAATTGGGTGACTCAAAAAAAATAGTAAGCTGTTGTTTCACTGTTCTGGAAGAAACCAATCTGCAGTTAAGGTATCAGGCAGGAGAATAATCTCTCTGAAGTCTCTAAGGGAGGATCCTTCATTGTATTTTACAAAAATTTTCTTTTCTTTTCTTTTCTTTTCTTTTTTTGAGATGGAGTTTTGCTCTTGTTACCCAGGCTGGAGTGCAATGGCGCGATCTCGGCTCACTGCAACCTCCACCTCCCAGGTTCAGGCAATTCTCCTGCCTCAGCCTCTTGAGTAGCTGGGATTACAGGCATGCGCCACCATGCCCAGCTAATTTTTTGTATTTTTAGTAGAGATGGGGTTTCACCGTGTTGACTAGGATGGTCTTGATCTCTTGACCTCATGATCCACCTGCCTCAGCCTCCCAAAGTGCTGGGATTACAGGCGTGAGCCACTGTGCCCCACCCAAAAATTTTATTTTCAATTGACAAATAATAATTGTATGGATTCATGGGGCACAATGTGATGTTTTGACATAGGTTTCCATTGTGGAATGATTAAATTGAGCTAATTAACATAGACATCACCTTAGATACTTACCATTTTTTTTGTAATGAGAAATTTTAAAATCTGTTTCTTTGGCAATTTTGAAGTATGTCACATGCTTTTGTTAATTATAGTCACCATTCTATGCAATAGATGGCTAACATTTGTTCTCTTTGATCAACATCTCCCATTTCTCCATCTCTACTTTGCCCCTTAGCCTCTGGACAGCACCATTCTACTCTCTAATTTTATGAGTTCAATTGTTTTAGACTCCACATATAAGTGAGATCACACTGTATTGTTTTTTTGGTACCTGGCTTATTTCACTTAGCATAATGTCTTTCACATTCATTCACTGGTGACAACATAATTTTCTTCTTTTTAAAAGGCTCTGTCATATTCCATTGTGTATGGAAGCAGTCTAAGTGTCCATCGACTTGTGATTGAATACAGCAAATGTGTTCTATGTATATAATGGGATATCCTTCTTTGCCTCTTCTGGTTGCCCCAGGAATCACTTGGTTTGCAGTACATCACTTGTCTCTGCTTCTGCTGTCACATGGTGCTGTCCCTGTGCATCTCTGTCTTCACGTGGCTGTCTTTCCATCTTATGGGGACATGAGGTTTAAAAACTCATGTCTTTAGACTTTAGATTAAAAGCTTACCTCAGTAAACTTCTCTGGACTTAATTACATCTGCAAAGGCCTATTTCTAAATAAGGTCACATTCATGGGTACTGGGGATTAGGACTTCCACACTCCTTTCAGAGGGACACAATTCAGTTCTTAGCGAACCCGGACCAGTGCAGTCTTACTGTTTTTCCACATTCCATTCCTTGGGTATAGTTGTTTTCCCCTGAATTCCATCTTCACCCTTCCTCTCCCAAAGCTCTAATTTGCAAAGGTATCTGAGCCATCCTCAGCAAACCCAGTGTTTTCACTGACACACTGTCATTGCTTCGCCTCTCTCCTCGGTAGATTAATCATCTCTGGAAAAAGACTTTAAAAATGAGTTCTCTCTCTTTGCCCTGACACCAAGTTCATTTTGCTCTCAAAACTCCAGGCTAAACAGGACCTTTGAAATAAATTTTGCATTAGTTTATCTCTACCAATGAATATTCCATAACGCAGTATTTAATGTCACTGGGCAGCCTCTTACTCATGCAGTTGCCAGCAAATTCCCACCAAGTTGATGTCAGAATGTGAAATTAGCAACTAATAAAATGAAACAGACAAAAGGAGAATGCTGAGTTATAGAAGGGATAAGCATGATATATGAACATCATTAGCTGTTCCTTAAAGAACATTTATGTGATTACATGAATGTGAAAATGCAATGCAGTATTTTAGAATATCGCTAGTCACTGGAATGCTCTGAAGCAGATGGACTGTGTGACTGATGATTCAATAATTGCACTCATTAAAAATGTTCATGCTTTTAATTTCTTCACAGCCTTCATTCCCCAACCCATTCTGTGAAAAACTGAGTAATGAAATGGTTTTGCCATTGTCAGCATATAGGTAATAATTGAGTTTGCTTTGATTTCCTGGGGTGCCCCTGTCCCACCTCTGGGTTCCTGATTGACAGCTCAGAGCTCGGTAAAATATTGAAACCAACCCCAGCTGTCTCAAAGGCAGGAGATATCAGAGGATCATCTTCCCGCTGCCTTTTTCATCTCACGCAATATCCTACCTCACACATAGACAGAGTATGGGGTTGTGCCTCCCCGTGTTTCTACACCACAAATCTCAGGCATGGAAACTTGAACTGACAGCTTTGAATTCAAGTTCCCTACTTACGGCCAAGAATAAATCAGAGTGTGTATGGGAGGTAGACAATGGGTGGGAGGAGTCAACAGCTGCAGTAGTGATGTCACGATGGGTAACAGAACTCAAACTGAATACCTATGGTTATAGCCATGTGCCTGTAGAAACCACAGCATCAGTGGAGCAACACAATGCTTTAGAAAGGGTTTAGCATGGGCTGAACTGAGTAAGACTAAAATTTTTTCTCATTGTATTTATTTATTTATTACATTCTTTCATTCATTATTCAAAAAGAGCATTGTCCATTAGCAGGAGATTCTGCTCTGACTCATACCAGTGACCAGCTGCATATCGTTTACCTTTCTGACTTCATTATGCTCAGGCCCCAGCTCTAAAGCTCTCTGATTATATAAAATATTAGCTGCTTACTCATCGGATGGTGCAGGTGGCAAAGAAACAGAGACTCCAGTACTAGTTCTACTTCTGAAACCCACATTCTCACCGTGGAGATACTTCATAGTTGCACACACAGAAGAATAACATCCTAGAAACCAGTTGAATTCCCTCACATAAAGGTGTGACAATGAATGTGTTGATTTCAGGGAAAAGAGATAAAGACCTTGGAGTCAGGGAAGTTTTAGAGTAATGCTCTTTGAAACAGGGATAGCATTTTGAGAGATAGGGAAGAGGAAAGGGGGCATACTTGGGAGAATAGTTTGAATAAATGTTCAGTTTTGCGATGAGTCAGATATATTAGGATAGATTAATGAGTGGGCAGGTTGACTGTTACAGAAGTTTCATGGGACTAATAGGGCTTGTTATAGAGCAATGCCAGGCTCCCAATATAAGGGAGAATGCTAAGTCTCTTCCCCAATTTGCTCAGAATCTCTATTCAGGATTTAAAGGGGTTGGGTTCATATAAAGGAAAGTCTTAAATGCCACATAAAAGATTAGAGCCTGTAAAGGAAAAGGGTGTTACTGAAAGCTCATAAGAGGAGAGTAACATATGATTAGGGGCAGCATGGGAAGTTTCAGTATAGAGTAGCCTGCAGGATGGGTCATAGGAGGTTGGACTACAAGCAGAGAGGCTCCCTCAAGAAGTCAGTATTATTCTGAATGACTGGAAAACCAAACATTGTATGTTCTTACTTATAAATGGGAGCTAAACTATGAAGATGCAAAGGCATAAGAATGATACAATGGACTCTGGGGACTCTTGGGGAAAGAATGGGAAGGGGTGAAGGATAAAGACTACAAATTGGGTTCAGTGTATACTGCTTGAATGATGGGTGCACCAAAATCTCATAAATCACCACTGAAGAACTTCTTCATGTAACCAAATACCATCTGTTCCCCCTAAACCTATGGAAATAATTTTTTTAAAAAAACAGAACCCACAGCCAAATAAATTTACACATTAATAGAATAAACGTTCTAGGATGACCCTCGGGACAAAAAAAAAAAAAAAAAACAGGTATGATAAAGAGTATAATAAGAGCAGGGCAGAGGAGAAAGGAATGAATTTGATTCTCCAGAAAAACTTTCTATTTGCAACTTTTGCTTTCTCTTTTATATCAAGATTCAAATTAGTTATTATGTGCTCAGTGTCAGTTTTTCTTTCTAGACTATCAATTCCCAGAAGGGCACAATTATGTTTGTCTTTTGAGAGGTTTTTATCTCCAGTGCCCAGCATGTTGTTTGGCCCAAAGAAAATATCCAAAACATTTGGGGAATAAAGGAATGGATGCAGAAATGAGCAACAAAATTCTGTGAGCCAAATAGTTCTTAACTTGGTCAATGGGAGCATGATGACGGCAACGGAAGGAGGTAGAAATAGCAATGTCGGGAGAAAAACGATGCTGGAGTTGAATTTGAAGTGACGTCAGGATATCCATGTGGACACGTTCACAAGGTCAGCGGAAATATTGGATTATGTGCTGAAAAAACTGCCAGTGTGTCCTCCTCTAATACAGAAAAATTGAGCCAGTTGGCTGAATTTCTTTGATTTTCAAATTCCATTCAGCAGAGAATACGTTTGAGGTCATGGACCCCAATTTTTTTAATGTACAGAAACAAAGAGGCACAGTCACCTTTTTTCTCCCCATCTTATGTCAGAAATTTAATACCCATTTTCATGCCATTTTTACTTTTAACACAGACTTTTCAATAAATTAAAATTTTGGCTTTTTTCTTTTAATGTATGTGATTGTATCTGGAAAGTTCATTGTAGCAGAAAGTGAAAGAAAATGTATTAGGTTAGAGAATACTTTGTATTTACTGGAGATCTTAATATCTCCCTTATGTTGGGGTGGTTTTGTGTCTACCTTTGGATGTCACAAAAAAGATTAGTGGTGACAAAAACTGGTGTGCTTTTTAGATATAGTTTAGTAAACTTTGATGTCACATTGATCTAAACTCGAATTCTGGGTTCACCACTTTCTATCCAGTTACTTAATAATCCTGGACTTAAGTTTTCTCATCGGTACACTGGAGTTTCTGTTGCCTACCTAACAGATTTCATGAATTATTAATACACATGGCTTTGGGTTTGGAGTAGTGGCCCCAAACAAACATTTATCCACACATGTCAGAACCTGGAAATGTGACCTTATTTGGGAAATAAGGTCTTGCAGATGTAAGAATCTCAAAACGAGATTCTCCTGATCTGTCTGAGTGGGCCATAAATCCAGTGACAAGTGTTCTTGTTGACACACGGACACAGAGAGTAAAGGAGAAGGTCACGTGAAGACAGAGGCAGAGACTGGGGAGACTGGGGAGACTGAGCTGATGCAGCTTCCACACGAATCTGGGAGAAACAGGGAAGGCTTTTCCTCTGCAGCCTCCAGAGGAAGTGCCATGCCATCACCCTTTGATGCTGGACTCTGGCCTCCAGATCTGTGAGAGAACAAATGTCTGTTGTTTTAAGGCACTGGTTTGTGGCACCTGTAGGAAATAAACACACTCACTTAACTAGTCACTCTGTAAATTCCAGTTCTAGCCTCTCATCCTTATTTAAACCACAACATTCCAAGTCCTTTTGTATGAAAATAAAGTAGAATGACGGTTAGAAGCAGTCCAGTAGAATAGAGGAAGAGGCCACGTAAGAATGTTTGTGGTTGATACCGGTAACATGAGAAAGTGCTTGTGAGACACACAAAGGAGAGACTGATACCAGAGAAAAGAAGAAAAAGGGCAAAGCAGAAATCAGGCTATGAAAGAAGGAAAAGCAATGCCACCGCCATCCCCACCTCTGTCCTCCCTGTCTCTTAAGGTACTTCCTTGGTTGTCACTCAATGGAAATTGAAAGGAAATGAGAGGAGACTAATTAAGGAAAGGAGAACCACAGATATTTCAAACTTGCCCTCCTAACGTTTGAGACCTGCTATGCCCATACTCTTCTCAGGATGGAGAAATGGAGATATGAGGCCACTGTCAAGGACACTATCATTAGGACCAAGGCCTGTTGGCTTCTAATCTTGAGTTCTCAAGATTGTACAGTTTCTGCTGTAGATCCAACATCTGTCACTCGTTCTTTCCTCTTTTGCTCAGCTGTCGAATGGAAACTTAACAGAAGTATGAGGTATAATGTAAGATACTGCAATCATCACAGTAATTGCAATCTGTGCAACAATACAGCATTTTTTTTAGTACATTAGTGACTTGTCGTTTCCAAAGAGCATTTATTTAGCAGTAAAGTTATTTTCTATGCATCAGTGGCCCACAATGAAAAAATAAAAATGAAACAAACGGAAGTATAAGACACTTGAAAACATTATTATAAATAATAATATGCTATGGGGGCATGGTGAGAATGGAAAGAATAACCTTTCCTTGCAATCCCAGCAAATGTATTAATAGAATTCAAATAATGGAGTCTACCAAATACCAAGTGATTGCAGAAATTTCTATAATTTATCCAGAAAACAGTATCTCCTTAAGTCCCTGTCAATCATAGGCTCTCTCAGTGTCTTATCCGCCCAGTTTGAGCAGCAGTTCAGATAGTTCAGGACATTTCCATAGAGTCCCAAGAGAAAGGGACTCGGGACCTTTCTTTTACCAGGTGGTCAGTAGTCATCCTGATAAGGTGACATGAAAAGCTGCTACATATGTAACATTGAGTCTCATTATATTGTTTTGTTTGTTTACTGCTGCAGTCACACTTGGTGACCCAAAAAGCATCTTCTTTACCCTACACCGCTTGTCCACTGCAGGAAAAAAAGAGACTAGCATTGTGTTTCTAAAGATACTAAAAAGTGATTAAGCACAAAAAAGGCAGACCTCAGAAGCCTTTAGTGTAGATCTTGTGTCCAGCCTGTTTTTGAATGGAATCATGGATTTCTGCAGTGGTCATGGTAACCTTGGGCCCAGGACTCTCCAATGTCTTGGGACATGTAAGCCCCTGGGGCTTTTCTACAGTCTAATTCAGAGGGAGAGATGTTTGAAAACAAGACTCTTCTAACCAATCTTGGCAAATGGGAGGCAAAATGGAATGTCAGAATTAGAACAATCAGGAACTGTGAAATACCACATGTTGTTGTGAAACAAAATTCATAGTTTTAATACTGGCCTCAAAGACAGAAATAAGTGAACATTTGTCTAGTATGGTTCCATAGACTGCTGCTTGGTTATACCAGATTTTGTTTGTGAGGAATTTTCAAATAAATCGACTCATTGTTCCCCAGTGGAATAGATCTCCTGGACAGCAGTTGTCCCATCCCATAATATTACAAGGAAGGTGCTGCAAGCTCCACCTTCTTCCTGACATTCTGGTGATGAGAGTTAATGACCTCTTATGTGGGACACATGAAATAACAGAGGTTAAAGGTTATCAAAGCGTGCCAGGCACCTGAACACATTGTGGGAGATTTGGCAGAGGATGACAGCCCTGATACTCACCCAGTCAGTAGATAAGAGAGCGGAGTCCTTGTGTCAGGATAGGAAAAGCAGGTGCCCCCAAGAGTATGACAGATCAAAGTGGTCCAAATCACGCTGCTCTTGTTAAAGTGTTTTTCCTGAAACGAAAACTTTAAAACATTAAAAAAAAAAGAAAAAGAAAAGGAAAAGAAAAGATGGTGTACATTTCCATGAAAGAGAGAAAGAGCTGAGTGACCTATTTTACTACTAATGTCTCTCCCATGTAGGAGTCCCTATGCTTCCTTTGAAGATCCATGAAGGGTTGCTAGGAGTCCATGACCCCCAAACATTGTGGGCAAAGTTTTGTGTATTTTTTTTTCAGGGGAGTATTTATAAACTTATTATCACAAAGAGTTTAAGAACCACTTGAATGGAAGGGGTCCATTATCTCTCCTCTCTGGGCTGCATTGATTTACACTGGCCCCAAGAGAGCTAACTTAGTTCTGTGGCTCAGTGTAGAAGTGAAAATGAAACCCAGAGTCTCTAGACCACCAGTCCCCAACCTTTTTGGCACCAGGGACTGATTTCATGGAAGACACTGCACTGTCTTCTGCACCATCCTCTGAGGACACAGACCTGCTTCAGGGCCAAGCCTGGACGGGTGCTTAGAGAAGCTAAGGTGGAAATAGTGCCAGAGAAGACTCTGACCCCCCTTACCACCCCCTTCAACAAATGGGTCCCAGGCCTCCAAAACAAGGTACCTCCAGAATACTTCAGGGCCACAGTCCTTAGCAAGAAGGAAGTGGGAAATGGGATAGAAGCTGGTGAGTTTCCGTCACATAAAAATTGTGAAGAGCTGGGGAAACTCAAAGGCTGAAGCTTTTTGTCATGATTTTCTTTAAGTTCTAGGGAACCATGTTTTACACTCACCAAACCCAGACTCTTCTCAGGAAAGAGCAGATTTAATTCTGATGGTGGGAAGTGATTCTAGTGAAGTGGAAAGAGACAACTGCCCCAGAATTTTCCCCTCTACTAGACCTGTCTCCCTCTCATTCCCTTTAGGGACCCACCACACCCTCCCAACTGTCTCTGGAGGCTGGAGAAGTTGAATTTGGTTGACTTGAAGACTTGGACATGGACCTGGGAGGGAGGAAGGAACTGGGAGCAACTGGAGCCCCCCAGAAAGGGAAAGGCTGCCCCAGGGATGATAAGGGGACATGCTAAAGCATGTGTGGCTCCGGCATGCAGGCAGGTGCTAGGCTGGGTGGACAGGGATGCACGAGGCTCTACTCCATCCTCAAGGAGCTGCCAAACGCAGGAGGATTCAAAGCCGACGTAAGCATGCCCACACCAGCCACCCCTCCTGGGAGCCACCCCTCCTGGGTATCACCCTGTCCAGACGGGGGTACCAGGGCCTCTCATTTCCATCTGTTCTCGTGGATAAGCACTGGCCCTTACTGTCCCTGCCATGCCCCCGACTCTCTGTGCCTTGGCTCATGCTCTTTCCTCCTCCCGGCATGCCCTTCTCTGCCAACTCTGTGTCCTCCTTCCTCAAGGTTTATCCGACACTGCCACCTCCACATAGCTCTCCCTGCCTTCCGTCCACCTCTGGGCCTCAGTGGCCTTTCTCTGCTCCCTCTCAGGGTACTGAGCACTTTCTGCCTTGTCCTGGAGCTTTCTGGGTCCATAGCCTGCCCGTCCCCCGCCACCACTCACCCATGTGTTCCCAGTAGGTAGGGCTACATCTGTGTGTCTCCAGATCCCAGCCTGGGGCTGGGGTAGGATTAGCGGCCTGAGTGAAGAGAGAAAGGTCAGCTCCCGAAGGACTTTATTGAACCGTACTGTGAATGTGTCCAAGTCCCAAAGCCAGACGAGCCCAGACCCCACAGCTTGAGGAAGGGGGCTGGATGCAGGGCCAGCTCAGCCTGAACAATCCCTTCCCACTGGACCTTTCCTGTGGGGCCCTCACCAGCCTGCAGGGGTCGCTGTAGTGCACTTGCTGCATGGCCGGTTCTGCGGGGCCCTAGGTGCTGCTGTGTTGGGTGTGATGGGAGGGGTCGAGGGAGCCAGGAGCACTGGCTTCTCCCTGAGAACACCGGGCCCAAGAGTGCTGGCCTCTTCTATCCCTGGCACTGTCCTTTGCACTTGTTTGGTGTCCCCAGTGTGAGTCACTGAACAAAATGCTGCCTTTACTATTTTCTGAGAAATGACTTTTCTGTTAACCAACAGTAACAAAAACCTCAGTAACCAAAATAAAGTTCTGTATTTTAAAAGGTGCCAAAATAATGTTTTTTAAATATTTCTATTAAATAGGAAAACACTATTAATGAGTTTTGATGACATTAGAAGGATAACTAAAGACATTAAATGTGATTTATTTGTCCTCTCCGGCGAGGCACAGAAAAGAAGACTTCCTGGGATCAAGTTGTTCCTACAACATGTGGGCACATTTCTGATTTGTCCCGGTTCAGAAGTGACTACAGCAATGGACAGGCCTAAGAGGAGGCGAGAAGGAACAGTTAGTGATGGTGTGTATGGGAGAACTTTGATCAACACCAGCAGAGCTCACGGTCCCACCTTCACAAGAGGAAAACTCCCACTTGGTGGGAAGGTCTTGGAACACGTGGTACCCTAAGTGTGGAAGTGGGAGAGACTGCGGTGAACATCCTCCTGACACATCCAAGAAGAAAGGGTCCCTTCTCTTCATCTAGTCCTTCTGTATTCTCTTTCCAGTAATTCTTACAGACTCCAAAAGCTCCATGACAAGAGTCCCCCACATGAACCTGCCAGCAATATTTTCCAGATGTGAAAGTCTGAGCACCCCATGAAGGAACACATCCAGGTGTTGCAGTGATACGGGGATCATCTTGAGGGTCACACCCAACATTCATGCTTCTCAAATCTCCATGCAGGAAGATAATGACTATTGGCTCTTTCAGGATGCAGAGTGATATCAACTCTGAATTCACTGAGCTTGTCCCCCAGTCCAGCGGTGGGCCGTGCACTGAGCTCTGGATTCACAGGCTCGGTCACTTTGAGCAGCAGAGCCTCACACCTGCATGCTGTGTCTCCAAAGCACTGGAGTAGCTCCGCATCTGGTTTACAGCCCATTTCCTTCAGCTCCTCATCCACTCCTCTTACAGTCTCCCTCCAGTGTTCCATTCTGGCTTTGCCTTCACTGTGTTGCTGAAAAATGTCCTTGCCCTTTTTCGGCGGCCTCTCCAAATGATGTTGCTTTTCTTCATGGAGAAATGCTGGCCTCTTCTGATACTCAGCTCTGATTGCTTCTATCCTTAAACTCACATCATCCTTCCAGCATTTGGTTCTTGTGGTTTCCATGTTCAGGTTTCTGTGTCTTTCACGAGCTTTTTCTGATTAAAAACTGCATTTTCTTTAGGAGCTTCTCCCGGCATTCCTCAGTAGCCCAGTCAACAGGACAGTGTCTGTCATCCTGGAGCTCCCAAGAGTTGGAGCACAGCAAACGGAGCAGGCTTTTGTCTACTTCACAGAACATCTTTGTCTGCCTGTGAGTCCCACACATTTGCTCCTCAGAGTCCCCTCTTCCATATTTCCATCTTGCATTTAGAGCCCTGAGCAGGAGGTGGGATGTCCGGCTTGTTGATGTACAAACAGGGTCTGCAAAAGTTGTGCCCACAGTCTGTTGTGACTGGGTCTAGGAAGCAGTTCATGCAAATGGAGCAGGCGATTGCCTTGTGCAAGATTTACAAGATTCCAGAATTCATGTTTCCCACAGTGCTTCTTCCAAAAAAATTCTGTTAAGCACTCCAGGAGCTCATTCACTGCAAAAAATATTCAAGTGACCTTCAGAGGTCACCTGAATGCACTTAACTCTAAGTGCTGCCTTTCCCCTCTGGAGAATACTGAGCTTTTTAAAATGTGAATCTTCTACATCTTTTTATATGAATCTTTGAAGACCACACCTACCTAAGTATGCCTTTTCTCCCAGGCTTTTACTTCAAAGACCTTCTTATGAAAACGGGAAATACATCATATACACTTGTTTTTTTGTTTTTTAAGGTTAGGCTGAATTATAAGTGCTGCTCTGGAAAGTTACAGAGTTTGTTTAGAATGAAGAGTTATTTGACTTTGAACATACTGTACATGGCAAGTAGAAGTCATCATGGCAAGAGAAAACCACAGCTGGCCTGCTGTAGCCAACACAAGAATCAGAGTATGGTAGGGAACGTGAAGAAATAAAAATGGGGTTTGTTTCTTATGATAAAAGAAAAATATTCCTCAACAGTCTTAACAAAGAAATGGAATATTTCACACTGGGAGAAAAGACATCAGGATACAAAGTTACAGGTGTAACTCCAGCCCCGTCCCCTTCTCCACCAAGAGAAGAGGTTGGAGACAGTTGAAGCAACAAGCAATTCTGTAAATATTACCTAGAAACCCTACACATTTGATTCAAATCTAAACTTCTATGATTTTGCTTTTTAAAAAAATTAATATCAAAAGGCCTGCTTTAGTGATATGCTATTCCTACCAGATAATAACCCTCATGGAAGTGGAGGGTGGGTAGTGGGAGGGGGATTTTTGGGATGAAACTGTTCCACCTCCGATCATCAGGCATTAGAGTCTCATAAGGAGCATACAGGCTTAGATCTCTCACATGTGCAGTTCTCAATAGGGTTCTCACTCCTCTGAGAACCCACTGCCACTGCTGATCTCACAGGAGGCAGAGCTCAGTCAGTAATGCTCCTTCATCCGCCACTCACCTCCTGCCGTGTGGCCCGGCTCCTAACGGCCCCTGCCCCGCCATCAGTCCATGGCTCAGGGGTTGGAGACCCCTGCTCTACACTACTTGCCAAAGTTTTCTTTTCGTGCTTTCTGGGAGCCATGAAAAGTGCCTCACGGTGAAAACTGACTCTCTGCAAAAACTCACCTCACTGGATATTCATCATAATCCTATGAGAAAACTATTTTTACTCCACAGAAAAATAAATTAAGAACAGAGAGGTTTGGTCACTTACCAGAGGTCACACAGGAATGTGCCAGCCCAAAAGCTGAGCCCACATTTGTGAAGCCCGAAGCCTGGACTAGTTGTAGCGATCCGTGCTTCTCAGAACGCACATGTAATAGTTTCACAGGTGTCTCCCATCCCTGCTCAAGTGGATTCAGATTCCTCCCATGGAGGGTTTTATAAGTACATATTGGATATGATTTAGAATCCAGAAAGGAAAAAAAAATGTATTTGGTTAGAAGCAGTGAGTATGACTATTCTAACACATGGTCTTGTTCACTTGAGCTCAGCTTAGGGAAGGGTATAACTGTGTCTCCAGGGTACAGTTTTTGTGACAGTTTCAGGTGCCTGAGTGTCAGCTCTAGCTCAGTCGCTATCTCGCACTGACACTTCGGGCATGCCACCTCTCCTATATCTGTGTCATTATCTGTCAAATGGGGGCAGTGACTTACCTCCCAGGGCTACTGTGAAAATCAGATAAGATAATTAATTTAAGGAATACTCCAGCTGTAACATGGAAGGTGAGGTTGATAAGACAAACATTTTACACAAGGCACCTGAGAGAGTATTTTGGTGCTTAATTTCAAAACAGTGAGCGCCCACATTCCGTCTGATTTGTGTTTGTCTCCACAGGTCCTATAAGAATTTCGTAAGCATGAACTACTGAGGAAACAGGAAATGTATTCAGATCTATGAGGAGTTCATAACACGCTCCAACATGCAAACATATGGCTTTGGAGGCGGGTCACAACTTAATATTTGTGTTGTGAAGGAATAATTAGAAAATCAAATTGTTTTAGTCTGTTTGGGCTGCTATAGCAAAACATCTTAGACTGGGTAGTTTGTCAGCAACAGAAATAGATTGTTCACAGTTGTGGAAGTCCAAGACGAAGGTGCTGGCAGATTCAGTGTTTGGGGAGGGACTGTTTCTTGCTTCAAAGATGGTGCCTTCTTGCTGTTCCTTATAGGGAGAAAGACAGAAAATCTAAATTGATGAACTCCTTCCCTCTAGCCCTTTTGTTAGTGCACCAACCCCATCCGTGAGGGTGGAGCCTTTATGGCCTGCCCAAAGGCTCCACCTTCCAAAGGTCCCATCTGTTAATACCATCCCCTTGAGGTTTAAGTTCTAAATTATGAATTCGGCGGGGGACACATACATTAAAACCGTAGCATGAATGAATGATGTTGCCAGGTAATGATTTATTGTCACAACTTAAAATTTAATTATCAGGAATAATAGCATGAGAAGTATTTGCTGTTACTTGTGAAATTCAAGGCTCATTACAAAGCGAACAATTTAATAATAGTCATAATCAAAGTAAAGGTCTTTACTTTAAAGGACTACCTCTCGAACTGTGTTTAGCAGAATACTAGTCTCAAGAGGTAGGTATGCAGGCAAATAATTTTGAAACGTTTCTACTGTGCTTGTTTCATAAAGATTTGGCACATTACAACTTTGATTAATTCTTAAGAATTTCATTTAACTATGTTTGAATCAAGATTATTTGTCTATAGAGCATTTCTTATTTTACTCCATCTTCCCCCTTCTTATGAATTATATATACTTAGTGTTCCATTGAATAAATTTTGGGAAATGTTGACTTGACAATGGAAGAGTAAACAGAAATAATCCATGCTTTGGGTAATGACTGTTATGTAACTATGGGCATTGACTAAAGCTTACACTGTAGAATTCCATTATAAGCCAGTACTATTGGGGAAAAAAAACTAATTGATCAATTTTTTGTGTTGCAGAAGTGGAGATACTCTATACAAAAATACTCTTTGGATACTCATGACATTGGGTCTCTTTAATGAATATGTAAAGAGCCCCAATAAATAGGAAAATGGTGGAAAACTGATAGACAATGAATTAATGATTAAGGAATACGAGCACAAATGTCATTTAAATATGTCTCATATCAAATGCAAATTAAGAATAACAGGTACAATTTTCACTTATCACATTGTAAAAAAAATACAATAAGTTATTGGGAAGAATGTGGAGAAAATGATAAATCCATCTATTGCTGAGGGAAATGTAAATTAGCATGATGTCTACAGAGGGTGCAATGGACAGAATGTTAGTGTAACTCAAAATTTATATGTTGAAATCCTCCCATTGTGGCAATTTTTGGAAGTGAAGCCTTTGGGAAGCAATTAACTCATGAATGAGGAGCATTCATGAATGGGATGACTGCTCTTATGAAAAAATGTGAGAGGGCAGGCATGGTGGCTCACACATATAATCCAAACACTTTAGGAGGCTGACACCAGAGGATCACTTAAGGCCAGGAGTTTGAGACCAGCCTGGGAAGCATAGTGAGACCTATATCTACAAAAAATAAAAAGTTAGTCAAGTGTTGTGATATGTGCCTGAAGTCCCAGCTACTCTGGAGGCTGAGGCCAGAGGATCACTCGAGCACAGGAGTTTAAGGCTGCAGTGAACTGTGATTGCACCAATGCATTCTCACCTGAGGAAAGAATGAGACTGTCTCAAATAAAAAATGAAGACATAAGAGACCTGCTTTTCTCTCTCTTTCCTCCACGTGAAGATGCAATGATAAGTTGGCAGTCTGTAACTTAGAAGAGGGCTCTCGATACAACCACACCAAATGCTATGTGCCCTTCAGGAGCATATGACTTGTTAACATAACTATCACTCTTAGATTGAACTGGATGTTAGTAACGGATCATTTGGGAAGTTTGAGAATAATGGTAAACCATCTTCAAATATGGGGTTGAAATTTTTCAGCAGACGAGCTACAGAAATAACCAGGCTGGAAATGGAAGCTGTCGAAGGCTGTCTTTCCTAGAGTTTAAAAGAGTAAACGGACCTTTCTCAACTGTTACAACTTTATCTCTCTTTCCCAGATTTCAGTGGAAGTAAACAAAAGTACTGGTTTTTTAAGACTTAACTATGAACTGGGAAACGGCAGTCACTGCCATGATATTATTAGGGAAAAGATAATATCATTAGCCCTGGACGCCTGAGGGGGCAATATTCTCCCTTTTGCTATAAAACTATTCATTACAGAGGGGAATCTAATGTGAATTCCCAGGAGCCAAATTATATTACTTAAGACAGAAACCTTTCCTTCAGGAGGTCTCACTTTTCTTGCAAACTGAGACAAAAATTCAATAAGAAACAAATGCCCAGTGGCTTTGGGGTTTGTAATCTTTCAAGACTGGCAAGTCTGCCTGTGTTTGAAGATGAACCTAATAGGTATAAAGGTCACTCTGCTCAGATAGCTACCACTAAGAAAAAGGAAACAGTGATTTTGTTAGATCATAGGGAAATGGCTGAGCTCTACAGGATTTCTTTTTTATTCTGTATGATTCCACCTTTCAAGGCAAAAGACAAGGTATATGTGGACATATGTGTGCAACAATACATCTATCCGTAACATTCACTCCATTTAGAGACAACCTAAGCCTTATTGGAATTGAGTTCATTTAGTCTAGTTCAGGCAAATTCCAGCCATATCTTCACTGAAATAACACAGTATCGGTGGTTCTGCCTGTAAGCTCTTCCCTCCAGTGGACAGTTATATGCTTATTGTTATTTGTAGTCATTGGCTGAAGCTTATTCAGAGAGAAAAAGAACAGGAACAGAGGATGAGTTTATAATTTAACATTACAAACTCATTTCTAGATGAAAGCAAATACTAATGTAACTCATTTATAAACTCAGTGATGTGACTCAGTGAGTAATGAAAGAAAGAGTTAGATCTTCTTTCTTTGTCCTCCATCTGAATCATATAAAGTTTGGTAAAGGACAGATGACGTGGTTCAGTAAAAACGCTGTTGGATTTTGCGCCTGCGAGAATGGATTATTATCCCTATTCTGCCATTTGGTAGCTGAATGACCCTGGGCAATAATTGGATTTTGTTGGCTTCTGTTTGTTCGTAACCTAAGAGAGTTGGGTCACATGATCCCTAAAATTTGTTCCAGCTATAAAATTCTACAATTCTGATTAAAATTAGCCAGTGAAGTTTGCATGCCAGCAAATCCCAGCAAAAAGATGGACATGCTATTAGATACTCTTGCTTGAAGGTTGCCGCCTAAGAGAAGTTGTGCAGCAGCTAGTAGTGTATTAATCATTTTATTCTATGAATAAAGTTTAGGGTTCTTAAAACTAAGAACAGAAATTTTAGCAAACTGGGGTTTATAGTATTTATAGTTTAAAGTGACAGGAAACTGTCACCATTATGTCTGTGTGAAATTATTTCTGTTATACCAGGTCCCCTAGTGAAAATAATTAATTTGTTCTTTCAGTCCGTATCATTTCCCTCTTAGGCAGTACCTCAGAGCCTCTCACGCTCACCTGTCCCAGAGCCTGTCTTAGGATTCTTGCCAAGTAATTTATGGAGGGAGTACGTTGGGGGTAAAACCTGCAACACAGTGAAGTAGGCAAGATAAGTGAAATAGGAAAAGTGGCTCTGCTTCCTGAGGAACCTAGGCTAACATATATTCTAATCAAATTTTAAAAATGTAACTCAAGCATATTTATGCATTAAAGCATAGCTTTCTCCAGCTCCTGAGTTACCCACTCCAAGAAGACACAACGTTCTGATTTCACACCATACCCCTGAGCACTTTGTAGTAGCTACTAGAGTTAGAAACAGACCTGAAAGAAAGAAATTTCACACTTTTTCTGTTGCTAATTAAACTCCGCTAAGTGTGCCCCCTCTGAATCACTCCAAGACCCCACTTTGTAAATATGAAGGAGTATATAATTACCAGGTGCTTTTCATTAAGCTGTGAATGGCTTAAGGTTTCAAGTCAAAGCCTTTGCCTAGTAATTCACACAAGATGAGCCTTTTGTGGGGCCATGTCCACAGCAGAAATTCAACTTGCCCATCTGGAAAATGAAGGTTGTAAAAATCCAGAAAAGAGGAAATGTGACACAGCCATTGAAATACTGTTTCCAGGTTGTAGGGCTGTGAGGAAAAAGCTTGCCATCTCTCAGCAGGCTCCAGAGGATTCCATTCTTTGTAACAGCATCTTGGCTCTGTCTGGAGGCCTGTTCCACAGTCTTAGTGGTCCAGACACATATATTGTCAGCACCCCAAAAGTAAGTACATTTCTTAGGAGCAGATGCATTGAGCTCCCATGGCCAATATAAAAGAGCAGAATGTTCATTGATTCCTCACATTGAAAGCCACATATGGAGGTCTCAGGCCTGAGCCACACTCTCTCCCTGTAACTTGTAGGAGGCCATATGACAATCACAGAGTTCTTTGTGATCAAGAAGTAAAGCCAGAGAGCTAATGAAAAGAGGGCCTAGCTGCCTCTGCTGATTCCCTGCGGCATGTCCCCAGGGCTCACTTCTGAATTCTGTGCTCCTGTGGGGGGCAATTCCAGGTTCCTTGTGGAATGCTTCCCACTTTAAATGCCTGCATCTCTCTGTTTCTTTGCTGGAGTGCTTCCATCACAAGAAGTAGGAGCTTGCTTAGTCACAAGTCAGAACAATTCTGAAGAGACAAAGAGTTGTTCCTGCTGCCCTTGTGGTGGGAGTCCATGGAAAAATGCCCGAGGCTTTTGGTCCTGCTGAAGCTCAATTCTAAGATACATTTTATTTGTTTATTTATTTTGAGACAGAGTCTTACTCTGTTGCCCAGGCTGGAGTGCAGCGCCACGATCTCGGCTCACTGCAACTTCCACCTCTAGGGTTCAAGCGATTCTCCTGCCTCAGCCTCTTAAGTAGGTGGGAGTACAGGTATGTGCCCCCATGCCTGGCTAACTTCTTTTGTATTTTTAGTAGGGACAGGGTTTCACCATGTTGACCAGGCTGGTCTCGAACTCCTGACCTCAGGTGATCTGCCTGCCTCAGAGTCCCAAAGTGCTGGAATTATAGTAGTGAGCCACCGTGCCTGGCCCCAAGATAGGTTTTATATGGTTTCTCAGAAGGCACCCAGCCAAGTTGGAACCTCAGTTTTCCACACTGATAACCTATTTATTATTGTCCCCTTCATTGGCTCTTTTCCCTGCTAGGGCTGCCAGGTAAAATCCAGCTCAGTCTGAATTTCAGATAAACAGTGAATGATTTGTTTAGTTTAAGTATTTCTCATGCAAGGTCTGGGACATATTTTTACTAAAAACTTACCGGCTTTTGTAATCCCAGCACTTTGGGAGACCGAGGTGGGCGGATCACGAAGTCAAGAGATCGAGACCATCCTGGTCAACATGGTGAAACCCTGTCTCTACTAAAAATACAAAACATTAGCTGGGCATGGTGGCACGTGCCTGTAATCCCAGCTTCTCGGGAGGCTGAGGCAGGAGAATTATCTGAACCCAGGAGGCGGAGGTTGCGGTGAGCCGAGATCGCGCCGTTGCACTCCAGCCTGGGTAACAAGAGCGAAACTCTGTCTCAAAAAAAAAAAAAAAAAAAAAAAAAAAAAAAAAAAAAAAACTTACCGGCTTTTAAAAAATCAGAACTTTAAATTTATTGGGCTTCTATATTATTATTTGCTGAATCTGGCAACTGTGTTCTCATTTTCCAACTCCCTAGCTTCCTAAGATCCCCTCCTAAATAAACTAGCCTCAGGTCCTGTTTTTGGATGAATTCAAACTAAGACAGAATTCAGATTTTTTTTCATGTCTCTGAATCAAAGTCTGATAACTCCTCACACAATATCATTCTCCCCTTTCCACTAGTCAATCCCAATTTTATTCTGGATGGCTTTGCTACCAGCTGAAGCCCACATTTTCAAGCTTACCTCAGTTAATGACATGTAAGCAGAGGTCTTTAGTTAACACTGAAAAGAAGCCAGCTGACTTAGGGGAGCTCCTTAGGGAGATACGACATTTTGTCTTTCCTCTTACTGCCTGTGTTGAATGTAAATATAATAGCTGGAGCTCCAGCAGCCATTTTAGACGTAAGACTAATTTTAAGATCGAAAGCATACACTAGGAATACATAATGGAAACACAGAAGACTAAGTTCCTGATGATTGTAGAATTAATAAAATAGTCTAGAACTGCCTACCTCTGACTTTTCTCTACATATGAATAAAAGAACTTCTAATTTCTTTGGATTTCTGAAATTGAGTTTCTAATAGCTGCATGTAGATCCTAACTGATAAAGTCACTCTGGGAAGCAGTAATTTTTTTTTTTTTCCTAACAGGATCAGAATTCCTCTTTTAGATGTTGTCTTTTCAGGAAGGCCTTTTCTGATTGGCCTGTCTAAAATGACACTAAGCACCACTTACTTCATTTCTCTCCATCCTTTGTTCATATACCTACTTCATAATGTCTACTTTGAACATTTGTTGTAGGACTAAGTGAAGTAACATTTATAATTGCGTGGCACAAAGTAAGCAAATTATAAATGCTATTCACTATTCTGCCCATCTTCAAATGAGTAACAGAAGATTGGGGTAAACATCAGGTTACTTTAAATTCTTGGTCATCCGAAAATGAGTGTTTGCCACACCGATTCTTTTTTTTTTTTTAACTATACTTTAAGTTCTGGGGTACATGTGCAGGACATGCAGACTTATTACATAGGTATACACATGCTATGGTGGTTTGCTGCATCCATCTTCCAGATATCCCTCCCCAATCCCCCAACCCGCTGCTATACCTCCCCGAGCTCCCTCAACCCCCAACAGGCCACAGTGTGTGATGTTCACCTCCCTGTGTCCATGTGTTCTCATTGTTCAACATCCACTTATGAGTGAGAGCATGCGGGCCGCACGGATTCTTTAAAGATGTCAGTGAAAGTATTTGCTGCCTTTGAGTCTAAATCAATGATGGTAGATTTTTCTGCAATGGATTATTTGCACATGCACTTGAAAAGAAGTTCAAACTGTACTGAAACTTAGAAGTAAAGGAGCATTATGTATATAACATTCAAACCATTCAGTAAAAAATTATAGATTGATAGAGAAGATAGATGCATTGATAGACAAGATAGATTGATTGATTAAAGCAATGGTAAAGCAGTCGGGACAAAATATTAACTGTACAAGAATCTGGGTGAAGGCTAATGAGTGTTCCTTATATCTGTCTTGTAATTTTTCTTTAAGTTTGAAATTGTTTCCAAATACAAAGTTAAAGTAGTGAGGGATCTTCTAATAATTTAACAATCACTGGTTTAGTTTAGTCCATAATTTATAGATAAGGAACTGAAGCCCCGAAAACCTGCTCAAGTACAAACAGACATGTTTGACTGGGTCTCACAATATTCGTCATTTGCACAAATATGCCTTACAACTCAAAACATAAAAATACCTTTAAGTTTACATAATACATGCACCATCACATCCACAATGCTGTTCCCCATATTTCTGCAAATAACATAGATTTAATTCTATACTTTTTAAAATACAGCATTTATTTTGTTTACAAACTTCAGACTAGCTCTGAACTTCCTTATGTTTATCACCTCGAGAGAAGCTTTCTTACTTCTGTTGTGCCCCAGCTATTTATTTTGGATAAATTAGAACTGTAAAATAACCTTGCCTTAGGATATGTTTATGTTCTATGGGATTGGGGGTAGATACTCTACCTCTTGCAGCTGTTAGAAGGGCTAAGTGGGGTGGGGGTGGGAGTGGGAAGAGAGGGAGCTAGCCTTCCATTCTTTCTTCAGGGTTTCCCTCTCTGCTAAACAAATTTTCTTACTTCTTTCTCCTCGCCCCTGTTTTTCTGGTGTTTTTTAAAATAGCTTTGAAGCAATGGAAAATTTCTGTGGTAGCTGATAGCAAATACTGAAAGGCTCATTTGCATATAGATATTTCAGCTTGCAACTGCATAATCCCCTGAGAGAGGCCTTGTTTAAATGGGCAGGCAGGCTGGCACGGGGCTGCCCAGTTCCTAATGAAAACTAAATTGAAACTTGGGAAACATTTGCCTTGGAGGTGGCCAGGCTTTTTAGAGTATCAGTTTAAATCTGAAAGATGCAGGCAGGTCTGTGCCAAGTTGCCCCTCAGTCTTTAAAAACCTTAAGACAGAAGGTAGAGGAAAAAGGGTGAGAAAACAATAAATAATTGGAGAAAACTTGAGCTCACCAATATGCCTACTCTTTTACTTAGAAATTGTGCCTGAAGTATTCAAAACACAGCAGGTGAGACAGTGAGGAAGAGCAGAGAAGAGAATGTGGAGGCTTCATCTATTCTGGAGGGGCCTTGGAAACAGACTTTTTCAGGTATCTTGGTGAGCCAACCCTCCTGAGACAACTGGTAATCCATTTATAGGCTAAAGACTTTTCAGATTGAATGTTCCCCTGAACTTGACTGAGGGCTAAGCAGATAAGGACAACTCTGAAAACAAGATAATGTGGAAAGAAAAGAGATTACAAAAAGGTCAAAAGATTAGCTGGGGGGATAAGAAGAAGTCAGAGGAAAATAAGGAAAAAGGTTAGAAACTGATATGAAGCAAGGCAGGTAAATCAAGTTAGCAAGTGAAAGAAGTGAACATAGCAGGAAAATAAGAAATTGGGATCAGGGGAACTGGCCACAGGAGGAGAGGAATACAAGGACGATTAAAAATAAAAATGCAAGAAAACAAAAGAACTGACGATGTGGATGAAGGAAATATAATAAAAATATCAAACTGAATATCTCTAAGTCTTCTATGTCTGAATCCAATGAGAGAATTATTAGTATGTCACAATTTTCTTTACTTTTTTCCCAGAAGTTGTATGTCTTTGTTGTTATCACCAAAAACACTGTTTTCCTTTGATGAAATACTGTTTTATAATCTTTTTGATTCAACATCTGGAATTGCGTATAATATCCTCACTCATTAGCTACAGCATCACAGGATTTGATCAAGTTTTTGATGGAAAAAAATCTTAAAGGCGTCTCTAATGTAAGTGTGAGAAAGTTACTAACACTGTTTCCCAAACACACATACATGCTCACAAACACACACATGCATATATGTGCGTATCCATACACATGCAAGCTCACTAGATACAGAGCATGTAAGTCATTAAGTATGTACTCCCCACAAGTTAGAAAGCAGATTTATTCTACGATGACATGTATTACAAATGAATATTTACTGAGTGCCTGTTACACTGTAGGTTGATGCTGAATTGGCAAACTTGACTGACAGTCCTCTGTTCACACTGTTTACAGTCTAGTGTGACAATAAATAAGTAAATATAATCTTTATAGGAAAAGGAAAAAATAGAATTGAAAGACAATACCATTTGCTATCTATAGCATTCCATTCAGAGAAAATAGAACCTGAAACATGGAAGAATTTTTGTTTACTTACCTTAAAGAGGGTACAATCATGGATCTCATAATGATGTTTCCTTCAAAGATGGACCATATATTATGGCGGTCCATAAGATTATAATGCTTTATTTTTACTTTACCTTTTCTATATTTATATCTACTTAGATGCAAAAACACTTAACATCATGTAAACAATTAAGGCAAATACAGTTGCCTGTGGTATTCAATGCAGTAACATGCTGTACAGATTTTCAGTGTGGGATCAGTAGGCTATGCCGCATAGCCTACATGTATAGTACATTATACCACTAAGGTTGTGTAAGTACACTATTGTGTTTTCACAATGACAGAGTCACCTCATGTTGCATTTCTCAGGACATATTGCATGATTAAGCAACACGTGACTGCATAAAGCAATGTGGATGCCAGATGACAGGAGCTAAGTTATTTTGTGTATGAAATGGGTAAAGAAATCAGTTGTGAGAGAAGATGCTGAACTAGAGAGACTAGAGATGGAAGGGCTTTGTTGGAAAGTCTTTAAGACTGAAGACCAAGAGGGATCTGGGAGATCTGAAGAGAAAACCCATGCTATGTAGTAGAAATCCTTCTTTCTTGCCCTACTGCTAAATCTCCAGAAAAATACCTGTAAATATATTTATTTTTAACCAAGGTCCAATGAGGTAGATTTCCCTTTGATAATGAAGAAAATTGCTGAATTCTGCCCAAGGTTGACTAGGGAGAATCACAACCACCCATAAAGTAGCATCTGTTATGCAAAAAGTAAAAGAAAAGTGAGGAGAATGTGACAAGCTCAACACCTGATTATTCAGTACTTAGTCTGCCTCTGGCCTCCTGGGAGAGTCTGGGGTTAAAGCGCTAACTAAGACAGTCCTTATGCTCAATAAGCATGTGATCTCCAGGACTTAAATAGAAAAATATTTGATCTGTTTTTCAATCTATCATTCATGGATCCAAGACTTTTAAAAACAAGGTAAAACAAACAAGCAAACTAAATTTAAACAAGTACAGAATCTAAGTATCTATAGTTAAATGCATTGTGTGCTAATTATATGTCAGATAGTATGTTGATGCTCTTCACATGAATGTCTAATTTAACCCTCATTACTGATTTTTGAGGTAGTTTTTAAATTTATCTTCATTGTATAGATGGAGAAACTGAAATGTACATCTATTAAGTAATTTTTCAAAATCATTTTTAATAAATGACAAATCTGAGACTGAACCCACATCTGTTTGACAACAAAGCCCATGGGCTTAAAACCTTATGGCCATTTTTTGAAATTTAAGAGAGAGTATCCTAAAAATTAAAATTACTTGTCTTGGTTTGTTTTGTGCAGCTATAACAGAATTCCAGAGTAATGTATAATGAACAGAAATTTATTTGGTTTGTAGTTCTGGAGGCTGGGAAGTCCAAGGTCAAGCAGCTGCATCTGTCAAGGGCCTTCTTACTGTCTCATATCATGCCAAAAGGAAGAAAGGGAAAAGAGCATGTGTGTAAAACAGAGAGGAGAAAAGAGAGCCATACTTATCCTTTTTATCAGAAACCCACTTCTAACATAACAACATTAATCCATTCGTGAGGACAGAGCCTTCATGACCTAAACACTTCTGAAAGTTCCCACCTCTTAACACTGTTAAATTGGTGATTACTTTTCCAACAAATGAACTTTGTCATATTTGAACCATGACACTACTTTATTTTTTTATTCACCAGAGAAGAAGTACTTAAGTTCAGACTTACTAACAACTACAGTTGAAGTTCATAAGGGCAATAATGTCTATACTATGCTCATGAAACAATATTAAGGTACATTTAATTATAAAACTTTTTGGCTGTTGGTTGTGATATTACCAAGAGAGTCAAGTGGGTTTTTCACTTAGGTATTTTGGTGTAGAGTTGAGACAGAAAATCATTGCTATTAACAATGTAAATTTAATCCCGAATATCAAAGATTATGTATTTGTATGGCACATAACTTCAGCATATTATCAAATTTGGTTCTTTTGTTTGTAAAAATACCATTTTAATACGACAAAATAGTCATCTATTGCTTGTGCTTAAAGAAGGAAGAAAGGAAATAAGGAAGGGAGAGAAGGAAGAAAAAATAAAGGAAGGAAGAAAGGTAAATGGACTTCTTTGGATTTTGGATTGGACCTTCTTACCTTTTGTTTTGTTAGTTTGCTTGGTATACTTTTTTCCTTATCACTGACTCCAAGAGACTCCAACACCAAGCCAGATTTCTCTTGCCTGGCACAAATTGTTTAAAAAATTGTTAAGTATTTATTATTAAACCAGGCAATTAAAGACAAGATGAAATATATTTATTACATAATATTCTCCTATAAGGGAAAGAAGCTAGTAGAAGAGAAAAAATTCTCTCGGGAACTTTAATAACTCTTGGACTAAAGTCACTCATTACTCTCAGGCACACTGCATTTTGGTTGACCTTGTGGAATGTCTATTTGATGGTTTTCAAAATCACTTATCCATGCAGTTTTGGCACTTCTGTGCTGTGTTAGCAATCTCAATTTCATATTAGATTTTACTTCAGCCTTTTATGTAGGTCCTGAATTTCCCTTTTTCTTCCCCATCAAAATACATAAGCAGGTACCCTGCATTTGCAGATGACCACAAAAGAGTGATTGAGGGCTGTGAAAATCCTAATATTTCAAAATACTTATCTTAAATCATGCATATGCTTTTAATAAAGGTGGAGAAGCTAAATAGTGGTTACCTTTCTGAAGTCATGAAACCATTGAGAAAATCTTTAATGTAGTGATGGAAATCCTTATGAAATGCTTGAGAAACATCTTAGTATGCCTATGAAACATTTAATACCAGTAGATGAATTAAGTTTGAATTTTGTTTCTGTCTTCTTATCAATGATTTTAAAAGGTGCCCATGACTGTTCAGAGAAAAGCTCATTTTGTCTCCACATTGTCTATGCTGCTCAGTCACACCTCCTTCTTTACATATGTAAGTGTTTGGTTACTATTTGTCAGGTACTGTACGTGCTTTCTATACACATTTGGTCTCATATAATCTTCACAGGAAATCTATGAGCAAGGCGCAATTAATATTTCCATTTTATAGATACAGATGCAGAGAGATGATGCAACTTGCCTGAGTCCCCACAGCCAGGAAGTGGCAGATCTGGGGTATGAATACAGGTCTGCTTGACTTTCAAGCATGCAGTTTTAATGCACACTCCCTGCTTGGGGTTGCAGCCAGAGATTAGTCATGGAGAACTGAAATTCTCACATCTATTGCATTTTCATTTATTTATTTTATTATACTTCAACTTCTGGGGTACATGTGCAAAACATGCAGGTTTGTTACATAGGTATACATGTGCAATGATGGGTTGCTGCATCCATCACCCTGTCATCTACATCAGATATTTCTCCTAAAGCTGTGCCTCTCCTATCTCCTCAGTCCCTGCTATCTCTCCTCTAGCACCTCACCCTACGATAGGCCCCAGTATGTGATGTTCCCGTCCCTGTGTCCATGTGTTTTCATTGTTCAACACCCACTTATGAGTGAGAACATGTGGTGTTTGGTTTTCTGCTCTTGTGTCAGTTTGCTGCGAATGATGGTTTCCAGCTTCATCCATGTCCCTGCATAGGACATGAACTCATCCCTTTTTATGGCTGCATAGTATTCCACGGTGTATATATGCCACATTTTCTTTATCCAGTCTATCATTAGTGGGCATTTATCAAGGTGTTCTTATCTCTTCTTAGGGACCAGATCCTACCCCCAGGTCATGTGGTTCAAGTGGGACTAACCCCACCCCTTAGTCCCCAGGGTAGGCACATGGTACAAGCTTGGCTAATCAGAAACTTCTGTGCCCCTGGACATCATGGTTAAATGGAGTACTGCTTGGGGCCACCGTGTGGGAAGAGACTACATAGGGTGAAGCAAAGATTCTGAAAGCTAATAGAAATAGAAATATCCTTAGGTCTAGGAACAATATTTGAATGCCTACACGCAGTCATGACTTGGATTCTTGAACTACCCAGGTAGACAAGAGCCAGTAGATTTCATGCTTGCTTTTGTGTTTCTCGAGTCAGTTTGATTTGGGATTCACTCATCACTGAAAAAGGCCTGATGAAGAAAGCACAGAAAACCCTTACATGGTTGGGAGAGAATGCTGGTAAGAAACTCCCTGGAGCATTCTGGAATCCCTTTCTTCAGTCTCTTGCACTTCCCTTACTGTTGATCCTTTGCCACAGCTCTAGTGATGCCAGTTCTTTCAGTTTGGTGTTAAGACAATGATGGCGTTTTGAAGTTAAACCCTTCCCCTTTTCCTATTAGAGTCCTTGAATATGTGCTGTTTTTCTACCTTTGACAGTCTTTGTTGTTGTTCTTCACATTACTGATGCATGGGTCAGCAACACAGATGAGGTCCAGGTCAGAAAGGTTGTTATGATCACATCTAGAGGTCTGGCAATGAGTAGTCGTCTCAGTCCTTTTGGGCTGCTCTAACAAGGTACCATGAACTGTGTAGTCTATAAACAGTAGAAGTGTATGGCTCACAGTCCTGGAGGCTAGTAAGTCCACAGTCAAGGTGCTGGTAGATTTAGTGTCTGGTGAGGGCTTGCTCTCTTGCTCATGGCACTTTTTTTTTTTTTTTGAGACGGAGTTTCGCCCTTGTTACCCAGGCTGGAGTGCAATGGCGCGATCTCGGCTCACCGCAACCTCCGCCTCCTGGGCTCAGGCAATTCTCCTGCCTCAGCCTCCTGAGTAGCTGGGATTACAGGCACGTGCCACCATGCCCAGCTAATTTTTTGCACTTTTAGTAGAGACGGGGTTTCACCATGTTGACCAGGATGGTCTCGATCTCTCGACCTCGTGATCCACCCGCCTCGGCCTCCCAAAGTGCTGGGATTACAGGCTTGAGCCACCGTGCCCGGCCTCATGGCACTTTTTGCTGCATGCTCACCTGGCAGACGAGGCCAGCTAGCTCTCTTGGGTTTCTTTTATAAGGGCACTAATGCCATTAATGTGGCCAGAGCCTTCATGACATAATTGCCTCCCAATGGCCCCACCTTCTCATATTATACCATTGAGGATTAGATTGCAAAATATGAATTTGGGGGGACACAAACATTCTGTAGCAGTGGTGTTAGGAACTGAAGTTGGTGGTCCACCAAAATCCATATTTTGAAGCCCCAATCCCCAGTGTAGTGGCAATAGGAGGTGGGGCCCTTGAAAGGGAATTAGGTTTAGATGTGGTCATGAGGGCAAAGCCTCCATGATGGCGTCGGTGTCCTTATAAGAAGAGGGAGAAATGCCAGAACTTTCACTCTCCACTATGTGAGGATACAGCAGAAAGGTGGCCATCAGCAAGTGAGGAAGAGAGCCCTCAACAAGAATCTGGCCGCACTGGCACCCTGATCCTGGGTTTGCTGCCTCCAGAGCTATGAGAAATAAATATCTGTGGTGTAAGCTGCTCAGTCGATGGTATTTTGGTGTATCAGCAGACTAAGACAAATGCTGAGGAAGTGTTTTAGAAGAAATTTTTCATTGTAATAATTTCATGAAGCAACCAATAAATTTTGAAAGTAAGAATCACTGGAAAATTAACAAGTTATCTTAAATATTACTTATGAGAATACTTTGATTCAAATGACAAAAAAAATTCAGGTTACATTCTTCAAAGGTAAAGATTTGCTTTAGCGATCCAAGTATCAATGTCTTTGTCCCTAACACAGAAATATGCTCAATAAATATTTATTAAAATGAACAGTGAAAATTAAATATGATCTTTGTAATCGGGTTCCCCAGAAAGACATAACCTGTAGGGCATCAGATAGATAGATAGATAAGAGGGGGCTTATTAGTGGTATTGGTTCATGTCATTATGTAAGCTGAGGAATGGCACAATATGCCCTCTGCAAGCTGGAGAACCAGGATAGCCAGTGGTGTAGCTCTCATTCCAAGGCTGAAGGCCTGAGAACCTGTGGGTGTTTGTGCAGGTCCTGGAGTCCAAAGACTGAAGAACCTGGAGTTCTGATATCCAAAGGCAGGAGAAAGAGGGTATCCCAGCTGCAGGAGAGAGAAAGAATTCGCCTTTCCTCTGACTTTTGTTCTAACCGAGCTCTCAGCTGATTGGATGATGTCCCCCCACTTTGAATGGGTGTGGATCTTCTTTACTCAGCCCACTGATTCAAATGCCAATCTCTTCTATAACAACCACACAGGCATATGCCAAAGTCATGCCCTATCAGCTATCTGAATATTCTTTAATCCAGTCAAGTTAACAACTAAAATTAACATCAGCGTCTCCTGGTGTATAAGTTAAGGTACCAGAATTTCCAAACCAATTAGACCACAGCATTTTTCAAAGCAAAAATTTTATTCTGCTTCTGGGCCTTTATGTAAATATGTGTGATTATATACACACATGTGTGCATGCGTGCCTCTATCTAACTATTTATTGATCTATAGCTGTATGGAAAGTTGGGCTCAAAGCTTGTCGCCTTTTTGGGGTGTGTAATCACATATGTACTGGTGAGTTCGTAATCAGTAAAAACTTCATAAGATACTTTATCAACAAAAGATGTTGCTGGTAACAAATGAACAGATCCTTTCAAATTTAGGTAAGAAGCAACCAAACTATTTCTCTCTTTAAGATGAAAGTTACCTCAGATATAGGCTGCATTTCAAGAATCTGATCTAGTACAGTAGAAATTGAAAAACAGTTTGGAAAATAAAAAATGAAACAGACACAAGGTGCTTATCAGCAGATACAGTGTGGTCTAGAAATTATTGCCAAGAATTTTTGAATTAAGAAATCTATATCAAAGCATTCTGTGAATTCTGGAAATGACTTGGAGGTAAGGTAGAGGAAATTTCCTTTCAAGAATAGATTATACCTCTCTAGCAAATATTAACATACAACCAAACCGTCCTGAAGATAGGCTTGAGGAACCTGCCACAATAAACTGCGAGAGTGGGAAGAAGGATTTGAACTCAAGTCTCTCTGATTCTAAAGCCTGAATATTCAATGTTATCTGTAGAAGTGAGACCTTGGGTCTCAAAAACACGGTAGCCAAATTCCTGATTTCCATCTTAACACTACCACATCTCTCTATAATGCTGTGACTATGGCTAAAGTCTTATAATGTGAGTCACAAAGATTTGTTAAGTATTACAGAATACATTCTTGGAAGAAAAATGATAAAGGATATTTTTCCTGTTCTTTGAAATTAAAAAATAAAAAATGAGAAATCCTACTTGTAGAACTTTGACATTTTTGTGCTATAAATGCTCCCATCATGGCTGATTTCAAGCTACCAGCATTTTTTTGACTAGCTTGCAAAATTTCCTGAAAATTTAGTAATTGGCTCATATGAACCAGCACGAACCCAGTGATCACTGGAAGAATGCTTCTTAAAAAAACAATACAGCACTCCAATACATCACTGGAATAATGCTTCTTTAAAAAACAATTTGTAGGGAGGATGATCTGGCTTGATTTGAATGCTTTACTATTATTTCAGACCAATCACCATGGCTAGGTGTGTCTTGTCCCTCCTCACCAGCTGGGTGGGCATTCAGATGGCAAGTTCACCAGACCCACATGCCTGATGTTAGTGAGAAACAGTCCTCTGAATGTCCGGCAGAAGAGAAATGCGGATTGGATAAACAAAATTCAAGGATGTGTTATACAATCCCTGAGAGAAACATAGGGTATGCAAATATACAACTAATAAGAATCTGTAAATATGACCACAGTAATTGCAGAGAAGAACTGAAGGTGATGAGGTATTTTAAAGGTCCATTTCTTGGTATGGAAAACAGAGATATGTTAGAGAACATGACTTACCTGTATGAGTTAAATTTTTAAATACTTTGAGCATGGTCTTGTTCTTTAAGACAATGTACAGAAATGGACCCAGTGTTCTCTTCCCCAGAAATATGATACTAGGGCCATTTAGAACAGAAACACACAGTAAATATATTGCTTGTTTAAGGACTGTTGAGATTGTGAATATGAGTTTTCCAATTAGCATAAACACAGGTGTATTGTAAGCGTTTTCGTCCCAGCAGTTCTGTCACTATAGCCTCTACCTTTGAAGCATTTTTTTTTTTGATCATTTTTTGGCTCTAAAAAGAATTTTCTTTTCTGTTCTGTTATTCTTTATTTTGCTTCTTTGATGTGGGGCTCGAATGCCATGTTGCAAAAGCACATTTCTCAGGCTTAAGGAAAAAACAGTTCTCAGCACCTACATATATGGCTCCATTGAACAGTTTCTTTCTTTCCAATTAATCCAAAGAGAGTTAGGATGCATTGCTTCCTCTATTCATCAAGGTGATTGTCAATTGAAAAGGGGAAAAAATAGCAAACGAAGCGAACACTCTTCAGAAACTCTTAGCAAAGAAAAAAGAAAGAAAGAGAAAAAGAATAAAAGCCAGGAAGAGAGGAAACTCTTCAGAAAGCATCTAGAATTTAGAGTGCAATTTTTAATTATTCTGGTAGAGTGTCCAATGTTTTAATCTATATTTAAGACCAAAGAATGAAAAGAACATTATTGAGCATGTTCTTTAAATGTTTTATTTTCACTTAATTTTGAACTGCTCATAAAAACTTTGCTGGCACTCAAAGCAGAGAAAAAAAGCAAAGATATTCCTTGCATTATTATTTTTAAAAAATAAGAAACAACTTAGATGTATAAATATAGAGGGTGTTTAAGTAAATTATGGTGTATCCACTGAATAAAAATTAGGCAGGCGTTTAAAATCATATTTCTGAAAATTTTAAAAATAACTGATAAACACTTCTGTTTTATATTGAGTATAAAAAGCATCATTCAAACTCATATTTAATATATAAATATTCATAATAGCTTTATTCTTAATACCAAAAAACTAGGAACAATTCAAATGTTCCTCAGAAGGTAAATAACAAATTGTTTTAAATTCATAGAATGGAATACTACTCAGTGATGAAAAGAACAAACTATGGATGCATGAATAAATCTCAGAAACATTATGCCAAGTGAATAAAAGCCAGAGACAAACAATGACAAACTCTGTGTTTCCATATGTGAATTTTTAGAGTAGACAAGTCTAATCTCTGGCAACAAAAAGCAGATCAGTGACAGCCAGGGGCACGGTTTGAGAGAGGCTTCACTGCAGAGGAGTACAAGGAACCATTTTGGGGTGATATACATGTTTTATATCTTGATAGGGAGGGGGGTTACATGCCTTTTGTTTTTAAGCAAAATATTACCAAGTTGTATAAAATTTACAAATTTTATTATATAATATCCACAACAAAATTGATTTAAAAACTGAATATGTTGTCTTAGTCCATCTAGGCTTCTGTAACAAAATATGTAAACTGGGTAGTTTATAAACAATGGAAATTTATTTTTTACAGTTCTAGATGCCAGGAAGTCCATACTCCAGGTGCCAGCATGTTTGGTGTCTGGTGAGGGTGTACTATCTGATCCATAGATGGTATTTTCTTGCTGCGTCCTCATGTGAGAAGGAGCAAACAAGAGATTGGGCCTATTTTATAAGGGCACTAATTCCATCCATAAGGGCTCACCACTCATGACTTAATCGTCTCCTAAAGGGGCTACCTCCTAATATGATCACCTTGGAGATTAGGGTTTCAACATATAAATTTGAGGTTAACACAAGCATCAACCCATAGTATAGTATAATTCAATTTTGTAAAATAAACAGGAAACTCTATGTAGAAAAATACTATAAGGAACATTAATAAGTATTAAAATATTTATAGTCAGTACCCTAGCTATGTCATTAAGAGTAATTTTTTTTCTTTCTCCTATTTAACTGAATTGTTAAAATTGCTACTGGAAGCGTACACTTTTTAGTTATCCATCTACTACATCTGTTTTTCCATTGGTCCTTTGTCCATCTGTCCATCCATCTGTCCGTCTACCCTCTTTTACCTTCCTAAATTATTACTGTGATGAAGAACTTTAGTAACAGGTATATATATATATATATATATATATATATATATATATATATATATATATATAGTTCTTTTAAGTGTGCTTGAAAACCCCTAGCAGTTCAGCTTTGCTATGATTTAACCAGAGGATACCTCCTTGGTTAGTTTGTGGGCATGCCTGCCTCTTCACCCACTCCCCTACCCCCATTTGGGCAGTCACTTCAGGGAAAAGTAATAAAATACTTGATTTATTTTAAAAGAGTAGGCTTATTGACTGTTTAGAATGCTTTGATCATTCATTTTGTCAGGATCAAAGAATAGGGACTATTGATTATCTAGTGTTCTATGCAGACCTGCTTGTATGACACAAAGATTACTTGAATAGCATCGATTGTTGTCTCTTGAGTCACAGTGAAAATGGAAATGGTTCTCCTGGGAGGCTGTCATTCTAAACAACAGCACTAACATCAACTACTATCACTCTCCCCAAAAAATCATTTTAAAAGGGATAATATTCGTATTGAAATAATTTGGAGTACTTACATATTTACGAAAGCCTTTTAAACAGAATAACTCTTGAGATACAGCACTCTTGTGGGGTAAATAGGAGAAGCATTATAGATCTGTTTTTTAGAAGACGACTCTGAGGCTCAGGAGGCTTCTCGCAAAGTTAAATGTCAGAGCTAGCGTTCACGTCCAGAACCTGAAATATTATTTCCTCTGTACTATACCGTTTGTCTTAATAAATTTAAAATTGTCCCCTCTCTTTTTTTTCCGTGTTTGCATTTGTTACAGTTTTCTTTTCTTCTGTTTAAATGAACAGAAAAAGATTTTCATGGGAATTTTTGTTGCGGTTATTACATATTAAGATTTTTTTTCTCTTGCTCAGTTTAGAGGTGGGGAAAATCAAATGTAGCCTATTAAAATTTACAGATATTTTTGGGCAAGATCCATCAAATTTACTAAAATCAGACTCAAAAACATCAAATTGGTTTGACCATGTTTTTCTTTCTCTGGCCATAGTGTCAGTATTTCAGATTCATCAGAAACCTGACTGATTTATGAATGTGGATTATTGGCAAGGGGCTGGGCATAGAGGCTAAACTATCAACACCAAGACAATTTCAGTGAAGCTTTTAAACCTAAGCGTCTCTGATTTGGGTAGAGAAATGAGTTCTCATTCTTGACTCTACAGTATATTCAGTTTGCATAATCAATCTTTTTTAGGATACAAAATTTTCTCCAGAAAATCTTTTGTTCCCCAGGAAAACAATTTTTTGCTGTCAGATAAATCAGTGATAAAAGAAGACATATTTTAACAAAACATTTGTTTTATAGATTTCTTGTTTACATATCCAGAAACATGATTACTTTTTTTATTGTCACAAACACTTTTTCTCATTTAAAACAAAACAAAACTTTTAGCTGTGCTGCTCATAGAAAGTAAATGAGAATATTTGAAAGATAAAGTACTCACTTTCTCGTTATTAGATAGGCTAAGACACCATGAAATATTAACGCTATTAGCAGAGTAGAATCCTAACGCAGATCATCTAGGTTTAGGATTTTTAATTAACTAACTTTGCTTTTTCTAAAGTAATACAAATCAAAGACACCAAAATCACTTCATGAGAAGAGGGAAACACTATTTCTCAATTATTAAAGAAAGCCAAGAGAAACTGCCTATGGACAATTGGCTTAATCTAAGAGTTCATCGTTTTCTGCCTGAAGTTTCACTGAGCAGATGTTCCATTTTTCTCATTTTTCTTATCTTCTTGAAATATAACTTAAAAAACATCTAGGGGAAAATTTGAAACTTCACGAAGGATGATGGTTTATGTCACTTTTTATGCCTTTATGTCCTACTATGTGAAATGCGAATATTAATAATAGCTGCCTTGGTGTTATAAAGATCAAGCAACCACAAGGCACCTGTCGTAGATATGCTCAAAAGTGTTTGTTATTATTCTTTTAAAAATATTTTTATAGTCTAAATATTAACTGATGCAATAACAAATGGGTTTTTTTTACCTTTGAAGATGCACGTGGCTGTATGTAGATATATCTATATCTACATATACACACATAAACATATATGTATAATTTTTTTAAAGGAAGTCTTTTTATTGTTTCTGGTGCCAAACAACAGTTTCAGTGAAATTCAAATACAGAAGAAGTTACTTACTTACCTGCACAGAGACTGGAGGTAGATGAGAAAACAGTCCTTGTCATCACAGAGTAGACTGAGTGAGGCCTCTGGACTCAGCCTCTGTTTGCAGCAATCATTTCACAAGTAAAGGGAGCCTTCAATGTGAGAATGGGCAGACAGATAATACAGAGTCTATTTTGTTGTAATAAAGGGTAAGCCTAGTTGGAGTAACCTACATGCTGCCAGACCTCATTTTCTCATGACTGCATAATCTTTCATAGTGTTGTTTAAGGATGATTGTTTTAAGCCCCTATGGAATCTTGTGGAGACTAGGGTATGTGAATTAGCAAAAAGAAACCCCAAAGCTCTAGATTTAAGAATTGCCAGAAGGCCATTCATAAGGAGCCTGGACAATATCAAAGTTCTTGAAATACGGTTACTAAAGACTTCACTAGATCAAAGGATTTCTTTTTCTTAAGGTTTGCATGATGTTTCATATTTTCTTTCATAGACATTTCCTGTCTGGCTTTCCAGTTATGAGTTTGCACCCCCATCCCTTGCTTATTGAAAATCCACCAACTGTGGAGTGTAGAAACTATTTGGAAGAAGGTCAGAGAAAAAACTAGCTTCTCTAATCATGCACCAGAAGTGGCTTCTGCAGATTCCAAAAGAAAAGACTAATCTTACTGCTCCTCCTTCACAGTCTTTACTCATGGAGGCTGTGTTTTAACAGAGGGAGAACTCAGAGTCATGGCCTCATTTTTTGCTAGGCTAAGATGTGTCATGTAGGAAGGGTGGGACTTATGTTGAGCAGAGAAAATCTCTCAAATGAGAGAGAAACCACAGCAGTGCTTATCTGGTACCTACAAAGTATTCAGTATTTATTGAATAAACTAAGAAATAATGAAAGATTCATAGTATCTTGCCTCAGCTTTTTCTCTGAGCCTTAGGTTTCTCTTTTATATGTGATATAGAGCAGATCAGGGCTATATACAGTTTTGGGTGATGGGAATGTTCTCATGAGCTCCTATCCCATATGTCAGCTGATTGGCCAAGCCATCGTCACTGCACCAGGATGTATTTAAATCTGGCACTGAATATTCAATCTTTGCAATACAGTGACATTCCTCTGGGTATCTGTGTTCAGACAGGAGCCCAGCCAGTTGTTGGGAAGGCAATGGTTGCCTACAGAGAGGAAGAAGAAAAAGTGAAAAGAGAATATGGGAGCATGTTTATTCTCCCCGGGGGAAAGGTCTTTGGGAAGCCAGGCAATGTGTAGGGCCTTAGTCCAGAGAGTTGTGACTCAGCAAAGGGCTCAAGTCCCAGCGGGAAGCTGAGGCAGAAGTCCAGGCCATGTGGACCAGGCCCAGAATGCTGAAGGAAGAAGAGGACTACCATTTGGTCAGGCCCCAGGCGCCCACACTCACACCAGGTGTACCAGGTTCTGAATTTATAGCTCAACAGCTATTTTCAGACCCCTCCTGCTAGTAGAGGCATGCCTCCCTGCATACTGCCTGCTTGGGTTTAGGAAGTAGGTGGAGTTTTCTGCAGGTGGATAAGCACAGCTGAAAAGGGAGAGAGAAAGCAGCTCTCACAGACACGGGGCAGCATCCTTTCTGTGGTGCAAATTTGAAGAACTCTTTCAGAAAGGTTGATTTGAAGGTGGTTGCACAGCCAGAGAGATGATGGTGAAATGGATGTTTTCTTCAGTCTGGATAACAGTACAGGCTACACTGAGACTTACAAAATCACCTGCTGGGGGATTCATGTGTCCCACTCTTTCTCCTCAAAAACAAAATATAAGGTACAGAGGGTTATTTTAAAATATTTCTGACCAAAGACATGTACACAGAGTCTAGGAGAATGACCACCTGGCAGGCAGTTACAGCAAATCACGTGTTAGTTTCATGCAATCTGAAATATAGCCGAATCCAGCTGGACAAGGTACAACAAATGAATGAACATACGGAAATAAAATGAGATTTAAAAACTTTAGCATCTATCGTTGGACATTTGTCTGATCTCAAATCTCAGCCAAAATAAAAAGCCCAAACATTCCGATGCAGCTGAGGAAATTTTCCCATGGTGTAAGGGCCGGTCAAAGTACAAGACTAGTCACCTTATACTGTGGCTCAACTCTTACCTAAGAATCCAAATCCCAGACACTTGGGTTGCATGTGGCAGGTCAGGACATTCCCAGTAAGGCACTTCAGGACTTTCTCCAGCTGAGAAGGTATCTTAATGGAGTCGATAGGTAAAGACACAAAGATATCTTTGAAGTTTGTATTTTATTTGATTTCCACCTCTTGCCAAACAGTGTTCTTAATCTCCATATATAGTCACATTGCAGGGTTATAGCTGCAACATTCGAATTTCAGAGGATACAACTCTGTCCATAACTCTTTAAATGATTTTGATTTTGCAAAGGCAGGTGGGAGATGATAGCTGTGGAAACTAGAACTTAATTCTAATGGAATAAGTTCCAAATGGAACTCGAGGACTGAAAATAGTAATGACCTATGTGTACCTTTCCATTTTTTTCTCAAAACACCTTCCTATAAATGTTTTTTTTTTTAATAAGATTCATGACAACCATGAGAAGAAAATTGGAAAAATATTATTATCCCTGTTTGGCAGGCAAGAAACCTGAAGGGGTGATGGGGGTGTGTAAAATGACTCGCCTAAAGTGAGTCTGGGAGTGCAGAGGCCCTGGGATCAGCATGCAGACCCTGCTGTATGCTTGCCATGGCCTTGTCTCCAGCACTTGTCTTTTCTTTGCAAGCTGCCAGTAAAATATTTTTCAGATGTCCCACAATGACGCAACAGAACAAATATCTATAGCAATCCCAGACACCAGCAGTTATTTAAAATGAGTAATATGAAATCATGCCCCAAAAGGTTGAGGCTCTGTAAGTTATTTCACTCTTGCTATAATTTCATTCTCAAAATATTTTCTGGGCACAGTTCCTCAAGTAAATGGAAGAAAAATACCCTGGAGGAAGATAAAACTTCAGTGTAAAATCTATTGTATTTTTTTTTTTTTTAAGAAAAATGAGCAAAGTTCAGACAGAAACAGGAAAGTTGAGCACCTGGTGTGAAGAGGGAAGGTTTCTTATATGAAGTCTTTAGATGGTCCGGAAGAATATGCCAGTAGGATCTGGTTTGGAATATTCCCAAGGGCAAGGTGCAGCCTCTCTGAGATTTTGTGGATAATGCATTCATGAAAACACCTGCCTTGTCCTTCACAGTTTTCTCTAAGCTCAGATCAGTCTCACTGGTTCCTCCTTCCTCCTACTCCTCCCATTTAGGCTGATCAAGGCACTGCTTCCTTGATCATCAATCTGCTCTTCTGGGTTAACCCATGTAGATTCCGGAAAAGGAAAACCAGAGAGATAAGCCAGTGGTTCTCTGATGTTTCCAGCAGGGGCAACAGGAGGTTTCTTCTAGATGCCATTCCCATGTTCTAGTGATCCCATGTCATACATAGTCTTATGGCTTCTGCTTCACAACAATGGGCTGACTTTTGTTCTCTTAGCAAAAGGTTTCTCTCCTATAACCTTTTTGTTCATTTTGTTTGTCTTTGCTTTTATTCTT
Source organism: Saimiri boliviensis (assembly GCF_048565385.1). Classification (NCBI taxonomy): domain Eukaryota; kingdom Metazoa; phylum Chordata; class Mammalia; order Primates; family Cebidae; genus Saimiri; species Saimiri boliviensis. Next base: position 161,590,305 of record NC_133450.1, read on the forward strand.
TTTCTGTCAATAAGAGTATGTGACAAACTTTCAGTTTAGAAATAATTTACCAACCTGAGCATGTGGGGTATTATCGCACAGAAGATTGTGTTGCTCTACTGAAGAGAACTGTGTGCTGTGGTGTTCTCAGTTCTGCCCTATGTTATATAGCTGTATTCTATAGATTGGTTCTGAGTGGAAAAATCGGTGGAAATGGGGGTTGAGCTATATTGTTAATCCATAGTCATAGTACTCTTCAAATAATAGCATTCACCAGACCTGCCAGGTGTCTGGCAATTACATTTTGTGTCAATTGCTACTCTACTTGTAGGCCTGCTCAAAAATGTCCTACCTGTGTTACTTAGCTAGGGACCATACATAACAGAGCTCAGGGAAAATGAGCTGATTGAAAAGTAAAAGCTGCTATTTACTGAGCATCTGCCAGGGGCCAGGTCTCTAGCTAACTGTTTTACATTCATTTTCTCAATTCACACTCACATCCATTCTGTCAGGTGAACACTGTCATCTCTGTTTCACCAAAGAGAAAGCTGAAACTCAGAAACGCTAAGCATTTTCTCACGATTACTCAGTGGCAGAGCTAGGACTGGAACCTGGGATTTTGCCAACACCTACCATCTAGATCAGACATTGCACTCCTGCCCCTAGAAGGGCTTTGTTACCGTCCACTTGCAGCATTTAGTGGCCTATGGTCATTCTGTCAAGTGGAATCTTAACACCTCAGTAGTTTGATATAAGCAGTTTATTTACACCAACTTGACTAATTGCCTTTGAAATACCTATAATCTTTCTTCATCAGCCCTACAATGTTAAATGAAGTAATTAATCTGGTGCTTTGAAAAGCAAGTTGTGATTAACATTTCAGACAGCTGTGTAATATAGTGGTGCTCCATGTTATTCTTATTTCAGAGCATGTGATCAGTGGGAAATGGGTATCCTGGAATTGCAGATAAACTGTGGTTCTGACAGCAAAATTGAAGCCCATTATCAACTTGGAGAAAATTCACTGTTCATTACCAGAAAGATTACAGATTGATTCTATCTGTCCTACAACCTACGGTTTTTTTTAACATTTTAAAATAACTTGTTACACAAACATACAACAATATCGACGGAATGCAAAAGCAAGGGAGAAAATTACCCACGATCCTGACACATTTTTTAAAAATCTATTTTCATGTCTCTTTATTCCCTTCTAGTCCTGCTCCCTATATGTAATTTTTACAGTGTTCAAACCTAGCGGAGGTATAATTTTGTATTCTATTTGTGTTCTCTCAATACACATCAGAGCAGAAGCTTTTCCCACGTGTTTTTGGACTCTTCAAGAGCTGCGCCTCTGCAGGGGCAGTGCCCACTTCCAGCTGAGGGCAGGCTTTGCGCAGCTGTCCGGCCCAGGAAGGCAAATAGAAATGGTTCATGAGAGGAGCCGTTTGCTGCTTTTGCTCCCTATTATGTTTCAATAGATCCGTGTTGAGAAATGTGGCTATAGTTCATTCCTTTTAACTGCAGGGAAGTATTTCACAGTATGAATATACCACAGCTCACCTATATCCAGGGAAGAATCTGAGCAGATGGGTAGACCTGGGTCTGCCCAAGGAAGTAACTCTGTACTCAAAATCTGGATGAAGGATCAGCTCCGGAAGCCTGAAAGCCTCGTAGAAGAGTGTTGCTGTAGAGGTGAGGAAAGAAACAGGGAAGTGCTCAATGAGCAAGCCAGGCTGGAAACCAAAGATGGATGCTGGGAAAAGGAAGACATGTTTTAAGAGGAGGGTCCAGATAGAGTTGGGAGAGAGGAAGTGAGTGCAGTGATTTCTTAGCGTTGAGGTCCAGGCAAATCATCACTAGCTAGGACAGACATACTTTATTGTTTTACTTATATTTGGGTTTACAAAGTTTGCTGTACCTTTGTTTCTTGTTTTTTTTTTTTTTTTTTAATTTCTGTCTTTTAAACAACGAGAAACAAAGTAGATTGTAAAATGTTTAAAACATTCAGAGTTATAATGGATGCAATAATAAACACCCATGCACTCACCACACAGCCTGATCGTATGTTAAAATGTTGTCATATTTGCCTCAGATATTTGCAAGTATTGTAGAATTTAATACACATGTGTTGTTCTTCTCCAACCAAATTTTCATTCCTCTTATGTAGAAGTAACTGCAATTCTGAAGTTTCTGTCTTTCCCATGCATGCTTTTAGAACATAGCCTGTGTGTATCTAAATAATATTGTTAGCCGGGCGCGGTGGCTCAAGCCTGTAATCCCAGCACTTTGGGAGGCCGAGGCGGGTGGATGACAAGGTCAAGAGATCGAGACCATCCTGGTCAACATGGTGAAACCCCGTCTCTACTAAAAATACAGAAAAATTAGCTGGGCATGGTGGCACATGCCTGTAATCCCAGCTACTCAGGAGGCTGAGGCAGGAGAATTGCCTGAACCCAGGAGGCGGAGGTTGCGGTGAGGCGAAATCGCGCCATTGCACTCCAGCCTGGGTAACAAGAGCGAAACTCCGTCTCAAAAAATAAATAAATAAATAAATAAATAAATAAATAAATAAATAATATTGTTTTACAAATTTCATACTATATACAAATAATATCATATGGTTTGTGTCCTTCTACAACTTAGTTATCTATAGTTCCCTCACTTTAACTGTTGCGCATTATTTTGTTGTATGAACATACCAGTCTATTTCCTTTAGATAGACAGTTATGTTGTTTTTAGGTTTTTGCTATGTTTAAAATGTTATAGTTAACATCCTTAGGTATGTTTCCTTGTATATGCCAACACTGATGGATTGAAGCAGTTATTTGGTGATACCAAATTGCCCTCTAAAGTGTTTATTTCACCACATTCTCATTAATGCTTGGCATTGGCCACTTTTTACATCTTTGCTGATATGATTGATATGAAGCAGTATCTCATTTTGGTTTATTATTGTTTCCCTGTCTACTAGTGAGGTTAAGCATCTTCTTATAAGTTTATTATCCATTCTGATTCTTCTTCTGTGAAGTCTCTGTTTATATCCTTTTACTTCTTTTCCATTAGGTTGTTCAATGTTTTCATAATTACTAATAGGAGTTCTTAAATCTGAATATTAATCTTTATCAATTATAAGAGTTGAAAGTATCTCATTTTGGTCTGTTCTTTGTCTTTTAATCTTATATAGAGAGACTTTGAACAGATATTCTGATGTTTTTCACATTAGCAGTCTTTTTTTTTAAAAAAATTGCTATTGTGTTTTAATGACTAGTTTAAGAATATTTACTCTAACCTGATATAAGAAAAAATGTTTAAAAGAATTTTTAAGAGTTTAAAGTGTTTGTTTTTACGTTTAGATTTTAAATCCACGTGAAACTTTGTTTTGTGTATAGTGTAAAATTGCCATCTGATCTTACTGGATTTTTTTTTCATGTAGATTGTCAGTTTCACCCATCTATTGCTCTCTGATATGTGATGCCACCTTCGTCAAATAGGATTTCCGTTGGGAATAGATCTGTTTGAGGGCTCTCTAATCTGTTCTGCTGGTCCACTGTCCACTTGTGCTTCAATACACTCTGTCTTCAGTACTAGAACTTTACAATAAGCCTTGGTTTCAAGTCTCCCAAACTCATTTCTCAAAATTATCTTAGTTTTTATTTACTTTTGTGTCCTTTTTTCTTGCATATTAGTTTATGGTCATATGAACACAAAATTTGCCTACTTTTTTTCCCCCAATACTCATACCACATACTTCTTTGTCATACTAAATTTCCCAGGACCTCTTGTATAATATTGAATGAAATTGTCAGTAGTGAACATCCTCTTATTAGGACTGCTTCTGGAGTTTCAGCAATAAGTACAGAATTTGTTGTAAGTTTTTAGTTAATGGTATTTATTAGGTTAAAGAAATCCTGTTCTATTGTGTTTTCTTAGAATTTTTTAAAAAATCAAGCACAAATGTTAAATTGTATTGAATGTCATTTTTTGATTTATTATAATAATATGAAATTTTCCCTTTAATTTCCATTCATAGGTTTTTTGAAGCTATATTATATCTTCATAATTAATAAAAATTCATGATTGGTAACGTTATAGTACTTGTTTAACAAACTGCTGAATTATATTTGCTAATATTTTAATTATTTTTTTGTTTAGAATTGAGACTGGTCTCTAATTTTGCTTGTTGGTTTAATTTGTAAAATTTTATTTTTCTTATACTGTATATGTCTGGTTCGTTACATATTATACTTGTACCATAAAACAAATCAGGTAGCTTTTTTTTCCCCAATTGAATACAATTTTATAGGATTAAGATTTTCTGTTGAAAGAAGATTTGTTAAAGCATTGTGAAACCTTTTAGGAAAAGAATAAATAATCGATTGTTCCTGGAATGGTTTAGAATAGGATTTTTTATTACCGATTTTAATTTTAATAATGGTTATTAATTCTTAGAATTTTTCCTGAGTCATTTTAAAACAATATTTCTAGAAAGTAACTCCAGAAAATTTTAGAAAATCTATCTTGGCCTTCAAGATTTTTAGAATAAAATTATTATAGTATTTTCTTATTGTAACTATAGGCATTTCTTTTTCATTCAAGTCAAGGATTATTTGTTTGTGACTTTTCTTTAGTTCTTGATCACTCTTGCCAAAGATTATCTCTGTTGTGTCAGAAATGTTTCAGTGCCACCTCTCACATTGAATCAGTTTGCTGTTTTACCATGAATACCACAGGTGGTTACCAGGCAATACGTTTTTTTCCAAAAGAATTATGAGATCAAATGAATGAGTTTTTAATATGTCACTGTTTAATGTGAATTATCAAAAGGAGAGTTTCATGGGTAATATTTCCCATTGATATGTTTGACTGTGTCCCCACCCAAATCTCATCTTGAATTGTAGCTCCTGTAATTGTCACGTGCCATGGGAGGGACCCAGTGGAAGGTAATTTAATAGTGGAGATGGTTACCTCGATGCTGTTCTCGTGCTAGTGAGTGAGTTCTCACGAGAACTGATGGTTTTATAAGCATGTGATATTTCCCCTTCCGGTACTTCTTCTTGCTGTTGCTTCCTCTTCCTCCATGAGTATAAGCTTCCTGAGGCCTCCCCAGCCTTGCTGAACTGTGAGTCAATTAAACCTCTTTCCTTTATAAATTACCCAGTCTCAGGTATATCTTTATTAACAGCATGAGTACAGACTAATAACGCATACACATTTCATGATGGAAAATACTTGCTTTAAGGATCATTTTATGTGGCTAGCATTCCATAGAAACATCCAGAAAATCTTGTTTTGTCTAAATCATTTTATAAATGAGTAAACTCATGTAGACTCCAATAAGTTAAATCCTTTGATTAAAGCCATCATATTGTATCTATCCTTCACTAATGCACTGGGCTCACAAAAATTGAATGCAACATTCACAATTTGTGAAACAGATGATTGACTGGTATTTTTCTCATTTCTTTATAAAATATTAAGAAAAATCATTGTTGAAATTCAGATCTTTAAAAATACTAGATTGCAATAATTTAGATGATAAGAAACTTTATAATTTAACATGAGCTAGAAATGACAAAATTAACTCCACTCATTACTTATAAGGAGAGATTCTTAATACTAGAGTGGGGAATGGTAGTCCCTGAGTTATATTTGTCTTATCACTTATCACCCCTGCACCATTGCTAGAGTATCATTACTTCTGTTAATAAGGCATCATATCATAGAATTGTTGAGACCAAAAAATATTGATTGCGAGTCATAGATATTAATGAAACAAGGATAATGGAGGAGGTAATATCCAAAATAGAATGTATAATAATAATAATAATAAAGACTCCTAATATTGAGTCAAAATATACCATTTTATGTACCTTATTTCAGGTGTTAACATTTTCAAAATCTACGTGTTGTTAATAAAATCTACGCAAGGATGCCAAACAATAAATAACTTGCTAAAAGACTAATATACCATCTATTTAGAGACATAGTGTAGAAAGATGTCCAATAAAAAAGTCTACTATAGTCAGCAAGAAAATGAAAATATTTTATATAAAATGCAATAACTTCCTCTGTTTCTGTAGAAAACCTGTGTAGGAATAATATCTGATCTTATATCTTTCTTTGTTCCTGCTTCAGACTCTACCAGGCCCGCTTTTACTTCCAAGATTTTTATATCAAATAAGAGTATCATTACCCATCAACATCCATGATAGAAGTGGCCTGTTTCTATACAAAAACGTTTAAAGAAGATTAAAATTATTATTCTATTTGAACCACAATTCTAGCACTTCGAGAGGCCCTCATAGTATAGGTGATATAACAAATACTGGAAAAATAAGAAACGAGCAGAAAAAGTTATTACCACAAGTAACATGTTTCAGCAGGTGTTGAGATGTTCTTAGAAAAGAGCCTTTACTCTTGTCACCTTTGGAACTACTCCAACCTCCAGAAGCCTACAGTCATAGATATAAAACCACTCAGAAAAGAGAAGACATGTTCTGTTTTGTATTTAGCTATCAAAAAGCATTATTTCCAAACCAAAACTGGGATGCACAATCTGATAAATATAAATGAACTCGGGGCCCTACAAGAAAGTACTTGATGATAAAACCAACCTGAAGAGGCAAGCACCTTTAAATACTCTCGCTAAAGTATGGCTTTATTGAGTTCTAGTTTCTTTATTCACTTAGTTCCAAACTTTTAACTGATTTGCTATCCTTGATTTAATTGGTGAGCCCTTTAGTGAAGTGTTTTACTTTTAACAGCCTATAAAGTACTTTGCAAACTTACATAAGGAAAATTATACCTTCATATATTTTGTGGGAAATTAAACTAAGAGCCATTTTGTAATAAGTCTTAAGTTCTTCCTCCTCCACCCTGTGGTTGATGAATGAAAACAGTCTTCTTGGGGGATATTGCCAAATAAATACCAAATGAACTTGAAAAAAATAAACATAAATAGTTACTGGACAATATTAACTTAACAACATGGACACTATGAAGATTCATCCATTCCAGAATGATAGTTGAAAACACAAACCTAAAAATGTGGAGTAGGATGTTGTGTGGGGTCACTGTTTCTTTTTATTATTATTATTCATTTTATTTTTTAAAAATTATACTTTAAGTTCTGGAGTACATGTGCAGAATGTGCAGGTTTGTTAAATAGGTATACACATGCCATGATGGTCTGCTGCACCCATCAACCCGTCATCTACATTAGATATTTCTTCTAACGCTATCCCTCCCCTAGCTTCCCAGCCCCTGACAGGCCCTGGTGTGTGATGTTCCACTCCCTGTGCCTATGTGTTCTCATTGTTCAACTCCCACTTATGAGCAAGAACATGTGGTGTTTGGTTTTCTGTTCCTGTGTTAATTGTCTGAGAATGATGGTTTCCAGTTTCATCCATGTCCCTGCAAAAGACATAAAGTTATCCATTTTTGTGGCTGGATAGTATTCAGTGCTGTATATGTGCCACATTTTCTTTATCCAATCTACTGTTGATTGGCATTTGGGTTGGTTCCAAGATTTTGCTATTGTGAATAATGCTGCAATAAATTTTCATGTGCATGTGTCTTCATAGGAGAATGATGTTTAATCCTTTGGGTTTACACTCAGTAATGGAGTGCTGGGTCAAATGGTATTTCTGGTTCCAGATCCATGAGGAGTTGCCATACTGTCTTCCACAGTGGTCAAACTAACCATTGCTTTGGTTTTCATCTTTAAATTTAAAAAATTGAATTATAAAACAGTAAAAAGAGTAACAGTAACATTGTTTATCATGTAGAAATAAATTAAAATTTTACTTCAATTTACTTCTAGTTTTTTAAAGAAAGAAAGCGCTTTGAATACAATGAAAATGCATTTTACTACTTTCTTTTCAACTTCCACCTCCCAATCAACATTGGTTTTCTCTTGCCCTTTTAATTGGCTTCTTCTACTAAACACTGAGGGGCACAGGATGCAGTGTGTATGGGAAAGCTTTCTCTGATGGGTTAATAAGGAAAGACATTTTGCAAGAGTTGAGTTAGGGAAGGGATTTGAAAAGAGAGGAGATGCAGGTGGTAGGATTTGAAGTTACCTGAAAGGGGAGTGAGCCTTTCTATGAATGAAGCAGGTTTTCTTTTGCTTCCTTTTATGCTTTCCTATTTTTATATGTTATCATTCCCTGAGGCTCTAAGCCATGCATGTGCTTCTTTAAATAAATCTTACAAGATAAAAGCCAAGTGCATCCAAATCACCAGGCATTGATGCCTGTCTGTAAAATATAATCACATGCTAATCATCGAGTATAGATTTGCTTTCTTCCCTAAGGCAAGATGTTCCCTGGCACCTGTGGAGGTGAGCCCCAGCATGAATGATCTGTTTTTGACAGTCTTTTCATACATGATAGCTCATTGGCAAGTCACCTAGGTATGCAATTTAACAATCCCAACTAACATTTGTGTTTGCTGTGAAATTACACATCCAGAAGACCAGGAGATATTTCTTCAGTCACACCCATCTATTGCTACCCTGAAAAGTCTAACTTGACCATCAAATTTAATATCACTGACTACATGTAGGTAAAACTAACTAAAATTAAAAATATAGTTTCTCAAGCACACGTGTGACATTTCAAGTGCTCAGTAGTTGTACGTGACTAGAGGCTACCATACTGGACAATTCTCAACAGTACAGAACATTTCTATTGTTGCAGAAAACTCTATTGGACAGTGCTGGTTCAGAAGGCGATAGCTTGTGACATTATTTTCCAGGTGATTTAGAGTCCCTCACATGCACCGTTATCCTGAAGATTGGTGGATTAGATGAAAACTATCTTTCTAAACTTTGGGGCTTTCTTCCTTCCCCATTGCGTATAGCTAAGCAAAATATGTGTGAGAGTAAAGAAAATACTATAGTTCTTTGCTGCTAAATGTATCTGACACCCTTATACCTAAACTCTTACTTGCCTGAGAAAAGAATTATAAAAACAAACTGGCTCAATACTTGACACATAGCCTGTTCTGAACAGGGTTAGAACCTGTATCTCACAGGGCCCAAGTAGGTGACAGAAGCCACACCAGTTATAAGGACATAGAGAATTTAATATAAATAATTGCTAACAAGCTGTAAAGTTGTTAAATAACTAAGGTATCACAAAAATAGCAACCACAGGAAGTAGTTTCTATTGTTAGCATTGGAAGAACAATGATACAGATTGGAATTATAATCTCAGAAACTCAGAGGAAGGTCCGGGTGCAGCTAAAACTCAGACCTCTGAGGAAGAGGTTCTGTTCTGTTGAGACTGGTGTCTCTTGCAAGCATGAGAGAAACTGCAAGTTGAATTCAGCTGCTGCAATGGGAAGGAACTGCTGCAGCCATTGTGGAGAGGCACTGTTAGGGTGATGCTCACAGAAAGCTGGGACTAGACAAGACCACAGGGAATAAACGGAAAGGAGCCAGTCTCCTCTGCCTCCTCCAGCTTAGCAGGCCCTCTCTCACATCCTCTAATGGCAGAACCTAACAGGGAGCAGGTGGTACAGCTGAAATGGTGTTTGCAAAGTCTCAGCCCCAGGATTAAAAAATCTAGCATAGAAAGTTGGGCTTATAGCTGAGAGATAATAACTTGAGGACAGGCACAGGCCTTATAAACCCTAAAAATATTTTCCTTGGCTGAAGGTAGGACTTCTTCTCTTCTCACACATCCATCTCAGTCTCTTATTGTTTCTTAATTTCATGATGCTATTAATGATTAAAATCTACTTAGACTAACACACAAAAATCAGTGGTATTTCTATATGTATGCAGTGAGTATTTGCATTTACATTGCATTTACAATAGTACTAAAAAGAATAAAATACTTAGGATTAAATTTAACCAAGAAAGTGTAAGACCTTTATACTAAAAACTACAAAACAATGTTAAAAGAAATACAAGAATTTAATAAATGAAAGACATCCCATGTTCATGGGTTGTTAGACTTAATAGTGTTAAGATGGGAATGTTGCCAAAACAATAGAAAGATTCAATAAAATCTTTACCAAAATTCCAACAGCACTTCTTTCTTTTTCTCAGAAACAGATAAGCTGATCTTAAAATTCATATGGAATTGCATGGAACCCCACAGATCTAAAACAATCTTGAAAGAAAGAAACAAAGTGAAAGTATTAACACACTTTCTGATTTCAGCACTTACTAAAAACCTATAAATAATTAAAGCTGTATGGTTCTGGAGTAAGAATACAGACATATGGATTATTGGAATAGGTCAGAAAAGTCCAGAAATATCCATACAGTTGGACCCCTAATTCACACCATAAAAAAAAAAGTCAAAATGGATTGAGGACCTACATAAAAGTGCTAAGTATCTAAAACTCTTAAAAGGAACCATAGATTTAAATCTTCATGATCTTGGATCAGATAATGGTTTTTTAACTATGACACCAAAAGCACAAGCAAAACAAGAAAAAATAAGTTGAACTTCATGAAAACTAAAAACTTTTGTGTATAAAAGTACAACATAAAGCATTCCATTGGATACCAAAAAAGACAACCAGCAGAAGGGGAGAAAACATTTGCACGTCAGATAGCTGATGAGTATCTGGTATCCATAATATATAAATAACTCTTACAACTTAACAACAAAAAGAAAGCAAGCCAACTAAAAAATGAGCCAAGAAGTTGAATAGATATTTCTCTAGAGAAAATACATAAATGTCTAATAAGCATAGAAAAGCTGCATAGCATCATAAATTATTATAAAAATGCAGATCAAAACCACAATTAAATGCCCCTTCACATTTATATGATGGCTACAATTTTTTAAAAACATGAAAAATAACGTGTTGGTGAGTGAAATTTTAATCCTCACAGTTTGCTTGCTGGAATGTAAAATGGTGCAGCGGCTGTGAGAAACAGTCTGACAGTTTCCCAGAAGTTAAATGTGGAATTATCATATGAACCAGCAATTTCATACCTAGGTGTATGTCCAAGAGAAATGAAAATATATATTCACACAAAAATTTGGGTATGAATATTCATAGCACATGACTCTTAATAGCTGGAAGAGAGCAACAGCCCATATACATCAACTGATAGATTAAAAAAATGCAATAAAATGGAATATTATTCAGCCCTGAAAAGCAATGAAGTATTGATGCATGCTACAAAGTGAAAGAAGCCAGAGAAAGGGTCATATATTATATCATTGTATTTATGTGAGATTTTCAGAATAGGCAAATACATAAAGACAAAAAGTAGATTAATAATTGCCAGGGGCTGGTTGGAGGGGAGTAACATGGAGTGACTCCTAAATAGATACACGGTTTCTCTTTGGTATGATAAAACTTTTCTGGTATTAATACTGATAATTACATAGCATTGTAAATCTACTAAGCACTGAATTGTACACTTTATTTATTTTTTTAGACAAGGTCTCACTCTGTCACCCAGGCTGGAGTGTAGTGGTGCCATCTCAGTCACTGCTACCTTTGCTTTCCAGGCTCAAGCAATCCTCCACCGTCAGCCTCACCCGTAGCTTGGACTACAAGCATCTTCCGCCACACCCAGCTAATTTTAGTATGTTCTGTAGAGAAGGGGTCTCACATGTTGCCCAGGCTATCTAGAACTCCTGAGCTTAAGCAATCTACCTGTCTCAGCCTCCCGAAGAGCTGGGATTATGGGTGTGAACCACTACACCTGGCCAATTGAGCACTTTTAAATGGTCGAATGGTATGAATTTTATCTCAATTAAAAAAAACCCTATTATTGATTGTATAAAAACTAAAGTAGGCGCTATATGGGAAAAGATAAAAATAAGAGAAGCGATAGCACTGTGTGGTTTATCGTTGGCTATGTGCAGATGTGCCTTTTGCATTAAAACAGTGCCTTAGCTGTATTAAGATGCTGTTGGTTGCAAGTAGCAAATAGATGATTCAAACTGCTTCAAACAGTTAGGAAATGTATAATCTTACAGTGTAAGTCTAGAGAGAAATGAAGCCAGAAAAATGGTTATTTCATGGTTAATGTCACCAGAAAATAAAGTCTTTCATCTCTGATTCATTCTCCAAAACCTTTTCCTCACTGCAGTCGTAAGACCACTGCTAGTGGCAACTAACAGATGCTTTCTGATTCATGTTCAGTAGGAGAGAAACAGACATGTAACTTACTCTCCAGCTATGACATATAACTCTTACTTGCAGTTCTGAATGAACCAAATTTGGTTGCATGCGCATACTCAGAACAAGGACTTATTTAAGTCCTGCCCTACAGCTGCTTATAAAGTGGATACCTGAGCACAGTAGAAGTAGCTGACTGGAGGGAGAAGAGACGAGGCACCCAAAGTACTCCAGCCATTCCTCTTGGGGAAGAAAGTCCCCCTGTTTGGGCAAATGCTTTGTAGACCAGTCACTTGTAGACGGTGAATGACAGATACCCTGAAAGCATGGGTTGGTGGGAAACAAGTAAACAGAAAAAAGAGTTCATTTGTTCATATGAAATAAAAGGGAATAGGCCAGGTATTGTGGTTAACACCTGTAATCCCAACACTTTGGGAGGCTGAGGAAGGCAGATCTCAAGGTCAGGAGTTCGAGACCAGCCTGACCAACATGGTGAAACCCTGTCTCTACGAAAAATACAAAAAGTAGCTGGGTGTGGTGGGGCATGCCTGTAATCCCAGCTACTCAGGGTGCTGAGCAGGTGAATCACTTAAACCTGGGAGGTGGAGGTTGCAGTGAGCCGAAATCAAACCACTGCACTCCAGCCTGGATGACAGAGCGAGACTCTGTTTCAGAAAAAAAAAATGGAATTTCATAGGAGACAGGTAGAAAGCAGATCAGAGAAGACCAGAACAGGGTGGGAAAGAAGGCAGTGATTGAGAATTGAGGAGGCTGAAAGCTAATTTGGCTAAAATGACTAAAAGCCTTTTTGAAATATGAATATGTAACATTTAATTTTAAATGATTAAAGTTCTGGATGTAAATTCCCAGGCCAATGGTATATTCAACACGATGCTGATCATCTTTTGTGGCTGGTGTTATTTTTGTGAAAATTGAGAAGAGTCTGCTTGTATATGTGGATCAATAATAAGATGATTGTTTTTTTTTTGTCCCTTCAGTCCTTGACTTGTGTTTGAATCTGATGTGGGAAATAGGACACGAGGAAGAGAAATGAAAAAGACTGGTAGTGCGTTGGGGAGCTCCATGTGCTTTATTTATATGGCAGAAGTAAAAGCTCTCAGAAAAAAGTCAACCCAAGGACAGGAGTCATGCTAATCCAAGTAACAGTCTCCATGTGAGGGCCACATGGAGAAGGTGTGTGTCTGTTGGGGTGTGGGGGTGCCGTTGTGACTAAAAAATTATCATAATTATCATTTACTAACTACCTAACACTGTATTTAATTCTCATCACAATTATGCATATATGCACATATGTGCATGCAAATATATAAAATTGGACACACACACACACACACACACACACACGCACACACACACACACTTCTCCAAGGTTACCCATTTAGGAAACAGATTTGAACCAAACCACGTGTGTATGATTCCAAAGAGACACTTGCATTCTACCACCTGTATGATGATGATGTCTTTCTCTTGAATTTGCACTTTCAGATGAGAGTCGGAACTGTCCAAATATATGTTATAGATAACAACATGACCCCATTTGAAACCCAGCCAGTGTGGGCTCTAAAACTTTATTAACTTTAAAACCCTTTTTCTCTAACCCATTGAAGAATAAAATCTTGTTTAAAAGTAATAATAACATCAACTACTTTACGTAAAAATTGCCACAGTTACAAAAAATGAATAAATCGACTTTCTGATGATACATTGGCTGCTCTAATACAGGACTGACTGTCATAACCCACTTTCCTAAGCATTCTGGGCCATCTTCTGCCATGAGCTTGGAAACTCCGCTTCACTGTCCTTGGAACAGCTCTACCCTCTTATTTGGATGTTTTTCTCTTCTGTCTGACCATATGGCAGCTGTGTAGCTAGCCTGCTGCTGTCTGTCTTCTGCTCATGGCCATTAAAGCAGTGCTTTTGCAAAGGGACAGCGTGGAGGTTTTTTGTTTGTTTTTATGCTTCTCTTCCCATCTAGTAAGAGTTTTGGCTGTGCTGTCTCCTGTATTATGTTATTGTATATATTTTGATTATATTATATAAACATATATTTCATATTATATATCATATAGGGATGATACTATAAGGGATGTTGACTCACTCAAGAGGATTTTTTTTATAAATAAAGGTTTTACTCATATCTCAGATAAATGTAAAACCCATCTCTCTTCCTCATCTCTATAATTCTGTGAAGGAAAAAGTAATTTTGAGTTGAGGGAAGAGGAAGAAAAATGATGTATGTTTTTAAGGAGATACAGAGACCTGAGGCTCACAATAAGTATATCATAGTTATTCATAATCTCTCATTCAGCAAACATAAGTTAAACACCTACCGTAGTAATAATAAATTATTTATTGTCTGTACTATGCTACAGACACTTTGCATTTGCTGCTTCTAATCGTCAAGATAACTCTATAAAGCATATATTATTTCTGTTTTATAGATTAAGAAACCAAGGCTCAAATAATTTAATGTATTTTATATAGCACAATTAACAAGAAGCTGAGACCAGATCTGAACTGCCATCTGAATGATTCCAGACATAACATTCTTTCTACCCTACCTGGCAGCCTTTCTTTGTAGCAGGCACTATGTGAGATGAGTCACAAAAATGAACACTCCCTTGAAGCACATATAAGCTGATGGGGAAGGTAGACCATGGAAAGCTCTATTAGAGTTGAATGGTGTAAGTGCTGTGGAGGAAAGTCCAAGAAAGCGCATATAAGAGAATCTGATGTCAGGGGCAGAGCTGGTGGAGATTAGTCAACAGAAAAACATCTTGGGCAAAAGCAAGAGAAGACACTTTTGGCAGAAAGGGAAACAGAATTTGCTCAGTTTTCTTCCTTGTTATTTTCCTTTCTTTCTTCGTAGCATGTCAGAAGGTCAGCTGATGTGCTTTACTCCCTTCCCCCTCTGGAGTAACTAGCAGGAGTGGTGAGTTACAAGTATTATAGAAGATAAATTTCTTTTCTACTCTTCACGCTTAACTTTTTGTTCTTAAATGTAATCCTGACCTTCGATATTTGCCAAATGCAATCTGCAGCAAAGAACATAATACACAGACATACTCAGGAGGGCATTTTAAAGCACGGGCTATTTCCCTTTGGCCAGTCTCAGAGGTGAAGAATGTTTGAGAAGGCAGCATGGTCAGAGATAAGGCAGGAGGTGGCAAAACACAAGCAAATTCTTCCATGATCACATGCTTCAGTGTTTAATACTAAAATGTAGTCAGAACCTTAAAAACGATGCTGTCCTTTGGTTGGCTGGAAGCAAGCACATGGATTAAAACTATAAAACATCCTTTGCTCCACTAGCGTGGTTGTGAGTCATACTTACCTAGAGGATTTCACTCAAGAGGCTTTATTATGAGTTAAGGAAAACTTCAGGATGACTGAAGCCAGCCATCTTTGGACATGGTTTCTCTTGAGAGTACTTCTAATATTGACTTGTCAGTGACTTGCTATATAAACCTGGATAAATCAATTACTTTTTCCATACCTCTCTATATAATAGGAAATAATTTTTATCATAATAAATTATAATAAAAATAGCTTATACATTTTTCACATATTCAATGTTTTAAATTTTAAACGTAATTTTTTAAATTGTTTAGGCATTTACAGTATGCTGGGCACTGCACTAAACATATTGCTCACATAATTATTCAACAAATCTTCATAGCGTCTCCATGAGGGTATTACTGTATCTGTGTTGCAGATGAGAAAGTTGAAGCTTACATGATTTAGGTAGCTTGCCGCAGATTGCCCTGGTGGTAAGTGGTTGAGTTACGATCACTTTATCTACATTTGTAGCTCACGTTCACATTATACATTATTGATCCTGTGAGTAACAATGTAAGCCTCTCACTAGATTGAAAACTAGTCATCTTTGTATCTCCTGAAGCATCTTGAAAAATACTCACATCTAGTAGCAACTCAGTAAGTTTTATTTTATAATTCACAAACATGAATGGAAGAATAGATAAGAAAACTATTGTCATCATTATCATTATCCGATTGCTAATAACAGGAAAGGCCAGATTTCCTAGCAACTATGGTGAATTACATATTGTTATATAGAGACCTAGAGAATATTGATTAATTACGTCACATTATTTTTGCCAAAACAAAGACAAAAAGCATAGTGAAAGTCTACAGGGAAAGTCTACAGCACCACACTCCAAAAAGATGTCATTGGATTTGCAACAGAGCAGTTACAATATATCTTAATGTTTTAAAACTTGGTCAAGATTAATTAAAACAATGAACCCTGTACCCAAATAGCATAAATGATAATTTTGCAGTATAACATCTTTCTACATTTTATAGTTCACAATAGGAATTAGTGATATGAGAGGCATACATATTTGTTTTTATGTCTGTTATTAGTTCTGGAATGTATCCCATGTCATTAAATTCTGGGAATTATTTACAAATCAAACTTCAAGTCTATTTTACAGAAAAGAATGACCCAAAGCTTAGGGAAGTTAGTAGAAGTACGCACATACACAAACATATGAAAGTTAGTGGCTCGTATGTGTGTGCAAATGTGTGTGTGTATGCATGAATGTGTATAATATCTATATTTCATATATATAAAATAAGTCATATTGAATATTTTTAAAAATCATAAAGCTCTTGCCTAGATCTAACCTAGGGAGTTCAATGGAGGTAAGGAGGCAAAACAGCACAACTTCCATATTTAAAGTATTACAAAAATGTGCTTTGAATAAGGAAGTAAGCCATCTGCACACCTGAGGATTCTGAGTCCACACGTGCACTATACATGTACACATCTGTCTGTTAACTGAAGCGTCATGAGCAAAATGAGTAGCCAGGGTTTGTCAAAATTTAGAGAAGTGTTTGGGGTGGTAAGAGTTAAAGACTATGTGGCCTACGGAAAAATGTTTTGAAAATTATGAGGGTCACCTCAGTAGTCATCTTCGCTAGGTGGTTGACACTGAGATGACCCATAAGGAGTGAGACGTCATGCAAAATCACAAGAGTAAATGTTTCAGTGAAAGCTGCTTCTCATGGGGGCAGCTCTGTGTGGTGTTTCAAGTAGTAGAGCAAGTGGCAGAAGAGATTTATTGATTTATTATGTATTTATTTATTTAGAGCTATGTTTTCTCCTAAGCTTCGATTAGTCGTCCAAGCAGTGTTGAATAAATTATTACTGCTGCTCTAACATGTTTTACTTAAAAAAAGATTAAAAGGAATTATTCAATGGGTAAAATTTACAATCCGGAGGTTAAATCAACTCATGATCCACTTTGGAATCATTTTACTACTTCTTTTATCTCCTCTTTTTGGTTGCGTGAATAAAACTTGCCTATCAACCCAGAAAAGTACGACTGCTTTTTACTCTGTCAGCACTGGTGTTAGACCTCTTCCAAAATGACAGTTACACTTAAGCATCATAACCCGTTTTTTTGGAGACAGCCAGTGACTCAGATAGCCCCCGCTTCTGAGTCAGCCAATCAGCAACAGCTGCACTCCAGAGATCAGGCTTCCTTCCAGGCTAAAGGCCAAAAGATAAGTATCTATGGAGACTCTTCTGAAAGCCCACCAATCTTGAATTCCATGCTTCTAATCACCCTATATTTGATCAGAAGTTTGCTCTGAAAAATTATGTCCTACAAACAGGGTCCTGCCGTTTCTACCAAGCAACAAATTCAGCTTCTGGTTTCAGATACTATAAAAAGGATCTCTTCCTTCATTTGCGGAGAGCAAGTGATATTCCTAATAAGGAGATTCAAGAAATGGTGCAGTCTTCTACTCGTATCCACTCAAATCCAGTCCTGGCATGAGACCTGCCTCAGCATTAAACTAATGCTACAGTATAGGATGTGCATTTTAATTTACTATTAGTTTATATTCTTTATCTGTTTCCCAAAACATGATGAAGGCACTACTCGTGGTTTGGAAGATTGTTTTGCTGGTACACAGATGACCTTAAA
Source organism: Saimiri boliviensis (assembly GCF_048565385.1). NCBI lineage: Eukaryota > Metazoa > Chordata > Mammalia > Primates > Cebidae > Saimiri > Saimiri boliviensis. The sequence continues at coordinate 161,608,364 of NC_133450.1, forward strand.
ATTGTGTGTGTGTGTGTGTGTGTGTGTGTGTGTGTGTGTGTGTGTGTGTGTTTATTCTTTAACATAAAACTAGTATATCAAATCAGTGATTTCAGGAATGTTACTGCTTAAGCCCAAGTTAACATAGGATGTTGCTATGGTTTGAATCGTTTTTATCTCTACAAAATTTACACATTGAATTCTAATCACCAAGGTAATGATATTAGAAGATAGGGCCTTTGGAAGGTGATTAAGTCGTGAGGGCTCATCCTCATGAACAGTTATAAAAGAGACCCCAGAAAGCTAGCTAGCCCCGTCCACCTTGTAAAAATGTAGCCAGGAGGCACCATCAATAAACTAAAAAGGAGCCCTCATCAGACACTGAATCTGTTGGTGATCTTGGACTTTCTAGAGTCTGGAACCATAAGAAATAAACTTCTGTTGTTTATAAGCCACTCAGTTTATGGTATTTTGCTTTAGCAGTCTAGCACATAGAAAATGCTCAGGAAATATTTGTCAACTGAATGAGTAAATTTCCAGATAAGACTCAGAATAATCAACAGCAATCATACCATGAATGACTGTCAAATCAGATAGTAATGGCTGCAAGAAGTGAAATAAATATCCTGCACAGTAGAATGTCTTTCCAGAAGTCTTTGAGAATCTGTCTAGAATGGCTTCATTCAGAAGTCTCTTTGAAAATGTTAGCATTTCTCTTCCTTATTCATTTGAAATTTAAGCATATTATCTTTTACATTATCAGGAGAAACTCACAATTGTTTGGATTTCAATTCACAAAACAACTTTACATGTATCAATGATTAGATTGTTTTAGCAACTTGATGAGATAGGCAGGGCATGCATTCCTGTTCTGCTATTAAAAAACAAACAAACAAACAAACAACCAAAAAAAAAAACTAGGTCTCACGGAGGTTAAATAACTTGCTCACCTTGAAAAAAAAATTGTTAAGCAATTTCCCTGTGCAAGGATCAAGAGGCTGGAGGGTGGAAATTCTGAAGAAAGTTTATTGGGCTTAAGGCCTTTCATTTTGCAGAGAGTGGTTAGGTGTTAACTATGTCTAAGTCCTTCAAATACTTTGTGACTGGTATGGCCATAGTTATTCTGATAATATGTAAAAACTAAGATTAAAACTTTTAATTCTATAGAGCTGCTACAAACGAAAAGGCTCTGTGTTTTGGAGAAATAGTTTAAATAGTTATGATACCAATATATTAACTCTTAATGTAGATAATACTGTTCCATCTATTCCTATTTTGTTCGAGTTTTATCTTAGGAATTGTTTAATTTTATCAGATACTTTCTCAGATACCATTCATTTGTTTATACTCCTTCTTTCTTTGTCAATACAGCGAATTATATCTAATTCGATAGAATCCTTGATTTGGGATCATGATTACAATCCTGAAACAGATATTTCAGTTAGTGTATCTTTTGGCATCATCTACATTCCATTGGATTATATCATAGCTATATTTGCTAGTGAAGTTGGTCTGTGGATTTGTTATATAATACTTTTCAAACAGGTTTGAGCTTAAACTGGTTATATCATAAAATGAATTAAGCAACCTATCATCTTTTTTAAGAGCTATAAAATAGAAGGTAAGTGCTTTAAAGACAAGGGTCTGTTTTATTTAACGTTGCACCCTAGAGCCTAAAATGGCAACTTACGTGCTGCATACTTTTTTGTCTAAGGTAGAAAAGGAGGAAGCAAGGAATGAAGGAACAAAGAACAGGGGCATCTGTGTCTTTAAAGTGTGGTGAAGATCAGCTATAATATTATTCAGTTGCTGTTTTTGATAGTTAATATTGAACTTCTTTATTAACTGGTCTATTCAAGTTTTCCAATATTTTATTTAACTTTAGTCACTTACTCCGTTTCTCTAGGATTTTAAATTCGTTGCCGTAGAGTTACAGTTAATACTCTCTTTTTATTCCCTGAAATTTTTCTGCTTCTAAATGTGGTTGTGTCTCCTTTCTCATCCATAACCTTGTGGGGTTTTGTGCTCTCCTTTCCCTCCCTTCATTTGGATTATATTTATCTCTTATTCTGGGCTAGTCAAAGACCTGGTTTTTGAACTTATCTTGCCTGCTATTTGCATTTTGCTCTGTTTTCTAGTTTATTACTTTAAGATTCAATTGATTCTCTTTTCCTACTTAGCTTTGGTCGATTCTGTTGTTTTGCATTTTTTAAGATGAATGTAAACTTCCCTTAGTTTTATTCTTCTTTTTAAAATATAAAGGCAATGACGGTTATAGCTTTTGCCATGAATGTTGCTTTTGCTATTTTTTTTTTACGTTTTCATGTAAAGTGCTTTTTATTTTTATTCTTTCCGGATAGAACGTAATTTTAGTTTTACTTCCCCATTAGGCTAAAAATTATGTAGAAAAGTGACTCATAATTTCAAAAAGGATTAGATTTTACCATTTAAGAGTTTGCCTTGTTTTATTAGAATGTTTTCAGAGTGTGGTCTTTGTGATAAAAAGAAATTATTAAAGTCTTATTTGTATTCAACCAAGTATGTGATTGATTTTTATGAATTCCCATTTTATATAACAAAATACTCTCTGTTCTCCAAAATTAAGATTGAACACACCTATTAAATTGATTGACTATATCATTAAACTTTTCTATCTTTATTAATATTTTGTCTACTAGATCTTCCTGCTTCTGAAAATTACAAATGGAAATGTTCCACCATCATTTATTTTTTACTTAGTTTGCTTTAAGGCACTAGTAGTTTTTGCTTTATTTACTTAACTTTCATGTTGTTTGGTATCTACAAGGTATGATCGTATTTCCCGCTTCATAAATTATACTTAATATTATATGATTTCTTTTTTTAATTAAAAAATTTTAACTTTAGATTCTACTTAGTCTAATGTTGCCCCTCCCGATATTTTTTTTCTTTCCACTCTACTCTTTATTATGACAAGTTTACATATACAGGCTTAAAAGGGAAACCTAAGCATGCTTTTTGAAGATGTTATATGTGCTGTTTTCTTTCCGTGAATGGAAATGTTTCACAGAGAAAGAACTTTGGAAACAAGAGTTGAGAACATGTTATTACAATGTGTTTCTTCCACATTGGTTTTAAGCCAGGCAGTGGTGCACACCTGTAGTCCCAGGTGTGCTAGACATGAGGCAGAGGCCAGAAGATCCTTTGGGTGGAGAAGTTCAGGGCCAGCCTGGGCAACATTGTGAGACTGTCTCTTAAAAAATTAAAAGATATCATGGCCTCTTAATTTTTAAAATTATATTTGCCTAGTCTTTGTCCCTGCTTTTTCAAATTTTATTATTTCATTTTAAACTGTTTCTAGTAAATGGTATATGGCCCAACGTTGATTTTTACTTCAGTCTAACATTCTCTCTCTTAGTTGGGAGAATTTAGTATTTTATATTTTGTAACATGGTATGCTTGACTTTATACCTTACTCCTTACTTTATTTTATTTCTTTTTATTTTTTCTTAATTTACTTGTATGATTCAGTTGTTATTAGTTTATTAATTTTCTTTTTCCTTTTTGTTAACTTGGAAGTCCTACTATTATTTTATCTTCCATTAATGGTTATCTTCCTTTCCTTCATGTGCAAAATTGTATGCATATTTAATATTATATGAAAATGAGATCATAACTCTTTCTCTACTTACTGTTTTACTGTTTATCTGCCTTCTTTCAATAAGGCCAGACCCCCAGCACATTTTCACTTGCTCCTCTAGCTTCCCCTCAACCCTATCTGCACTCCACAGGAGATCTTTGGGATACTTTTATGGTACTCTTCTTTCTCCCATTCAAATGCCATCTCCAATAATTTAGTACTTTCAGTTTCTGGCAATTATTGGAATTTTCCTTATAGTAGGCCTCTTCTACTTAAAATATTCTTGTTTATCACTTACTTTACAAATTCCCAGATTGCCTGTTATTATTCAATTGTATTTCATTATAAACCTATTACCAAGTTCTTTGTTCACCAGTTGTACCTCTTCATCTGTTTCATGTGTCATGAGATTTAGATGTTTTTATTCTCTGGTTTGAGTTCTTTCTTAAGCATTTCCTAAGATGGGATCTGTAGGTGAAGTAATCTCTGCAAATAACATTCTTTTAAGCTGTTAGTGAATAATATCTTATCACAGATTCAGTCTTTTATTCTAAAGCATCTGTAGATATTGTTCTACCATGTCCTAATTTTGAGATTGCAAAACCTGATTACCAATCTCATTCTTTTTTGTTTTGTTTTAGATATGGGGTCTTGTTCTGTTACCCAGGCTGGAGTGCAGTGATGCCGTCATAGCTCATCCTAATTTTGAGATTGCAAAACCTGATTACCAATCTCATTCTTTTTTGTTTTGTTTTAGATATGGGGTCTTGTTCTGTTACCCAGGCTGGAGTGCAGTGATGCCGTCATAGCTCATTGTAACCTTGAACCTCTGGGCTCAAATGATCCTCCAGCAGTGGCCTCCTGATTAGATAGGACCATAGGTATATGCCACCATTCCCAGCCAATTTTTAAATTTTTATTTTATGTTTTTGGTGGAGCAGGTGTCTTGCTATGTTACCCAAGCTGGTCTTGAATATCTGACCTCAGGTCATCCTCCCAAAGTCCTGGGAGTACATTCAGGTGTAAGCCACCATGCCGGGCCTCCAATCTAACTCTTTTTTCTTCTTTTACGAAGATGTATTTATTTTCTTAGCATCTTATCTGGAACTTGATGAGCTATTTAAATCTGCTGACTCAGGTATTCTTCAGGAAAATTTCCTTCAGTTATTTGCTCGATGATATTCTCTCCTTAATCTATCTCTTTTTCTCATTCTGGAACTTCCATTTTTTCTCATGAATCTATCTTTCAAAGTGTACATATTTTTCCTCATGTTTCCATATAGTTTTTCTTTGTATCCCTCTATGATATGACATATACTTCCACCTGATCTTCCAAACCACCAACTGGAGCATCTAAAATGCAGCCCTCTCTTTCACTTCATTTATTAAATCTTTAAATTTAAAAAATCATGTGGGTTTAGTTCCAGCAACTGTGCCAACTGCTATATATTGGAATTCTTTACTTATTCTCCTACTTCTTTCAAATGTAACTTTCAAAGAAGCAGCTCTATTTCTTTAGTGGTCTCTTCAGATTTTTCTGTTCAGTTTGCTCCCTGATAGATAAGCCCTGTTAACAGGATGTCATTTCTCTGTGCCTGGTGCCTACATGGGAGTCCTCCTGAGCATGGTGGAAGGAGCGACTCTGTCTGCCCTGTGGCTCGTTGTATTAGTACCTTCAGCCAGCTGCCCATGTCTCCTCTTTCAGTGGACAAAAGCAGAGCTTCTTTGTTCTGTGATCTCTTGTGTTCTCTAAATATCAGAGATAGAGACAAATAAACCCAACTGTTTAATTCCTCTTTAATTCTTTAGAGTCAGAGAGACCCTGAAGTTCAGTTTGGGAGAACTGAAGTTTGAACTTCAGAGCAGAAATTGGCTTTCTCCCCAGGAAGGGCAGTTTTCAGGTATTTGCCTTAAGCTTTGGTACTGAGCCCTAATATTCTGACCCAAAGAGGAGAAAGTGTAAAAACTGGTGTCAGCCCACCCCTGCTGATTGGCCCCACAAGAAGTGGGGGAGTTGAGTCACAGCGCCATGTGGAAGAATTTGGGACACCTCAAACCATCATCCTGCCAGAGTTTCTTCTCTCTGTGTTCCTTTAGGGCAGTATTTTTGAAAGCTTATTAACTTAAACCTAACAGTAGTTCTGCTCTATCCACTAATTAGCAGCAAGACTTTGAACTAATCACCTATTTCTTTGGCCATTGGAATCCTTATCACTGAAATAATCAGGCCTCTTCCACTAGTCTAAGAGGTCTGTCCTCCGTCTTCCAGCATGCAGGTTGACTCAGCCATGTGACTGCCATGCATTCAAGTGAGAACTGCCATTCCCTGTATCAACTCTGAGTAAGAAAATTCTTTTGCAGTAAAACTTGGGCAAAACAAGATCCTTAGTTGTCAACAAATTATTCTGCAAGCTTTCAAACATTAACTTTTAGTATTTACCTCAATCAAGCCAGTGTTGCTTAGGGGAACACTATTGTTTGAGATGAAAATAAATCAAACCTAAATTGTGGTTGTGTATCTGGTATTTAAGTATGAAAGCAATAGATTTGCCTTTGTTTTTCTAAATCACACAAGTTGCAAAAAGCATGTCCACATGTGCAATTTCTTTTTACATTCAAAAAATTAAAGTCAAATTCTAACTGCAAGTGTCTCATAGAATTACGAGGGGAAAGAAAGACCAAGGACTTTTACAGTGTGCGATTCTTTGTGGAGATAGCCTTTCCCTTTTTTTCATTGTTCTTTTAAGGTCGTATTTAACCACAGACAGTTGTCCAAGAAGCTGCAAACCTGGGAACCAGGTGCACCCTCTTAATGCCTCCTACGGAACATTTTATTAATCTTTTTGGCTCCAGTATATTCTCTCTGCCTGGAGTGTCCTTCCTGTCTCCTTCTTCTTCCTACAATTCCAGGCTTTAATGGTCTTTCCATTTTTAGCATGGACTCTTGACTTTTGTAGGCACGGGCGTGGGGCTTGGTGGCTGGAAAATTTAAGGTTAGATTCCGTGGCCACAGTATCATAGAGGAGTCAGTAAATGCCGGAAGGCATTTTGGAGTCCTTTGTGTTTGTTATCAGTATATGTGTATGTTTCCACCACCTCCCAAATCATAAGCAGCTTGTAGGTGGTGTCTGTGTCTCTGATCTCCTTAAGGAACAGGACTGGTCTTTTAGACAATAGATATTAATTATGTTGCATTAAAATTATTTAAGTTACTAAGTATCTTTCCCACATAAAATTCTATAATGCCCCAATCAGAAAAAATAATGCTAGAATCCAAAGATCATGGTAAGTGGAAGCGGCTCTTCCATAAATATAGTTTAAAATTGCTTATTACTGCCACACTTACCTCATTACTGCAGGTTTACAGACACTAAACTTTCTGTCCTGAGAAGTGAGAAACTTTTCTAAAGTCAAAATATCAAACTAAATTGCATCATGATTTTCCTTGACCTGGAATAGACAAAGCATTTCTTGATTGAAAAGTTTTTCTTTTTTCTTTTTTTTGGCCTCCTGAGGTCCTAGATGGTAGTTTAAGTGATGGATAGATTGGATTCAATTGTATGCACTCTAACTATCCCTGCTATTGCTTCTATGCAATTGTGCTAGAGCAGCAAATGAAGGATTAGAGGGTAACTCTCTGGGGGCAGTGAAAATACACACCAATCTGTTCCTGCTGCAGGGTAATATGGATGATGTAAAGCCTGAGTAGCCAAAGATCAAAGCACATTGTTCTTCTGGAGGGAAGGGTCATCTTGAGAAAAAATAACAACAACAACTGTTTAGTTCTCATCTCCAGCTGACCAACAGCCGCTCGCTCTCTCTCTCTCTCTCTCTCTCTCTCTCTCTCTCTACACACACACACACACACACACACACACACACACAGAGCAAAATATGGAATCTTAAAAATTATAATATGCTGTTTGATCATAACATTGCTATAGGATGGCAGCTTATAGTATTTGATGATGACTGGCACAGAATAGACTTGGCAAGAAAGGCTCTTGTTCTTAGTTCTCAGGAGTTGATATTTTACAAAATCCTCTGGCTCTTTCATTTTTGTTGGTTACTGTTGCAGAAGAAAAGTGAAGATTTCCTCCCAGTCTTTTCCCAACTCACAGCAATCGTGGTGGATGCATGGGGTCTGTTACTAGCAGTGATGTTAGCCAAATTAGTAAGTGAAAACTCTGGAAAAGGAATTTCCTGGGGATTTTCAGAAATGGTAGCTGGATTTGTTTATTTTGTTTTTATCATTGTTCCTCATGCAGAAAGAAAGAAAACAGCAGCCTATAGAAAGGATTAAGAGACAGAGGCCTCCCTCTCATTTCTCCTTCCCTCTGCTGGCTTTGGAGTGTTTGGGAAGTCAGAGTGGAGACTGTGAAGGAGGTGGGAGAATATTCTTGTATCTCAAGTATCCTGGAAACAAAACACACTTCTGAGTCTTCAAGAAAAGCCTGAGTACCTGGAGTGTGGGTCCCATTGAGCTAATGAAGGGAAAAGGAGAGGAAACCTTTGAGACAAGCCATTTCTTTGCCTTTTAAGTAACCATACATTAGACAGAGGACATTTTAACTAACTGCTTTTTTTGTTTATTTTGTTTCATGATGTGGGTATATGTGTATATTTGGTCCTGGGTGGAGCTTCTGATAGATAGATCATCTGTATAATAGGTTGTTTTCTGAAGAACAAGAGTGTAAAGCTGATTAAAAGCCTGAGCCTTGGAGTCAAAAGACCTGGGTTCACATTCCAGTTCTGCCATTTATTAGTTAGCTGACCATCAAATCAGGAACCCGATTTCAGTGAGAGACACTAGATGAGTTGTTTACATTTCTGAGGTATCAATTTCTTTCTTTATTTGTAAAATATAGAGAACAATGGTGCCTAATAATAGTTGCAGTAAGAACTTAAACAATGAAAGTGTGTAGACAGCTTTCAGGACTAAGGCTGATATACAATGCTCAGTAAACATGGACATTTAAAAGCTCGTTCTGTGCTCAGCTATGAACTATTTTAATGCTCAGCTGTGATTGCAAGCATGGTTTGAGAAAAAGTTGCCATCTAGCGTAGTATTCTGAGTGACACTTGGTGGTTGCTATGCCTTCCACATCTCAAAGTGTGTATACATACGCACACACACATGCATGCACACACAGACACACACACAGAGTAGAAATTAACCCTTGATAATGGAGACGCAGATTCAGATACGTGGATTATGTCTGCAAGTAACATGTTAGAGTGATGATTCCAGCTCTTGAACCTAGGGTAAATCAAAACCATCCCATAATTCTAACCCAGAGTATGAGATAGTGCCCTAAATGACCTCCCTCATCCAGCTTTTGTACCTGAAGAAGTCAGATAGTCCTCCTCTCAACCTCTTTACAATTCTGACAGGCTGCTGCCAAAAAACCACTAATACGTTGCCGTTCAACTACTTCATTGTGATTCTTGAAGGTGCAGCTGTGTAGTAATTATCCACATCTGAAAAAGGAAGAAAAAAATCTTATACTCTTGATGACTTCTTTTTGCTCGGTGCTTGGCAAGCCATTTAAGTTAGGTTTTAATCGCTGTTGGCATCACTTCTGTTCATGCTATAAAGAATTATGTTCCTACATATGTGAAGCCCCAGGAGGAATGAACCTTCAGACAGCAGTAAAGCTTTTGTCGGGCCTTCCCGGGAAACCACGCAGTCCTTATGGACCACTGGAAATAGCCTCAGATTTCCACAGATGTGATCGCTTCAGAAGGGTGACCTGTGTAGTTCATGTAATCAATTCCAGTCAATTCTCACCCTCATTTAATCCCCAAGGGGCAATAAGCTTGTAAAAATCAGAAGTGTCCAGACAAGCAAGGGAAGACACCATAGGATGAAGAGGTACATTTTAGGGGAGAGAGAGAAGAGGAAACGATTTGCAATGATTTATAACTGCTTTCTCATAAATGTTTCAATAATTGCAAAGTCTCTCTGATTAATTTTTATAGTTCCCATTCATTTCTGGCTCACAAATCTAACGGCAGATACCCACTGAAGCCGATTTCAGGCTGGCATGCAACTCCTGCTCCTTTGTTAGTATTTATTTGATATATAAGGACAGTGACACTGAGCATAGAAGTTACTTTTCTAGTAATTTTACCACCCAAAAATAGTGTCAACCTTTTCTTTAACTGCAGTTGCAAGAGATCAAGCAGTTGCCTTGCACAATTGGCAAAAGCATGCGGTTTGAGTTTTAGGACTTGTTTACAACCCGCACCAAGGAAGGGGTAGCTGGGCTATGAACAAAGAAGGACATGTGAAAAATGTGAACTCTGAAAGACATAACCACTGTGATGTTTCATAGCTCACTTTCATAGTTGACTCAGTCTTGCTCAGTAGGGAATTAAACTCCTCGATGCCAGCTTGGCAGCATATGCACTTTTTAATCTCCATATATAAAATTAAAGTGTTGATAAGCCAAGGGGTCCAGGAGGAGACATGCCATACAGACTTCCCTTCAGGAAGAGACTTGTCCAGCTGTAGAGAGTAGTCATCTGACAGCTGGTGACTGTCAGCTCCCTCAGGGTGGACCACAGCTGCAAAGAGCTTGCTAATCCAAAACTTGGGACATCTCTAACAAGCAATATTTGCTTCGGATGTCCTCCACCTCCACTCTAGGGTGGCTGAGGCTTTTTGGACCTATAGCTTACTTTGGCGTCTCTCACTCTGCCCAACTGTGTTTCCTTGTAACCTTCATGAGTGTCCATACCTAATAAACATCTCCCCAAATTTGGTCTGAGAACATACTTCCAGAGATCTGGATGTGTAATTACACATGGCCATAATTTCTCACTAGCATATTGCTTTTAAATGTTTTCCCCCAAAATCCAAGGAACTCCCAAGACCCTGAGGTACATAGCTTGAAATCATTACACTGACATCTGGAAGTGGAAGTTTCATGGATTCCTCAACTGTTTCCCTATTTGGTATTTGTTATCCAATGTTAATTTCATGAGAAAAAGATGAGTTTACAGAGTATTAGATGAAAGTTGAGAAATTCATTTATCAACTTATCAAGGATTTATATTAGGATATGAAGCCGCAAATAGAAGTACTCTAAGAATAATATAACCCCTGACTTCAAGAGGATCACAGTCTAAGAGAGGGCAAGAGACTAAACAGACCATATATTATAGCCAAAAAAGAGTTTAAAAAGTAAAAAGAGTAAAGGATTGGAGGAAATAAGATAGAATCTTCATTCTGAATAAATGGCAGAGGGGAAAGAGGAATCAAAATAGCTTACCATCCAAGGGCATGAGATGATTTGTCAGAGAAGAAACTTTCTCTTTTCTCAATCTTCATATTAGCTTTTGAGACTAAGTTATATTTCTAAGAAAAGTTATTAAACAATTGCCTGAAAAGAATGGGTGAAATAAGGAAAAATAAGAAAAAATAGGGGAAACAGAACTCTTCAGTCTCCTTAAAGAGTTGTGGTTGACTTTCCGACTAGCTCAGAACAGCATCATTTTGTTGTGTCACCTCAGTTATGTGTCTTTTTTAGGCTCCCCTTATTTTTTGTAACCTTACTCAGCATGGATTCCATAGTTCCACCCAAATGCATATGCATTCCTTCTGTTCAAGGAACCAGCCACTTGAATTTCGTCTTGTTGGTCCAGGCAGATGGGAGCAGTGTGGCCAAACAAGAACAGTCAGAGACTTGGATTGAGTCTAGCTGACTGCTGGGTTCCCTGTACTACATCAGAGTGAATGTCCGCCAATGTCACGTAAGAATACACACAAATTAACTGCAGACAAGAGGGCATATGAGGAAAAGAATCAACAAAACGATAGTATTAAGGAATGTTTAAGCAAGTGAATTGAATCAAAAGAATTTAACTTAAAAATAAGTTAGTTGTGAAGCATAACAGCTTAAGTAGTAAATACAGATAAAGAAGACAGAGGAAATTTAAGAAGTTAAACATGGGAATGAGCAGATTGGAAAAATCTTAAGATTCATTCATGAAGCAAAAATTGTAAAAATAGGACAAAGTAATAGCAAATCCTTTTATTGCTAAAAACTAATTTTTGTGCACTTCAATATACTCTCACTTTTTTGAATGCCTTATGAAAACTATAGAAATAGAAACTTTGGTCTTTCTTTTTAAAATGAGGATACAGAGATTCAAAGAAGATAAAAAGCTCATTTTTATAAATTGCATTCCTAGTTAGTGAAAAATCTGGAATCTATGTCCTGCTCTCTTGATTCTAAGATCCCTTCTCATTAGACCTTGATGAATGACTTCTAGGATTGAGGAGGGTGAACACCGAGCTTCCAGGACCCCCATTCTTTATACAACCCAAGGAATACTTGAAAGAAAATAAAAAACTTTGTCCTTAGAAACAAGCCATCTGTTACAAAGAGGAGCAAAACAGCCAGGCATTCATGAGCCTCACATCAGCTCTGCCAGGATCTGGCTGGGCAGCCTCTGTTGCAAGCTGTTTAATCTCTAATTCCTGTAAATCAGGAACAATATCAACTAGTTGGTGGAGAGTTTGGAGAAGTCTAGGGCAAAGGGAATGCAACAACAAACACCAGCTTAACTTTAGCCAAGCCAGCTCTGCACGTTCTTTCTAGGACACGTCAGATTCATTGGGTTTACCTCTAGCCAAATGCCTATATTACCAATAGGAGTATCCATACCATTCAACCCGTAATGTTTAGATGTTTTGAAGAAAAATTAACAAGGATGATAATTTTCATCTCAAAAGAAACATATACTAAAATGTGGGCTTGTTTTCTTTTTACTTGATTAACATTTTTGTCAATTCCTTATAGCACATCGTCAACAATGAGAACGGATGGTAATGAATCTCTTTTTTTCCTCAGTCCTGGTTTTTAACTCTTTTTAGTCTCATTCATCTATTTCTGTTTTTAATTGTGGAAGGGATGGTTATAAAAATGCTGCTTTAAAATTATTAGAAAGAAGACATGACAAATCATTTTTAATGTTTTGCATTTTCTCAAAGTGGTAGCAGGGCTCAAAAATGGTTATTTCGTGTGAAACAGCCATCATCTACTTTGATAAAGTGGCATGCAAAATTTCTCCTATGAATGCCAGACATGGTCCTGACTGAGCAACATTGCAACTGCTATTCCTTCTACCTGAGCACCTTCATAGATATTTATGCCTCTGGCTTTCTCACCTCCTTCAAGTCTTTACTCAAATGACACATCTTAGTCAAGCCTTCCCTATTTACCCTATTTTAGATAATCTCCCCTAGCATATTCTACTCTCTTTTTCTGCTTACTTTTCCCCATAAAATCATTGAATTTTAATATCCTGTATCATTTACTTATAAGCTGGAGGTAGGAGATCTGAGTGATTGAAAGGTGGACTCTGGAGCCAACCTGCTTGGGATCAAGTTCTGATTCTGCCTCTTATTTGTTCTCAAATCTTTGGCAAATTATAAAATGTGGTCTACAAAATGGGAATGATAATAATAGTAACTATCTCATCAGGTGACTATGGGGATTAAATCAATGCCCTGCACATAAATAAAGAGGTACTGTGTGTGTTAGTAATTATACAATTCTTTCTGGCCATTGGAACATACGTTCTGTGAGGGTGGTAGACTCTGTGGCTTTTGTTCACTAGTATATACCCAGTGACTAAATCAGTTCCTGGCACATAGTAAGTGCTCTAAAAATATTTATCGAGCAAGTGAATAAAGGAAGGACAAATCCATGACCACGTTTGGAGGCACAGACATTAAGCTTAGTTTTAGTTTCTCACCTACCTTCAAATTTTTACTTTAGAAGCTCCTCGATGGGTACAAGGTAGCTAATTAACATATTAAACTTTCCCTCTTTACCTAAATGTTCTGATACCCAGGTTTGTAAGAAAAAAAAAATGAGAGAAAGAGTTAAAAAAAAAGAGTTCCATGGGTGAAAGTTTCAAAATCTGTAGGGAGAAAACTCCTGTTTTATGGTTAAGTACCTGGGATAATTCTTCAGCAGCAGAAGCACAGTTTACTGGAAAAGGGGAGGGGATAAAGATTGCATGAACAGGACAAGAAAGTCCAGGAGAAGGACCCAAGTTCCATCAAAGCGTTCATGGCAAAAATTAATCAAGAGAAATAAGACCGGTAGCCTGTGGATGTACCTGGAGCGGCACGATAATATGTTGATATATTAACCAACATGTTTCTCCTTCCCAGACTTCTTCCTCTGAGATATCACAAAATAAAATACCAAAAGAAAAAAAAGAGTCAAAGCTCAGCTTTTGAGTATCAAAATAAACTTTTGAGTATCAAAATAAACTTTTGAGTATTGTGACAGAGACAGTGGTATAAGAAGAGTTTCAGGTTTTAAAAGTCTTGGTTTTGAATTTCAAAATCTACAGCCCCAGGGGACACAGGGTGTAAAGTTTATGTACAAAGCAATAGATGGGAAATAAAACAAAGTTGGCAACAGCTGCTTTTCCCCACTTCATCTCTACCCTACAGCAAGGTTAGATAGCTCTAGGCTAGATGAGAGTTATGCCAGAGGAAAGCAAGATTTTAAACGCATGAAATGTTGTGAGCGGGGTTGTATGCTCATGCCCTCTCTCCAGCTGAGACCAGACACTAGGACTTTAGAATCCCAGATCAGTCTGGGAGGTCTAATAGTGGGGCTGATCTATGCCTTGCTTCCTAATTGAACTTTGAAGAGTCAGTCAGCCTTGGCTGTCTCCTCTGGGTCACACAGAGGAGTTGAGGTGACGAGAGAGTCTCTTGGTCAACAGAAGGTAACCTTACAAAGCTCCTGTGCCCTAGATGGGGAATAAGGTTCCTCAGAACTTTCACTCTGTACCTGAGAGCAGTGTAGCTATAGCCCAGAGAACAGGGGCCTTACAAGTCTTTGCAGTGTGAATAGGGGAGTGTAGTAACCATGTCTTTTATTTTCTATGTTCCGATGCTTTGACACTTAGGCCTTTATTGACCCTAAACGGACTATTCCAACTAGGACTGGCCAATTCCTAAAGATCATAAAAACCTTGCTTGCTCAACTGGCAGGCTTTTAAAATGTCGACCAACCAATCCAGAGCCCACCTGCTTTTAAAGGTGGTTAGGAGTATGGGCTCTGGATTGATCTCACATTCTGAGTCTATTCACCTGACCTAATCACTGCAGGGCCAGGTACTAGACAACTGGGGACACCCCTTACACACCAGAGTCCACTTAAATCATTCACACTAGCCAGTCCTAAACCTGTTTAACCTGCCTTACGTGTTTCTTCCCACAGAAACCACAATAAAGCATCTTTCCCACAATTCCTTTCTCTCCCCATGTCTCCTGACCAACCCTGGTGCTTCCCCATGTGTCCGTTGCCCCCATAGCATGATGTGCCTCCTCCACTTGGGATCTGTGAATATAACAAATTGTCTCATCAATGTCAGTCATCTCCTGATCTGTTGGCCTTATCCAACCCAAATAATAAAGTAATATAGGCATAACAAACCCTCTGTTACCTCTGTTAAGAAGGGAATGAATTGTAGATCAATAAGCATAATTCAGAAGGAATATTAAGGGCAGTGGGCAGACAAAAGCAGGCAACCTTACTCTTTCCCACTAATACCTTCCACTACAAGAGCCTTCCAAAACTCAGACACAACTGAGAAGGGAAGGAAACATCCTGAGCTGATAGGAGAAAACCCTAAAATCAATGAGATAATCCCGAATTGATGATGATGAAGCTGAGATCAATCTGAACTGGCTCAGATTTAGATTTTAGTTGTTTAGTTTTACTTCTGCATTCTCCACTCACCAGAAAGCAGAAATTGTTTTAAGTTAAAGTAAATAAAGTTATATTTCCTGTGCCTATGAACTCATAGGCTGCAATTTCGATACTAGGATGGATGGAAGAAAGATTTAGTAAATAAGAACAGAATTCATTGCACCAGAGCAGACGGCACACTGTGGGCCACAAGTTAAGTTCAACCTGTTTTTGCAAATCGAGTTTGGTTGGAAGAGGCTACAACTATTCATTTACATGTTATCTGTGCTTGCTACAAAGGCAAAGTTGAGTCGTTATGACAGAGACCATATGTCCTGCAAAGCTTAAAATGTTTCCTATCTAGCCCTTTACAAAAAATGTTTGCCCTGAACTAGAGTACAACATCCCCAAAAGCTAAATTATTCTTGTGACTGTGCTCTACTGATATTCAGTTATTTAAATTTCTCCTAGATCTGGGGTAGGTAGGCCAGTGGCAGAAATTAAGAGAAATATGAATAATAGGAACATAAAATAGGCAGGACATTATTACAGTTCCTCTCAGTGCTCCTCAAGTAATCCTTTTCATGTGTTAGGTGTCTATTTACGACTTGATGATTTGATTTTATATCTGAAAAGTGCATGCTTTGAATGATCTGTGGGGAGCTCCATCTGTGAAATACAGTGGTTTCAGTCCTAGCTGTGAATGTAAATTAAAGCGGGTTTTAGTCATTAGGTGTCTTGGCCAAGCCCAGTGACTCATGCCTGTAATCCCAGCAGTTTGGGAGGCCGAGGCGGGCGGATCACCTAAGGTCAGAAGTTTGAGACCAATGTGGTCAATGAAGTGGAACCTTGTCCCTACTAAAAATAAAAAAATTAGCCAGGCATGGTGGCGCACGCTTGTAATCCCAGCTACTTGGGAGGCTGAGGCAGGAGAATCGCTTGAAAGCAGAAGGCACAGGTGGCAGTGAGCCAAGATCGTGCCACTGCACTCCAGCCTGGGCAACAAGAATGAAACTCCTTGGCAGGGAAAAAAAAAAAGTAATTAGGTATCTTTTCTTCTAACTCTGAGTTATCCAAGGAAAAGAGCATAGGTGGTATAGGTCTTAGTTTGCATTTTGTCACACTTTCTGAATGACTTTTTTATAAGTCACCCTGATCAGTACTTCTGCAGGGAACTATTTTGTCTCTCTACCCCAAGGGACATTTGACCATGTCCAGAGACATTTTTGGTTTTCACAACTTGCATAGTGGTACTATAAGCAGGATCTAGTCAGGTGGTGCTAGGGTTTAGGCCATAATCCTGAACACCGTGATCCTGAATGCTGAAATCCTAAAAGACCAAAATTCCTAAAATCCCAAATCCTGAAAATTACAATTCTAAAGTATCGTATAATTCTAGGGAAAAAATAATTTTATAAATTCTTTATAAAATTTACATTTTAAATGGTGGTTTTATTTACATTTATAAAAGATGGTTTATCTGAGAAACAGATAAAAGATGACAGAATACTTCATATGCTGCTTTATGTAATAAAATGGGCAATAATAACATATATTTTTGTAAATATGAATAAGCATGCTAGCAACAGTTGCGTGAGTATAACAGTTACGAGCAGATGAATTTAAATAGTAGCCTGTATAACTACAGTCATCTGAAATACCATGACAGATAACCTAAGCCTTTTGATGAGACTAATCAAGAACTGAGATGAATCAGGACCACATAGGCAGATGCTCAAAGAGCCAAGATCTTGAAACATTTTATCTTTCACAAATGCAGATGTTCCAAAAGAAAATCCCTTCATTGATTCTGGAAATTTTAAATTGAGGAAGTTTTTACATACACATGCAATAGAAACGCACAATATCAACATTGTGATATTTGTGTCATCAAATCTGCAAAAGATGCATACAACAAATTAGGACTCTTTAAAAGCCTTTAAACAATTTATGCCTCCAACATTGAAAATTCTGCGAAGGTAAAACACATAGCATACCAAATTACAAAAAATAATGCTGACAATTTAAAATAGTGGGGAAAAACACTAAAAAAGAAAAAAAACAAAACACTAAAAAAGAAAAATCAGCACATGAAAATTATATATTATAGGGATGAATGTAGGCAAATTGCACAAAGGTTGTTCGTTCCTAAGAGCTGGCCAGCTTGCACCATCATTAACTATATTTTGAAGTTTTGCGGCACAATAAGTAGCTGTTTTCTTCCTCTTACGGCACAGTTCTCCTCAGAGAGTACATTACATTCATTTTCTACAAGGCAGTGCTGTTTCTGAAATTTTTTTATAATTCAGTATGAACTGACATGAGCATTTTCTATTAAAATTTTCCATATTCTATACCATACTTCTAGGTTGTTTTGGGCTCAAGGAAATTCATTTTACATGTGTTCATTTATACACCACAAATTTGGCAGTAACAATTCTGGTGATGGAACAGCAATACTGTTGCATAAGTGACTTCTTATCCTACCATGCACATAATTATTTTCTAACCAGGCAGTAACTTTGCCGGCTTCTTCAGGAAAATGCAGCTTTAATTCATTAAAAGCTCTTGGAATGTCATCAGCTGGAAGGATTGCCAATGCCGGCAAATGACTCATTTTTAAACAGAAGTTTTCCTGATTGTCATATCACGTGGCCAATCCATTCATCTGAATTTTCTGTTAAATGCATTGGGCTGAATGAAAAAGCAAACTTTATTGGTTAAAAACTTGCAATTTTCTTTTAAAAGCCTTAATCACACTTAATTTGAAATCCATCATTATAGTTTAGGAATTCAGTAAGACATTAGGGATTTTAGACTTTAGGGGTTTAGACTTTAGGGATTTTGACCTTTCAGGATTTCAACATTTGGCTCTATGACATTCAGCACTGTCATAGATTTAAGATTATGATTGACAGTGGCTGGGCTATAAGTGAGTTGAGGCCAGAGACATTGCAAAACATCTTACAGGCATAAGACAGCCCCTGCAATCAAGAATTATCTAGCCCAAAATATCAAGTGCTGAGACTGAGAAAGCTGGATTTAGACTCTTTGAGTTTCAGTTTCCCACCTGTGCCTGTGTGTACCCACCTCTCATTAGCTTTTGTGATATAAAATAAGATTACTGTGTGAAAAGTCTAATAAAATAAGCATTATCCTCTTTATTCAACATAAATAATAATTTATTCTAAAAATATTCATTGTGAAACACTAAGTATTCCTACCATCTTATTCAATAGGCTACCACTTGCTCTTTTACCAGATTATTTCATTTTATTGAATAAAGATCAAAATTAAATATGTCCTAAACTGGGTTCTTACATCTCCGTGAACATAACTTCATTTTAGCTTTTACCAAATTATATTAGTTACTCATGTCTTTATGTATACTCTTTCTCCTTGAGAGTGTGGATTACATTTCACCTCCCATGGTGTTATTCCAAAGCTGACACTCAGTAAATAGTAGAAGTATTGTTATTTGAAGTGTTCAGTTATGAATGGATGTGAATTGTTAAAACCGTCATATTGCTCAAGAAAGCTTTCAACCGCAAGTCACAGCAAACTTGACTTAACGATCTAAAGAAAAGGAGCAAGAAGTCTGAATGTGGACGTTGATTCTCATGAACCCAACAATGTCAGACATGAGATATTAGAACCAACTTCTGGTTTTTGGCTTTTCCCTTAAGGCTGGCCTTTTCACTTCAGTTCTAGGTATCATAACGTACTCAGGTAGGAAGTAAAGGAAAATGAGAAGGTTGCTTTGGTTTCGCCTATACTTGAATTTCAGAAAACCAAAACTTTCTTAAAAGGTTCCCCGATTGAATTCTGTCTACATATCATGAACTGGCATTTGGTTACAAACAAATTTTTCTCTGCAAAAAAGGCTTAGAGAGTATATGTATTTCTGGTCTCCATATTGAAATGTTCAGGGGAGAAGAGGCTGATAATAGATTTTGGGAAGCCATCCCTACAAGCTTTCTTGAGGATTCAGGACATGGTACTCTATTTTGAAATGAGTATGATGTTCATGGAGTTGGGATTTAAAAAGGAGATTTGCACATTTTAAAGTGCTTTTAGATCTGAAAGATATTGACAGTTAAATATATATGAAAACTCCCTCTTTTTATTCTTTCTTTTTCTTTTTTTTTTTTTTTTTTTTTTTTTGAGACAGAGTTTTATGCTCAGGCTGGCCTCAAACTCTCGGGCTCAAGTGATTCTCCTGCCTTAGCCTCCAGAGTAGCTGGAAATACAAGCACGTACCACCATGTCTACCTTCTCCCTCTAATTTTATCTTCCCATTAAATAGAAAATGAGTCTTGAGAGGTTTACTCTTAGGCATAACAAATACCAAGAACACAGAATTTTTCAGTGTTATATTTTTTAAAAGTATCAGTATGTTAATAATCTCTTATTTAAAATAAAATCAATGAAGACATCATAGAGAGGACCTGTGTCATTTAAGAGGACTCTAGTATGTGATTTCTTTTTTCATTTGAAAGATAATACCTACTGATAAATTATTGTTAAGTATATAGTGCCTTTTCTTTGATTATGTACTCTAAAAAGAAAATCTCCTTCTTCCCATGACTTCAAAGCAGGTTACAAGCAGTCATAAAACTTGGTGTCTGCCTTGCATATTCTCACTCATAAGTGGGTGTTGAACAGTGAGAACACATGGACACAGGGAGCGGAACATCACACACCGCGGTCTGTTGGAGGAGGGTGGTCTAGGGGAGGGATAGCAGGGGTGGGGAGATTAGGGAGAGATAACATTATGAGAAATACCTAATGTAGGTGATGGGGCCATGGAGGCAGCAAATCACCATAGCATGTGTATATCTATGTAACAGTCCTGAAAGATTTGCACATGGACCGCAGAACTTCAAGTAAATTTTTTTTTAAAAAAAGAAAACTTGGTGTCTGCCAGCTGTGTCGTCCTACCTGGCACTTTGAGTTTCTTAACAAAAGCGGGAGGATGGTTTATTCATGGCAGTTGTGTGAGAGTAACCAGTGACAGGTGGCTCTGCAATAATGGCAGGGGTGTCTCTGCCAGGCTGTTCCCTTTAAAGATACTTATGTTTGCTGTGTTCCTTCTGAAATAAAAATTCTTTTCTTTAAGAAACCAAAGTCAGATCTAGGCTTGTGAGTAACACCCTGACTGATACTGCAACTATTGGTAGATAAACATTTTTCTGTTTGCAAAGGTTAATATAGTAAAATCGAGTTTATAAAGTTGTAGGGCAAAAATAGATTTGCATCCTATAGATTTTTTTTTCCTACTTGCAAACTGAAAGCTAAGATTGTTCGGAATAAGTCGACAACAAGCTCCAGAAAAAATGGAAATATACATGGTCCCCAATTTGGCATTTGAGGCTTATACAGTATGAACAAAAGAAACTCCTGCTGCTTCTATGAGTTCTTGGCACTTTTTCTCCGTAATTCCTTATCAAAAATGGATTCGTCTATTAACCAAGACTATACACAAAATCCATTCCTGTGTTCCTTTTACTAAATTTTTCCTTTGTTGTTACTAGTGGAGAAGTTAACAAGAACAGAATTTCCTGCCCAACCATAGCAAATACAGAAAACCAAAAAGAAAAGCTTTGATATAGCCAGTGTAGATAAAGCTAGGACCTCATGAATCAGAGCTAACACACACAATGATAATGGAAACATCTTATCCATATCTGATTTGCTCACATATAGTTATTTAGATAACAAATTTGACCTTCCTGGATAGGGAGCCTCCGATTTGATTTCATTCTCATAGTCCAAGTAAATATAAAATGACTGCCAAGCCAGCAGACATAAATCTCTACTATCTCATTTTCATCACGGTCTCTGCATTGGGGGAAAAAAATGTGACTGAAAAGACGTTTTCTCCCACCTTGTTAAGTACACAATTACACAGTTTAAAGAAGATAAGAATTTCAAATTGTTAGAATAACGTTGTTACTCAAATGATTCCCTGAGAACCTAAAGTATTCCCCTTCCCCCAAATGTAGGCAGGGCAAAATAGAACCAGTAGGAATGAAAAATGTTAATTGTTTCATGTTCTTTAATTCTGGGTTTAATGACACAGGCTGTGTGCTACTGAGTAAAATACTCATTTGGAGACAAAGACTGTTGCGTGACATATTTCCGATTAAGGACAATTTAAACTAATTCTAAGAAAACTCTTATACACTGCACATGCCCTAAAATAAGCAATCCATTTAGAAACCAAATGAACATATATGAGCAATGTGGGTGAATGATGGCTGCCCCGGGAGCCTCGGTGTTACTTCTCCTTACCCTTGTAGGCTTAAATGATTACTGCAGCATAGATATTGACAAATGGATATGGTTACACAGTTAGGCCTCGTGGATTCAAACAAATGCTGGTTGCTGTGAAAATTCTCAGCCTTCTGAGGAACAGGAAGTGTCCATAGTTGCATTTGTGAATTTATTCAATTGCTCTCAAAGTGCTGGCTTTCTGATGTGACCTCTGCTAATTTCCCCCACGCTAGCACCTGCCTCTCTCTAGCATCTCTTTATGTCCTTGTCCCCAAAAGAAGCCTTTTGCGGACATTTAATTTAACCAGTTGCCCCATGCTCGTTTTCAGACATCTCAGAATCTCTTCTCCCATCTCTGCTATAAACTCAAGTTTTTGTTTTTAATTATACTTTAAGTTCTGGGGTACATTTGCAGAATGCGCACGTTTGTTACACAGGTATACACATGCCATGGTGGTTTGCTGCATTCATCACCCCGTCACCTACCTTAGGTATTATACCCACGTAATAAGTGGGTATAATACACATCATAAGTGTGTGTTGAACAATGAAAACACATGGACACAGGGAGGGGAACATCACACATGGGGGCCTGTTGGGAGGTGGGTGCTAGGGGAGGGATAGCATTAAGAGAAATACCTAATGTAGAAGTTTCTTAAACCTTTCCAGAGCAAGTCCAGTCTAATCCAGTCACACTGCTCTCTTGGAAATATCTTTGCTAACAGCAGCAGTGGGTGGAGAGATGTCCTTGCTGTTATTTTATCAATGTGTCTTAATCCTGACTTTTCCAATTAATGATAATTTTCTTGAGGACAGGGCCCATCTCTTTTTCCTTCTTCACTTCCCACAGTGGCCATAGAAGACATATGGACAATATAGCCTGTTAGGGAAAAGTCGTTTTTGCAGATCAGAAACATTCTTGCTTTTTATTTCCAGTTGCCCAAAGACTTAGCGAAGTTGATCCCGCTACCTGATGAGACCTCTCTCATTCCCACAGTCTCTGCCTAGCTCCCCACATATTGGAAAAATGTGACAATTTACAACTTTGACAGGTAGCTAGGACCATTCTTTCCTCGAGGTTTTAAACTGTTAGCAGGGTGGAAACTATTTCTTCAAACTAAACATAATCTGCAATTCTAATAAAGCACTTAACACCAATTCCAACTGATCCTTAGTTGTGTGTTTATATGCATAATATCCACAAGGACCGTGCTGGTGTTTTTTTTGTTTATCTTTGTGTAACAAACCTTAGCCTAGAAATGAGTGCAGAGGAGTCGAAGACCCTGTCCATTCATAGATTCAGCAAATACGCTGAGCACCCACATACCCACTGTGTGTGCGTCCCCTGTTCACTACTCTCTTCCCAGTACCAAGGGAAGGTAGGTACTGCCTTTTTGTTTAACTTTTGGCTCATAAAAAAGTAAGAGTTAAGAATTATCATGCCTACTCTGAGACTGGTACTTTTCAAAGTACATTACATATATTTTAGATGTTTAATCTGCATAGTAGCCTACAAATTAAGGATTATTAATATCCTCATTTTTGCAGATGTGAAAATTGGGACACTTTTCTATATAAATAATGTATACACAGTACTTACATGTTATACACATTATAACATGTAGCATATATTTGTTATATAACATGTATATGCACATAAATACTATAATACATTGCAAATATTATATTACATATATGTATATATATTCATGTGTTAATATAAACATATATTGACACACATACAGATATAACACTGATAAAAATGAAGTTGCTGTAGTGTAAATGTGATGGTAAGAGGGGCTGAATCTGCTGGCCTTTCCTTTTGTCCTCACCCATCTCCTCTGTATCCTTTAAGGCACTTTCTCAGAGCCCAGTTTGAAAACTACTCATCTAGCCCTTGTCTCTCATTTTATATTTGAAGATGAGGCTCAGAGAGGGAAAGTGACTTATTTAATATCTCACAGGTTCATTAGCTGTGGTCTAACGGCTGAGTCAAGACTAGAATGCCCCAGTTTTCAGATGAAAAACACTGAAACTCAGGGATATTGCCATTTACTCATGAGCTCACAGGCAGAAGATGGTGAAACTGTAATTAAACTGCGGTTGGCCTTGCGCTTTTGTGGTTTCATTTCACCAGGCTTCTGACACCCTGACCTCAACTTCCCTTTGTAGATGTGTCGCCTGGCATCCCTCCGTCTAAGATGCTACACGCTGGCCCCACGGTTTGGCATACTCACACAGACTGGCAACCTGCTCTCACACACCGTGCTTTCTTATTTTGTAGGCTCTTTTCCTGCTCAGAATGTCCTTCCCCACTTCTTCATGTGCCAACTCCTAGTCATCCTACAAGAACCATATTCAATTTCACTTCCTTTTGAAGCCTTCTGAGTGTCTCACCCCCTGATCCCATTACCTCTTCTATGTATGCAGAGCTTGTTTCTTGCCTGTGTAACCCAAGGGCCCTACACTTGGTTTAAGACATTTTAAAATTCTTAACAATTTATGAACAAGGGAATCCACATATTCATTTTACCCTGGGCACTGCAAATTAGGTAGCCAGTCCTGTGTGTGTTTATTCATGTTGCAGAGACTCTATTACAGCAAGTAACAAGTTGAGAAAGAGCATCTGTCTCCTCTGATAGACTGTGAACTCCTTGAAGCTGGAGACTTGTGTTAGTCATTGCTGTCTCCTCACCCCAGACCCTACAGGTCACTCAGGATTCACTTGTTGATCTGTGAAAAAGCCCAAGGCTCAGTTATTGCACCCCACCTTCCTTCCTTAATAGTCTCCTGATTAGGAGAAAGTGCTTGACTTCCAGGCGATCTGGGTATCCATCCCCAGGAAGTGGGTCCTTGCCTTCCCAAAGCTGAAACTGGTAGCACTCAATCATATTTCAGGAACATATAGAAGGCATGCACCTACTTCTTCTGCTTCAGTTGGTTTCCAAAATAAGTTTATCAAGGTAAATAGGAAGCATTTTAGTTCGATGAAGTAAGAATGTTATGAGGCAGAAGGAACTGGCTTATCCCACTGGGTGGGGATTAGGTCTGGAATAAGATTGAACCATGACTACAATGACTTCTTTAGCCAATGACATTCCTGAAGATTGGATCAGAGTAAAGTTAAACTAACCTACTCAAGGAAGATTTTCCTAAATCAGCCCCTTTGCTGTATAATTTAGTGTGTAAAGCTGATCGTGTTTTTTCTCATTGTCTAATACATAGAGGTTTCATATTTCTTTTTGAAATAGAGGGACTGGAAGAGATAAGTTAGTATGAGTGAGGAAAAGATTAGCAGGTAGAGATAGGTTCACAATGCTGTTATCACCTTTGCTTTATTGATAATCCCAGGAAGGACTACACTGGTAAGGAAGAGGAGCCCAGATTGAAATAGAAGAGACAACGCCAGGGTCAGCCTGGGAGAGTGTCATGCTTAGTACCCTTCAAGGATCCTGTCAGCAGAGCCTCTGTACTCCACGTGATGAATACAGCGTAGGGACTCTGCCTTCAAGTCATCTCCAATTCAACAAGCATTTATTCAGTGTTCTTACATTCCAGGCCTTGTCCTAGATGCTAGAAACAAAGAGATAAAACAAACAAAAAAAAAATGGTAGGTCTGGCTCTCAAGAAGCAATATTGTATATAAGTGGTGAAGAGCTTTGAATCTGGGGCCAGACTGCTGGGTTTGAAATTTGGCCTGACCTCTTACTGGCCGTGAAATCTTGGGCAACTTTATTAACCACTCTATGCCTCCGTTTCTGCATCTATAAAATGCAATATCCATAGTACTTATTACAAATAGGTAATGATTAGTGAGAATTAATTTGCATTAAAACACAAGAGTGACTCAATAAAAGACCAGCTAGGAATATAGACACACATTCTTAGCAACTTATAATCTATCTAGGAAAGATGGGTATGTCATCAGAGGACTTAGAGTACAAGAGACTTGAAGCTAAATCTCTGAAATCTGGAGTGACACATCGTGAATGGCCAATTCATTGCCACACTGAGGTCATCAGCAATGGTTATGGAGCACCTAAACATGATACCAAATGAACGCCATCATAGACTTAGTCTCTGGAAGCTTTGAAATCACACTATATGGTTCTGGAGGCACCTCCCGAGGACGATTCTGGTCAGAGAAGAGGCAATGGTGAGGAGTGAGGGGAGGGATAGGGAAGTTTGCCTGTGGCTCCTCACTGAAGGGCCACAGCGGAGAAGGCACAGTGATTCTCTTGCCTTAGCCCCCTGAGTAGCTGGGATTGCAGGCACAGGCCACCATGCCAGGCTAAGTTTTGTAATTTTAATGGAGATGGGGTTTCACCATGTTGGTAAGGCTGTTCTCAAGCTCATGACCTCAAGTGATCCACCTGCCTCAGCCTCCCAAAGTGCTGGGATTACAGGTGTGAGCCACAGCGCCCGACTGATAGCGGTTCTGTCTCAATAAATATCAACAGAATCCGAAAGAATAAAACAGAAAAAGGAGGAAGTTACTTTTAATCAATGTCCTCAATGGCTCCCTAATGTCGAGCAGCATATGCAGCTACACTGGGACAAGCACAGCATCCTGGAACCAGCCTGAATAGCCATACTGCTATGGAAAGAGGTCACCCTGGCTGAGCAGGCTTCTTCCAAAGCATGAGAAATGTTGACAGCAGACAGAGTACCGTTGCCTGGCTGTGAAAATGTTTCTGTTGTTTATGAGTTAATCTGAACTGTTCACGAATGAAAATGCCGTTATTCCTCTGAGTCTAGTTTTTCTTTCTCATCCCTTCACTTCTTTTCAAGACAGCCTGCTTTCCAATGAAATTCACATCCTAGATAAGACCCTTGCTGCACGGGCAAGATAGCAGACATCAAGGCTCATGGGCGATGGAAGTTATGACCAAATCAAAACCGCTGCTCTGTGTCCTGTCCAACAGAGATAGGACATTTATATTAATATTTGGCTAAGTTTCTCAATTAGTGATTGATGAACTAAAGCTCATCTTCATAGTAAGGTGATGTAATTTTCCTCTTTGGATGATATTTGCATTGTAAATTTGTTAGAGGGCAGGAATGGCACAGTCTCACTGTGTAATAATATCTCAAAGCGGGGCTATAATCAGAGGGAATTTTTTTAATAGAATCTGGGAAATAGTGCATTTCATATAAAATTTTGAAACAGATTGGGTGGAAGAACACCAGATAACTAGTTATTGCAGGAGAGGGAAGTGATGAACTGTGGAAAGGGATTTAGGTTCTTTCAAATCCCTGAGGTTCCTTGTGTCAAGGTGTGGCTATAATGTGGAAAATACAGCAAAAGGGAACCCTGAACTCAGATCCTGAATGCCTGACAAATAATCAGATGTGCTTTTGCTAGAAAGCCTCATGATTTTCTTAGCTTAGCTATGAAAATGGATTTCAGTTTACATTTTTCCGAAGTCTTTCCACCGAGTGGCAACTTTAAAACTCACAGGCTTCTCTCTTGGCCTCTTTATTGTCGTTTTAAGTCAATTTTCATGGGTCCGAATTCTAAGCCGAGAGTCATTATTTGGGAAAACTTTTCTCAACATTTTTAAACAAGAAATGGACACATTTTTACTTAAGTCTGAAAAACATCTTTTTCTGTTTGCCTTGATTAAATTTCTTTTGAGTCTTACGAATAACATTTACACTGTTGGGCTTGCAAACATTCTGCAGATTTTCTTGGTAACCTTTATACATTTTACTCCACTCTTTGTGCAGCCACAGAAGTGGCCTTTCCTTTGGGCTTTTGCCCCACTTTAGTTTTAGCGAAAAACAAAGTGCTAATCCCACATGTTGGGCAGACATCCTGCCTGCTCCTCCTAAAAACCTCAGCCACCAGCCTGTATGATCAGAGGACTTTAAAATGTCTCTTCAGGTCCAGACAACAGAGTGGAAAGTGGATGTGAAAAACCCAGCAATATGAAACCCTGTTTTTCTCTCCATGTTGGAAAGCGTTTGTCCTCTGAGCAGTGATGAGGAAGAACCATTTTCTCAGTTCCCTACTAGGGACATGCCATACTCTCCTTCATCTTGATGAACATCTGTCTGCCCTTACCTGAAAGTGATTTATTGAAAAAGTTTCAGTGTATATGCTTCCCGGAAAGTGCAGCTGCTCTACTCCCACACTGCCTTGGTCAAGAGCACCCTCCACATGGAGCTCACCTTCTCAGTCATTAAAGAAATGCAAATCAAAACTGCAATGGGATACTATCTCACACCAGACAGAATGACTGTTGTTAAAAAGTCAGAAGATAACAGATGCTGGTGACGTTGTGTTAAAAAAGGGAATGTTTACATGCTGCTAGTGGGAATGCAAATTAGTTCAGCCATTGGGAAAGCAGTTTTGATGATTTCACAAAAAACTTAAAATAGAGCTACCATTTGACTCAGCAACCCCATTACTGGGCATCTACTCAAAGGAGTATAAATTCTTTGACCATAAAGACACATGCATGTATATGTTCATCACAGCATTACTTGCAATAGCAAAGACATGGGTTCTCAAATTTAAGGGAGAAAGTACACATAATTGAAAGCAATGCTCCAGTCCTGTGGAAATAGCCCAACACCACCCACATGATAGCAAGCAAAGGCTATTTATTAAGAGCTTGCTACAGCATGCCGTGAGCTGCCCGCATTGCATTTGTGTTTGACAAAGACTGACAGGCAGGCGAGGGAGTGGGAAAGCTGTATAGTAAAGGGAAGGCCCCAGGTGCACTCTGATTGGAGTTTGTTGGCGTGTGAAGCCAAGGCACTAACTAGAAGAAGGGCATCTCATGTGATTGATTAAGGAGCATACTGGGCTTTCTCTTACTGGGCCTGAGTTGGAAGGAGGTAGCTAGAGAGAGGGAGAGAGAAACTGTCAGTTATTGACCAAGTCTCTATCTTTCTGGACCAATTGCTACAGAGGGTATGGGTTAGTTTGCTGGGCTTCTTATGTGGATCAAAGTTTATTGTCATATGACCTGGCATTGTCTTGAGTATTCAGTCTCTCTGTTGGTATAAAGGAGATACTGACATGTCATTAACCGTAGCGCTGTGCTGCTCACTGCAGCAGCCGTAAACCCTGCATGGATATTGAGCAATTGAAATGTAGCTGCTCAGAAATGAGATGTGTTATAAGTGCACAATATGCATGAATTTCAAATCTTTTATGTAAAAAAAATGTCATGAATAGTGTTTTAATATTTAGTACATGTTAAAATGATAATCTGAGGGCTTTATTAGATTAAATAAAAATATTTTATTAAATCAATTTCACTTCTTTCATTTTCGTTAATGTGGCCAGTAGAAAATTTTAAGTTTTATATGTAGGTCACCTTTCTGGCTTACATTTTATCCTGATTAGATAGTACTCGAATAGAAGATTGTTATATTATGGTATCAAGGATGAGGGTGGTGTTTTTCCTGGGAAATCCTTTACAAATCTTCACGTAATAGAAATACGTTTTTTTGTGTAAGAGCAGAGCATCTTATAATGAGAAGGTACTTTTGGGGATCCAAAAACTGACAATAAAAGACTTAACTGTTCAAAATACTATTATTTAAACATTTCATAGGTTTGACTAAACATTATCTTTGGGGAAAGCCCGTACTTTGGTTAGGAAACCTTTTAGTGTACCTTGTGTTATATAAATAGTTATATAATAGAAGAGAGGGGCTGAATGGAGGAATCCCTTACTCTACCCAGTATTGGAAACTGAAAGGTTGCTTTTCTGAATTTGATGAGATTATTGTGGTGTTAAGATTGTTGTCTTTTCTTGAGAAAGGAGCTACGGGACAAACACAGGAAGAGGAGGCTGAGATGCAGGGAAGAGGTTCTGAAGACAGGGTGAGGGTGGCCCAGCAGCATAGCACGGCAGGGAGCTGGCAGCTGAGAAGGAAGCTGGCTCTAGGGGACCCCTTACAGTGGGACTTGAAGAGAAGCGACAATTAATAACCAATGTGAAGCTCTTCTCCCTTTCTGCCTTATAATTCATTGTTTATATTCTCAAATTAGAAAAGTCAGGCATTGGGATTGGGATTGGCACTTCCTTGGGGAATGAAAGAAGAACTGCGTCCACATTTGAAGGGGCTGCAGTACATTCATTAAATCCTCCACTTCTAGCTCCTTTGTAGTGCTGTTTGTTTCAATACAAGTATTTAAAAGAAGACACCCAATTTTAATACCTTTAGACGACCCACTGTTGTCTTCCCTGAATCTTTTTCTATTGGCTCAAGAATGCAAAACTGAAGCAAGTCTCAAAGGGTTCATACTGTTGAAAGGTTCGCTGTAGATTAAAAAGAGCACCGTAGTTTATCTTTGGCTTCTGGGGTATTGGTTTACTTTTCTCACAGAAACAGGCTTTAATTACAGAGCAAACAATAAACTGGACTTGATTGCTCCCCGGAAAGACTGACATTTCAGTCTCTCCCACAAAATACTTATTGATGTTGCTGTAAGAGGAGGAAGAGTCAGAATACAGAAGAGCTCTGTGTTGCCAGCAGTTGGGGAGGCACCCTTTGTCTTCACAACTTAGCAGTTTTGATATGGAAGTCAACAGAAGATAAAAAATATAAAGCACAACATTGTCATTTTCACAGTCTTTCCTTGTGACTGGACTTCAGGAAACACCCACAATAAGACAATTGATGTTTTTGAGCTGCTGGAGAAAAAAAGGGAAACAAAGAAAACAGCCAACAAAACTGACCACATTTCAAATTCATACTTAGGAAAAGATATTCTTTACAATAATTATAGCTGCGTTTTCCACAGATGATGATTTTACATTCAAATGGGAGAGAAAACCCCTCATTCAAAATAATTGGTGACATATAAACCCCTCTTCAAATGCAGTTTGGGATTAATTAAAATGTGTGTGTTGTAGTACATATCAAAAAAAAGAGAATATCCTGAGTATTCAGGGCTAAAGAGACAGATAGTCTTTTCCCATCCCTAGTATTTCCTTAAAGAAATATTTCTTGCAAGTAGGTAAACATCTGCTATTAGCTAGATAAAGAAGGTAGACAGCAAAGGATACTGTGTAAACAGAAAGAGATCTGTCTGAAAATAATTCTTATGTACACAGATAAAGGGATCATGTGAGGAGCGACCATCAGAGGGGCCACACAAACACAGAGATTTTCATAGAGACATATACCTGGCTAGAAATATATTCTGATTTTAGTAACAATTGCCAGCCTCTCAGCTTACTGGCTGGAGGAGATCTTACGTTCTCTATTGTCATAGTAAGCCCAAAAAGACAGTGTGTATGCAGCAGAGTGGGGGTAGGGAGCTGAAATTTTCATTAATTCTAGAGAATTCAAATGCAGACACTTAAAAAAATTCACAAAATAAAAGAAAAAATGAAATCAAACGTGATATTTAAGAAAATAAAAAGGCACTGTGAAAAATCTCTAAAATCCACATTGTTTCTTAGCATTCCTCAAGAGAGCGTGATGTTGGTAGGAAGATATGTGGACTCCCAAACAAGAATTCACTCCCAGTCAGCTTAAAGCTAGTTCTTGGCACCCTCAAATCCTCATGGTTCTCAAGTGTGCAGAAGGAATGCTTTAAATAACTCATGAAAATGGCAAAGTAGAATTTCAGATTTCAAAACATTTCTGTGTGAATCCACCCAAAGGAACAGCATCACAATCATTCTCTGGGAGCATTTCCCCGCAGCTCTGTGGCAGTGTGCTAAGACAGAACACAAAGCAAATGAAGCCTAGGTACTCCTGCTTTTTGAGACTGCATCAACAATGACTTCCTTTTTAAACTGTGGCACTAAGTAAAATGTCCTTTCATGGATGGACTGGTAAAGCAAAACTCTGAAGATTAATAAAATTATTTCATAAATAAGAGGATAATTAGTGATGTTTTCAAGATATCCAATGAAGAGACCCATTTCAATGATAAATTCCTATAGGAAGTTTAGTACTGCTAGAATTTATGTCCAACTAGGTTATTTAATGACATTGCAGTTATTGATTGTGAGCATGAGAGAAATTATTTATTTAATAGTAGGCTAATGAGATAAAACATAAATTGTTGAAGTAATGAGACCATCGCTTTAGTGTACATTGAGCAAATGGCTACAATTAACAGTGATATTGATTACGCAACTTTCTCAGATCAACGGACCTCAGAATGCACAACCTCAACATTCTGTCTGTCATTAACGTAGAATTGGTTGGATCAATCTTACAAGTGGAAAATCACCAACAAGTGG
This sequence comes from Saimiri boliviensis, assembly GCF_048565385.1. Lineage (NCBI taxonomy): Eukaryota > Metazoa > Chordata > Mammalia > Primates > Cebidae > Saimiri > Saimiri boliviensis. The sequence goes on from NC_133450.1 coordinate 161,640,190, forward strand.
AAAATCCACCAGGGAAAGATAGAATTGTCATTCCGGGGAGGTCATGTGGATTCCCACTTTCTGGAATAGTGCCATGGGTCTGAATTCACAGATGCTGTGGTCCTGTTACGATTACTCAACTCCCTAGGTTACAGTGGCTCAAATTCTGCCACTGGCATTTTAACCTGTGCCCCAACTGTTTTATTTGTCATATTGCCACCTGTGCACTCAGACCAAAACAGAGGGAATGGCTGGAAGCCGTAATATTGGTGGCACAGGTCAAAAAAGTCACGAAATTCCATTGGGCTGCCAGTGGGAAGGGTCTATCTCTGCACTCATTTCAACATTATAACTTTATTTTCATTAAAAGAATTATAATGATGCCCTAAAATAAATGACCTCCTACCATAGACTTGCTTCTCCTGCCAGTCACTATCGTGGCCCACAGAAATATGATCTGTAATTTGTAAGCAGCATTAACCACCTGAGAAGGCACATATGCTTCAGTTCCTTGAACTTTGTATAATTTAAGTCCATGACCTAAGAAATACATTATAGATGCTTAGAAGAGATGCCTGATCAGAACAAACAACATCTCTCCTCAACATTAATTTGTCATCATTTATTTACGATATATGGCAGATAGGGGAAAATACAAAGGAACATCAGATCAGGAAGATCTTAATTCGACTTACATAATGGTCATGAAAAGGTCTTATATCTGGAATCTTAGATATGAGGCTTTGGAAATGATAAGCTTTTAATAAGAGAAAGAATCTTAGAATCTGATCACAATACGAAAGTGTTTATAGTTTCTCATGTGAGACTAACTAGCAAAATCAGCTCAGCTGCAACAGTTATAATAGGAATAAACTAATTGAAATGCATTCTCTGTGTTATCTTAGGTGTCCATACAAAAATCCACCAACAAAGAATGTTTTAGTGGCAATAAATGTACTGACTGTTAGTTGTTGAAAGTTTTTCCCCCCAGAAAAAAAATAGAAAGGTCTTTTTTTTTTTTTTTTTTTTTTTTTTTTTTTTTTTTTTTGAGACGGAGTTTCGCTCTTGTTACCCAGGCTGGAGTGCAATGGCATGATCTCGGCTCACCGCAACCTCCGCCTCCTGGGTTCAGGCAATTCTCCTGCCTCAGCCTCCTGAGTAGCTGGGATTACAGGCATGAGCCACCATGCCCAGCTAATTTTTTGTATTTTTAGTAGAGACGGGGTTTCACCATATTGACCAGGATGGTCACGATCTCTCGACCTCGTGATCCACCTGCCGCGGCCTCCCAAAGTGCTGGGATTACAGGCTTGAGCCACTGCGCCGGGCAGGTCTTGTTTTTAAGTTGCAATTTTATGATGGTCTTCCATCACTTTGGATGGTCTTGATCAAGTTACTTTACCTCATTGGACATCACCTTCCATATCTATAAAGCAAAGAAAATGGTCCAGTTGGTCTCTGACTTTCCTTCTAGCGCTAAGAACCTGATCCCAATACATTCCCAATTGCCCCAATTGCCAGTACAATATCACAGGACAAAGTAAATGACAAGCATGCCTAAGATATTGAAACAATACCTATGTTTTATCTCCTTCTAACTTGTCCTTTGTCGTCAGTGAACACATGACATTCTGTGTAACATAATTAGCTACTAATTACTACTTTACATGACAGAAGTGGACTCTTCTAACGATATATTTGAAGAAGAGTATCTATACTTGGTAAGAATGGACCTTGGTAGAGATGCGTATTCTTTGTCAGAAGTAAATATAAAATCTATGTCTTGGGGAAGTTAGTAGTCTATGAACGGATTCTGCATTCCTAAACAAAACCAAAAGATGCTCTTGTTTCAATGGCACTTATCCTGAATTAAGACTCGGATTATTCTGTATTTGAAATATTTGTCAAATATTGACTAAATATAAAATTATGATGAGAATGTGCAAAGATTTCAGCAGAGCCTAATTTCTATTTCGTTGCATGAATTCATCTTTTTGTTGAAATGTTGTGTAGGTTTTGAATTGTCTCTACCTTCTGCAGCGTGTGTTCATGGGGACAGAAAGGATACCAGGCCTATCCATCTCCTACAAAACTGAGAAACATCAAAGCCAAAATGAAGCCCACTAAAGTTTTAGTGGTACAGGACTGAGACAACCTGTTTGTGCTTGTTAAAAGGAAATAAGTTTGGTCTAACTTTTTGAAGGATAAATAGCTAGGTTTCTGGGAGTTGGAAGCAGAATTGCATTTGCAAAGTGTATACTAGAAAAGGAAATACATACATTTTTAAATAACACTTTTAATGACCATTTCTGCTCATCTTTATAACCCCACATGCCATGAACTTGAGCAAACGAGGATTGAGATTTCAACCTTAATCAAGCCCTAAATGTTGGCCAAACTCTTCTTGGATTCATGGCAGGTCTTTTTGTCTGTTTCTAAAAAGAATAGAAAAGAAAAGAAAGCAGCCTATTAGCTGTGCTCTAGAAGTATAAATCAGGATCTGATTACATAGTTTCGTTAGCAAATTAATTCATGAATTTTCCAACATTTTTAAAAGCGCTCGTGTTGAAGTGCTGAACTCCTGTCCCTGGTGAGACTTTCAGAGCCCTTTTGAGACACACAGATACAGAGAGAAAATATGTAAAATAATGAGAAGCATTTTCATGATATTTAGCGGTATTTGTTTGCTCCTCAGAATTCTATTAATTTAAGAGAATGACTTGCAACTGTTACTACATTAAGAATCTTGGCAAGCACCAGAGTATATTTCTGCTAAAGCACTGACACGCACAAAAGAAAGGAAAGCATTCATGGACTGTGTATACGTATTTATGGCTCTTCTTATTTACATTATTGTGATTTAGTTTCCTGAAATTTGCCTCCATTCTTCCTCTACACTTAAGAAGGAAGTATACACAAATGGCATTGCATTTCTGACAATTGGTATTCCACTGAAAAGCTAGACCTAAATTGGATAGCTGATTCCTAGGAAAGCTGTTAATAAATTCTTAGCATCTGCCTTAATGTATATTTTCGATAGTATTCACTAATGTTTGCTTGAAACTAAACAGGACAATTCTTTATTGTATGAAATTGTCCTGAGCATTTTAGGATGCTTCTCATTCCTCACCCCTCTTCCCTTGAATTCCTAAATGTGAGTAGTCATTGTAACTACCCAATATACCCCATATAGCAGCTTTTCCTGTAGACCTCTATTTGAAGATGACTGTAAATAGATCAAACTTCAAGAATGATATTGAGGTTATCATGGGGTATTCTGGGGGAGGGCAGCTATGCTAGGCTTTCTCTTATGATTAATACATAACATTAATCACAAGAGAAATCAGAAAGCTTAATATATAAGCTTTCTCTTATAATTTTTCTACTAATTCATGTAGAATGTGAAAAATTCAAAATGCCTCCTCTTCCTAGGGTTTTCAGCAATATGACTTATATTGTTAAAAATAATTGTTCGTTGTGTGCTACTTTATGACTAAGTTAAAGAAAAAATAAATAATAGCATTTTCTTTACTGGCTGTCAGATGAATTACCTCACTCTCCTATCTCCAAAAGGCCTTCCTAGGAATTATTTCCAGATCATCTGTTCATCAGGACACATGTATGTGTTGTCTGAGGACCAAGAGAAGCTTCTATGATGACTCTGCTTTGCAAGGTAGTTTTGGAAACAGTCAGCAAGACATAAAGTAACTAAAGAAGTGAGGTATATTAGACGTTTCTCACACTGTTACAAAAAACACTACCTGAGACCAGGCAATTTATGAACAAAAGATATTTAATTGACTCACATTTCTGTAGGTTATACAAGAGGCATGGCTGGGGAAGCCTCAGGAAACTTACAGTCATGACAGAAGGTGAAGGGGAAGACAGCAAGTCTTCACATGGCAGCAGGAGAAAGAGTGTGTGAAAGGGGACGTGCTTCACACTTTTAAACAACAAGATCTCATGAGAACTCAACTACTATCATGAGAATAGCAAGGCGGAAATCTGCCCCCATGATCCAATCGCCTCCCATCCATATCCCTCTCCCAATCCTGGGGATTACAATTCAACATGAGATTTGGGCGGGCACACAGAGCCAAACCATATCAAGGGGACACACAGACAGAGATCAGAGTTAAAGCTTCAATTACCTGCCTAACTCCTTAAACTGACTTGACAATTATCAAAAGATTAGGGTTTGCAATAAAGCTGGGAATTTAATAACAATATACTAATAACAGACATTGTACAAACATACATAGACAATTATACTTTATTTATATAAAACATTGCTTTCTAAACTTAATCACACCATCCCAATCCCTTCTTTTCTCATTCTTTATTTTTACTTTGAGATACAGTGTTTTCTCTGTTGCCCAGACTGGAGTGCAGTGGTATGTTCATGGCTCACTGCAGCCTTGACCTCCAGGGCTTAAGAGTTTCTCTCACCACAGCTTCCAGAGTAGCTGGGACTAGAGGCACACAATACCAAGCTTAGCTACTCATTTTTTCTTTCAGATGGAGTATCATTTTGTCATCCAGGCCGGAGTACAGTGGCATGCTCTTGGCTCACTGTAACATCTGCCTCCTGGGTTCAAGTGATTCTCTTGCCCCAGCCTTTCAAGTAGCTGGAACTACAGGTGCTCACCACCATGCCTGGCTTAATTTTGTATTTTTATTAGAGATGGGGATTCACCATGTTAGCCAGGCTGGTCTCAAACTCCTGACCTCAGGTGATCTGCCTGCCTCAGTCTCCCAAAGTTGCTGGGATTACAGGCATGCACCACTGCGCCCAGCCACTTGGCTACTTTTTAATTTTTTATTTTTTAACAGACAGAGTTTCCCTGTGTTGTCCAGGCTGGTCTTGAACTCCAGGGATGAAGCAGTGCTCCCCATTTTGGCATCCTTAAATGCTGGAATTACAGGCATGAGCCACCACACCTGGCATATTCTCATTCTTTCTTCTTCCCTCCATACCTCACTCTGCAGTTTTCCTTTCCCTCTGTAGACTTCGGATTCTGTTTTCCCTTTGAGATTGATTGCTTCAGTGGTCTCCAGCCCCAACTCTGATTCCTTTCTGAATCATAGATTTCTTAGGTGTTTTCCCATGAATCCTGTAATTCTAATCCTCTGTTCTCTCTTATTTCCTTGCTTTCTTGCACTCTTACTGTCTTTCACTATTCTTATATGTTTTTTAAATTGTCTAGGTTTTTATAATTTACAAAGCAGCTTCACATGTACTCTGACATTTAATCTTCATTCCCAGTGAGTTGGTCATAATTATCACTTTTATTTAATAAGTGGAAAAATAGAGGTCTAGGGAAACTAATGTGATTTTACCAACATCGTTCATCATTCATAGCAGAGTCAGGGTTTAAATTCAGAAATTTTGACTTTTAGTTATATTTCATTGCCTGGAAGTTAAATAATGAATTTTTTTCTTTCTGTGTTTTCCCACAACTTTTTGAAATTTTGGAAAAAGGTTTGAAAGAAAAAATGTGACTCAGTCTCTTACCTTGATATGACACACTACATAAAGACAACTGGATGAAAATTTTAACAGCATTTACGTGGTTACAATGAACTCAATCCTCTTGAATGCCATAATGAGGTCAGTTCTCTCACTGAACCTAATACTCATGAAAGAGCAGAGTTGGGAAGGCTGTAATCATCATCATCTAGCTGACTGTACATCTCAGAGATGAGGAAACTTGTGGCAGAGACAATACTATAAATTCACTAACATATTTTATACTTTCCTTGGAAATGCAAAAAGAGTTGCTAGTCCCCCTTGAACCTATCTATTACTGAGTTCTATCCAAAGGAATATGCAGAAATGGGGCATATCACTTCCAAGCTCTTAACCTTAGAAGGTATTATACAATCTTCTCTCTCTCTCTCTCTCTCTCTCTCTCTCTCTCTCTCTCTCAGAAGTCTGCTCAGCTAGAAGGGAAGGACTTGTTTGCAAGAAAAAGTTGCTTGGAGGGGCATTGGACTTTATGGAATTGAGAATCTTTTTATTTATTTATTTAGAGACAGGAGATAGGGTCTTGCTTCTTTGCCCAGACTGGGGTGCAGTGACACAATCATGGCTCATTGCAGCTTCAAACACTCAGGCTCAAGGCATCCTCCCACCTCAGCCTCACAACTTGCTGGGACTAGAGACATAGACCACCTTGTCTGACTTGAGAAGTCAGGTCTTATTGTATTAAATCTTGGACATTCTGGGGGATTATTTGTCACCACATCATAGACTAGCCTATCTTGATGGATAAATAAACTGAAGTTCATAGCTACTTAGTAGCTTGCTTAGATTTATTCTGGGAATAAACTGTTTGCTGCTGGTGCCCCCAATCAAATCATTTTTACAAATACTCGTGTTTGTTAACGTAGACCCAGGCCTATACATATTATTTTCATTGATCTAAATACAGTTGAACTCACTTCAGTCTATGTTTTCAGAGGTTCACTGCTACATACGTATGTATGTTAGCACACAGGAAAAGGCCTAGAAATAGTGGTGGGGAAAGTAACGGGATGGAGCTGAGGGGAGGAGGTCAGGAGGAGAGGGCAATGCTTTAACATTACCAACTGTATTATTTAAATATTTTTACAATGAAAATGTATTCGTGTACTACTTTTAATATTTAAAATAGAAAAGAAGGAAGAAAGGGAGGGAGGGAAGGAGGAAAGGAGGGAAGTCGATCCTGGGTCAGCATAATTACTCCTGCAACTGCTATGCTCAGTCTTTCAGCACCTATGGAAATCCTGTCCACCCTTTAAGGCTCACTCAAATGCTGTCCCCTCCCTTGCTGCTTTTCCTAAACCTTTCCAGAAGGAATGATATTTCCCTCTTCTAAACCCCTGCAGAACTCAGTGACTGCTTACGGAGGTACTGCCTTTGTCTCTGTCTTGTGTTTCAGTTATGTGGACACACATTCTATTTCCCTTGTTAGATAGAACTTTTCTGAAAAGTAGGGACGATATTGCTCCTTGTCAGAAAAATTGCACTGAAATAAAAATCGGGATTTCTAGGGCAAAGTAAATAGCTTGGCAAATCTCCTCCCTGAAAAGTGGGGATAAAACTGGAAAAGAGTACTAAAAAATAGCCATTTTAGGACTCTAGGCATACAATGAATTGAGATGCATTTATTCAAGAAAAGGTACTAAATCCCAGGTGAAAACAGTGGGAGTCTGTGATGTTCTAACCTGAGTTACTCCCTCCCTCAGTTACACCACCTTCAGCTTTATGGCCTTGGAAGTTCCACCATAACTGGGAAATACATAAAACTCAACAACTTCCCAGCCAGAGGAGGCTTGCTTCACTTAGAGGTGAGCGTGGAAAACAGTCTAGGATCCCAAAACAGCCCAAGGGCCTACTGATAACTGAATAGATTAACACATGGCAGTATGTCCATATAATGGAATAGTACTCAGCAATGAAAAAGAATAACTTATTGCTATATGTAGCAACATGAATATGCCTCAGAATAATTAAGTGACCAAAGCTAAACAAAAAATGAATGCATACTGTACAACTTCATTTATGTGAAATTCCATGAATGAAAACTAAGATACAGTGACAACAGTTCAGTGGGGATGGGGTAGTGAGGATGAGGGAGGAATTCCAAGCGTATGAGAAAACTTTGGGGCAATAAGGAATACATTCACTATCTTGTAGTGATTGTTTCACAGATGTACACATTTGTCAAATCTTTAAAAATTTTACCCTTGAAATACATGTGAAGTATTACATGCCAATTATAACTTAATCAAGATGTGTTTAAAATTCTTTGCCTTGAAATTTGTTGGGTTAAATCGATTCCCACAGAAATCTCTCTCATGTGTACCCTGTGGCTTTATTTGCCCTTTGGTACAAAGCTTTACCCTCCCAAGGATACGTAAATGCTGTAAGGAGCGTATGTTTAGAGGAAACAGAATAACTGCACTTAAAAAAATAGTGATTCCATGACTTAAAAATGTAAACAAAGAATGATAGAACTAGAATTCAATCATCTAGTCTAGAATTTCTAGTTTCCTGAAACTCAGAGAAAGGTCCTGGTGGAGGTCGGCTGGTAGCAAAGTAGACCTGAAGACCTGCTGCTTTGCTCTAAAATACTGGAAAATGCAGAAATCGAGTATTCACTTTGCTTACGTCATCACTCACTTCGGACATTTCTGTTTAGAAGAACTGCGTGAGAACCACACTAAAAATACCAAGTCTTTTTAAACATTCCTCGGCTTCGACAAATGCGAGCAACGTCAAACCTGTATTTTAAGATGTTATCTATTTAAACATTCTTTCCCCTTTTTATCCTGATTGTCTTCATATAGTTTAAATTATTGCAGAAGGTTCTTTGAATCTTTGACAGCCCAAGCCAGCTGTGTTTGCTGGTGAGGGTGGAGATAGAAACAATATTTACTAGCAAAATCAAAATCAGACTTTGGAGGGGAAAAATCAATTGGCAGCAATGGAAGGAAGAACATTTGCCATTCTAAAACAGTTTTTGAATTCTAACACTGGTTTTACCCTTGGCCTAAGACATCCAGATCCAAACAAGAGAGGTGGGGCCACTTCATGTAAATTTCTTATGGATGGCAACCAGGAGTCCCAGGACAGAATGCCTTTCCTTGCTCTGAAATTGAAGCGTCACTGATGGTCCTGTCTCCCTGGCACAGTGGGAAGAGTATAGGCACTGAAGTCAGATAAAACTGAATTCACCTCTTGAATTCCACACTTGTGGATAAGTTTCTCTCTATTCAATGGTTTCTTCATCTGTAAAATAGAGGTGATAATGTCTACTTTATAGGAATTGTTACGAATTTGGAAATAATATACCTCAATTCCGCCGGGCGCGGTGGCTCAAGCCTGTAATCCCAGCACTTTGGGAGACCGAGGCGGGTGGATCACGAGGTCGAGAGATCGAGACCATCCTGGTCAACATGGTGAAACCCCGTCTCTACTAAAAATACAAAAAATTAGCTGGGCGTGGTGGTGCGTGCCTGTAATCCCAGCTACTCAGGAGGCTGAGGCAGGAGAAATGCCTGAACCCAGGAGGCGGAGGTTGCGGTGAGCCGAGATCGCGCCATTGCACTTCAGCCTGGGTAACAAGAGTGAAACTCTGTCCCAAAAAAAAAAAAAAAAAATATATATATATATATATATATATATATTCCTCAATTCCATTTTACAATGCCAGACACATACAAGTGACATATGGACACTCCCTAAATGATAACTGTTATTATTTATTATTTTAAGACTTAGCTCCTAATTGTGAAAAGCGACACACTACTGGGTGGAGGAGGAATGTTTGTCCTGCGCTTGGCAATTCTCTTCGATCACGCCAGGGCTACTGAAATTTGCCCCTCAGCTTTCAGCTGTTTCCTTCTGCTATACCTGATGCAGTATAAGAAAATTGCTCTGCAGGTTTTTGCAGAGGCAGCCAGCACTTAGGTTGTGAATCTTTCCTTGAGTTGGGTGAGACGTGATTTTGTTTTTCACTTTCATGCTTAGAAGGACATGCTGCTCTCTCTAATGCAAAGTAGAATTTCACTGACTTTGAGATCTTGATGAATTCCTTTAACTGATTTTTGCTTTCATAAATGAACAATGTATTTTGCACAGATGTAATGACTCCTTCAATTGTACTTCCATAGACCTTTGTGAATATTTTTGACATAGTACTTACCACAACGCAATGTGGATGTTAGCTTATGCTGCTACTAGCACATTCAGAGCTAAATTTTGAGTTTCTCAGGGACAGGGCATATCTTCTTTTGCGTGTCTACAGCACATGGCACAGTGTCTGCAGGTAGATAAAACTCTATAAATATTTGTGGAGTTGAGCATCAGGAATCTCAACTATTCATGATGAAATCAGCTTATTTCTCCTTTAGAAATGAGAAGTTTCTACAGTTTCTGTGGGCTACATGACAAGCACAGTGCTCTGGTGGCTGCCTCCAGTTAACTGGAGCAGATCTAAAAGTTGGAAAGCAACTTCTTATGGAATGGGAATTTATACTCGAAGGAGTGTATCTACCTCTTATAAGAAGGATATGCAAAGATGTGTTAGGATCACAGTTGGCAATGACTGAATACTATACCGTAAAATAATATGTTGGACTTGCTGGATAGGAGAGGGAATGTAAGTGGGAACAAATCCTCTGAAGTTTGAGAAAACAGATGAATTGGCAGTAATGTTTAGTCTGTCGCATATAAAATACATACTGTTCCCGATAGAACCAGGCTGTGTTAATACATGACTTTATAAAGCATGCATTTGATTATTTAGCAACCCATCTGAGGATCTTACAAAAATCATTTTTGTGCATTTTTATGAGTCATGTCTTCTTAAGTGTTCCTTTCAGCTCAAAACTTTATAAAAGAAAAGAAATTTAACTAAGAAGGCCTGAATCTACCCACTGGGATACTCTATTTATTAATAAAAAACAGTTAACTTCAGTGTAATTTAGGCAGAAGTCTGAGTTTGTTAGTTGTATGGGAATAAAGGGATATTATCCTACTAATAATTGCTACTAACTGTACCCCGTCAAAGCCTTCTTTCCAGCTGATAGAAGATTCCCTTAATAATCCTCATCCAATTCTATTTCCTTTTTCAACTCTTTCAATTAGTAGAACAGTCTCGTTTTGATTTGTTAAGACTCTCTCTTGTTCATTTTCATATGTAGTTTAAAGATGTTTTTCTTTCTCTCCCCATCTCCTTCTCTTGCCTGCAGTCAGCACAGGCCAAATGCATGCATCTGGTGTCTTGGTGGGTGAGTGAGGTGCTGGGCTTACCCTCACCTCTCACCTCTCCACTCACCCTCACCTCTCTCTCCCCTGCTTAGGACAGAGCCACAGAATGAGAGAATTGAGAGATAGCTTCCTTTAACACGACTACAAATCTCAGATGCTATTGGAAAGCCATTCCATTACTATAAAGGTTAAATAACCTACAGATTACCCTGGTGCCCTTGTAGCTATGGTATCTGGGTGACCTAATTGTGGCTAATGAGAAATAAGCAAAAGCTTGTTATGTGGATTCCGAGAATACTTTTATGTTCCTGATATAAATAATACACTTGACTGTTCCCTCTTATCCCCAGACTTCCTTCTTTCAATGTGCTCCTGATGCCTGGGGTTGAGACAGCCACCCTAGAGAAAGGCTGAGAGAATTTCAGATATGGAAATTTGAGATATGGAACCAAGGGCAGTAGCCACTTGGCATCAGACATCTTGCTATATGAGAAAAATCTTTATTCGTTAAGGCCCCTGAAGAGTAGGCTTTATATTACTTGTAGACAAAAGCATTTCTAACTGATATAGTGCCCCTAACTATGTGTTGCTTGTCTCCTTGATTGGCCATAGCCTGATTCACTTGTCATCCATGAGCTTTGTCTAGGAGGAGTGGCTGTGGCCAATTAATTGCCAGCCAGCCCTGCAGTGAATGGCCATAGCCCTAGCAGTGTTCCTGGGGCTGGGTAGCTCCTTGAAAAGCTGGTTTGCACCTGCGAGCTAATCCCCAGCCGGCAGCCTCTTGCCTGTGTCCTCCATTCTCCATGTCTCTGCCATTCTCTATGGCACTTCCTCATCACATGCACCTCCAGCAACTTTCCAGCCTTACAGCCTGCAAGCACTGGTGAAGCCCATCTTCTGTACCTCTGGAGCACCAGGTACTTTAGAGGCCCAACCCTGGCCCTCATCCCATGCGGCCATCCACCCTACACCATCTCTCTTGAATGCTGATGGAAACCTGACTATACGCAAGTTCCAGACAGACTACTGGATAAACATCAATCCTTCCACATCTGTGGGAGTGATTATCTTGGAGCCTTCCTTTCCCCTTCCTGACCCCCTCACTTCACCCCTTTGCCCAGGGAACTTAGGAAAAGGAATATCTTTTGTTTGTTAACAATGTACTGCCCTCTCCCTATCCAAAGGGGACCACTGCACCCTTCTCTCCACCTACATCTTACATCTACCAGAGTCAAATGAAGGCAGGCTCGAGGGGTGGTAACATCAGCAGTTCTGCTGAACTAGCATTGCCCTTGGGGTGGTCAAAGGAAGACAGCAGAGACTGCCCTACGAGAGGGAAAGTCTCCAAACTAATTTGTAATGTTCACAATTTAGTGGTTTTTGTCTTCAGCTGTGCTACTTGGTCTCTAGTTCTGACAGTACTTAATACTATCCTGAGCATTCACAGCATAACACGTATGTTTGTGGCCATGGACACTGGATACTTCTCTGCTTCCACCTCCGACACCACTCCCTACTGCATGTTATTTCTCATATCAACAATGAGAATTTTAATATTAAAATTCTCATTCTATTTATCTTGCGTTGCTTGCAGTTTAGTTTTAGCACATATAGAGTTCATGCTTCATACAGACAGCATAATGATTAATCATCTGTGTATCTATTGCTCTGCTTCTGCCAGCTGTATCATGAACCTAGAAAATGCTGCACCATTGCAAACGCTCTGCTAATGCCTGCTGTGAGAATTCTTCTACAGTGAGCTGGCTGCAGCCTCAGTACCAAGGGTCTTTATAGACCTTGTCTCGAGGTATTCAAAGAACATATTTCAGAGTCCTCCAGGATCCGCACAGCCTGGAGGACTCTTAACATTAAGTACTTTCTTGATTTATTTACATATTTATTTTTTAGTTCATTTATTTTCTTTGTGGCCCCACCCCTACCCTACCACAAACATGCATTGCTCCCATGGCAGCTGTAGGGTAAGGGTTAAAGCGTTCCTTTTTCAGCCTTGCTGAGGTTTTCTGGGCAACAATTTTAGACTACTTCTGTTTCTCTCACTTATACTAGCCAATCCTTTCACTGATAAACTAGTTGGACAGCAAGCAGAAGACAACAGCAAAATCAGAAAACCTTTTTCTTTTCATTAGAAAAGAGAAAAATTGGTTGATTCAGTTCAGATTGAAGTCGAGTGTTTGAGTCATTCCAATAGCTTGGAAAGCACTCTTTTCCAACCTTTACCGTTTTCAAACTGCTTATAAAGGGTTGTCTAGGCACAATATTGGAGGGATGTTTACTCCCCACCAGGAGATTACAATTTATTGAGTATTCAAAAAGATTAACAATGACATTCAGAAATTCTAGTCCTCAATATAAATATGTTTAATATTCTTCAATAGGAAATCTAAGGAAAGTAGCAGGAACTGCTAGGGAATTTAGAAAAGCTTTTATTTCCTCTGTTATGTAAAATAAGTACTGATTATAATTTCTAAATCTCATCCAGGACTTTGAACTATCTGCTTAGATAACAATGATGAGGAGATGTTTGTCTCATGTTCAAGATGCTGGATTTGATACGTCAGTCACAATGGGATAGTCATTTCTATTATTTCATTCTTCCTTGCAGCGGGATAAATAATTGCTTGCTAATCTTTGTTTTCTCTGTTTGAGATCTTTTATAAAAATTATTTTTAGATAGATTCCACTTATTTTATTTATTTTTGAGATGAGTTTCGCTTTTGTCACCCAGGCTGGAGTGCATTGGCGCCATCTCAGCTCACTGCAACCTCCGCCTCCCAGGTTCAAGCGGTTCAGCCTCCGCCTCCCAGGTTTAGCCTCCTGAGTAGCTGGGATTACAGGCACCTGCTACCATGCCCTGCTAATTTTTTGTGTGTTTAGTAGAGACAAGGTTTAACCATGTTGGCCAGTCTGGTCTCAAACTCTTGACCTCAGGTGATCCACCTGCCTCGGTCTCCCAAAGTGCTGGGATTACAGGCATGAGCCACCGTGCCCTGCCTTCACTTACATTATTAGCAGACTTTGTGGGAGTCCAAGTTTCTACCCAAGCTTTAGCTGCAAACACATAAAAAGGACAAGAGTCCTGAGGTTTGCTGACAACCGAACCAATGACAAAGCAAGTGTTTTTGGTGTCATACATACATTGTGGTTTGTAAATCATAATGGCTTTCCAAATTTGTGTTTTGGTTAATTCGTTCTTAGCAGAGGGAATGTGTAACTCAATGAATTCTGGGCTATTTATTATGTGGCTCCTGTAATCTCTGCCTACCTTTTTTTCTGCAGTCTGAAATCTTATTCTAATCCATTTATTTCTTCCCTTATGGATTTTAGCCTCAGTACTCTGAGAGGGGGGTGATATTCTCAGTGTTTCCAGTTTTTTCTTCACGTCATCTAAGATACTAGGAAAGCACTCTACTCAAACCTTTAAAGGGCACCTCAGATGTGGGAGGTGATGCTTCATGGGAAGATTGGATCCCACCAAAGTGAGTTTTGATTTCTTCATTATTTTTTCTAAATCAGATGATGATTGGAATAATAGATTTGTAAATGTTCTGTGTCATTTCTCCAATTTGAATACATAGACGATCAAAAAAAAAAAAAAAAAAGAAAGAAAGAAAGAAAAAACTTGATGAGGCAACCACAGAGCAAGTGTCTAAGAAGAAACTGCAGTTGAACATAAAAGATCAGAGGATTTAATCTTTCCTGACAACCCAGAGAAGCAAAATAATTGAACCTGCCTCCTGCTTAGTTCATCCGCTTTCCCTATCTGTTTTCCACAGTCTTGTCTTAGCCTTGACTTGGCCAATGACTGTTTTCGAAGGTGAATACTGAAGAATCGGGTCTACAGCACTAATTGTTCAGTAAGGCCACTAATGTATTCTGACACACTTAACTATTTAAAACTATGACTATTTACAAAAGCACTCAAAAAATCCAGTAGAGGTTAATGAGATGAGGTTTTTAAAGTGTGTTATATGTTATATTTCCTGGAAGAAAGATGTCTAGGGAAAGCTCTTCATGTTTTACTGCTTTGACTTTGCCTTCTTTCCATTTTAACTTGCTCCTACCTGATAAATATCAGCAATTCTCTGCTCATGCCTTCAGTTTTAGTGCTCCTTTGGGAGACCAGCAAAGCAGCTGTGTAATGGAACAATGTCAGGGAGAAACTAATCATGTTCACCTGATAGCTTTCTTCATGTTGGGGGTACCCCCTGGCTTCCCTTTATTTCCCCATCAATTATGCTTGATTAAAATTATAGGAGTCTACTTTCAATGCTTAAATTATTCTAAAAATTGCTTTCTGTTCTGAAGAAAACGCTAGTGATTTTTGACAGGGATTACAATTTAACTATTGCATAGTCCCCTTAACATTTGGTTTTAAGAAAGTTTTATCTACATGAAAGTCCAGAGAAAGCCATCTCAGACCAAAAGGCAACATCTGCTGGTGTTTTGTGCTTTGAGGGGCGTTCCAAAAGCTCACTGCTGATGGACTGTCCCTCCCCTACCAATCATCAAGGTGTTTGTAGTTCCGCCATTTCTTAGTCCTTTTTTATTCTGTTTAAATGTCCTTTAAAAGTTTCCAGTTAAAAGGCAACAACTCTTAGAAGGATTGTACATAAAGCATTTATTATCAAGCACTTTAGCAAGGCTCTGAGGGGTTGAGACCTAACACTGCCATATGAGGCTAGGGGTGAGCTGCAGAGAAGTGGTGGGAACTGAAGCTTGAAGGTGCCATGCTCAGGTTTTGATATTTCACAGATTTGCTGAGAGGCCATCTTGCTTCTCAGTATCTTCACACTATCTGAAATATTTACTCGCTCAAAAATATTTCATATGTGAATTCTTTTATTTACTTATTTCAATTTAATTTATTTCTGCAAATACTTGTTAGGTGTATTCATGTGCCAAACAGTATGCCAAGTTCTGGAAAGATACAAAAAAGGAAAACAGGTGCCCTGCTCTCAAGAGAAAAGTGACAGCAAGTTATGAGGAGAAAGAATAAGCTGTTTATTCTGTTTGATGAATCAAAAACACGCATTTGATTTTATCTCTGATTGAGAAATGGGTAGACAATACAAGAAGGGATGATTCAGGATGAGGCAGGGATATAGAGGTAGAGGATTGGAGGATTACAAGTCTATGGCTCTTGAGATTGTGTCATTTCACTCCAGCCTGGGTGACAGAATGGGACTCCATCTCAAAAAAAAAAAAAAAAAAAAAAAAAAAAAAGAAAAAAATTAAAGAAGCCTATGGCTCTTTTGGAAATGCTCTGCTATCTGGTGTGGCTTCAGGTCTGAGTATACAAAACGATGCGTGGGAAAGATCAGTCTTTCAATGACAAACTGTGGGGAGTCGTCTGTGTGCAGGGCATTTGACTATGAAATGACACTGGACGTAACGAGTAAGTTACAGAACAGCACGAGCATGTGCACACACATACACAAAACTGTCTTCTTTTCTTAAAATGTTCTATACCACAGCAGGTATTTCTCTTCGTCTTTTGAACTTCTGGAAGTAGAGAAGACTGAAAAATGAGTAAGTGGCAAAGGGTGCCCCAGAGTGCAATCGCATCTGTGGCCTCAGTGTGCTCCAGAGAAGCACATGAGAAATAACTGGACCAACAATCTGGAAAGCTTTCCTTTCCTCACTGAGCGGGACCTTACAGATGCTCTGGGGAAATGCGCATCAAAGTTAATGTTACTATAAGTCTGAAAACTCTCATTCACTCAGTTAATAAAAATATGTCTGTGACCTACTAGGTTCTAGACAATAGGCTCAATGCTGAGGATAGAATGGCAGGCAGAGACTAGAGTCATGAGAGAAACATATACAAACCAATAACAACAGTAGTTGACTAAGGGCAATAGTTGCCATGGAAGATACTCTAGAAGCCCAAAAAGTGTTTCATTCTACTTACGAAGGCCAGGAAAGACTTCCTAGAAGAGTTGAAAAGCAAATTAATTTTGAAAGATGATTAAGGCTTTCTCATGGTCAAAAAGAAGGGGGAGACAGTCCACACATGCAAAGGCAGAAGTTACAAAACTTATTTGAAGAAATGCAAATAGTTCAGGAAAATTGAACTGATAAGATAGAGTGGTAAGAAAAGAGAAATAAGACTAAGAGAAAAATAGGAGCCAAAAATTGAAGGACCTTATGTGACATGCAAAGGAATTTAAATTTTATTGTCTTAAAAATGAATTTCATTGGGAGGGGTTATGTATTCATGTGAGTGGAATTAACTTTTAATTATTTTTTAATATTAATTGATAAGAATTTTATATATTTATGATATAAAGCATGACATTTCAAAATGTGTATACATTATGAAATGGCTAACTTGACACTAGTTAACATATGTATGACCTCACATACTTAATATTTTTTGTGATGAAAACACTTAAAATCTACCGTTTTAGCAATTTTCAAGTATATAATACATTGTTAATAACAATAGTCACTGTATTGTACATAGATCTCTTGAATTTATTTCTCCTATCTAACAGAAATGTTGTACTTTTTAACCACTATGTCGCCAATCTACCCTTCCCACCCTCAGCCCCTAGTAATCACAATTCCACTTTCTACTTCTGTGAGTTTCATTTTTTAAATTCCACATATAAATAAAACCATGCAATATTTGTCTTTTTGTGCCTGGCTTATTTCACTTAACAAAATGTCCTCTAGGTTTATCCACATTGCTGAAAATGACAAGATTTCCTTCTTTTTAAAGTGTGAATAGTGTTCTATAGGGTGTGTGTATACCACATTTTTGTTTTCCATTCATCCACTGATGAACATTTAAATTGATTCTATATCTTGGCAATTGTGAATAATATTGCAATGAACATGGGAATATGGGTATCTCTTTGACATACTGATTTTTTGGGGGATATAGACCCAGTAGTGTGATGCTGGATCATGTGGTAGTTCTATTTTTAATTTTTTGTGGCACCTCCATACTGTTTTCCATAATGGTTGTACTAATTTACATTCTTATCAACTGTATGCAAGGCTTCCCTTTTCTCCACATCCTTGACAACACTTATCATTTGTCTGTTGGGTAATAGCCACCTTAGCAGTTGTGAGTAATAGCCACCATAACAACTGTTGTGAGTAATAGCCACCATAACAGCTATTGGCTATGGTAATAGCCACCATAACAGCTCATTATGGTTTTGATTTGCATTACATCAATGATTAGTGATGAGAAACTTTTGTTTATCTGTTGACCATTTTTATGTCTTCTTTTGAAAAATGTTGATTTAGATCCTTTGCTTATTTCTTAACTAGGTTGTTTTATTGCTTTTGAGTTGAGTACTTAATATATTTTAGATATAAACTCCTTATCAGATGTGTGATTTGCAAATATTCTTTCCTATTTCATAGATTGTCTCATCATTGTATTGATTATTTTCTTTGCTGTGCTGAAACTTTTTAGTTTGATGTAATTCCATTTGTCTATTTTTGATTTTATTGTTTATGTTTTTGGGGTTGTATCCAAAATATTGTGGCCCAGACCAATGTCATGAATCTTTTTCTCTATGTTTTCTTCTAGTAGTTTGATAGTTTTAGGTTTTGCATTTAAGTCTTTAATCCATTTTGAGTTTTTAAATATATACAGGTATATATATATATATATATATATACAGGTATATGTATATATACAGGTATTGATCAACTTATGACCTATGCAACTTATGACCATTTGACTTTATGACCACAATCGCTAGCCATGACTGCTCTGCATCTGGCTGCGCAAACGTTGCCCAGCTGGGCATACAACAGTGCGGTCCAGCTTCTGGCAGCACTAACATCTCCACGTGCACCATTTCAACTGCACATATAGCCTACTCAATTTATGACCAAATCATGTTATGACCATTCCGCCATCCTGACCATGGTCATAAGTCGAGCACTAGCTGTATGTGATATGAGATAAGGGACCAGTTTTTTTCTTCGGCATATGGATATTCCATTTTCTCAGCACCACTTATTCTCATTGCATGTTCCTGGCATCTTTGTAAAAAATCAGTTGACTGTAAGTACATGTATTTATTTCTGGCCTCACTATTCTTTTTTTATTGGTCTATATGTCTGGTTTTATGCCATTACTACCCTGTTTTGATTATTATAGCTTTGCAGTATATTTTGAAGTCAGGTAGTGTGATGCCTCCAGCTTTGTTTATTTGGCTCAGGATTACTTTGGATATTTGGACTTTCTTTGTGATTCCATTTGAATTTTAGGATTTTTTTCTAATTCTGTGAAAAAATATCATTGGAATTTGGATAGGAATTGCATTGAATCTATAAACTGCTTTGGGGTAGTATGGGCATTTTAACAATATTAATTATTCCAATCCATGAACATGGGACATTTTTCCATTTATTTGGTGTGTTCTACAATTTATTTCATCAATGTTTTACGGTTTTCAGTGTAAATGAAAAAAAATGTATCAGTTCATTGTTAGTGCATGGAAATACTACTGATTGTTATATGCTGATCTTGTATCCTGCAACTTTGCTGAATTTGTTTATTAGTTTTAAAATAATTTTTTGCTAGAGTCTTTAGAGTTTTCTATAAATGATCATGGGTTTGGCAAACAAAGACTATTTAACTTCATCCTTTCTTAATTATATGCCTTTCATTTTTTTTTTCCTGCCTAATTGCTATGGCTGGGACTTCCAGTGCCATTTTAAATAGAAGTGGCAAGAATGGGCACCCTTGTCTTGTTCCTCATCAGAATTAACTTTTAGAAAACATTCACTATTAGTCTTGTGGAGGATGGGTTGAAGATGGCACTTTAGGGAGATAAGTATAAGTGAGTCCACTGAATGAGAGGAGTGTCAGAGGAATGGATAAAGGGAAAAATTCAAGAAATATTTGAGAGGTTTAATAGAACTCACAGATTAATCAGATGGTGAGGGAATTTGGAAGAATAAAAGAGGTTTGGCATTGAGTTCATATGTACACAAACAAGGGGACAACAAACACCAGAGCCTACCTGAGGGTGGAGGTTGGAAAGAGGGTGAGGATCAAAAAGTTACCTATCAGTTACTATGCTGATTACCTGGGTGAGGAAATAATATGTACACCAAACCCCATGATGCAATTTACCTATATAACAAACCTGCGCTTGTATCTCGAACATAAAAGTGAGAAATAAATACATACATATATACATTTTATAGAAATGTAGATATTTAAAAATACATAAAACCTTAAAAAGAGATTTAGAATAACTCCTTTGTTTACTTAAAAAACAGAAGAACCTGTGTT